>NW_028139136.1:0-597168 GCF_964270905.1 Leucopleurus acutus | reverse complement strand
CAAGCATAAGTTGGTTTTCTAAATTTGAGACCCTGTTCTGTTTTGTAATCCAGTTCCTGTGTAGCCAAGTTTACATCCCGTGTATTAGTGATATCTTATGATGTTTCTTTTTCTGTGTGACTTATTTCAGTTAGAATCATCATACCTGAATCCACTCATTATGCTGCTACGGGCCTGATGACATAGATTTCATTGCTGAGTGATATTGCATTGTACGTAAGTACCACAACTTCTTTATCCATTTTTCACTTTCTGCGATATTGAACTTGTACCGTAAACGAGGTTCTTGTAAACAGAGCCGTCCCAAACTTTGGGGTGGCTGTGTCTTTTTGATTTTAATTTCCCTAAGCTATAGGACCATAAGTGGAAGTGCCCTAGGCTCTGTTGCTTTGTTTTTTAGATGTTTCAGGAAACACCATACACCTCTCCCGAGTGGCTGTTGGCAATTTACATCCCGCCCATCAGCATAACAAGGCTCCCAGTTCTCCATGGCCTGTCCTGCCTTTCTGGATTTTACACTTTTTTCAGATGGCCCTTTTGACCGGGGGGAAGTGAGACTTCATTGTAGTGCAGATTTCCTTTGCAAGCTTGCTTGGTTGGCCAAAAAGGGCGTATGCGTTTTTTCCTGAATATATTCAGGAAAAAACGCATACGCCCTTTTTGGCCAAGTGCATCATTGTGGACGTTCTGCCTCTTTTCCTATGCTTTAAATGCAATTCCAGTCTACCTCCTGAAATCGGTTTCCTGCAATTCTGCCCCCGCTTTCAAGTCCTCTTGGCAGCCTTACTTCAGTATATTTTTGGACGATAGCTGTCATTTATAACTCTGCAGGTTTGTGAATTACAGTGCCCCTGAGCTCCTTTCTTCAACTCGCTTTCTTGTGAGCTGGCCGCAACACCGCAGGATTGCTTCAGGCCCTAATCTGGTTCCGGCACGGCACGCTGAGCCTTTGGTTAATTCCTCTTCCTGGTGGGAAATGAGAGTTAAATTTGCCCGTCCACACACCTCCAGCTAGTCTCTCATTGGTTCTCCCTATTCCTGTTCATCTTCCGCAGAAATTGCAAACTGGGCCAAACAGGAGGTTAAAGGCACTGACTCTCCAAGTCGGGAGAGTGTTAGTAAAGCGTCTGGAATGTTGCACCCGAGTACCAGGGGACGAGAACTGAGACATATTGGAACACGTCTCCCGATCACACGGTTGATCATACTCTGGGTTCCACGTGCATGTTTTAGCTGAAGGAAGAATCCCTTAAACCTGGAGAGTTGAGACCCGTGGAATGGGTACCATGCAATATGACTTCAAAGGGTCTTCATTTGCTCACCGAACCACTCCAATCCTATCACTGCTGCGTTTATGCCCCTGTACACACGCTTGATTTTCTTTCAGACACATAGCAATCCATAGGTTTTAAGATACTTACTAGTCAGGTACATTCTTAGGCGTTTAATATGGGGTGTTGAGTCCATTTCGTTGAGCAAGGAGTAGTTCTTGTCTATTCCATATTTGGCTTAAGGAACTTTATCTGTGCTCATTTCAATCTCTGGTTTTATGCAGCACCCCAACTCACCTTTCCCCTTAAGCAAGCATAAGTTGGTTTTCTAAATTTGAGACCCTGTTCTGTTTTGTAATCCAGTTCCTGTGTAGCCAAGTTTACATTCCGTGTATTAGTGATATCTTATGATGTTTCTTTTTCTGTGTGACTTATTTCAGTTAGAATCATCATACCTGAATCCACTCATTATGCTGCTACGGGCCTGATGACATAGATTTCATTGCTGAGTGATATTGCATTGTACGTAAGTACCACAACTTCTTTATCCATTTTTCACTTTCTGCGATATTGAACTTGTACCGTAAACGAGGTTCTTGTAAACAGAGCCGTCCCAAACTTTGGGGTGGCTGTGTCTTTTTGATTTTAATTTCCCTAAGCTATAGGACCATAAGTGGAAGTGCCCTAGGCTCTGTTGCTTTGTTTTTTAGATGTTTCAGGAAACACCATACACCTCTCCGGAGTGGCTCTTGGCAATTTACATCCCGCCCATCAGCATAACAAGGCTCCCAGTTCTCCATGGCCTGTCCTGCCTTTCTGGATTTTACACTTTTTTCAGATGGCCCTTTTGACCGGGGGGAAGTGAGACTTCATTGTAGTGCAGATTTCCTTTGCAAGCTTGCTTGGTTGGCCAAAAAGGGCGTATGCGTTTTTTCCTGAATATATTCAGGAAAAAACGCATACGCCCTTTTTGGCCAAGTGCATCATTGTGGACGTTCTGCCTCTTTTCCTATGCTTTAAATGCAATTCCAGTCTACCTCCTGAAATCGGTTTCCTGCAATTCTGCCCCGCTTTCAAGTCCTCTTGGCAGCCTTACTTCAGTATATTTTTGGACGATAGCTGTCATTTATAACTCTGCAGGTTTGTGAATTACAGTGCCCCTGAGCTCCTTTCTTCAACTCGCTTTCTTGTGAGCTGGCCGCAACACCGCAGGATTGCTTCAGGCCCTAATCTGGTTCCGGCACGGCACGCTGAGCCTTTGGTTAATTCCTCTTCCTGGTGGGAAATGAGAGTTAAATTTGCCCGTCCAGACACCTCCAGCTAGTCTCTCATTGGTTCTCCCTATTCCTGTTCATCTTCCGCAGAAATTGCAAACTGGGCCAAACAGGAGGTTAAAGGCACTGACTCTCCAAGTCGGGAGAGTGTTAGTAAAGCGTCTGGAATGTTGCACCCGAGTACCAGGGGACGAGAACTGAGACATATTGGAACACGTCTCCCGATCACACGGTTGATCATACTCTGGGTTCCACGTGCATGTTTTAGCTGAAGGAAGAATCCCTTAAACCTGGAGAGTTGAGACCCGTGGAATGGGTACCATGCAATATGACTTCAAAGGGTCTTCATTTGCTCACCGAACCTCTCCAATCCTATCACTGCTGCGTTTATGCCCCTGTACACACGCTTGATTTTCTTTCAGACACATAGCAATCCATAGGTTTTAAGATACTTACTAGTCAGGTACATTCTTAGGCGTTTAATATGGGGTGTTGAGTCCATTTCGTTGAGCAAGGAGTAGTTCTTGTCTATTCCATATTTGGCTTAAGGAACTTTATCTGTGCTCATTTCAATCTCTGGTTTTATGCAGCACCCCAACTCACCTTTCCCCTTAAGCAAGCATAAGTTGGTTTTCTAAATTTGAGACCCTGTTCTGTTTTGTAATCCAGTTCCTGTGTAGCCAAGTTTACATCCCGTGTATTAGTGATATCTTATGATGTTTCTTTTTCTGTGTGACTTATTTCAGTTAGAATCATCATACCTGAATCCACTCATTATGCTGCTACGGGCCTGATGACATAGATTTCATTGCTGAGTGATATTGCATTGTACGTAAGTACCACAACTTCTTTATCCATTTTTCACTTTCTGCGATATTGAACTTGTACCGTAAACGAGGTTCTTGTAAACAGAGCCGTCCCAAACTTTGGGGTGGCTGTGTCTTTTTGATTTTAATTTCCCTAAGCTATAGGACCATAAGTGGAAGTGCCCTAGGCTCTGTTGCTTTGTTTTTTAGATGTTTCAGGAAACACCATACACCTCTCCCGAGTGGCTGTTGGCAATTTACATCCCGCCCATCAGCATAACAAGGCTCCCAGTTCTCCATGGCCTGTCCTGCCTTTCTGGATTTTACACTTTTTTCAGATGGCCCTTTTGACCGGGGGGAAGTGAGACTTCATTGTAGTGCAGATTTCCTTTGCAAGCTTGCTTGGTTGGCCAAAAAGGGCGTATGCGTTTTTTCCTGAATATATTCAGGAAAAAACGCATACGCCCTTTTTGGCCAAGTGCATCATTGTGGACGTTCTGCCTCTTTTCCTATGCTTTAAATGCAATTCCAGTCTACCTCCTGAAATCGGTTTCCTGCAATTCTGCCCCGCTTTCAAGTCCTCTTGGCAGCCTTACTTCAGTATATTTTTGGACGATAGCTGTCATTTATAACTCTGCAGGTTTGTGAATTACAGTGCCCCTGAGCTCCTTTCTTCAACTCGCTTTCTTGTGAGCTGGCCGCAACACCGCAGGATTGCTTCAGGCCCTAATCTGGTTCCGGCACGGCACGCTGAGCCTTTGGTTAATTCCTCTTCCTGGTGGGAAATGAGAGTTAAATTTGCCCGTCCAGACACCTCCAGCTAGTCTCTCATTGGTTCTCCCTATTCCTGTTCATCTTCCGCAGAAATTGCAAACTGGGCCAAACAGGAGGTTAAAGGCACTGACTCTCCAAGTCGGGAGAGTGTTAGTAAAGCGTCTGGAATGTTGCACCCGAGTACCAGGGGACGAGAACTGAGACATATTGGAACACGTCTCCCGATCACACGGTTGATCATACTCTGGGTTCCACGTGCATGTTTTAGCTGAAGGAAGAATCCCTTAAACCTGGAGAGTTGAGACCCGTGGAATGGGTACCATGCAATATGACTTCAAAGGGTCTTCATTTGCTCACCGAACCTCTCCAATCCTATCACTGCTGCGTTTATGCCCCTGTACACACGCTTGATTTTCTTTCAGACACATAGCAATCCATAGGTTTTAAGATACTTACTAGTCAGGTACATTCTTAGGCGTTTAATATGGGGTGTTGAGTCCATTTCGTTGAGCAAGGAGTAGTTCTTGTCTATTCCATATTTGGCTTAAGGAACTTTATCTGTGCTCATTTCAATCTCTGGTTTTATGCAGCACCCCAACTCACCTTTCCCCTTAAGCAAGCATAAGTTGGTTTTCTAAATTTGAGACCCTGTTCTGTTTTGTAATCCAGTTCCTGTGTAGCCAAGTTTACATCCCGTGTATTAGTGATATCTTATGATGTTTCTTTTTCTGTGTGACTTATTTCAGTTAGAATCATCATACCTGAATCCACTCATTATGCTGCTACGGGCCTGATGACATAGATTTCATTGCTGAGTGATATTGCATTGTACGTAAGTACCACAACTTCTTTATCCATTTTTCACTTTCTGCGATATTGAACTTGTACCGTAAACGAGGTTCTTGTAAACAGAGCCGTCCCAAACTTTGGGGTGGCTGTGTCTTTTTGATTTTAATTTCCCTAAGCTATAGGACCATAAGTGGAAGTGCCCTAGGCTCTGTTGCTTTGTTTTTTAGATGTTTCAGGAAACACCATACACCTCTCCGGAGTGGCTCTTGGCAATTTACATCCCGCCCATCAGCATAACAAGGCTCCCAGTTCTCCATGGCCTGTCCTGCCTTTCTGGATTTTACACTTTTTTCAGATGGCCCTTTTGACCGGGGGGAAGTGAGACTTCATTGTAGTGCAGATTTCCTTTGCAAGCTTGCTTGGTTGGCCAAAAAGGGCGTATGCGTTTTTTCCTGAATATATTCAGGAAAAAACGCATACGCCCTTTTTGGCCAAGCGCATCATTGTGGACGTTCTGCCTCTTTTCCTATGCTTTAAATGCAATTCCAGTCTACCTCCTGAAATCGGTTTCCTGCAATTCTGCCCCGCTTTCAAGTCCTCTTGGCAGCCTTACTTCAGTATATTTTTGGACGATAGCTGTCATTTATAACTCTGCAGGTTTGTGAATTACAGTGCCCCTGAGCTCCTTTCTTCAACTCGCTTTCTTGTGAGCTGGCCGCAACACCGCAGGATTGCTTCAGGCCCTAATCTGGTTCCGGCACGGCACGCTGAGCCTTTGGTTAATTCCTCTTCCTGGTGGGAAATGAGAGTTAAATTTGCCCGTCCAGACACCTCCAGCTAGTCTCTCATTGGTTCTCCCTATTCCTGTTCATCTTCCGCAGAAATTGCAAACTGGGCCAAACAGGAGGTTAAAGGCACTGACTCTCCAAGTCGGGAGAGTGTTAGTAAAGCGTCTGGAATGTTGCACCCGAGTACCAGGGGACGAGAACTGAGACATATTGGAACACGTCTCCCGATCACACGGTTGATCATACTCTGGGTTCCACGTGCATGTTTTAGCTGAAGGAAGAATCCCTTAAACCTGGAGAGTTGAGACCCGTGGAATGGGTACCATGCAATATGACTTCAAAGGGTCTTCATTTGCTCACCGAACCTCTCCAATCCTATCACTGCTGCGTTTATGCCCCTGTACACACGCTTGATTTTCTTTCAGACACATAGCAATCCATAGGTTTTAAGATACTTACTAGTCAGGTACATTCTTAGGCGTTTAATATGGGGTGTTGAGTCCATTTCGTTGAGCAAGGAGTAGTTCTTGTCTATTCCATATTTGGCTTAAGGAACTTTATCTGTGCTCATTTCAATCTCTGGTTTGATGCAGCACCCCAACTCACCTTTCCCCTTAAGCAAGCATAAGTTGGTTTTCTAAATTTGAGACCCTGTTCTGTTTTGTAATCCAGTTCCTGTGTAGCCAAGTTTACATCCCGTGTATTAGTGATATCTTATGATGTTTCTTTTTCTGTGTGACTTATTTCAGTTAGAATCATCATACCTGAATCCACTCATTATGCTGCTACGGGCCTGATGACATAGATTTCATTGCTGAGTGATATTGCATTGTACGTAAGTACCACAACTTCTTTATCCATTTTTCACTTTCTGCGATATTGAACTTGTACCGTAAACGAGGTTCTTGTAAACAGAGCCGTCCCAAACTTTGGGGTGGCTGTGTCTTTTTGATTTTAATTTCCCTAAGCTATAGGACCATAAGTGGAAGTGCCCTAGGCTCTGTTGCTTTGTTTTTTAGATGTTTCAGGAAACACCATACACCTCTCCCGAGTGGCTGTTGGCAATTTACATCCCGCCCATCAGCATAACAAGGCTCCCAGTTCTCCATGGCCTGTCCTGCCTTTCTGGATTTTACACTTTTTTCAGATGGCCCTTTTGACCGGGGGGAAGTGAGACTTCATTGTAGTGCAGATTTCCTTTGCAAGCTTGCTTGGTTGGCCAAAAAGGGCGTATGCGTTTTTTCCTGAATATATTCAGGAAAAAACGCATACGCCCTTTTTGGCCAAGTGCATCATTGTGGACGTTCTGCCTCTTTTCCTATGCTTTAAATGCAATTCCAGTCTACCTCCTGAAATCGGTTTCCTGCAATTCTGCCCCCGCTTTCAAGTCCTCTTGGCAGCCTTACTTCAGTATATTTTTGGACGATAGCTGTCATTTATAACTCTGCAGGTTTGTGAATTACAGTGCCCCTGAGCTCCTTTCTTCAACTCGCTTTCTTGTGAGCTGGCCGCAACACCGCAGGATTGCTTCAGGCCCTAATCTGGTTCCGGCACGGCACGCTGAGCCTTTGGTTAATTCCTCTTCCTGGTGGGAAATGAGAGTTAAATTTGCCCGTCCACACACCTCCAGCTAGTCTCTCATTGGTTCTCCCTATTCCTGTTCATCTTCCGCAGAAATTGCAAACTGGGCCAAACAGGAGGTTAAAGGCACTGACTCTCCAAGTCGGGAGAGTGTTAGTAAAGCGTCTGGAATGTTGCACCCGAGTACCAGGGGACGAGAACTGAGACATATTGGAACACGTCTCCCGATCACACGGTTGATCATACTCTGGGTTCCACGTGCATGTTTTAGCTGAAGGAAGAATCCCTTAAACCTGGAGAGTTGAGACCCGTGGAATGGGTACCATGCAATATGACTTCAAAGGGTCTTCATTTGCTCACCGAACCACTCCAATCCTATCACTGCTGCGTTTATGCCCCTGTACACACGCTTGATTTTCTTTCAGACACATAGCAATCCATAGGTTTTAAGATACTTACTAGTCAGGTACATTCTTAGGCGTTTAATATGGGGTGTTGAGTCCATTTCGTTGAGCAAGGAGTAGTTCTTGTCTATTCCATATTTGGCTTAAGGAACTTTATCTGTGCTCATTTCAATCTCTGGTTTTATGCAGCACCCCAACTCACCTTTCCCCTTAAGCAAGCATAAGTTGGTTTTCTAAATTTGAGACCCTGTTCTGTTTTGTAATCCAGTTCCTGTGTAGCCAAGTTTACATTCCGTGTATTAGTGATATCTTATGATGTTTCTTTTTCTGTGTGACTTATTTCAGTTAGAATCATCATACCTGAATCCACTCATTATGCTGCTACGGGCCTGATGACATAGATTTCATTGCTGAGTGATATTGCATTGTACGTAAGTACCACAACTTCTTTATCCATTTTTCACTTTCTGCGATATTGAACTTGTACCGTAAACGAGGTTCTTGTAAACAGAGCCGTCCCAAACTTTGGGGTGGCTGTGTCTTTTTGATTTTAATTTCCCTAAGCTATAGGACCATAAGTGGAAGTGCCCTAGGCTCTGTTGCTTTGTTTTTTAGATGTTTCAGGAAACACCATACACCTCTCCGGAGTGGCTCTTGGCAATTTACATCCCGCCCATCAGCATAACAAGGCTCCCAGTTCTCCATGGCCTGTCCTGCCTTTCTGGATTTTACACTTTTTTCAGATGGCCCTTTTGACCGGGGGGAAGTGAGACTTCATTGTAGTGCAGATTTCCTTTGCAAGCTTGCTTGGTTGGCCAAAAAGGGCGTATGCGTTTTTTCCTGAATATATTCAGGAAAAAACGCATACGCCCTTTTTGGCCAAGTGCATCATTGTGGACGTTCTGCCTCTTTTCCTATGCTTTAAATGCAATTCCAGTCTACCTCCTGAAATCGGTTTCCTGCAATTCTGCCCCGCTTTCAAGTCCTCTTGGCAGCCTTACTTCAGTATATTTTTGGACGATAGCTGTCATTTATAACTCTGCAGGTTTGTGAATTACACTGCCCCTGAGCTCCTTTCTTCAACTCGCTTTCTTGTGAGCTGGCCGCAACACCGCAGGATTGCTTCAGGCCCTAATCTGGTTCCGGCACGGCACGCTGAGCCTTTGGTTAATTCCTCTTCCTGGTGGGAAATGAGAGTTAAATTTGCCCGTCCAGACACCTCCAGCTAGTCTCTCATTGGTTCTCCCTATTCCTGTTCATCTTCCGCAGAAATTGCAAACTGGGCCAAACAGGAGGTTAAAGGCACTGACTCTCCAAGTCGGGAGAGTGTTAGTAAAGCGTCTGGAATGTTGCACCCGAGTACCAGGGGACGAGAACTGAGACATATTGGAACACGTCTCCCGATCACACGGTTGATCATACTCTGGGTTCCACGTGCATGTTTTAGCTGAAGGAAGAATCCCTTAAACCTGGAGAGTTGAGACCCGTGGAATGGGTACCATGCAATATGACTTCAAAGGGTCTTCATTTGCTCACCGAACCTCTCCAATCCTATCACTGCTGCGTTTATGCCCCTGTACACATGCTTGATTTTCTTTCAGACACATAGCAATCCATAGGTTTTAAGATACTTACTAGTCAGGTACATTCTTAGGCGTTTAATATGGGGTGTTGAGTCCATTTCGTTGAGCAAGGAGTAGTTCTTGTCTATTCCATATTTGGCTTAAGGAACTTTATCTGTGCTCATTTCAATCTCTGGTTTTATGCAGCACCCCAACTCACCTTTCCCCTTAAGCAAGCATAAGTTGGTTTTCTAAATTTGAGACCCTGTTCTGTTTTGTAATCCAGTTCCTGTGTAGCCAAGTTTACATCCCGTGTATTAGTGATATCTTATGATGTTTCTTTTTCTGTGTGACTTATTTCAGTTAGAATCATCATACCTGAATCCACTCATTATGCTGCTACGGGCCTGATGACATAGATTTCATTGCTGAGTGATATTGCATTGTACGTAAGTACCACAACTTCTTTATCCATTTTTCACTTTCTGCGATATTGAACTTGTACCGTAAACGAGGTTCTTGTAAACAGAGCCGTCCCAAACTTTGGGGTGGCTGTGTCTTTTTGATTTTAATTTCCCTAAGCTATAGGACCATAAGTGGAAGTGCCCTAGGCTCTGTTGCTTTGTTTTTTAGATGTTTCAGGAAACACCATACACCTCTCCCGAGTGGCTGTTGGCAATTTACATCCCGCCCATCAGCATAACAAGGCTCCCAGTTCTCCATGGCCTGTCCTGCCTTTCTGGATTTTACACTTTTTTCAGATGGCCCTTTTGACCGGGGGGAAGTGAGACTTCATTGTAGTGCAGATTTCCTTTGCAAGCTTGCTTGGTTGGCCAAAAAGGGCGTATGCGTTTTTTCCTGAATATATTCAGGAAAAAACGCATACGCCCTTTTTGGCCAAGTGCATCATTGTGGACGTTCTGCCTCTTTTCCTATGCTTTAAATGCAATTCCAGTCTACCTCCTGAAATCGGTTTCCTGCAATTCTGCCCCGCTTTCAAGTCCTCTTGGCAGCCTTACTTCAGTATATTTTTGGACGATAGCTGTCATTTATAACTCTGCAGGTTTGTGAATTACAGTGCCCCTGAGCTCCTTTCTTCAACTCGCTTTCTTGTGAGCTGGCCGCAACACCGCAGGATTGCTTCAGGCCCTAATCTGGTTCCGGCACGGCACGCTGAGCCTTTGGTTAATTCCTCTTCCTGGTGGGAAATGAGAGTTAAATTTGCCCGTCCAGACACCTCCAGCTAGTCTCTCATTGGTTCTCCCTATTCCTGTTCATCTTCCGCAGAAATTGCAAACTGGGCCAAACAGGAGGTTAAAGGCACTGACTCTCCAAGTCGGGAGAGTGTTAGTAAAGCGTCTGGAATGTTGCACCCGAGTACCAGGGGACGAGAACTGAGACATATTGGAACACGTCTCCCGATCACACGGTTGATCATACTCTGGGTTCCACGTGCATGTTTTACCTGAAGGCAGAATCCCTTAAACCTGGAGAGTTGAGACCCGTGGAATGGGTACCATGCAATATGACTTCAAAGGGTCTTCATTTGCTCACCGAACCTCTCCAATCCTATCACTGCTGCGTTTATGCCCCTGTACACACGCTTGATTTTCTTTCAGAGACATAACAATTCATAGGTTTTAAGATACTTACTAGTCAGGTACATTCTTAGGCGTTTAATATGGGGTGTTGAGTCCATTTCGTTGAGCAAGGAGTAGTTCTTGTCTATTCCATATTTAGCTTAAGGAACTTTATCTGTGCTCATTTCAATCTCTGGTTTTATGCAGCACCCCAACTCACCTTTCCCCTTAAGCAAGCATAAGTTGGTTTTCTAAATTTGAGACCCTGTTCTGTTTTGTAATCCAGTTCCTGTGTAGCCAAGTTTACATTCCGTGTATTAGTGATATCTTATGATGTTTCTTTTTCTGTGTGACTTATTTCAGTTAGAATCATCATACCTGAATCCACTCATTATGCTGCTACGGGCCTGATGACATAGATTTCATTGCTGAGTGATATTGCATTGTACGTAAGTACCACAACTTCTTTATCCATTTTTCACTTTCTGCGATATTGAACTTGTACCGTAAACGAGGTTCTTGTAAACAGAGCCGTCCCAAACTTTGGGGTGGCTGTGTCTTTTTGATTTTAATTTCCCTAAGCTATAGGACCATAAGTGGAAGTGCCCTAGGCTCTGTTGCTTTGTTTTTTAGATGTTTCAGGAAACACCATACACCTCTCCGGAGTGGCTCTTGGCAATTTACATCCCGCCCATCAGCATAACAAGGCTCCCAGTTCTCCATGGCCTGTCCTGCCTTTCTGGATTTTACACTTTTTTCAGATGGCCCTTTTGACCGGGGGGATGTGAGACTTCATTGTAGTGCAGATTTCCTTTGCAAGCTTGCTTGGTTGGCCAAAAAGGGCGTATGCGTTTTTTCCTGAATATATTCAGGAAAAAACGCATACGCCCTTTTTGGCCAAGTGCATCATTGTGGACGTTCTGCCTCTTTTCCTATGCTTTAAATGCAATTCCAGTCTACCTCCTGAAATCGGTTTCCTGCAATTCTGCCCCGCTTTCAAGTCCTCTTGGCAGCCTTACTTCAGTATATTTTTGGACGATAGTTGTCATTTATAACTCTGCAGGTTTGTGAATTACAGTGCCCCTGAGCTCCTTTCTTCAACTCGCTTTCTTGTGAGCTGGCCGCAACACCGCAGGATTGCTTCAGGCCCTAATCTGGTTCCGGCACGGCACGCTGAGCCTTTGGTTAATTCGTCTTCCTGGTGGGAAATGAGAGTTAAATTTGCCCGTCCAGACACCTCCAGCTAGTCTCTCATTGGTTCTCCCTATTCCTGTTCATTTTCCGCAGAAATTGCAAACTGGGCCAAACAGGAGGTTAAAGGCACTGACTCTCCAAGTCGGGAGAGTGTTAGTAAAGCGTCTGGAATGTTGCACCCGAGTACCAGGGGACGAGAACTGAGACATATTGGAACATGTCTCCCGATCACACGGGTGATCATACTCTGGGTTCCACGTGCATGTTTTAGCTGAAGGAAGAATCCCTTAAACCTGGAGAGTTGAGACCCGTGGAATGGGTACCATGCAATATGACTTCAAAGGGTCTTCATTTGCTCACCGAACCTCTCCAATCCTATCACTGCTGCGTTTATGCCCCTGTACACACGCTTGATTTTCTTTCAGAGACATAACAATTCATAGGTTTTAAGATACTTACTAGTCAGGTACATTCTTAGGCGTTTAATATGGGGTGTTGAGTCCATTTCGTTGAGCAAGGAGTAGTTCTTGTCTATTCCATATTTGGCTTAAGGTACTTTATCTGTGTTCATTTCAATCTCTGGTTTTATGCAGCACCCCAACTCACCTTTCCCCTTAAGCAAGCATAAGTTGGTTTTCTAAATTTGAGACCCTGTTCTGTTTTGTAATCCAGTTCCTGTGTAGCCAAGTTTACATCCCGTGTATTAGTGATATCTTATGATGTTTCTTTTTCTGTGTGACTTATTTCAGTTAGAATCATCATACCTGAATCCACTCATTATGCTGCTACGGGCCTGATGACATAGATTTCATTGCTGAGTGATATTGCATTGTACGTAAGTACCACAACTTCTTTATCCATTTTTCACTTTCTGCGATATTGAACTTGTACCGTAAACGAGGTTCTTGTAAACAGAGCCGTCCCAAACTTTGGGGTGGCTGTGTCTTTTTGATTTTAATTTCCCTAAGCTATAGGACCATAAGTGGAAGTGCCCTAGGCTCTGTTGCTTTGCTTTTTAGATGTTTCAGGAAACACCATACACCTCTCCGGAGTGGCTCTTGGCAATTTACATCCCGCCCATCAGCATAACAAGGCTCCCAGTTCTCCATGGCCTGTCCTGCCTTTCTGGATTTTACACTTTTTTCAGATGGCCCTTTTGACCGGGGGGAAGTGAGACTTCATTGTAGTGCAGATTTCCTTTGCAAGCTTGCTTGGTTGGCCAAAAAGGGCGTATGCGTTTTTTCCTGAATATATTCAGGAAAAAACGCATACGCCCTTTTTGGCCAAGTGCATCATTGTGGACGTTCTGCCTCTTTTCCTATGCTTTAAATGCAATTCCAGTCTACCTCCTGAAATCGGTTTCCTGCAATTCTGCCCCGCTTTCAAGTCCTCTTGGCAGCCTTACTTCAGTATATTTTTGGACGATAGCTGTCATTTATAACTCTGCAGGTTTGTGAATTACAGTGCCCCTGAGCTCCTTTCTTCAACTTGCTTTCTTGTGAGCTGGCCGCAACACCGCAGGATTGCTTCAGGCCCTAATCTGGTTCCGGCACGGCACGCTGAGCCTTTGGTTAATTCCTCTTCCTGGTGGGAAATGAGAGTTAAATTTGCCCGTCCAGACACCTCCAGCTAGTCTCTCATTGGTTCTCCCTATTCCTGTTCATCTTCCGCAGAAATTGCAAACTGGGCCAAACAGGAGGTTAAAGGCACTGACTCTCCAAGTCGGGAGAGTGTTAGTAAAGCGTCTGGAATGTTGCACCCGAGTACCAGGGGACGAGAACTGAGACATATTGGAACACGTCTCCCGATCACACGGTTGATCATACTCTGGGTTCCACGTGCATGTTTTAGCTGAAGGAAGAATCCCTTAAACCTGGAGAGTTGAGACCCGTGGAATGGGTACCATGCAATATGACTTCAAAGGGTCTTCATTTGCTCACCGAACCTCTCCAATCCTATCACTGCTGCGTTTATGCCCCTGTACACACGCTTGATTTTCTTTCAGAGACATAGCAATCCATAGGTTTTAAGATACTTACTAGTCAGGTACATTCTTAGGCGTTTAATATGGGGTGTTGAGTCCATTTCGTTGAGCAAGGAGTAGTTCTTGTCTATTCCATATTTGGCTTAAGGAACTTTATCTGTGCTCATTTCAATCTCTGGTTTTATGCAGCACCCCAACTCACCTTTCCCCTTAAGCAAGCATAAGTTGGTTTTCTAAATTTGAGACCCTGTTCTGTTTTGTAATCCAGTTCCTGTGTAGCCAAGTTTACATCCCGTGTATTAGTGATATCTTATGATGTTTCTTTTTCTGTGTGACTTATTTCAGTTAGAATCATCATACCTGAATCCACTCATTATGCTGCTACGGGCCTGATGACATAGATTTCATTGCTGAGTGATATTGCATTGTACGTAAGTACCACAACTTCTTTATCCATTTTTCACTTTCTGCGATATTGAACTTGTACCGTAAACGAGGTTCTTGTAAACAGAGCCGTCCCAAACTTTGGGGTGGCTGTGTCTTTTTGATTTTAATTTCCCTAAGCTATAGGACCATAAGTGGAAGTGCCCTAGGCTCTGTTGCTTTGTTTTTTAGATGTTTCAGGAAACACCATACACCTCTCCCGAGTGGCTGTTGGCAATTTACATCCCGCCCATCAGCATAACAAGGCTCCCAGTTCTCCATGGCCTGTCCTGCCTTTCTGGATTTTACACTTTTTTCAGATGGCCCTTTTGACCAGGGGGAAGTGAGACTTCATTGTAGTGCAGATTTCCTTTGCAAGCTTGCTTGGTTGGCCAAAAAGGGCGTATGCGTTTTTTCCTGAATATATTCAGGAAAAAACGCATACGCCCTTTTTGGCCAAGTGCATCATTGTGGACGTTCTGCCTCTTTTCCTATGCTTTAAATGCAATTCCAGTCTACCTCCTGAAATCGGTTTCCTGCAATTCTGCCCCGCTTTCAAGTCCTCTTGGCAGCCTTACTTCAGTATATTTTTGGACGATAGCTGTCATTTATAACTCTGCAGGTTTGTGAATTACAGTGCCCCTGAGCTCCTTTCTTCAACTCGCTTTCTTGTGAGCTGGCCGCAACACCGCAGGATTGCTTCAGGCCCTAATCTGGTTCCGGCACGGCACGCTGAGCCTTTGGTTAATTCCTCTTCCTGGTGGGAAATGAGAGTTAAATTTGCCAGTCCAGACACCTCCACCTAATCTCTCATTGGTTCTCCCTATTCCTGTTCATCTTCCGCAGAAATTGCAAACTGGGTCAAACAGGAGGTTAAAGGCACTGACTCTCCAAGTCGGGAGAGTGTTAGTAAAGCGTCTGGAATGTTGCACCCGAGTACCAGGGGACGAGAACTGAGACATATTGGAACACGTCTCCCGATCACACGGTTGATCATATTCTGGGTTCCACGTGCATGTTTTAGCTGAAGGAAGAATCCCTTAAACCTGGAGAGTTGAGACCCGTGGAATGGGTACCATGCAATATGACTTCAAAGGGTCTTCATTTGCTCACCGAACCTCTCCAATCCTATCACTGCTGCGTTTATGCCCCTGTACACATGCTTTATTTTCTTTCAGACACATAGCAGTGCATAGGTTTTAAGATACTTACTAGTCAGGTACATTCTTAGGCATTTAATATGGGGTGTTGAGTCCATTTCGTTGAGCAAGGAGTAGTTCTTGTCTATTCTATATTTGGCTTAAGGAACTTTATCTGTGCTCATTTCAATCTCTGGTTTTATGCAGCACCCCAACTCACCTTTCCCCTTAAGCAAGCATAAGTTGGTTTTCTAAATTTGAGACCCTGCTCTGTTTTGTAATCCAGTTCCTGTGTAGCCAAGTTTACATTCCGTGTATTAGTGATATCTTATGATGTTTCTTTTTCTGTGTGACTTATTTCAGTTAGAATCATCATACCTGAATCCACTCATTATGCTGCTACGGGCCTGATGACATAGATTTCATTGCTGAGTGATATTGCATTGTACGTAAGTACCACAACTTCTTTATCCATTTTTCACTTTCTGCGATATTGAACTTGTACCGTAAACGAGGTTCTTGTAAACAGAGCCGTCCCAAACTTTGGGGTGGCTGTGTCTTTTTGATTTTAATTTCCCTAAGCTATAGGACCATAAGTGGAAGTGCCCTAGGCTCTGTTGCTTTGTTTTTTAGATGTTTCAGGAAACACCATACACCTCTCCCGAGTGGCTGTGGCAATTTACATCCCGCCCATCAGCATAACAAGGCTCCCAGTTCTCCATGGCCTGTCCTGCCTTTCTGGATTTTACACTTTTTTCAGATGGCCCTTTTGACCAGGGGGAAGTGAGACTTCATTGTAGTGCAGATTTCCTTTGCAAGCTTGCTTGGTTGGCCAAAAAGGGCGTATGCGTTTTTTCCTGAATATATTCAGGAAAAAACGCATACGCCCTTTTTGGCCAAGTGCATCATTGTGGACGTTCTGCCTCTTTTCCTATGCTTTAAATGCAATTCCAGTCTACCTCCTGAAATCGGTTTCCTGCAATTCTGCCCCGCTTTCAAGTCCTCTTGGCAGCCTTACTTCAGTATATTTTTGGAGGATAGCTGTCATTTATAACTCTGCAGGTTTGTGAATTACAGTGCCCCTGAGCTCCTTTCTTCAACTCGCTTTCTTGTGAGCTGGCCGCAACACCGCAGGATTGCTTCAGGCCCTAATCTGGTTCCGGCACGGCACGCTGAGCCTTTGGTTAATTCCTCTTCCTGGTGGGAAATGAGAGTTAAATTTGCCCGTCCAGACACCTCCAGCTAGTCTCTCATTGGTTCTTCCTATTCCTGTTCATCTTCCGCAGAAATTGCAAACTGGGCCAAACAGGAGGTTAAAGGCACTGACTCTCCAAGTCGGGAGAGTGTTAGTAAAGCGTCTGGAATGTTGCACCCGAGTACCAGGGGACGAGAACTGAGACATATTGGAACACGTCTCCCGATCACACGGTTGATCATACTCTGGGTTCCACGTGCATGTTTTAGCTGAAGGAAGAATCCCTTAAACCTGGAGAGTTGAGACCCGTGGAATGGGTACCATGCAATATGACTTCAAAGGGTCTTCATTTGCTCACCGAACCTCTCCAATCCTATCACTGCTGTGTTTATGCCCCTGTACACACGCTTGATTTTCTTTCAGAGACATAGCAATCCATAGGTTTTAAGATACTTACTAGTCAGGTACATTCTTAGGCGTTTAATATGGGGTGTTGAGTCCATTTCGTTGAGCAAGGAGTAGTTCTTGTCTATTCCACATTTGGCTTAAGGAACTTTATCTGTGCTCATTTCAATCTCTGGTTTGATGCAGCACCCCAACTCACCTTTCCCCTTAAGCAAGCATAAGTTGGTTTTCTAAATTTGAGACCCTGTTCTGTTTTGTAATCCAGTTCCTGTGTAGCCAAGTTTACATCCCGTGTATTAGTGATATCTTATGATGTTTCTTTTTCTGTGTGACTTATTTCAGTTAGAATCATCATACCTGAATCCACTCATTATGCTGCTACGGGCCTGATGACATAGATTTCATTGCTGAGTGATATTGCATTGTACGTAAGTACCACAACTTCTTTATCCATTTTTCACTTTCTGCGATATTGAACTTGTTCCGTAAACAAGGTTCTTGTAAACAGAGCCGTCCCAAACTTTGGGGTGGCTGTGTCTTTTTGATTTTAATTTCCCTAAGCTATAGGACCATAAGTGGAAGTGCCCTAGGCTCTGTTGCTTTGTTTTTTAGATGTTTCAGGAAACACCATACACCTCTCCCGAGTGGCTGTTGGCAATTTACATCCCGCCCATCAGCATAACAAGGCTCCCAGTTCTCCATGGCCTGTCCTGCCTTTCTGGATTTTACACTTTTTTCAGATGGCCCTTTTGACCGGGGGGAAGTGAGACTTCATTGTAGTGCAGATTTCCTTTGCAAGCTTGCTTGGTTGGCCAAAAAGGGCGTATGCGTTTTTTCCTGAATATATTCAGGAAAAAACGCAAACGCCCTTTTTGGCCAAGTGCATCATTGTGGACGTTCTGCCTCTTTTCCTATGCTTTAAATGCAATTCCAGTCTACCTCCTGAAATCGGTTTCCTGCAATTCTGCCCCGCTTTCAAGTCCTCTTGGCAGCCTTACTTCAGTATATTTTTGGACGATAGCTGTCATTTATAACTCTGCAGGTTTGTGAATTACAGTGCCCCTGAGCTCCTTTCTTCAACTCGCTTTCTTGTGAGCTGGCCGCAACACCGCAGGATTGCTTCAGGCCCTAATCTGGTTCCCGCACGGCACGCTGAGCCTTTGGTTAATTCCTCTTCCTGGTGGGAAATGAGAGTTAAATTTGCCCGTCCAGACACCTCCAGCTAGTCTCTCATTGGTTCTCCCTATTCCTGTTCATCTTCCGCAGAAATTGCAAACTGGGCCAAACAGGAGGTTAAAGGCACTGACTCTCCAAGTCGGGAGAGTGTTAGTAAAGCGTCTGGAATGTTGCACCCGAGTACCAGGGGACGAGAACTGAGACATATTGGAACACGTCTCCCGATCACACGGTTGATCATACTCTGGGTTCCACGTGCATGTTTTAGCTGAAGGAAGAATCCCTTAAACCTGGAGAGTTGAGACCCGTGGAATGGGTACCATGCAATATGACTTCAAAGGGTCTTCATTTGCTCACCGAACCTCTCCAATCCTATCACTGCTGCGTTTATGCCCCTGTACACACGCTTGATTTTCTTTCAGACACATAGCAATCCATAGGTTTTAAGATACTTACTAGTCAGGTACATTCTTAGGCGTTTAATATGGGGTGTTGAGTCCATTTCGTTGAGCAAGGAGTAGTTCTTGTCTATTCCATATTTGGCTTAAGGAACTTTATCTGTGCTCATTTCAATCTCTGGTTTGATGCAGCACCCCAACTCACCTTTCCCCTTAAGCAAGCATAAGTTGGTTTTCTAAATTTGAGACCCTGTTCTGTTTTGTAATCCAGTTCCTGTGTAGCCAAGTTTACATCCCGTGTATTAGTGATATCTTATGATGTTTCTTTTTCTGTGTGACTTATTTCAGTTAGAATCATCATACCTGAATCCACTCATTATGCTGCTACGGGCCTGATGACATAGATTTCATTGCTGAGTGATATTGCATTGTACGTAAGTACCACAACTTCTTTATCCATTTTTCACTTTCTGCGATATTGAACTTGTACCGTAAACGAGGTTCTTGTAAACAGAGCCATCCCAAACTTTGGGGTGGCTGTGTCTTTTTGATTTTA
Organism: Leucopleurus acutus; assembly: GCF_964270905.1. Lineage (NCBI taxonomy): Eukaryota > Metazoa > Chordata > Mammalia > Artiodactyla > Delphinidae > Leucopleurus > Leucopleurus acutus. Next base: position 577,869 of record NW_028139136.1, on the reverse strand, counting down.
ATTTCCCTAAGCTATAGGACCATAAGTGGAAGTGCCCTAGGCTCTGTTGCTTTGTTTTTTAGATGTTTCAGGAAACACCATACACCTCTCCCGAGTGGCTGTTGGCAATTTACATCCCGCCCATCAGCATAACAAGGCTCCCAGTTCTCCATGGCCTGTCCTGCCTTTCTGGATTTTACACTTTTTTCAGATGGCCCTTTTGACCGGGGGGAAGTGAGACTTCATTGTAGTGCAGATTTCCTTTGCAAGCTTGCTTGGTTGGCCAAAAAGGGCGTATGCGTTTTTTCCTGAATATATTCAGGAAAAAACGCATACGCCCTTTTTGGCCAAGTGCATCATTGTGGACGTTCTGCCTCTTTTCCTATGCTTTAAATGCAATTCCAGTCTACCTCCTGAAATCGGTTTCCTGCAATTCTGCCCCGCTTTCAAGTCCTCTTGGCAGCCTTACTTCAGTATATTTTTGGACGATAGCTGTCATTTATAACTCTGCAGGTTTGTGAATTACAGTGCCCCTGAGCTCCTTTCTTCAACTCGCTTTCTTGTGAGCTGGCCGCAACACCGCAGGATTGCTTCAGGCCCTAATCTGGTTCCGGCACGGCACGCTGAGCCTTTGGTTAATTCCTCTTCCTGGTGGGAAATGAGAGTTAAATTTGCCCGTCCAGACACCTCCAGCTAGTCTCTCATTGGTTCTCCCTATTCCTGTTCATCTTCCGCAGAAATTGCAAACTGGGCCAAACAGGAGGTTAAAGGCACTGACTCTCCAAGTCGGGAGAGTGTTAGTAAAGCGTCTGGAATGTTGCACCCGAGTACCAGGGGACGAGAACTGAGACATATTGGAACACGTCTCCCGATCACACGGTTGATCATACTATGGGTTCCACGTGCATGTTTTAGCTGAAGGAAGAATCCCTTAAACCTGGAGAGTTGAGACCCGTGGAATGGGTACCATGCAATATGACTTCAAAGGGTCTTCATTTGCTCACCGAACCTCTCCAATCCTATCACTGCTGCGTTTATGCCCCTGTACACACGCTTGATTTTCTTTCAGACACATAGCAATCCATAGGTTTTAAGATACTTACTAGTCAGGTACATTCTTAGGCGTTTAATATGGGGTGTTGAGTCCATTTCGTTGAGCAAGGAGTAGTTCTTGTCTATTCCATATTTGGCTTAAGGAACTTTATCTGTGCTCATTTCAATCTCTGGTTTGATGCAGCACCCCAACTCACCTTTCCCCTTAAGCAAGCATAAGTTGGTTTTCTAAATTTGAGACCCTGTTCTGTTTTGTAATCCAGTTCCTGTGTAGCCAAGTTTACATCCCGTGTATTAGTGATATCTTATGATGTTTCTTTTTCTGTGTGACTTATTTCAGTTAGAATCATCATACCTGAATCCACTCATTATGCTGCTACGGGCCTGATGACATAGATTTCATTGCTGAGTGATATTGCATTGTACGTAAGTACCACAACTTCTTTATCCATTTTTCACTTTCTGCGATATTGAACTTGTACCGTAAACGAGGTTCTTGTAAACAGAGCCGTCCCAAACTTTGGGGTGGCTGTGTCTTTTTGATTTTAATTTCCCTAAGCTATAGGACCATAAGTGGAAGTGCCCTAGGCTCTGTTGCTTTGTTTTTTAGATGTTTCAGGAAACACCATACACCTCTCCCGAGTGGCTGTTGGCAATTTACATCCCGCCCATCAGCATAACAAGGCTCCCAGTTCTCCATGGCCTGTCCTGCCTTTCTGGATTTTACACTTTTTTCAGATGGCCCTTTTGACCGGGGGGAAGTGAGACTTCATTGTAGTGCAGATTTCCTTTGCAAGCTTGCTTGGTTGGCCAAAAAGGGCGTATGCGTTTTTTCCTGAATATATTCAGGAAAAAACGCATACGCCCTTTTTGGCCAAGTGCATCATTGTGGACGTTCTGCCTCTTTTCCTATGCTTTAAATGCAATTCCAGTCTACCTCCTGAAATCGGTTTCCTGCAATTCTGCCCCGCTTTCAAGTCCTCTTGGCAGCCTTACTTCAGTATATTTTTGGACGATAGCTGTCATTTATAACTCTGCAGGTTTGTGAATTACAGTGCCCCTGAGCTCCTTTCTTCAACTCGCTTTCTTGTGAGCTGGCCGCAACACCGCAGGATTGCTTCAGGCCCTAATCTGGTTCCGGCACGGCACGCTGAGCCTTTGGTTAATTCCTCTTCCTGGTGGGAAATGAGAGTTAAATTTGCCCGTCCAGACACCTCCACCTAGTCTCTCATTGGTTCTCCCTATTCCTGTTCATCTTCCGCAGAAATTGCAAACTGGGCCAAACAGGAGGTTAAAGGCACTGACTCTCCAAGTCGGGAGAGTGTTAGTAAAGCGTCTGGAATGTTGCACCCGAGTACCAGGGGACGAGAACTGAGACATATTGGAACACGTCTCCCGATCACACGGTTGATCATACTCTGGGTTCCACGTGCATGTTTTAGCTGAAGGAAGAATCCCTTAAACCTGGAGAGTTGAGACCCGTGGAATGGGTACCATGCAATATGACTTCAAAGGGTCTTCATTTGCTCACCGAACCTCTCCAATCCTATCACTGCTGCGTTTATGCCCCTGTACACATGCTTGATTTTCTTTCAGAGACATAGCAACCCATAGGTTTTAAGATACTTACTAGTCAGGTACATTCTTAGGCGTTTAATATGGGGTGTTGAGTCCATTTCGTTGAGCAAGGAGTAGTTCTTGTCTATTCCATATTTGGCTTAAGGAACTTTATCTGTGCTCATTTCAATCTCTGGTTTTATGCAGCACCCCAACTCACCTTTCCCCTTAAGCAAGCATAAGTTGGTTTTCTAAATTTGAGACCCTGTTCTGTTTTGTAATCCAGTTCCTGTGTAGCCAAGTTTACATCCCGTGTATTAGTGATATCTTATGATGTTTCTTTTTCTGTGTGACTTATTTCAGTTAGAATCATCATACCTGAATCCACTCATTATGCTGCTACGGGCCTGATGACATAGATTTCATTGCTGAGTGATATTGCATTGTACGTAAGTACCACAACTTCTTTATCCATTTTTCACTTTCTGCGATATTGAACTTGTACCGTAAACGAGGTTCTTGTAAACAGAGCCGTCCCAAACTTTGGGGTGGCTGTGTCTTTTTGATTTTAATTTCCCTAAGCTATAGGACCATAAGTGGAAGTGCCCTAGGCTCTGTTGCTTTGTTTTTTAGATGTTTCAGGAAACACCATACACCTCTCCCGAGTGGCTGTTGGCAATTTACATCCCGCCCATCAGCATAACAAGGCTCCCAGTTCTCCATGGCCTGTCCTGCCTTTCTGGATTTTACACTTTTTTCAGATGGCCCTTTTGACCGGGGGGAAGTGAGACTTCATTGTAGTGCAGATTTCCTTTGCAAGCTTGCTTGGTTGGCCAAAAAGGGCGTATGCGTTTTTTCCTGAATATATTCAGGAAAAAACGCAAACGCCCTTTTTGGCCAAGTGCATCATTGTGGACGTTCTGCCTCTTTTCCTATGCTTTAAATGCAATTCCAGTCTACCTCCTGAAATCGGTTTCCTGCAATTCTGCCCCGCTTTCAAGTCCTCTTGGCAGCCTTACTTCAGTATATTTTTGGACGATAGCTGTCATTTATAACTCTGCAGGTTTGTGAATTACAGTGCCCCTGAGCTCCTTTCTTCAACTCGCTTTCTTGTGAGCTGGCCGCAACACCGCAGGATTGCTTCAGGCCCTAATCTGGTTCCCGCACGGCACGCTGAGCCTTTGGTTAATTCCTCTTCCTGGTGGGAAATGAGAGTTAAATTTGCCCGTCCAGACACCTCCAGCTAGTCTCTCATTGGTTCTCCCTATTCCTGTTCATCTTCCGCAGAAATTGCAAACTGGGCCAAACAGGAGGTTAAAGGCACTGACTCTCCAAGTCGGGAGAGTGTTAGTAAAGCGTCTGGAATGTTGCACCCGAGTACCAGGGGACGAGAACTGAGACATATTGGAACACGTCTCCCGATCACACGGTTGATCATACTCTCGGTTCCACGTGCATGTTTTACCTGAAGGAAGAATCCCTTAAACCTGGAGAGTTGAGACCCGTGGAATGGGTACCATGCAATATGACTTCAAAGGGTCTTCATTTGCTCACCGAACCTCTCCAATCCTATCACTGCTGCGTTTATGCCCCTGTACACACGCTTGATTTTCTTTCAGACACATAGCAATCCATAGGTTTTAAGATACTTACTAGTCAGGTACATTCTTAGGCGTTTAATATGGGGTGTTGAGTCCATTTCGTTGAGCAAGGAGTAGTTCTTGTCTATTCCATATTTGGCTTAAGGAACTTTATCTGTGCTCATTTCAATCTCTGGTTTGATGCAGCACCCCAACTCACCTTTCCCCTTAAGCAAGCATAAGTTGGTTTTCTAAATTTGAGACCCTGTTCTGTTTTGTAATCCAGTTCCTGTGTAGCCAAGTTTACATCCCGTGTATTAGTGATATCTTATGATGTTTCTTTTTCTGTGTGACTTATTTCAGTTAGAATCATCATACCTGAATCCACTCATTATGCTGCTACGGGCCTGATGACATAGATTTCATTGCTGAGTGATATTGCATTGTACGTAAGTACCACAACTTCTTTATCCATTTTTCACTTTCTGCGATATTGAACTTGTACCGTAAACGAGGTTCTTGTAAACAGAGCCATCCCAAACTTTGGGGTGGCTGTGTCTTTTTGATTTTAATTTCCCTAAGCTATAGGACCATAAGTGGAAGTGCCCTAGGCTCTGTTGCTTTGTTTTTTAGATGTTTCAGGAAACACCATACACCTCTCCCGAGTGGCTGTTGGCAATTTACATCCCGCCCATCAGCATAACAAGGCTCCCAGTTCTCCATGGCCTGTCCTGCCTTTCTGGATTTTACACTTTTTTCAGATGGCCCTTTTGACCGGGGGGAAGTGAGACTTCATTGTAGTGCAGATTTCCTTTGCAAGCTTGCTTGGTTGGCCAAAAAGGGCGTATGCGTTTTTTCCTGAATATATTCAGGAAAAAACGCATACGCCCTTTTTGGCCAAGTGCATCATTGTGGACGTTCTGCCTCTTTTCCTATGCTTTAAATGCAATTCCAGTCTACCTCCTGAAATCGGTTTCCTGCAATTCTGCCCCGCTTTCAAGTCCTCTTGGCAGCCTTACTTCAGTATATTTTTGGACGATAGCTGTCATTTATAACTCTGCAGGTTTGTGAATTACAGTGCCCCTGAGCTCCTTTCTTCAACTCGCTTTCTTGTGAGCTGGCCGCAACACCGCAGGATTGCTTCAGGCCCTAATCTGGTTCCGGCACGGCACGCTGAGCCTTTGGTTAATTCCTCTTCCTGGTGGGAAATGAGAGTTAAATTTGCCCGTCCAGACACCTCCAGCTAGTCTCTCATTGGTTCTCCCTATTCCTGTTCATCTTCCGCAGAAATTGCAAACTGGGCCAAACAGGAGGTTAAAGGCACTGACTCTCCAAGTCGGGAGAGTGTTAGTAAAGCGTCTGGAATGTTGCACCCGAGTACCAGGGGACGAGAACTGAGACATATTGGAACACGTCTCCCGATCACACGGTTGATCATACTATGGGTTCCACGTGCATGTTTTAGCTGAAGGAAGAATCCCTTAAACCTGGAGAGTTGAGACCCGTGGAATGGGTACCATGCAATATGACTTCAAAGGGTCTTCATTTGCTCACCGAACCTCTCCAATCCTATCACTGCTGCGTTTATGCCCCTGTACACACGCTTGATTTTCTTTCAGACACATAGCAATCCATAGGTTTTAAGATACTTACTAGTCAGGTACATTCTTAGGCGTTTAATATGGGGTGTTGAGTCCATTTCGTTGAGCAAGGAGTAGTTCTTGTCTATTCCATATTTGGCTTAAGGAACTTTATCTGTGCTCATTTCAATCTCTGGTTTTATGCAGCACCCCAACTCACCTTTCCCCTTAAGCAAGCATAAGTTGGTTTTCTAAATTTGAGACCCTGTTCTGTTTTGTAATCCAGTTCCTGTGTAGCCAAGTTTACATCCCGTGTATTAGTGATATCTTATGATGTTTCTTTTTCTGTGTGACTTATTTCAGTTAGAATCATCATACCTGAATCCACTCATTATGCTGCTACGGGCCTGATGACATAGATTTCATTGCTGAGTGATATTGCATTGTACGTAAGTACCACAACTTCTTTATCCATTTTTCACTTTCTGCGATATTGAACTTGTACCGTAAACGAGGTTCTTGTAAACAGAGCCGTCCCAAACTTTGGGGTGGCTGTGTCTTTTTGATTTTAATTTCCCTAAGCTATAGGACCATAAGTGGAAGTGCCCTAGGCTCTGTTGCTTTGTTTTTTAGATGTTTCAGGAAACACCATACACCTCTCCCGAGTGGCTGTGGCAATTTACATCCCGCCCATCAGCATAACAAGGCTCCCAGTTCTCCATGGCCTGTCCTGCCTTTCTGGATTTTACACTTATTTCAGATGGCCCTTTTGACCGGGGGGAAGTGAGACTTCATTGTAGTGCAGATTTCCTTTGCAAGCTTGCTTGGTTGGCCAAAAAGGGCGTATGCGTTTTTTCCTGAATATATTCAGGAAAAAACGCATACGCCCTTTTTGGCCAAGTGCATCATTGTGGACGTTCTGCCTCTTTTCCTATGCTTTAAATGCAATTCCAGTCTACCTCCTGAAATCGGTTTCCTGCAATTCTGCCCCGCTTTCAAGTCCTCTTGGCAGCCTTACTTCAGTATATTTTTGGACGATAGCTGTCATTTATAACTCTGCAGGTTTGTGAATTACAGTGCCCCTGAGCTCCTTTCTTCAACTCGCTTTCTTGTGAGCTGGCCGCAACACCGCAGGATTGCTTCAGGCCCTAATCTGGTTCCGGCACGGCACGCTGAGCCTTGGGTTAATTCCTCTTCCTGGTGGGAAATGAGAGTTAAATTTGCCCGTCCAGACACCTCCACCTAGTCTCTCATTGGTTCTCCCTATTCCTGTTCATCTTCCGCAGAAATTGCAAACTGGGCCAAACAGGAGGTTAAAGGCACTGACTCTCCAAGTCGGGAGAGTGTTAGTAAAGCGTCTGGAATGTTGCACCCGAGTACCAGGGGACGAGAACTGAGACATATTGGAACACGTCTCCCGATCACACGGTTGATCATACTCTGGGTTCCACGTGCATGTTTTAGCTGAAGGAAGAATCCCTTAAACCTGGAGAGTTGAGACCCGTGGAATGGGTACCATGCAATATGACTTCAAAGGGTCTTCATTTGCTCACCGAACCTCTCCAATCCTATCACTGCTGCGTTTATGCCCCTGTACACATGCTTGATTTTCTTTCAGAGACATAGCAGTGCATAGGTTTTAAGATACTTACTAGTCAGGTACATTCTTAGGCGTTTAATATGGGGTGTTGAGTCCATTTCGTTGAGCAAGGAGTAGTTCTTGTCTATTCCATATTTGGCTTAAGGAACTTTATCTGTGCTCATTTCAATCTCTGGTTTTATGCAGCACCCCAACTCACCTTTCCCCTTAAGCAAGCATAAGTTGGTTTTCTAAATTTGAGACCCTGTTCTGTTTTGTAATCCAGTTCCTGTGTAGCCAAGTTTACATCCCGTGTATTAGTGATATCTTATGATGTTTCTTTTTCTGTGTGACTTATTTCAGTTAGAATCATCATACCTGAATCCACTCATTATGCTGCTACGGGCCTGATGACATAGATTTCATTGCTGAGTGATATTGCATTGTACGTAAGTACCACAACTTCTTTATCCATTTTTCACTTTCTGCGATATTGAACTTGTACCGTAAACGAGGTTCTTGTAAACAGAGCCGTCCCAAACTTTGGGGTGGCTGTGTCTTTTTGATTTTAATTTCCCTAAGCTATAGGACCATAAGTGGAAGTGCCCTAGGCTCTGTTGCTTTGTTTTTTAGATGTTTCAGGAAACACCATACACCTCTCCCGAGTGGCTGTTGGCAATTTACATCCCGCCCATCAGCATAACAAGGCTCCCAGTTCTCCATGGCCTGTCCTGCCTTTCTGGATTTTACACTTTTTTCAGATGGCCCTTTTGACCGGGGGGAAGTGAGACTTCATTGTAGTGCAGATTTCCTTTGCAAGCTTGCTTGGTTGGCCAAAAAGGGCGTATGCGTTTTTTCCTGAATATATTCAGGAAAAAACGCAAACGCCCTTTTTGGCCAAGTGCATCATTGTGGACGTTCTGCCTCTTTTCCTATGCTTTAAATGCAATTCCAGTCTACCTCCTGAAATCGGTTTCCTGCAATTCTGCCCCGCTTTCAAGTCCTCTTGGCAGCCTTACTTCAGTATATTTTTGGACGATAGCTGTCATTTATAACTCTGCAGGTTTGTGAATTACAGTGCCCCTGAGCTCCTTTCTTCAACTCGCTTTCTTGTGAGCTGGCTGCAACACCGCAGGATTGCTTCAGGCCCTAATCTGGTTCCCGCACGGCACGCTGAGCCTTTGGTTAATTCCTCTTCCTGGTGGGAAATGAGAGTTAAATTTGCCCGTCCAGACACCTCCAGCTAGTCTCTCATTGGTTCTCCCTATTCCTGTTCATCTTCCGCAGAAATTGCAAACTGGGCCAAACAGGAGGTTAAAGGCACTGACTCTCCAAGTCGGGAGAGTGTTAGTAAAGCGTCTGGAATGTTGCACCCGAGTACCAGGGGACGAGAACTGAGACATATTGGAACACGTCTCCCGATCACACGGTTGATCATACTCTCGGTTCCACGTGCATGTTTTAGCTGAAGGAAGAATCCCTTAAACCTGGAGAGTTGAGACCCGTGGAATGGGTACCATGCAATATGACTTCAAAGGGTCTTCATTTGCTCACCGAACCTCTCCAATCCTATCACTGCTGCGTTTATGCCCCTGTACACACGCTTGATTTTCTTTCAGACACATAGCAATCCATAGGTTTTAAGATACTTACTAGTCAGGTACATTCTTAGGCGTTTAATATGGGGTGTTGAGTCCATTTCGTTGAGCAAGGAGTAGTTCTTGTCTATTCCATATTTGGCTTAAGGAACTTTATCTGTGCTCATTTCAATCTCTGGTTTGATGCAGCACCCCAACTCACCTTTCCCCTTAAGCAAGCATAAGTTGGTTTTCTAAATTTGAGACCCTGTTCTGTTTTGTAATCCAGTTCCTGTGTAGCCAAGTTTACATCCCGTGTATTAGTGATATCTTATGATGTTTCTTTTTCTGTGTGACTTATTTCAGTTAGAATCATCATACCTGAATCCACTCATTATGCTGCTACGGGCCTGATGACATAGATTTCATTGCTGAGTGATATTGCATTGTACGTAAGTACCACAACTTCTTTATCCATTTTTCACTTTCTGCGATATTGAACTTGTACCGTAAACGAGGTTCTTGTAAACAGAGCCATCCCAAACTTTGGGGTGGCTGTGTCTTTTTGATTTTAATTTCCCTAAGCTATAGGACCATAAGTGGAAGTGCCCTAGGCTCTGTTGCTTTGTTTTTTAGATGTTTCAGGAAACACCATACACCTCTCCCGAGTGGCTGTTGGCAATTTACATCCCGCCCATCAGCATAACAAGGCTCCCAGTTCTCCATGGCCTGTCCTGCCTTTCTGGATTTTACACTTTTTTCAGATGGCCCTTTTGACCGGGGGGAAGTGAGACTTCATTGTAGTGCAGATTTCCTTTGCAAGCTTGCTTGGTTGGCCAAAAAGGGCGTATGCGTTTTTTCCTGAATATATTCAGGAAAAAACGCATACGCCCTTTTTGGCCAAGTGCATCATTGTGGACGTTCTGCCTCTTTTCCTATGCTTTAAATGCAATTCCAGTCTACCTCCTGAAATCGGTTTCCTGCAATTCTGCCCCGCTTTCAAGTCCTCTTGGCAGCCTTACTTCAGTATATTTTTGGACGATAGCTGTCATTTATAACTCTGCAGGTTTGTGAATTACAGTGCCCCTGAGCTCCTTTCTTCAACTCGCTTTCTTGTGAGCTGGCCGCAACACCGCAGGATTGCTTCAGGCCCTAATCTGGTTCCGGCACGGCACGCTGAGCCTTTGGTTAATTCCTCTTCCTGGTGGGAAATGAGAGTTAAATTTGCCCGTCCAGACACCTCCAGCTAGTCTCTCATTGGTTCTCCCTATTCCTGTTCATCTTCCGCAGAAATTGCAAACTGGGCCAAACAGGAGGTTAAAGGCACTGACTCTCCAAGTCGGGAGAGTGTTAGTAAAGCGTCTGGAATGTTGCACCCGAGTACCAGGGGACGAGAACTGAGACATATTGGAACACGTCTCCCGATCACACGGTTGATCATACTCTCGGTTCCACGTGCATGTTTTACCTGAAGGCAGAATCCCTTAAACCTGGAGAGTTGAGACCCGTGGAATGGGTACCATGCAATATGACTTCAAAGGGTCTTCATTTGCTCACCGAACCTCTCCAATCCTATCACTGCTGCGTTTATGCCCCTGTACACACGCTTGATTTTCTTTCAGACACATAGCAATCCATAGGTTTTAAGATACTTACTAGTCAGGTACATTCTTAGGCGTTTAATATGGGGTGTTGAGTCCATTTCGTTGAGCAAGGAGTAGTTCTTGTCTATTCCATATTTGGCTTAAGGAACTTTATCTGTGCTCATTTCAATCTCTGGTTTGATGCAGCACCCCAACTCACCTTTCCCCTTAAGCAAGCATAAGTTGGTTTTCTAAATTTGAGACCCTGTTCTGTTTTGTAATCCAGTTCCTGTGTAGCCAAGTTTACATCCCGTGTATTAGTGATATCTTATGATGTTTCTTTTTCTGTGTGACTTATTTCAGTTAGAATCATCATACCTGAATCCACTCATTATGCTGCTACGGGCCTGATGACATAGATTTCATTGCTGAGTGATATTGCATTGTACGTAAGTACCACAACTTCTTTATCCATTTTTCACTTTCTGCGATATTGAACTTGTACCGTAAACGAGGTTCTTGTAAACAGAGCCATCCCAAACTTTGGGGTGGCTGTGTCTTTTTGATTTTAATTTCCCTAAGCTATAGGACCATAAGTGGAAGTGTCCTAGGCTCTGTTGCTTTGTTTTTTAGATGTTTCAGGAAACACCATACACCTCTCCCGAGTGGCTGTTGGCAATTTACATCCCGCCCATCAGCATAACAAGGCTCCCAGTTCTCCATGGCCTGTCCTGCCTTTCTGGATTTTACACTTTTTTCAGATGGCCCTTTTGACCGGGGGGAAGTGAGACTTCATTGTAGTGCAGATTTCCTTTGCAAGCTTGCTTGGTTGGCCAAAAAGGGCGTATGCGTTTTTTCCTGAATATATTCAGGAAAAAACGCAAACGCCCTTTTTGGCCAAGTGCATCATTGTGGACGTTCTGCCTCTTTTCCTATGCTTTAAATGCAATTCCAGTCTACCTCCTGAAATCGGTTTCCTGCAATTCTGCCCCGCTTTCAAGTCCTCTTGGCAGCCTTACTTCAGTATATTTTTGGACGATAGCTGTCATTTATAACTCTGCAGGTTTGTGAATTACAGTGCCCCTGAGCTCCTTTCTTCAACTCGCTTTCTTGTGAGCTGGCCGCAACACCGCAGGATTGCTTCAGGCCCTAATCTGGTTCCGGCACGGCACGCTGAGCCTTTGGTTAATTCCTCTTCCTGGTGGGAAATGAGAGTTAAATTTGCCCGTCCAGACACCTCCAGCTAGTCTCTCATTGGTTCTCCCTATTCCTGTTCATCTTCCGCAGAAATTGCAAACTGGGCCAAACAGGAGGTTAAAGGCACTGACTCTCCAAGTCGGGAGAGTGTTAGTAAAGCGTCTGGAATGTTGCACCCGAGTACCAGGGGACGAGAACTGAGACATATTGGAACACGTCTCCCGATCACACGGTTGATCATACTCTGGGTTCCACGTGCATGTTTTAGCTGAAGGAAGAATCCCTTAAACCTGGAGAGTTGAGACCCGTGGAATGGGTACCATGCAATATGACTTCAAAGGGTCTTCATTTGCTCACCGAACCTCTCCAATCCTATCACTGCTGCGTTTATGCCCCTGTACACATGCTTGATATTCTTTCAGAGACATAGCAGTGCATAGGTTTTAAGATACTTACTAGTCAGGTACATTCTTAGGCGTTTAATATGGGGTGTTGAGTCCATTTCGTTGAGCAAGGAGTAGTTCTTGTCTATTCTATATTTGGCTTAAGGAACTTTATCTGTGCTCATTTCAATCTCTGGTTTTATGCAGCACCCCAACTCACCTTTCTCCTTAAGCAAGCATAAGTTGGTTTTCTAAATTTGAGACCCTGTTCTGTTTTGTAATCCAGTTCCTGTGTAGCCAAGTTTACATTCCGTGTATTAGTGATATCTTATGATGTTTCTTTTTCTGTGTGACTTATTTCAGTTAGAATCATCATACCTGAATCCACTCATTATGCTGCTACGGGCCTGATGACATAGATTTCATTGCTGAGTGATATTGCATTGTACGTAAGTACCACAACTTCTTTATCCATTTTTCACTTTCTGCGATATTGAACTTGTACCGTAAACGAGGTTCTTGTAAACAGAGCCGTCCCAAACTTTGGGGTGGCTGTGTCTTTTTGATTTTAATTTCCCTAAGCTATAGGACCATAAGTGGAAGTGTCCTAGGCTCTGTTGCTTTGTTTTTTAGATGTTTCAGGAAACACCATACACCTCTCCCGAGTGGCTGTTGGCAATTTACATCCCGCCCATCAGCATAACAAGGCTCCCAGTTCTCCATGGCCTGTCCTGCCTTTCTGGATTTTACACTTTTTTCAGATGGCCCTTTTGACCGGGGGGAAGTGAGACTTCATTGTAGTGCAGATTTCCTTTGCAAGCTTGCTTGGTTGGCCAAAAAGGGCGTATGCGTTTTTTCCTGAATATATTCAGGAAAAAACGCATACGCCCTTTTTGGCCAAGTGCATCATTGTGGACGTTCTGCCTCTTTTCCTATGCTTTAAATGCAATTCCAGTCTACCTCCTGAAATCGGTTTCCTGCAATTCTGCCCCGCTTTCAAGTCCTCTTGGCAGCCTTACTTCAGTATATTTTTGGACGATAGCTGTCATTTATAACTCTGCAGGTTTGTGAATTACAGTGCCCCTGAGCTCCTTTCTTCAACTCGCTTTCTTGTGAGCTGGCCGCAACACCGCAGGATTGCTTCAGGCCCTAATCTGGTTCCGGCACGGCACGCTGAGCCTTTGGTTAATTCCTCTTCCTGGTGGGAAATGAGAGTTAAATTTGCCCGTCCAGACACCTCCAGCTAGTCTCTCATTGGTTCTCCCTATTCCTGTTCATCTTCCGCAGAAATTGCAAACTGGGCCAAACAGGAGGTTAAAGGCACTGACTCTCCAAGTCGGGAGAGTGTTAGTAAAGCGTCTGGAATGTTGCACCCGAGTACCAGGGGACGAGAACTGAGACATATTGGAACACGTCTCCCGATCACACGGTTGATCATACTCTGGGTTCCACGTGCATGTTTTAGCTGAAGGAAGAATCCCTTAAACCTGGAGAGTTGAGACCCGTGGAATGGGTACCATGCAATATGACTTCAAAGGGTCTTCATTTGCTCACCGAACCTCTCCAATCCTATCACTGCTGCGTTTATGCCCCTGTACACATGCTTGATTTTCTTTCAGAGACATAGCAGTGCATAGGTTTTAAGATACTTACTAGTCAGGTACATTCTTAGGCGTTTAATATGGGGTGTTGAGTCCATTTCGTTGAGCAAGGAGTAGTTCTTGTCTATTCTATATTTGGCTTAAGGAACTTTATCTGTGCTCATTTCAATCTCTGGTTTTATGCAGCACCCCAACTCACCTTTCTCCTTAAGCAAGCATAAGTTGGTTTTCTAAATTTGAGACCCTGTTCTGTTTTGTAATCCAGTTCCTGTGTAGCCAAGTTTACATTCCGTGTATTAGTGATATCTTATGATGTTTCTTTTTCTGTGTGACTTATTTCAGTTAGAATCATCATACCTGAATCCACTCATTATGCTGCTACGGGCCTGATGACATAGATTTCATTGCTGAGTGATATTGCATTGTACGTAAGTACCACAACTTCTTTATCCATTTTTCACTTTCTGCGATATTGAACTTGTACCGTAAACGAGGTTCTTGTAAACAGAGCCGTCCCAAACTTTGGGGTGGCTGTGTCTTTTTGATTTTAATTTCCCTAAGCTATAGGACCATAAGTGGAAGTGCCCTAGGCTCTGTTGCTTTGTTTTTTAGATGTTTCAGGAAACACCATACACCTCTCCGGAGTGGCTCTTGGCAATTTACATCCCGCCCATCAGCATAACAAGGCTCCCAGTTCTCCATGGCCTGTCCTGCCTTTCTGGATTTTACACTTTTTTCAGATGGCCCTTTTGACCAGGGGGAAGTGAGACTTCATTGTAGTGCAGATTTCCTTTGCAAGCTTGCTTGGTTGGCCAAAAAGGGCGTATGCGTTTTTTCCTGAATATATTCAGGAAAAAACGCATACGCACTTTTTGGCCAAGTGCATCATTGTGGACGTTCTGCCTCTTTTCCTATGCTTTAAATGCAATTCCAGTCTACCTCCTGAAATCGGTTTCCTGCAATTCTGCCCCGCTTTCAAGTCCTCTTGGCAGCCTTACTTCAGTATATTTTTGGACGATAGCTGTCATTTATAACTCTGCAGGTTTGTGAATTACAGTGCCCCTGAGCTCCTTTCTTCAACTCGCTTTCTTGTGAGCTGGCCGCAACACCGCAGGATTGCTTCAGGCCCTAATCTGGTTCCGGCACGGCACGCTGAGCCTTTGGTTAATTCCTCTTCCTGGTGGGAAATGAGAGTTAAATTTGCCCGTCCAGACACCTCCAGCTAGTCTCTCATTGGTTCTCCCTATTCCTGTTCATCTTCCGCAGAAATTGCAAACTGGGCCAAACAGGAGGTTAAAGGCACTGACTCTCCAAGTCGGGAGAGTGTTAGTAAAGCGTCTGGAATGTTGCACCCGAGTACCAGGGGACGAGAACTGAGACATATTGGAACACGTCTCCCGATCACATGGTTGATCATACTCTGGGTTCCACGTGCATGTTTTAGCTGAAGGAAGAATCCCTTAAACCTGGAGAGTTGAGACCCGTGGAATGGGTACCATGCAATATGACTTCAAAGGGTCTTCATTTGCTCACCGAACCTCTCCAATCCTATCACTGCTGCGTTTATGCCCCTGTACACACGCTTGATTTTCTTTCAGACACATAGCAATCCATAGGTTTTAAGATACTTACTAGTCAGGTACATTCTTAGGCGTTTAATATGGGGTGTTGAGTCCATTTCGTTGAGCAAGGAGTAGTTCTTGTCTATTCCATATTTGGCTTAAGGAACTTTATCTGTGCTCATTTCAATCTCTGGTTTTATGCAGCACCCCAAATCACCTTTCCCCTTAAGCAAGCATAAGTTGGTTTTCTAAATTTGAGACCCTGTTCTGTTTTGTAATCCAGTTCCTGTGTAGCCAAGTTTACATCCCGTGTATTAGTGATATCTTATGATGTTTCTTTTTCTGTGTGACTTATTTCAGTTAGAATCATCATACCTGAATCCACTCATTATGCTGCTACGGGCCTGATGACATAGATTTCATTGCTGAGTGATATTGCATTGTACGTAAGTACCACAACTTCTTTATCCATTTTTCACTTTCTGCGATATTGAACTTGTACCGTAAACGAGGTTCTTGTAAACAGAGCCGTCCCAAACTTTGGGGTGGCTGTGTCTTTTTGATTTTAATTTCCCTAAGCTATAGGACCATAAGTGGAAGTGCCCTAGGCTCTGTTGCTTTGTTTTTTAGATGTTTCAGGAAACACCATACACCTCTCCCGAGTGGCTGTTGGCAATTTACATCCCGCCCATCAGCATAACAAGGCTCCCAGTTCTCCATGGCCTGTCCTGCCTTTCTGGATTTTACACTTTTTTCAGATGGCCCTTTTGACCGGGGGGAAGTGAGACTTCATTGTAGTGCAGATTTCCTTTGCAAGCTTGCTTGGTTGGCCAAAAAGGGCGTATGCGTTTTTTCCTGAATATATTTAGGAAAAAACGCATACGCCCTTTTTGGCCAAGCGCATCATTGTGGACGTTCTGCCTCTTTTCCTATGCTTTAAATGCAATTCCAGTCTACCTCCTGAAATCGGTTTCCTGCAATTCTGCCCCGCTTTCAAGTCCTCTTGGCAGCCTTACTTCAGTATATTTTTGGACGATAGCTGTCATTTATAACTCTGCAGGTTTGTGAATTACAGTGCCCCTGAGTTCCTTTCTTCAACTCGCTTTCTTGTGAGCTGGCCGCAACACCGCAGGATTGCTTCAGGCCCTAATCTGGTTCCGGCTCGGCACGCTGAGCCTTTGGTTAATTCCTCTTCCTGGTGGGAAATGAGAGTTAAATTTGCCCGTCCAGACACCTCCAGCTAGTCTCTCATTGGTTCTCCCTATTCCTGTTCATCTTCCGCAGAAATTGCAAACTGGGCCAAACAGGAGGTTAAAGGCACTGACTCTCCAAGTCGGGAGAGTGTTAGTAAAGCGTCTGGAATGTTGCACCCGAGTACCAGGGGACGAGAACTGAGACATATTGGAACACGTCTCCCGATCACACGGTTGATCATACTCTGGGTTCCACGTGCATGTTTTAGCTGAAGGAAGAATCCCTTAAACCTGGAGAGTTGAGACCCGTGGAATGGGTACCATGCAATATGACTTCAAAGGGTCTTCATTTGCTCACCGAACCTCTCCAATCCTATCACTGCTGCGTTTATGCCCCTGTACACATGCTTCATTCTCTTTCAGAGACATAGCAATCCATAGGTTTTAAGATACTTACTAGTCAGGTACATTCTTAGGCGTTTAATATGGGGTGTTGAGTCCACTTTGTTGAGCAAGGAGTAGCTCTTGTCTATTCCATATTTGGCTTAAGGAACTTTATCTGTGCTCATTTCAATCTCTGGTTTTATGCAGCACCCCAACTCACCTTTCCCCTTAAGCAAGCATAAGTTGGTTTTCTAAATTTGAGACCCTGTTCTGTTTTGTAATCCAGTTCCTGTGTAGCCAAGTTTACATTCCGTGTATTAGTGATATCTTATGATGTTTCTTTTTCTGTGTGACTTATTTCAGTTAGAATCATCATACCTGAATCCACTCATTATGCTGGTACGGGCCTGATGACATAGATTTCATTGCTGAGTGATATTGCATTGTACGTAAGTACCACCAATTCTTTATCCATTTTCCACTTTCTGCGGTATTGAACTTGTACCGTAAACGAGGTTCTTGTAAACAGAGCCGTCCCAAACTTTGCGGTGGCTGTGTCTTTTTGATTTTAATTTCCCTAAGCTATAGGACCATAAGTGGAAGTGCCCTAGGCGCTGTTGCTTTGTTTTTTAGGTATTTCAGGAAACACCATACACTACTCCAGAGTGGCTCTTGGCAATTTACATCCCGCCCATCAGCATAACAAGGCTCCCAGTTCTCCATGGCCTGTCCTGCCTTTCTGGATTTTACACTTTTTTCAGATGGCCCTTTTGACCGGGGGGAAGTGAGACTTCATTGTAGTGCAGATTTCCTTTGCAAGCTTGCTTGTTTGGCCAAAAAGGGCGTATGCGTTTTTTCTTGAATATATTCAGGAAAAAACGCATACGCCCTTTTTGGCCAAGTGCATCATTGTGGACGTTCTGCCTCTTTTCCTATGCTTTACATGCAATTCCAGTCTACCTCCTGATATCGGTTTCCTGCAATTCTGCCCTGCTTTCAACTCCTCTTGGCATCCTAATTCAATATATTTTTGGAAGATAGCTGTCATTTATAACTCTGCAGGTTTGTGAATTACAGTGCCCCTGAGCTCCTTTCTTCAACTCGCTTTCTTGTGAGCTGGCCGCAACACCGCAGGATTGCTTCAGGCCCTAATCTGGTTCCGGCACGGCACGCTGAGCCTTTGGTTAATTCCTCTTCCTGGTGGGAAATGAGAGTTAAATTTGCCCGTCCAGACACCTCCAGCTAGTCTCTCATTGGTTCTCCCTATTCCTGTTCATCTTCCGCAGAAATTGCAAACTGGGCCAAACAGGAGGTTAAAGGCACTGACTCTCCAAGTCGGGAGAGTGTTAGTAAAGCGTCTGGAATGTTGCACCCGAGTACCAGGGGACGAGAACTGAGACATATTGGAACACGTCTCCCGATCACACGGTTGATCATACTCTGGGTTCCACGTGCATGTTTTAGCTGAAGGAAGAATCCCTTAAACCTGGAGAGTTGAGACCCGTGGAATGGGTACCATGCAATATGACTTCAAAGGGTCTTCATTTGCTCACCGAACCTCTCCAATCCTATCACTGCTGCGTTTATGCCCCTGTACACACGCTTGATTTTCTTTCAGAGACATAGCAATCCATAGGTTTTAAGATACTTACTAGTCAGGTACATTCTTAGGCGTTTAATATGGGGTGTTGAGTCCATTTCGTTGAGCAAGGAGTAGTTCTTGTCTATTCCATATTTGGCTTAAGGAACTTTATCTGTGCTCATTTCAATCTCTGGTTTGATGCAGCACCCCAACTCACCTTTCCTCTTAAGCAAGCATAAGTTGGTTTTCTAAATTTGAGACCCTGTTCTGTTTTGTAATCCAGTTCCTGTGTAGCCAAGTTTACATTCTGTGTATTAGTGATATCTTATGATGTTTCTTTTTCTGTGTGACTTATTTCAGTTAGAATCATCATACCTGAATCCACTCATTATGCTGCTACGGGCCTGATGACATAGATTTCATTGCTGAGTGATATTGCATTGTACGTAAGTACCACAACTTCTTTATCCATTTTTCACTTTCTGCGATATTGAACTTGTACCGTAAACGAGGTTCTTGTAAACAGAGCCGTCCCAAACTTTGGGGTGGCTGTGTCTTTTTGATTTTAATTTCCCTAAGCTATAGGACAATAAGTGGAAGTGCCCTAGGCTCTGTTGCTTTGTTTTTTAGATGTTTCAGGAAACACCATACACCTCTCCCGAGTGGCTCTTGGCAATTTACATCCCGCCCATCAGCATAACAAGGCTCCCAGTTCTCCATGGCCTGTCCTGCCTTTCTGGATTTTACACTTTTTTCAGATGGCCCTTTTTACCGGGGGGAAGTGAGACTTCATTGTAGTGCAGATTTCCTTTGCAAGCTTGCTTGGTTGGCCAAAAAGGGCGTATCCGTTTTTCCTGAATATATTCAGGAAAAAACGCATACGCCCTTTTTGGCCAAGTGCATCATTGTGGACGTTCTGCCTCTTTTCCTATGCTTTAAATGCAATTCCAGTCTACCTCCTGAAATCGGTTTCCTGCAATTCTGCCCCGCTTTCAAGTCCTCTTGGCAGCCTTACTTCAGTATATTTTTGGACGATAGCTGTCATTTATAACTCTGCAGGTTTGTGAATTACAGTGCCCCTGAGCTCCTTTCTTCAACTCGCTTTCTTGTGAGCTGGCCGCAACACCGCAGGATTGCTTCAGGCCCTAATCTGGTTCCGGCACGGCACGCTGAGCCTTTGGTTAATTCCTCTTCCTGGTGGGAAATGAGAGTTAAATTTGCCCGTCCAGACACCTCCAGCTAGTCTCTCATTGGTTCTCCCTATTCCTGTTCATCTTCCGCAGAAATTGCAAACTGGGCCAAACAGGAGGTTAAAGGCACTGACTCTCCAAGTCGGGAGAGTGTTAGTAAAGCGTCTGGAATGTTGCACCCGAGTACCAGGGGACGAGAACTGAGACATATTGGAACACGTCTCCCGATCACACGGTTGATCATACTCTGGGTTCCACGTGCATGTTTTAGCTGAAGGAAGAATCCCTTAAACCTGGAGAGTTGAGACCCGTGGAATGGGTACCATGCAATATGACTTCAAAGGGTCTTCATTTGCTCACCGAACCTCTCCAATCCTATCACTGCTGCGTTTGTGCCCCTGTACACACGCTTGATTTTCTTTCAGAGACATAGCAATCCATAGGTTTTAAGATACTTACTAGTCAGGTACATTCTTAGGCGTTTAATATGGGGTGTTGAGTCCACTTTGTTGAGCAAGGAGTAGCTCTTGTCTATTCCATATTTGGCTTAAGGAACTTTATCTGTGCTCATTTCAATCTCTGGTTTTATGCAGCACCCCAACTCACCTTTCCCCTTAAGCAAGCATAAGTTGGTTTTCTAAATTTGAGACCCTGTTCTGTTTTGTAATCCAGTTCCTGTGTAGCCAAGTTTACATTCCGTGTATTAGTGATATCTTATGATGTTTCTTTTTCTGTGTGACTTATTTCAGTTAGAATCATCATACCTGAATCCACTCATTATGCTGGTACGGGCCTGATGACATAGATTTCATTGCTGAGTGATATTGCATTGTACGTAAGTACCACAAATTCTTTATCCATTTTCCACTTTCTGCGGTATTGAACTTGTACCGTAAACGAGGTTCTTGTAAACAGAGCCGTCCCAAACTTTGCGGTGGCTGTGTCTTTTTGATTTTAATTTCCCTAAGCTATAGGACCATAAGTGGAAGTGCCCTAGGCGCTGTTGCTTTGTTTTTTAGGTATTTCAGGAAACACCATACACTACTCCAGAGTGGCTCTTGGCAATTTACATCCCGCCCATCAGCATAACAAGGCTCCCAGTTCTCCATGGCCTGTCCTGCCTTTCTGGATTTTACACTTTTTTCAGATGGCCCTTTTGACCGGGGGGAAGTGAGACTTCATTGTAGTGCAGATTTCCTTTGCAAGCTTGCTTGTTTGGCCAAAAAGGGCGTATGCGTTTTTTCTTGAATATATTCAGGAAAAAACGCATACGCCCTTTTTGGCCAAGTGCATCATTGTGGACGTTCTGCCTCTTTTCCTATGCTTTACATGCAATTCCAGTCTACCTCCTGAAATCGGTTTCCTGCAATTCTGCCCTGCTTTCAACTCCTCTTGGCATCCTAATTCAATATATTTTTGGAAGATAGCTGTCATTTATAACTCTGCAGGTTTGTGAATTACAGTGCCCCTGAGCTCCTTTCTTCAACTCGCTTTCTTGTGAGCTGGCCGCAACACCGCAGGATTGCTTCAGGCCCTAATCTGGTTCCGGCACGGCACGCTGAGCCTTTGGTTAATTCCTCTTCCTGGTGGGAAATGAGAGTTAAATTTGCCCGTCCAGACACCTCCAGCTAGTCTCTCATTGGTTCTCCCTATTCCTGTTCATCTTCCGCAGAAATTGCAAACTGGGCCAAACAGGAGGTTAAAGGCACTGACTCTCCAAGTCGGGAGAGTGTTAGTAAAGCGTCTGGAATGTTGCACCCGAGTACCAGGGGACGAGAACTGAGACATATTGGAACACGTCTCCCGATCACACGGTTGATCATACTCTGGGTTCCACGTGCATGTTTTAGCTGAAGGAAGAATCCCTTAAACCTGGAGAGTTGAGACCCGTGGAATGGGTACCATGCAATATGACTTCAAAGGGTCTTCATTTGCTCACCGAACCTCTCCAATCCTATCACTGCTGCGTTTATGCCCCTGTACACACGCTTGATTTTCTTTCAGAGACATAGCAATCCATAGGTTTTAAGATACTTACTAGTCAGGTACATTCTTAGGCGTTTAATATGGGGTGTTGAGTCCATTTCGTTGAGCAAGGAGTAGTTCTTGTCTATTCCATATTTGGCTTAAGGAACTTTATCTGTGCTCATTTCAATCTCTGGTTTGATGCAGCACCCCAACTCACCTTTCCTCTTAAGCAAGCATAAGTTGGTTTTCTAAATTTGAGACCCTGTTCTGTTTTGTAATCCAGTTCCTGTGTAGCCAAGTTTACATTCTGTGTATTAGTGATATCTTATGATGTTTCTTTTTCTGTGTGACTTATTTCAGTTAGAATCATCATACCTGAATCCACTCATTATGCTGCTACGGGCCTGATGACATAGATTTCATTGCTGAGTGATATTGCATTGTACGTAAGTACCACAACTTCTTTATCCATTTTTCACTTTCTGCGATATTGAACTTGTACCGTAAACGAGGTTCTTGTAAACAGAGCCGTCCCAAACTTTGGGGTGGCTGTGTCTTTTTGATTTTAATTTCCCTAAGCTATAGGACAATAAGTGGAAGTGCCCTAGGCTCTGTTGCTTTGTTTTTTAGATGTTTCAGGAAACACCATACACCTCTCCCGAGTGGCTCTTGGCAATTTACATCCCGCCCATCAGCATAACAAGGCTCCCAGTTCTCCATGGCCTGTCCTGCCTTTCTGGATTTTACACTTTTTTCAGATGGCCCTTTTTACCGGGGGGAAGTGAGACTTCATTGTAGTGCAGATTTCCTTTGCAAGCTTGCTTGGTTGGCCAAAAAGGGCGTATCCGTTTTTCCTGAATATATTCAGGAAAAAACGCATACGCCCTTTTTGGCCAAGTGCATCATTGTGGACGTTCTGCCTCTTTTCCTATGCTTTAAATGCAATTCCAGTCTACCTCCTGAAATCGGTTTCCTGCAATTCTGCCCCGCTTTCAAGTCCTCTTGGCAGCCTTACTTCAGTATATTTTTGGACGATAGCTGTCATTTATAACTCTGCAGGTTTGTGAATTACAGTGCCCCTGAGCTCCTTTCTTCAACTCGCTTTCTTGTGAGCTGGCCGCAACACCGCAGGATTGCTTCAGGCCCTAATCTGGTTCCGGCACGGCACGCTGAGCCTTTGGTTAATTCCTCTTCCTGGTGGGAAATGAGAGTTAAATTTGCCCGTCCAGACACCTCCAGCTAGTCTCTCATTGGTTCTCCCTATTCCTGTTCATCTTCCGCAGAAATTGCAAACTGGGCCAAACAGGAGGTTAAAGGCACTGACTCTCCAAGTCGTGAGAGTGTTAGTAAAGCGTCTGGAATGTTGCACCCGAGTACCAGGGGACGAGAACTGAGACATATTGGAACACGTCTCCCGATCACACGGTTGATCATACTCTGGGTTCCACGTGCATGTTTTAGCTGAAGGAAGAATCCCTTAAATCTGGAGAGTTGAGACCCGTGGAATGGGTACCATGCAATATGACTTCAAAGGGTCTTCATTTGCTCACCGAACCTCTCCAATCCTATCACTGCTGTGTTTATGCCCCTGTACACACGCTTGATTTTCTTTCAGAGACATAGCAATCCATAGGTTTTAAGATACTTACTAGTCAGGTACATTCTTAGGCGTTTAATATGGGGTGTTGAGTCCATTTCGTTGAGCAAGGAGTAGTTCTTGTCTATTCCACATTTGGCTTAAGGAACTTTATCTGTGCTCATTTCAATCTCTGGTTTGATGCAGCACCCCAACTCACCTTTCCCCTTAAGCAAGCATAAGTTGGTTTTCTAAATTTGAGACCCTGTTCTGTTTTGTAATCCAGTTCCTGTGTAGCCAAGTTTACATCCCGTGTATTAGTGATATCTTATGATGTTTCTTTTTCTGTGTGACTTATTTCAGTTAGAATCATCATACCTGAATCCACTCATTATGCTGCTACGGGCCTGATGACATAGATTTCATTGCTGAGTGATATTGCATTGTACGTAAGTACCACAACTTCTTTATCCATTTTTCACTTTCTGCGATATTGAACTTGTTCCGTAAACAAGGTTCTTGTAAACAGAGCCGTCCCAAACTTTGGGGTGGCTGTGTCTTTTTGATTTTAATTTCCCTAAGCTATAGGACCATAAGTGGAAGTGCCCTAGGCTCTGTTGCTTTGTTTTTTAGATGTTTCAGGAAACACCATACACCTCTCCCGAGTGGCTGTTGGCAATTTACATCCCGCCCATCAGCATAACAAGGCTCCCAGTTCTCCATGGCCTGTCCTGCCTTTCTGGATTTTACACTTTTTTCAGATGGCCCTTTTGACCGGGGGGAAGTGAGACTTCATTGTAGTGCAGATTTCCTTTGCAAGCTTGCTTGGTTGGCCAAAAAGGGCGTATGCGTTTTTTCCTGAATATATTCAGGAAAAAACGCAAACGCCCTTTTTGGCCAAGTGCATCATTGTGGACGTTCTGCCTCTTTTCCTATGCTTTAAATGCAATTCCAGTCTACCTCCTGAAATCGGTTTCCTGCAATTCTGCCCCGCTTTCAAGTCCTCTTGGCAGCCTTACTTCAGTATATTTTTGGACGATAGCTGTCATTTATAACTCTGCAGGTTTGTGAATTACAGTGCCCCTGAGCTCCTTTCTTCAACTCGCTTTCTTGTGAGCTGGCCGCAACACCGCAGGATTGCTTCAGGCCCTAATCTGGTTCCCGCACGGCACGCTGAGCCTTTGGTTAATTCCTCTTCCTGGTGGGAAATGAGAGTTAAATTTGCCCGTCCAGACACCTCCAGCTAGTCTCTCATTGGTTCTCCCTATTCCTGTTCATCTTCCGCAGAAATTGCAAACTGGGCCAAACAGGAGGTTAAAGGCACTGACTCTCCAAGTCGGGAGAGTGTTAGTAAAGCGTCTGGAATGTTGCACCCGAGTACCAGGGGACGAGAACTGAGACATATTGGAACACGTCTCCCGATCACACGGTTGATCATACTCTCGGTTCCACGTGCATGTTTTACCTGAAGGAAGAATCCCTTAAACCTGGAGAGTTGAGACCCGTGGAATGGGTACCATGCAATATGACTTCAAAGGGTCTTCATTTGCTCACCGAACCTCTCCAATCCTATCACTGCTGCGTTTATGCCCCTGTACACACGCTTGATTTTCTTTCAGACACATAGCAATCCATAGGTTTTAAGATACTTACTAGTCAGGTACATTCTTAGGCGTTTAATATGGGGTGTTGAGTCCATTTCGTTGAGCAAGGAGTAGTTCTTGTCTATTCCATATTTGGCTTAAGGAACTTTATCTGTGCTCATTTCAATCTCTGGTTTTATGCAGCACCCCAACTCACCTTTCCCCTTAAGCAAGCATAAGTTGGTTTTCTAAATTTGAGACCCTGTTCTGTTTTGTAATCCAGTTCCTGTGTAGCCAAGTTTACATCCCGTGTATTAGTGATATCTTATGATGTTTCTTTTTCTGTGTGACTTATTTCAGTTAGAATCATCATACCTGAATCCACTCATTATGCTGCTACGGGCCTGATGACATAGATTTCATTGCTGAGTGATATTGCATTGTACGTAAGTACCACAACTTCTTTATCCATTTTTCACTTTCTGCGATATTGAACTTGTACCGTAAACGAGGTTCTTGTAAACAGAGCCGTCCCAAACTTTGGGGTGGCTGTGTCTTTTTGATTTTAATTTCCCTAAGCTATAGGACCATAAGTGGAAGTGCCCTAGGCTCTGTTGCTTTGTTTTTTAGATGTTTCAGGAAACACCATACACCTCTCCCGAGTGGCTGTTGGCAATTTACATCCCGCCCATCAGCATAACAAGGCTCCCAGTTCTCCATGGCCTGTCCTGCCTTTCTGGATTTTACACTTTTTTCAGATGGCCCTTTTGACCGGGGGGAAGTGAGACTTCATTGTAGTGCAGATTTCCTTTGCAAGCTTGCTTGGTTGGCCAAAAAGGGCATATGCGTTTTTTCCTGAATATATTCAGGAAAAAACGCATACGCCCTTTTTGGCCAAGTGCATCATTGTGGACGTTCTGCCTCTTTTCCTATGCTTTAAATGCAATTCCAGTCTACCTCCTGAAATCGGTTTCCTGCAATTCTGCCCCGCTTTCAAGTCCTCTTGGCAGCCTTACTTCAGTATATTTTTGGACGATAGCTGTCATTTATAACTCTGCAGGTTTGTGAATTACAGTGCCCCTGAGCTCCTTTCTTCAACTCGCTTTCTTGTGAGCTGGCCGCAACACCGCAGGATTGCTTCAGGCCCTAATCTGGTTCCCGCACGGCACGCTGAGCCTTTGGTTAATTCCTCTTCCTGGTGGGAAATGAGAGTTAAATTTGCCCGTCCAGACACCTCCAGCTAGTCTCTCATTGGTTCTCCCTATTCCTGTTCATCTTCCGCAGAAATTGCAAACTGGGCCAAACAGGAGGTTAAAGGCACTGACTCTCCAAGTCGGGAGAGTGTTAGTAAAGCGTCTGGAATGTTGCACCCGAGTACCAGGGGACGAGAACTGAGACATATTGGAACACGTCTCCCGATCACACGGTTGATCATACTCTGGGTTCCACGTGCATGTTTTAGCTGAAGGAAGAATCCCTTAAACCTGGAGAGTTGAGACCCGTGGAATGGGTACCATGCAATATGACTTCAAAGGGTCTTCATTTGCTCACCGAACCTCTCCAATCCTATCACTGCTGCGTTTATGCCCCTGTACACACGCTTGATTTTCTTTCAGAGACATAGCAATCCATAGGTTTTAAGATACTTACTAGTCAGGTACATTCTTAGGCGTTTAATATGGGGTGTTGAGTCCATTTCGTTGAGCAAGGAGTAGTTCTTGTCTATTCCATATTTGGCTTAAGGAACTTTATCTGTGCTCATTTCAATCTCTGGTTTTATGCAGCACCCCAACTCACCTTTCCCCTTAAGCAAGCATAAGTTGGTTTTCTAAATTTGAGACCCTGTTCTGTTTTGTAATCCAGTTCCTGTGTAGCCAAGTTTACATCCCGTGTATTAGTGATATCTTATGATGTTTCTTTTTCTGTGTGACTTATTTCAGTTAGAATCATCATACCTGAATCCACTCATTATGCTGCTACGGGCCTGATGACATAGATTTCATTGCTGAGTGATATTGCATTGTACGTAAGTACCACAACTTCTTTATCCATTTTTCACTTTCTGCGATATTGAACTTGTACCGTAAACGAGGTTCTTGTAAACAGAGCCATCCCAAACTTTGGGGTGGCTGTGTCTTTTTGATTTTAATTTCCCTAAGCTATAGGACCATAAGTGGAAGTGCCCTAGGCTCTGTTGCTTTGTTTTTTAGATGTTTCAGGAAACACCATACACCTCTCCCGAGTGGCTGTTGGCAATTTACATCCCGCCCATCAGCATAACAAGGCTCCCAGTTCTCCATGGCCTGTCCTGCCTTTCTGGATTTTACACTTTTTTCAGATGGCCCTTTTGACCGGGGGGAAGTGAGACTTCATTGTAGTGCAGATTTCCTTTGCAAGCTTGCTTGGTTGGCCAAAAAGGGCGTATGCGTTTTTTCCTGAATATATTCAGGAAAAAACGCATACGCCCTTTTTGGCCAAGTGCATCATTGTGGACGTTCTGCCTCTTTTCCTATGCTTTAAATGCAATTCCAGTCTACCTCCTGAAATCGGTTTCCTGCAATTCTGCCCCGCTTTCAAGTCCTCTTGGCAGCCTTACTTCAGTATATTTTTGGACGATAGCTGTCATTTATAACTCTGCAGGTTTGTGAATTACAGTGCCCCTGAGCTCCTTTCTTCAACTCGCTTTCTTGTGAGCTGGCCGCAACACCGCAGGATTGCTTCAGGCCCTAATCTGGTTCCCGCACGGCACGCTGAGCCTTTGGTTAATTCCTCTTCCTGGTGGGAAATGAGAGTTAAATTTGCCCGTCCAGACACCTCCAGCTAGTCTCTCATTGGTTCTCCCTATTCCTGTTCATCTTCCGCAGAAATTGCAAACTGGGCCAAACAGGAGGTTAAAGGCACTGACTCTCCAAGTCGGGAGAGTGTTAGTAAAGCGTCTGGAATGTTGCACCCGAGTACCAGGGGACGAGAACTGAGACATATTGGAACACGTCTCCCGATCACACGGTTGATCATACTCTCGGTTCCACGTGCATGTTTTAGCTGAAGGAAGAATCCCTTAAACCTGGAGAGTTGAGACCCGTGGAATGGGTACCATGCAATATGACTTCAAAGGGTCTTCATTTGCTCACCGAACCTCTCCAATCCTATCACTGCTGCGTTTATGCCCCTGTACACACGCTTGATTTTCTTTCAGACACATAGCAATCCATAGGTTTTAAGATACTTACTAGTCAGGTACATTCTTAGGCGTTTAATATGGGGTGTTGAGTCCATTTCGTTGAGCAAGGAGTAGTTCTTGTCTATTCCATATTTGGCTTAAGGAACTTTATCTGTGCTCATTTCAATCTCTGGTTTGATGCAGCACCCCAACTCACCTTTCCCCTTAAGCAAGCATAAGTTGGTTTTCTAAATTTGAGACCCTGTTCTGTTTTGTAATCCAGTTCCTGTGTAGCCAAGTTTACATCCCGTGTATTAGTGATATCTTATGATGTTTCTTTTTCTGTGTGACTTATTTCAGTTAGAATCATCATACCTGAATCCACTCATTATGCTGCTACGGGCCTGATGACATAGATTTCATTGCTGAGTGATATTGCATTGTACGTAAGTACCACAACTTCTTTATCCATTTTTCACTTTCTGCGATATTGAACTTGTACCGTAAACGAGGTTCTTGTAAACAGAGCCGTCCCAAACTTTGGGGTGGCTGTGTCTTTTTGATTTTAATTTCCCTAAGCTATAGGACCATAAGTGGAAGTGCCCTAGGCTCTGTTGCTTTGTTTTTTAGATGTTTCAGGAAACACCATACACCTCTCCCGAGTGGCTGTTGGCAATTTACATCCCGCCCATCAGCATAACAAGGCTCCCAGTTCTCCATGGCCTGTCCTGCCTTTCTGGATTTTACACTTTTTTCAGATGGCCCTTTTGACCGGGGGGAAGTGAGACTTCATTGTAGTGCAGATTTCCTTTGCAAGCTTGCTTGGTTGGCCAAAAAGGGCGTATGCGTTTTTTCCTGAATATATTCAGGAAAAAACGCATACGCCCTTTTTGGCCAAGTGCATCATTGTGGACGTTCTGCCTCTTTTCCTATGCTTTAAATGCAATTCCAGTCTACCTCCTGAAATCGGTTTCCTGCAATTCTGCCCCGCTTTCAAGTCCTCTTGGCAGCCTTACTTCAGTATATTTTTGGACGATAGCTGTCATTTATAACTCTGCAGGTTTGTGAATTACAGTGCCCCTGAGCTCCTTTCTTCAACTCGCTTTCTTGTGAGCTGGCCGCAACACCGCAGGATTGCTTCAGGCCCTAATCTGGTTCCCGCACGGCACGCTGAGCCTTTGGTTAATTCCTCTTCCTGGTGGGAAATGAGAGTTAAATTTGCCCGTCCAGACACCTCCAGCTAGTCTCTCATTGGTTCTCCCTATTCCTGTTCATCTTCCGCAGAAATTGCAAACTGGGCCAAACAGGAGGTTAAAGGCACTGACTCTCCAAGTCGGGAGAGTGTTAGTAAAGCGTCTGGAATGTTGCACCCGAGTACCAGGGGACGAGAACTGAGACATATTGGAACACGTCTCCCGATCACACGGTTGATCATACTCTCGGTTCCACGTGCATGTTTTACCTGAAGGAAGAATCCCTTAAACCTGGAGAGTTGAGACCCGTGGAATGGGTACCATGCAATATGACTTCAAAGGGTCTTCATTTGCTCACCGAACCTCTCCAATCCTATCACTGCTGCGTTTATGCCCCTGTACACACGCTTGATTTTCTTTCAGACACATAGCAATCCATAGGTTTTAAGATACTTACTAGTCAGGTACATTCTTAGGCGTTTAATATGGGGTGTTGAGTCCATTTCGTTGAGCAAGGAGTAGTTCTTGTCTATTCCATATTTGGCTTAAGGAACTTTATCTGTGCTCATTTCAATCTCTGGTTTGATGCAGCACCCCAACTCACCTTTCCCCTTAAGCAAGCATAAGTTGGTTTTCTAAATTTGAGACCCTGTTCTGTTTTGTAATCCAGTTCCTGTGTAGCCAAGTTTACATCCCGTGTATTAGTGATATCTTATGATGTTTCTTTTTCTGTGTGACTTATTTCAGTTAGAATCATCATACCTGAATCCACTCATTATGCTGCTACGGGCCTGATGACATAGATTTCATTGCTGAGTGATATTGCATTGTACGTAAGTACCACAACTTCTTTATCCATTTTTCACTTTCTGCGATATTGAACTTGTACCGTAAACGAGGTTCTTGTAAACAGAGCCATCCCAAACTTTGGGGTGGCTGTGTCTTTTTGATTTTAATTTCCCTAAGCTATAGGACCATAAGTGGAAGTGTCCTAGGCTCTGTTGCTTTGTTTTTTAGATGTTTCAGGAAACACCATACACCTCTCCCGAGTGGCTGTTGGCAATTTACATCCCGCCCATCAGCATAACAAGGCTCCCAGTTCTCCATGGCCTGTCCTGCCTTTCTGGATTTTACACTTTTTTCAGATGGCCCTTTTGACCGGGGGGAAGTGAGACTTCATTGTAGTGCAGATTTCCTTTGCAAGCTTGCTTGGTTGGCCAAAAAGGGCGTATGCGTTTTTTCCTGAATATATTCAGGAAAAAACGCATACGCCCTTTTTGGCCAAGTGCATCATTGTGGACGTTCTGCCTCTTTTCCTATGCTTTAAATGCAATTCCAGTCTACCTCCTGAAATCGGTTTCCTGCAATTCTGCCCCGCTTTCAAGTCCTCTTGGCAGCCTTACTTCAGTATATTTTTGGACGATAGCTGTCATTTATAACTCTGCAGGTTTGTGAATTACAGTGCCCCTGAGCTCCTTTCTTCAACTCGCTTTCTTGTGAGCTGGCCGCAACACCGCAGGATTGCTTCAGGCCCTAATCTGGTTCCGGCACGGCACGCTGAGCCTTTGGTTAATTCCTCTTCCTGGTGGGAAATGAGAGTTAAATTTGCCCGTCCAGACACCTCCAGCTAGTCTCTCATTGGTTCTCCCTATTCCTGTTCATCTTCCGCAGAAATTGCAAACTGGGCCAAACAGGAGGTTAAAGGCACTGACTCTCCAAGTCGGGAGAGTGTTAGTAAAGCGTCTGGAATGTTGCACCCGAGTACCAGGGGACGAGAACTGAGACATATTGGAACACGTCTCCCGATCACACGGTTGATCATACTCTGGGTTCCACGTGCATGTTTTAGCTGAAGGAAGAATCCCTTAAACCTGGAGAGTTGAGACCCGTGGAATGGGTACCATGCAATATGACTTCAAAGGGTCTTCATTTGCTCACCGAACCTCTCCAATCCTATCACTGCTGCGTTTATGCCCCTGTACACATGCTTGATTTTCTTTCAGAGACATAGCAGTGCATAGGTTTTAAGATACTTACTAGTCAGGTACATTCTTAGGCGTTTAATATGGGGTGTTGAGTCCATTTCGTTGAGCAAGGAGTAGTTCTTGTCTATTCTATATTTGGCTTAAGGAACTTTATCTGTGCTCATTTCAATCTCTGGTTTTATGCAGCACCCCAACTCACCTTTCCCCTTAAGCAAGCATAAGTTGGTTTTCTAAATTTGAGACCCTGTTCTGTTTTGTAATCCAGTTCCTGTGTAGCCAAGTTTACATTCCGTGTATTAGTGATATCTTATGATGTTTCTTTTTCTGTGTGACTTATTTCAGTTAGAATCATCATACCTGAATCCACTCATTATGCTGCTACGGGCCTGATGACATAGATTTCATTGCTGAGTGATATTGCATTGTACGTAAGTACCACAACTTCTTTATCCATTTTTCACTTTCTGCGATATTGAACTTGTACCGTAAACGAGGTTCTTGTAAACAGAGCCGTCCCAAACTTTGGGGTGGCTGTGTCTTTTTGATTTTAATTTCCCTAAGCTATAGGACCATAAGTGGAAGTGCCCTAGGCTCTGTTGCTTTGTTTTTTAGATGTTTCAGGAAACACCATACACCTCTCCGGAGTGGCTCTTGGCAATTTACATCCCGCCCATCAGCATAACAAGGCTCCCAGTTCTCCATGGCCTGTCCTGCCTTTCTGGATTTTACACTTTTTTCAGATGGCCCTTTTGACCAGGGGGAAGTGAGACTTCATTGTAGTGCAGATTTCCTTTGCAAGCTTGCTTGGTTGGCCAAAAAGGGCGTATGCGTTTTTTCCTGAATATATTCAGGAAAAAACGCATACGCCCTTTTTGGCCAAGTGCATCATTGTGGACGTTCTGCCTCTTTTCCTATGCTTTAAATGCAATTCCAGTCTACCTCCTGAAATCGGTTTCCTGCAATTCTGCCCCGCTTTCAAGTCCTCTTGGCAGCCTTACTTCAGTATATTTTTGGACGATAGCTGTCATTTATAACTCTGCAGGTTTGTGAATTACAGTGCCCCTGAGCTCCTTTCTTCAACTCGCTTTCTTGTGAGCTGGCCGCAACACCGCAGGATTGCTTCAGGCCCTAATCTGGTTCCGGCACGGCACGCTGAGCCTTTGGTTAATTCCTCTTCCTGGTGGGAAATGAGAGTTAAATTTGCCCGTCCAGACACCTCCAGCTAGTCTCTCATTGGTTCTCCCTATTCCTGTTCATCTTCCGCAGAAATTGCAAACTGGGCCAAACAGGAGGTTAAAGGCACTGACTCTCCAAGTCGGGAGAGTGTTAGTAAAGCGTCTGGAATGTTGCACCCGAGTACCAGGGGACGAGAACTGAGACATATTGGAACACGTCTCCCGATCACATGGTTGATCATACTCTGGGTTCCACGTGCATGTTTTAGCTGAAGGAAGAATCCCTTAAACCTGGAGAGTTGAGACCCGTGGAATGGGTACCATGCAATATGACTTCAAAGGGTCTTCATTTGCTCACCGAACCTCTCCAATCCTATCACTGCTGCGTTTATGCCCCTGTACACACGCTTGATTTTCTTTCAGACACATAGCAATCCATAGGTTTTAAGATACTTACTAGTCAGGTACATTCTTAGGCGTTTAATATGGGGTGTTGAGTCCATTTCGTTGAGCAAGGAGTAGTTCTTGTCTATTCCATATTTGGCTTAAGGAACTTTATCTGTGCTCATTTCAATCTCTGGTTTTATGCAGCACCCCAAATCACCTTTCCCCTTAAGCAAGCATAAGTTGGTTTTCTAAATTTGAGACCCTGTTCTGTTTTGTAATCCAGTTCCTGTGTAGCCAAGTTTACATTCCGTGTATTAGTGATATCTTATGATGTTTCTTTTTCTGTGTGACTTATTTCAGTTAGAATCATCATACCTGAATCCACTCATTATGCTGCTACGGGCCTGATGACATAGATTTCATTGCTGAGTGATATTGCATTGTACGTAAGTACCACAACTTCTTTATCCATTTTTCACTTTCTGCGATATTGAACTTGTACCGTAAACGAGGTTCTTGTAAACAGAGCCGTCCCAAACTTTGGGGTGGCTGTGTCTTTTTGATTTTAATTTCCCTAAGCTATAGGACCATAAGTGGAAGTGCCCTAGGCTCTGTTGCTTTGTTTTTTAGATGTTTCAGGAAACACCATACACCTCTCCCGAGTGGCTGTTGGCAATTTACATCCCGCCCATCAGCATAACAAGGCTCCCAGTTCTCCATGGCCTGTCCTGCCTTTCTGGATTTTACACTTTTTTCAGATGGCCCTTTTGACCGGGGGGAAGTGAGACTTCATTGTAGTGCAGATTTCCTTTGCAAGCTTGCTTGGTTGGCCAAAAAGGGCGTATGCGTTTTTTCCTGAATATATTTAGGAAAAAACGCATACGCCCTTTTTGGCCAAGCGCATCATTGTGGACGTTCTGCCTCTTTTCCTATGCTTTAAATGCAATTCCAGTCTACCTCCTGAAATCGGTTTCCTGCAATTCTGCCCCGCTTTCAAGTCCTCTTGGCAGCCTTACTTCAGTATATTTTTGGACGATAGCTGTCATTTATAACTCTGCAGGTTTGTGAATTACAGTGCCCCTGAGTTCCTTTCTTCAACTCGCTTTCTTGTGAGCTGGCCGCAACACCGCAGGATTGCTTCAGGCCCTAATCTGGTTCCGGCTCGGCACGCTGAGCCTTTGGTTAATTCCTCTTCCTGGTGGGAAATGAGAGTTAAATTTGCCCGTCCAGACACCTCCAGCTAGTCTCTCATTGGTTCTCCCTATTCCTGTTCATCTTCCGCAGAAATTGCAAACTGGGCCAAACAGGAGGTTAAAGGCACTGACTCTCCAAGTCGGGAGAGTGTTAGTAAAGCGTCTGGAATGTTGCACCCGAGTACCAGGGGACGAGAACTGAGACATATTGGAACACGTCTCCCGATCACACGGTTGATCATACTCTGGGTTCCACGTGCATGTTTTAGCTGAAGGAAGAATCCCTTAAACCTGGAGAGTTGAGACCCGTGGAATGGGTACCATGCAATATGACTTCAAAGGGTCTTCATTTGCTCACCGAACCTCTCCAATCCTATCACTGCTGCGTTTATGCCCCTGTACACATGCTTCATTCTCTTTCAGAGACATAGCAATCCATAGGTTTTAAGATACTTACTAGTCAGGTACATTCTTAGGCGTTTAATATGGGGTGTTGAGTCCACTTTGTTGAGCAAGGAGTAGCTCTTGTCTATTCCATATTTGGCTTAAGGAACTTTATCTGTGCTCATTTCAATCTCTGGTTTTATGCAGCACCCCAACTCACCTTTCCCCTTAAGCAAGCATAAGTTGGTTTTCTAAATTTGAGACCCTGTTCTGTTTTGTAATCCAGTTCCTGTGTAGCCAAGTTTACATTCCGTGTATTAGTGATATCTTATGATGTTTCTTTTTCTGTGTGACTTATTTCAGTTAGAATCATCATACCTGAATCCACTCATTATGCTGGTACGGGCCTGATGACATAGATTTCATTGCTGAGTGATATTGCATTGTACGTAAGTACCACCAATTCTTTATCCATTTTCCACTTTCTGCGGTATTGAACTTGTACCGTAAACGAGGTTCTTGTAAACAGAGCCGTCCCAAACTTTGCGGTGGCTGTGTCTTTTTGATTTTAATTTCCCTAAGCTATAGGACCATAAGTGGAAGTGCCCTAGGCGCTGTTGCTTTGTTTTTTAGGTATTTCAGGAAACACCATACACTACTCCAGAGTGGCTCTTGGCAATTTACATCCCGCCCATCAGCATAACAAGGCTCCCAGTTCTCCATGGCCTGTCCTGCCTTTCTGGATTTTACACTTTTTTCAGATGGCCCTTTTGACCGGGGGGAAGTGAGACTTCATTGTAGTGCAGATTTCCTTTGCAAGCTTGCTTGTTTGGCCAAAAAGGGCGTATGCGTTTTTTCTTGAATATATTCAGGAAAAAACGCATACGCCCTTTTTGGCCAAGTGCATCATTGTGGACGTTCTGCCTCTTTTCCTATGCTTTACATGCAATTCCAGTCTACCTCCTGAAATCGGTTTCCTGCAATTCTGCCCTGCTTTCAACTCCTCTTGGCATCCTAATTCAATATATTTTTGGAAGATAGCTGTCATTTATAACTCTGCAGGTTTGTGAATTACAGTGCCCCTGAGCTCCTTTCTTCAACTCGCTTTCTTGTGAGCTGGCCGCAACACCGCAGGATTGCTTCAGGCCCTAATCTGGTTCCGGCACGGCACGCTGAGCCTTTGGTTAATTCCTCTTCCTGGTGGGAAATGAGAGTTAAATTTGCCCGTCCAGACACCTCCAGCTAGTCTCTCATTGGTTCTCCCTATTCCTGTTCATCTTCCGCAGAAATTGCAAACTGGGCCAAACAGGAGGTTAAAGGCACTGACTCTCCAAGTCGGGAGAGTGTTAGTAAAGCGTCTGGAATGTTGCACCCGAGTACCAGGGGACGAGAACTGAGACATATTGGAACACGTCTCCCGATCACACGGTTGATCATACTCTGGGTTCCACGTGCATGTTTTAGCTGAAGGAAGAATCCCTTAAACCTGGAGAGTTGAGACCCGTGGAATGGGTACCATGCAATATGACTTCAAAGGGTCTTCATTTGCTCACCGAACCTCTCCAATCCTATCACTGCTGCGTTTATGCCCCTGTACACACGCTTGATTTTCTTTCAGAGACATAGCAATCCATAGGTTTTAAGATACTTACTAGTCAGGTACATTCTTAGGCGTTTAATATGGGGTGTTGAGTCCATTTCGTTGAGCAAGGAGTAGTTCTTGTCTATTCCATATTTGGCTTAAGGAACTTTATCTGTGCTCATTTCAATCTCTGGTTTGATGCAGCACCCCAACTCACCTTTCCTCTTAAGCAAGCATAAGTTGGTTTTCTAAATTTGAGACCCTGTTCTGTTTTGTAATCCAGTTCCTGTGTAGCCAAGTTTACATTCTGTGTATTAGTGATATCTTATGATGTTTCTTTTTCTGTGTGACTTATTTCAGTTAGAATCATCATACCTGAATCCACTCATTATGCTGCTACGGGCCTGATGACATAGATTTCATTGCTGAGTGATATTGCATTGTACGTAAGTACCACAACTTCTTTATCCATTTTTCACTTTCTGCGATATTGAACTTGTACCGTAAACGAGGTTCTTGTAAACAGAGCCGTCCCAAACTTTGGGGTGGCTGTGTCTTTTTGATTTTAATTTCCCTAAGCTATAGGACAATAAGTGGAAGTGCCCTAGGCTCTGTTGCTTTGTTTTTTAGATGTTTCAGGAAACACCATACACCTCTCCCGAGTGGCTCTTGGCAATTTACATCCCGCCCATCAGCATAACAAGGCTCCCAGTTCTCCATGGCCTGTCCTGCCTTTCTGGATTTTACACTTTTTTCAGATGGCCCTTTTTACCGGGGGGAAGTGAGACTTCATTGTAGTGCAGATTTCCTTTGCAAGCTTGCTTGGTTGGCCAAAAAGGGCGTATCCGTTTTTCCTGAATATATTCAGGAAAAAACGCATACGCCCTTTTTGGCCAAGTGCATCATTGTGGACGTTCTGCCTCTTTTCCTATGCTTTAAATGCAATTCCAGTCTACCTCCTGAAATCGGTTTCCTGCAATTCTGCCCCGCTTTCAAGTCCTCTTGGCAGCCTTACTTCAGTATATTTTTGGACGATAGCTGTCATTTATAACTCTGCAGGTTTGTGAATTACAGTGCCCCTGAGCTCCTTTCTTCAACTCGCTTTCTTGTGAGCTGGCCGCAACACCGCAGGATTGCTTCAGGCCCTAATCTGGTTCCGGCACGGCACGCTGAGCCTTTGGTTAATTCCTCTTCCTGGTGGGAAATGAGAGTTAAATTTGCCCGTCCAGACACCTCCAGCTAGTCTCTCATTGGTTCTCCCTATTCCTGTTCATCTTCCGCAGAAATTGCAAACTGGGCCAAACAGGAGGTTAAAGGCACTGACTCTCCAAGTCGGGAGAGTGTTAGTAAAGCGTCTGGAATGTTGCACCCGAGTACCAGGGGACGAGAACTGAGACATATTGGAACACGTCTCCCGATCACACGGTTGATCATACTCTGGGTTCCACGTGCATGTTTTAGCTGAAGGAAGAATCCCTTAAACCTGGAGAGTTGAGACCCGTGGAATGGGTACCATGCAATATGACTTCAAAGGGTCTTCATTTGCTCACCGAACCTCTCCAATCCTATCACTGCTGCGTTTGTGCCCCTGTACACACGCTTGATTTTCTTTCAGAGACATAGCAATCCATAGGTTTTAAGATACTTACTAGTCAGGTACATTCTTAGGCGTTTAATATGGGGTGTTGAGTCCACTTTGTTGAGCAAGGAGTAGCTCTTGTCTATTCCATATTTGGCTTAAGGAACTTTATCTGTGCTCATTTCAATCTCTGGTTTTATGCAGCACCCCAACTCACCTTTCCCCTTAAGCAAGCATAAGTTGGTTTTCTAAATTTGAGACCCTGTTCTGTTTTGTAATCCAGTTCCTGTGTAGCCAAGTTTACATTCCGTGTATTAGTGATATCTTATGATGTTTCTTTTTCTGTGTGACTTATTTCAGTTAGAATCATCATACCTGAATCCACTCATTATGCTGGTACGGGCCTGATGACATAGATTTCATTGCTGAGTGATATTGCATTGTACGTAAGTACCACAAATTCTTTATCCATTTTCCACTTTCTGCGGTATTGAACTTGTACCGTAAACGAGGTTCTTGTAAACAGAGCCGTCCCAAACTTTGCGGTGGCTGTGTCTTTTTGATTTTAATTTCCCTAAGCTATAGGACCATAAGTGGAAGTGCCCTAGGCGCTGTTGCTTTGTTTTTTAGGTATTTCAGGAAACACCATACACTACTCCAGAGTGGCTCTTGGCAATTTACATCCCGCCCATCAGCATAACAAGGCTCCCAGTTCTCCATGGCCTGTCCTGCCTTTCTGGATTTTACACTTTTTTCAGATGGCCCTTTTGACCGGGGGGAAGTGAGACTTCATTGTAGTGCAGATTTCCTTTGCAAGCTTGCTTGTTTGGCCAAAAAGGGCGTATGCGTTTTTTCTTGAATATATTCAGGAAAAAACGCATACGCCCTTTTTGGCCAAGTGCATCATTGTGGACGTTCTGCCTCTTTTCCTATGCTTTACATGCAATTCCAGTCTACCTCCTGAAATCGGTTTCCTGCAATTCTGCCCTGCTTTCAACTCCTCTTGGCATCCTAATTCAATATATTTTTGGAAGATAGCTGTCATTTATAACTCTGCAGGTTTGTGAATTACAGTGCCCCTGAGCTCCTTTCTTCAACTCGCTTTCTTGTGAGCTGGCCGCAACACCGCAGGATTGCTTCAGGCCCTAATCTGGTTCCGGCACGGCACGCTGAGCCTTTGGTTAATTCCTCTTCCTGGTGGGAAATGAGAGTTAAATTTGCCCGTCCAGACACCTCCAGCTAGTCTCTCATTGGTTCTCCCTATTCCTGTTCATCTTCCGCAGAAATTGCAAACTGGGCCAAACAGGAGGTTAAAGGCACTGACTCTCCAAGTCGGGAGAGTGTTAGTAAAGCGTCTGGAATGTTGCACCCGAGTACCAGGGGACGAGAACTGAGACATATTGGAACACGTCTCCCGATCACACGGTTGATCATACTCTGGGTTCCACGTGCATGTTTTAGCTGAAGGAAGAATCCCTTAAACCTGGAGAGTTGAGACCCGTGGAATGGGTACCATGCAATATGACTTCAAAGGGTCTTCATTTGCTCACCGAACCTCTCCAATCCTATCACTGCTGCGTTTGTGCCCCTGTACACACGCTTGATTTTCTTTCAGAGACATAGCAATCCATAGGTTTTAAGATACTTACTAGTCAGGTACATTCTTAGGCGTTTAATATGGGGTGTTGAGTCCATTTCGTTGAGCAAGGAGTAGTTCTTGTCTATTCTATATTTGGCTTAAGGAACTTTATCTGTGCTCATTTCAATCTCTGGTTTTATGCAGCACCCCAACTCACCTTTCCCCTTAAGCAAGCATAAGTTGGTTTTCTAAATTTGAGACCCTGTTCTGTTTTGTAATCCAGTTCCTGTGTAGCCAAGTTTACATCCCGTGTATTAGTGATATCTTATGATGTTTCTTTTTCTGTGTGACTTATTTCAGTTAGAATCATCATACCTGAATCCACTCATTATGCTGCTACGGGCCTGATGACATAGATTTCATTGCTGAGTGATATTGCATTGTACGTAAGTACCACAACTTCTTTATCCATTTTTCACTTTCTGCGATATTGAACTTGTACCGTAAACGAGGTTCTTGTAAACAGAGCCGTCCCAAACTTTGGGGTGGCTGTGTCTTTTTGATTTTAATTTCCCTAAGCTATAGGACCATAAGTGGAAGTGCCCTAGGCTCTGTTGCTTTGTTTTTTAGATGTTTCAGGAAACACCATACACCTCTCCCGAGTGGCTGTTGGCAATTTACATCCCGCCCATCAGCATAACAAGGCTCCCAGTTCTCCATGGCCTGTCCTGCCTTTCTGGATTTTACACTTTTTTCAGATGGCCCTTTTGACCGGGGGGAAGTGAGACTTCATTGTAGTGCAGATTTCCTTTGCAAGCTTGCTTGGTTGGCCAAAAAGGGCGTATGCGTTTTTTCCTGAATATATTCAGGAAAAAACGCATACGCCCTTTTTGGCCAAGTGCATCATTGTGGACGTTCTGCCTCTTTTCCTATGCTTTAAATGCAATTCCAGTCTACCTCCTGAAATCGGTTTCCTGCAATTCTGCCCCGCTTTCAAGTCCTCTTGGCAGCCTTACTTCAGTATATTTTTGGACGATAGCTGTCATTTATAACTCTGCAGGTTTGTGAATTACAGTGTCCCTGATCTCCTTTCTTCAACTCGCTTTCTTGTGAGCTGGCCGCAACACCGCAGGATTGCTTCAGGCCTTAATCTGGTTGCGGCACGGCACGCTGAGCCTTTGGTTAATTCCTCTTCCTGGTGGGAAATGAGAGTTAAATTTGCCCGTCCAGACACCTCCACCTAGTCTCTCATTGGTTCTCCCTATTCCTGTTCATCTTCCGCAGAAATTGCAAATGGGCCAAACAGGAGGTTAAAGGCACTGACTCTCCAAGTCGGGAGAGTGTTAGTAAAGCGTGTGGAATGTTGCACCCGAGTACCAGGGGACGCGAACTGAGACATATTGGAACACGTCTCCCGATCACACGGTTGATCATACTCTGGGTTCCACGTGCATGTTTTACCTGAAGGCAGAATCCCTTAAACCTGGAGAGTTGAGACCCGTGGAATGGGTACCATGCAATATGACTTCAAAGGGTCTTCATTTGCTCACCGAACGTCTCCAATCCTATCACTGCTGCGTTTATGCCCCTGTACACACGCTTGATTTTCTTTCAGCGACATAGCAATCCATAGGTTTTAAGATACTTACTAGTCAGGTACATTCTTAGGCGTTTAATATGGGGTGTTGAGTCCATTTCGTTGAGCAAGGAGTAGTTCTTGTCTATTCCATATTTGGCTTAAGGAACTTTATCTGTGCTCATTTCAATCTCTGGTTTGATGCAGCACCCCAACTCACCTTTCCCCTTAAGCAAGCATAAGTTGGTTTTCTAAATTTGAGACCCTGTTCTGTTTTGTAATCCAGTTCCTGTGTAGCCAAGTTTACATTCCGTGTATTAGTGATATCTTATGATGTTTCTTTTTCTGTGTGACTTATTTCAGGTAGAATCATCATACCTGAATCCACTCATTATGCTGCTACGGGCCTGATGACATAGATTTCATTGCTGAGTGATATTGCATTGTACGTAAGTACCACAACTTCTTTATCCATTTTTCACTTTCTGCGATATTGAACTTGTACCGTAAACGAGGTTCTTGTAAACAGAGCTGTACCAAACTTTGGGGTGGCTGTGTCTTTTTGATTTTAATTTCCCTAAGCTATAGGACCATAAGTGGAAGTGCCCTAGGCTCTGTTGCTTTGTTTTTTAGATGTTTCAGGAAACACCATACACCTCTCGCGAGTGGCTGTTGGCAATTTACATCCCGCCCATCAGCATAACAAGGCTCCCAGTTCTCCATGGCCTGTCCTGCCTTTCTGGATTTTACACTTTTTTCAGATGGCCCTTTTGACCGGGGGGCAGTGAGACTTCATTGTAGTGTAGATTTCCTTTGCAAGCTTGCTTGTTTGGCCAAAAAGGGCGTATGCGTTTTTTCTTGAATATATTCAGGAAAAAACGCATACGCCCTTTTTGGCCAAGTGCATCATTGTGGACGTTCTGCCTCTTTTCCTATGCTTTAAATGCAATTCCAGTCTACCTCCTGAAATCGGTTTCCTGCAATTCTGCCCCGCTTTCAAGTCCTCTTGGCAGCCTTACTTCAGTATATTTTTGGACGATAGCTGTCATTTATAACTCTGCAGGTTTGTGAATTACAGTGCCCCTGAGCTCCTTTCTTCAACTCGCTTTCTTGTGAGCTGGCCGCAACACCGCAGGATTGCTTCAGGCCCTAATCTGGTTCCGGCACGGCACGCTGAGCCTTTGGTTAATTCCTCTTCCTGGTGGGAAATGAGAGTTAAATTTGCCCGTCCAGACACCTCCAGCTAGTCTCTCATTGGTTCTCCCTATTCCTGTTCATCTTCCGCAGAAATTGCAAACTGGGCCAAACAGGAGGTTAAAGGCACTGACTCTCCAAGTCGGGAGAGTGTTAGTAAAGCGTCTGGAATGTTGCACCCGAGTACCAGGGGACGAGAACTGAGACATATTGGAACACGTCTCCCGATCACACGGTTGATCATACTCTGGGTTCCACGTGCATGTTTTAGCTGAAGGAAGAATCCCTTAAACCTGGAGAGTTGAGACCCGTGGAATGGGTACCATGCAATATGACTTCAAAGGGTCTTCATTTGCTCACCGAACCTCTCCAATCCTATCACTGCTGCGTTTATGCCCCTGTACACATGCTTGATTTTCTTTCAGAGACATAGCAGTGCATAGGTTTTAAGATACTTACTAGTCAGGTACATTCTTAGGCATTTAATATGGGGTGTTGAGTCCATTTCGTTGAGCAAGGAGTAGTTCTTGTCTATTCTATATTTGGCTTAAGGAACTTTATCTGTGCTCATTTCAATCTCTGGTTTTATGCAGCACCCCAACTCACCTTTCCCCTTAAGCAAGCATAAGTTGGTTTTCTAAATTTGAGACCCTGTTCTGTTTTGTAATCCAGTTCCTGTGTAGCCAAGTTTACATTCCGTGTATTAGTGATATCTTATGATGTTTCTTTTTCTGTGTGACTTATTTCAGTTAGAATCATCATACCTGAATCCACTCATTATGCTGCTACGGGCCTGATGACATAGATTTCATTGCTGAGTGATATTGCATTGTACGTAAGTACCACAACTTCTTTATCCATTTTTCACTTTCTGCGATATTGAACTTGTACCGTAAACGAGGTTCTTGTAAACAGAGCCGTCCCAAACTTTGGGGTGGCTGTGTCTTTTTGATTTTAATTTCCCTAAGCTATAGGACCATAAGTGGAAGTGCCCTAGGCTCTGTTGCTTTGTTTTTTAGATGTTTCAGGAAACACCATACACCTCTCCCGAGTGGCTGTTGGCAATTTACATCCCGCCCATCAGCATAACAAGGCTCCCAGTTCTCCATGGCCTGTCCTGCCTTTCTGGATTTTACACTTTTTTCAGATGGCCCTTTTGACCGGGGGGAAGTGAGACTTCATTGTAGTGCAGATTTCCTTTGCAAGCTTGCTTGGTTGGCCAAAAAGGGCGTATGCGTTTTTTCCTGAATATATTCAGGAAAAAACGCATACGCCCTTTTTGGCCAAGCGCATCATTGTGGACGTTCTGCCTCTTTTCCTATGCTTTAAATGCAATTCCAGTCTACCTCCTGAAATCGGTTTCCTGCAATTCTGCCCCGCTTTCAAGTCCTCTTGGCAGCCTTACTTCAGTATATTTTTGGACGATAGCTGTCATTTATAACTCTGCAGGTTTGTGAATTACAGTGCCCCTGAGCTCCTTTCTTCAACTCGCTTTCTTGTGAGCTGGCCGCAACACCGCAGGATTGCTTCAGGCCCTAATCTGGTTCCGGCACGGCACGCTGAGCCTTTGGTTAATTCCTCTTCCTGGTGGGAAATGAGAGTTAAATTTGCCCGTCCAGACACCTCCAGCTAGTCTCTCATTGGTTCTCCCTATTCCTGTTCATCTTCCGCAGAAATTGCAAACTGGGCCAAACAGGAGGTTAAAGGCACTGACTCTCCAAGTCGGGAGAGTGTTAGTAAAGCGTCTGGAATGTTGCACCCGAGTACCAGGGGACGAGAACTGAGACATATTGGAACACGTCTCCCGATCACACGGTTGATCATACTCTGGGTTCCACGTGCATGTTTTAGCTGAAGGAAGAATCCCTTAAACCTGGAGAGTTGAGACCCGTGGAATGGGTACCATGCAATATGACTTCAAAGGGTCTTCATTTGCTCACCGAACCTCTCCAATCCTATCACTGCTGCGTTTATGCCCCTGTACACATGCTTGATTTTCTTTCAGAGACATAGCAGTGCATAGGTTTTAAGATACTTACTAGTCAGGTACATTCTTAGGCATTTAATATGGGGTGTTGAGTCCATTTCGTTGAGCAAGGAGTAGTTCTTGTCTATTCTATATTTGGCTTAAGGAACTTTATCTGTGCTCATTTCAATCTCTGGTTTTATGCAGCACCCCAACTCACCTTTCCCCTTAAGCAAGCATAAGTTGGTTTTCTAAATTTGAGACCCTGTTCTGTTTTGTAATCCAGTTCCTGTGTAGCCAAGTTTACATCCCGTGTATTAGTGATATCTTATGATGTTT
Source organism: Leucopleurus acutus (assembly GCF_964270905.1). Taxonomy (NCBI): domain Eukaryota; kingdom Metazoa; phylum Chordata; class Mammalia; order Artiodactyla; family Delphinidae; genus Leucopleurus; species Leucopleurus acutus. Next base: position 533,870 of record NW_028139136.1, on the reverse strand, counting down.
CTTTTTCTGTGTGACTTATTTCAGTTAGAATCATCATACCTGAATCCACTCATTATGCTGCTACGGGCCTGATGACATAGATTTCATTGCTGAGTGATATTGCATTGTACGTAAGTACCACAACTTCTTTATCCATTTTTCACTTTCTGCGATATTGAACTTGTACCGTAAACGAGGTTCTTGTAAACAGAGCCGTCCCAAACTTTGGGGTGGCTGTGTCTTTTTGATTTTAATTTCCCTAAGCTATAGGACCATAAGTGGAAGTGCCCTAGGCTCTGTTGCTTTGTTTTTTAGATGTTTCAGGAAACACCATACACCTCTCCCGAGTGGCTGTTGGCAATTTACATCCCGCCCATCAGCATAACAAGGCTCCCAGTTCTCCATGGCCTGTCCTGCCTTTCTGGATTTTACACTTTTTTCAGATGGCCCTTTTGACCGGGGGGAAGTGAGACTTCATTGTAGTGCAGATTTCCTTTGCAAGCTTGCTTGGTTGGCCAAAAAGGGCGTATGCGTTTTTTCCTGAATATATTCAGGAAAAAACGCATACGCCCTTTTTGGCCAAGTGCATCATTGTGGACGTTCTGCCTCTTTTCCTATGCTTTAAATGCAATTCCAGTCTACCTCCTGAAATCGGTTTCCTGCAATTCTGCCCCGCTTTCAAGTCCTCTTGGCAGCCTTACTTCAGTATATTTTTGGACGATAGCTGTCATTTATAACTCTGCAGGTTTGTGAATTACAGTGCCCCTGAGCTCCTTTCTTCAACTCGCTTTCTTGTGAGCTGGCCGCAACACCGCAGGATTGCTTCAGGCCCTAATCTGGTTCCGGCTCGGCACGCTGAGCCTTTGGTTAATTCCTCTTCCTGGTGGGAAATGAGAGTTAAATTTGCCCGTCCAGACACCTCCAGCTAGTCTCTCATTGGTTCTCCCTATTCCTGTTCATCTTCCGCAGAAATTGCAAACTGGGCCAAACAGGAGGTTAAAGGCACTGACTCTCCAAGTCGTGAGAGTGTTAGTAAAGCGTCTGGAATGTTGCACCCGAGTACCAGGGGACGAGAACTGAGACATATTGGAACACGTCTCCCGATCACACGGTTGATCATACTCTGGGTTCCACGTGCATGTTTTAGCTGAAGGAAGAATCCCTTAAATCTGGAGAGTTGAGACCCGTGGAATGGGTACCATGCAATATGACTTCAAAGGGTCTTCATTTGCTCACCGAACCTCTCCAATCCTATCACTGCTGCGTTTATGCCCCTGTACACACGCTTGATTTTCTTTCAGAGACATAGCAATCCATAGGTTTTAAGATACTTACTAGTCAGGTACATTCTTAGGCGTTTAATATGGGGTGTTGAGTCCATTTCGTTGAGCAAGGAGTAGTTCTTGTCTATTCCATATTTGGCTTAAGGAACTTTATCTGTGCTCATTTCAATCTCTGGTTTGATGCAGCACCCCAACTCACCTTTCCCCTTAAGCAAGCATAAGTTGGTTTTCTAAATTTGAGACCCTGTTCTGTTTTGTAATCCAGTTCCTGTGTAGCCAAGTTTACATTCCGTGTATTAGTGATATCTTATGATGTTTCTTTTTCTGTGTGACTTATTTCAGTTAGAATCATCATACCTGAATCCACTCATTATGCTGCTACGGGCCTGATGACATAGATTTCATTGCTGAGTGATATTGCATTGTACGTAAGTACCACAACTCCTTTATCCATTTTTCACTTTCTGCGATATTGAACTTGTACCGTAAACGAGGTTCTTGTAAACAGAGCCGTCCCAAACTTTGGGGTGGCTGTGTCTTTTTGATTTTAATTTCCCTAAGCTATAGGACCATAAGTGGAAGTGCCCTAGGCTCTGTTGCTTTGTTTTTTAGATGTTTCAGGAAACACCATACACCTCTCAAGAGTGGCTCTTGGCAATTTACATCCCGCCCATCAGCATAACAAGGCTCCCAGTTCTCCATGGCCTGTCCTGCCTTTCTGGATTTTACACTTTTTTCAGATGGCCCTTTTGACCGGGGGGAAGTGAGACTTCATTGTAGTGCAGATTTCCTTTGCAAGCTTGCTTGGTTGGCCAAAAAGGGCGTATGCGTTTTTTCCTGAATATATTCAGGAAAAAACGCATACGCCCTTTTTGGCCAAGTGCATCATTGTGGACGTTCTGCCTCTTTTCCTATGCTTTAAATGCAATTCCAGTCTACCTCCTGAAATCGGTTTCCTGCAATTCTGCCCCGCTTTCAAGTCCTCTTGGCAGCCTTACTTCAGTATATTTTTGGACGATAGCTGTCATTTATAACTCTGCAGGTTTGTGAATTACAGTGCCCCTGAGCTCCTTTCTTCAACTCGCTTTCTTGTGAGCTGGCCGCAACACCGCAGGATTGCTTCAGGCCCTAATCTGGTTCCGGCACGGCACGCTGAGCCTTTGGTTAATTCCTCTTCCTGGTGGGAAATGAGAGTTAAATTTGCCCGTCCAGACACCTCCAGCTAGTCTCTCATTGGTTCTCCCTATTCCTGTTCATCTTCCGCAGAAATTGCAAACTGGGCCAAACAGGAGGTTAAAGGCACTGACTCTCCACGTCGGGAGAGTGTTAGTAAAGCGTCTGGAATGTTGCACCCGAGTACCAGGGGACGAGAACTGAGACATATTGGAACACGTCTCCCGATCACACGGTTGATCATACTCTGGGTTCCACATGCATGTTTTAGCTGAAGGAAGAATCCCTTAAACCTGGAGAGTTGAGACCCGTGGAATGGGTACCATGCAATATGACTTCAAAGGGTCTTCATTTTCTCACCGAACCTCTGCAATCCTATCACTGCTGCGTTTATGCCCCTGTACACACGCTTGATTTTCTTTCAGACACATAGCAATCCATAGGTTTTAAGATACTTACTAGTCAGGTACATTCTTAGGCGTTTAATATGGGGTGTTGAGTCCATTTCGTTGAGCAAGGAGTAGTTCTTGTCTATTCCATATTTGGCTTAAGGAACTTTATCTGTGCTCATTTCAATCTCTGGTTTGATGCAGCACCCCAACTCACCTTTCCCCTTAAGCAAGCATAAGTTGGTTTTCTAAATTTGAGACCCTGTTCTGTTTTGTAATCCAGTTCCTGTGTAGCCAAGTTTACATTCCGTGTATTAGTGATATCTTATGATGTTTCTTTTTCTGTGTGACTTATTTCAGTTAGAATCATCATACCTGAATCCACTCATTATGCTGGTACGGGCCTGATGACATAGATTTCATTGCTGAGTGATATTGCATTGTACGTAAGTACCACAACTTCTTTATCCATTTTCCACTTTCTGCGGTATTGAACTTGTACCGTAAACGAGGTTCTTGTAAACAGAGCCGTCCCAAATTTTGGGGTGGCTGTGTCTTTTTGATTTTAATTTCCCTAAGCTATAGGACCATAAGTGGAAGTGCCCTAGGCTCTGTTGCTTTGTTTTTTAGGTATTTCAGGAAACACCATACACTTCTCCAGAGTGGCTCTTGGCAATTTACATCCCGCCCATCAGCATAACAAGGCTCCCAGTTCTCCATGGCCTGTCCTGCCTTTCTGGATTTTACACTTTTTTCAGATGGCCCTTTTGACCGGGGGGGAAGTGAGACTTCATTGTAGTGCAGATTTCCTTTGCAAGCTTGCTTGGTTGGCCAAAAAGGGCGTATGCGTTTTTTCCTGAATATATTCAGGAAAAAACGCATACGCCCTTTTTGTCCAAGTGCATCATTGTGGACGTTCTGCCTCTTTTCCTATGCTTTAAATGCAAATCCAGTCTACCTCCTGAAATCGGTTTCCTGCAATTCTGCCCCGCTTTCAAGTCCTCTTGGCAGCCTAACTTCACTATGTTTTTGGACGATAGCTGTCATTTATAACTCTGCAGGTTTTGTGAATTACAGTGCCCCTGAGCTCCTTTCTTCAACTCGCTTTCTTGTGAGCTGGCCGCAACACCGCAGGATTGCTTCAGGCCCTAATCTGGTTCCGGCACGGCACGCTGAGCCTTTGGTTAATTCCTCTTCCTGGTGGGAAATGAGAGTTAAATTTGTGCATCCAGACACCTCCAGCTAGTCTCTCATTGGTTCTCCCTATTCCTGTTCATCTTCCGCAGAAATTGCAAACTGGGCCAAACAGGAGGTTAAAGGCACTGACTCTCCAAGTCGGGAGAGTGTTAGTAAAGCGTCTGGAATGTTGCACCTGAGTACCAGGGGACCAGAACTGAGACATATAGGAACACGTCTCCCGATCACACGGTTGAACATACTCTGGGATCCACATGCATGTTTTAGCTGAAGGAAGAATCCCTTAAACCTGGAGAGTTGAGACCCGTGGAATGGGTACCATGCAATATGACTTCAAAGGGTCTGCATTTGCTCACCGAACCTCTCCAATCCTATCACTGCTGCGTTTATGCTGCTGTACACACCCTTGATTCTCTTTCAGAGACATAGCAATCCATAGGTTTTAAGATACTTACTAGTCAGGTATATTCTTAGGCGTTTAATATGGAGTGTTTAGTCCACTTCGTTGAGCAAGGAGTAGCTCTTGTCTATTACATATTTGGCTTATGGAACGGTATCTGTGCTAATTTCAATCTCTGGTTTTATGCAGCACCCCAACTCACCCGTCCCCTTAAGCAAGCATAAGTTGGTTTTCTACATTTGACACCCTGTTCTGTTTTGTAATTCAGTTCTTGTGTAGCCAAGTTTACATTCCGTGTATTAGTGATATCTTATGATATTTCTTTTTCTGTGTGACTAATTTCACTTAGAATCATCGTACCTGAATCCACTCATTATGCTGCTACGGGCCTTTTGACATAGATTTCATTGCTGAGTGATATTGCATTGTACGTAAGTACCACAACTTCTTTATCCATTTTTCGCTTTCTGTGATATTGAACTTGTACCGTAAACGAGGTTCTTGTAAACAGAGCCGTCCCAAACTTTGGGGTGGCTGTGTCTTTTTGATTTTAATTTCCCTAAGCTATAGGACCATAAGTGGAAGTGCCCTAGGCTCTGTTGCTTTGTTTTTTGGATGTTTCAGGAAACACCATACACTTCTCCAGAGTGGCTGCTGGCAATTTACATCCCGCCCATCAGCATAACTAGGCTCCCAGTTCTCCATGGCCTGTCCTGCCTTTCTGGATTTTACACTTTTTTCAGATGGCCCTTTTGACCGGGGGGCAGTGAGACTTCATTGTAGTGCAGATTTCCTTTGCAAGCTTGCTTGGTTGGCCAAAAAGGGCGTATGCGTTTTTCCCTGAATATATTCAGGAAAAAACGCATACGCCCTTTTTGGCCAAGTGTATCATTGTGGACGTTCTGCCTCTTTTCCTATGCTTTACATGCAATTCCAGTCTACCTCCTGAAATCGGTTTCCTGCAATTCTGCCCCGCTTTCAACTCCTCTTGGCAGCCTTACTTCAATATATTTTTGGAAGATAGCTGTCCATTATAACTCTGCATGTTTGTGAATTACAGTGCCCCTGAGCTCCTTTCTTCAACTCGCTTTCTTGTGAGCTGGCCGCAACACCGCAGGATTGCTTCAGGCCCTAGTTTGGTTCCGGCACGGCATGCTGAGCCTTTGGTTAATTCCTCTTCCTGGTGGGAAATGAGAGTTAAATTTGCCCGTCCGGACACCTCCACCTAGTCTCTCATTGGTTCTCCTTATTCCTGTTCATTTTCCACAGAAATTGCAAACTGGGCCAAACAGGAGGTTAAAGGCACTGACTCTCCAAGTGGGGAGAGTGTTAGTAAAGCGTCTGGAATGTTGCACCTGAGTACCAGGGGACGAAAACTGAGACACATTTGAACACGTTTCCCGATCACACGGTTGATCATACTCTGGGTTCCACATGCATGTTTTAGCTGAAGGAAGAATCCATTAAACCTGGAGAGTTGAGACCCATGGAATGGGTACCATGCAATATGACTTCAAAGGGTCTGCATTTGCTCACCGAACCTCAGCAATCCTATCACTGCTGCGTTTATGCCGCTGTACACACGCTTGATTCTCTTTCGGAGACATATAAATCCATAGGTTTTAAGATTCTTACTAGTCAGGTAGATTCTTAGGCGTTTAATATGGAGTGTTGAGTCCACTTCATTGAGCAAGGAGTAGCTCTTGTCTATTACATATTTGGCTTATGGAACGGTATCTGTGCTCATTTCAATCTCTGGTTTTATGCAGCACCCCAACTCACCCGTCCCCTTAAGCAAGCATAAGTTGGTTTTCTACATTTGACACCCTGTTCTGTTTTGTAATTCAGTTCTTGTGTAGCCAAGTTTACATTCCGTGTATTAGTGATATCTTATGATGTTTCTTTTTCTGTGTGACTAATTTCACTTAGAATCATCGTACCTGAATCCACTCATTATGCTGCTACGGGCCTGTTGACATAGATTTCATTGCTGAGTGATATTGCATTGTACGTAAGTACCACAATTTCTTTATCCATTTTTCGCTTTCTGTGATATTTAACTTGTACCGTAAACGAGGTTCTTGTAAACAGAGCCGTCCCAAACTTTGGGGTGGCTGTTTCTTTTTGATTTTAATTTCCCTAAGCTATAGGACAATAAGTGGAAGTGCCCTAGGCTCTGTTGCTTTGTTTTTTGGATGTTTCAGGAAACACCATACACTTCTCCAGAGTGGCTGCTGGCAATTTACATCCCGCCCATCAGCATAACTAGGCTCCCAGTTCTCCATGGCCTGTCCTGCCTTTCTGGATTTTACACTTTTTTCAGATGGCCCTTTTGACCGGGGGGAAGTGAGACTTCATTGTAGTGCAGATTTCCTTTGCAAGCTTGCTTGGTTGGCCAAAAAGGGCGTATGCGTTTTTTCCTGAATATATTCAGGAAAAAACGCATACGCCCTTTTTGGCCAAGTGCATCATTGTGGACGTTCTGCCTCTTTTCCTATGCTTTACATGCAATTCCAGTCTACCTCCTGAAATCGGTTTCCTGCAATTCTGCCCCGCTTTCAACTCCTCTTGGCTGCCTTACTTTAATATATTTTTGGAAGATAGCTGTCATTTATAACTCTGCAAGTTTGTGAATTACAGTGCCCCTGAGCTCCTTTCTTCAACTCGCTTTCTTGTGAGCTGGCCGCAACACCGCAGGATTGCTTCAGGCCCTAGTGTGCTTCTAGCCTGGCACGCTGAGCCTTTGGTTAATTCCTCTTCCTGGTGCGAAATGAGAGTTAAATTTGTCCATCCAGACACCTCCACCTAGTCTCTCATTGGTTCTCCGTATTCCTGTTCATCTTACGAAGAAATTGCAAACTTGGCCAAACAGGAGGTTAAAGGCACCGACTCTCCAAGTGGGGAGAGTGTTAGTAAAGCGTCTGGAATGTTACACCCGAGTATCAGGGGATTTGAACACGTTTCCCGATCACACGGTGGATCATACTCTGGGTTCCACATGCATGTTTTAGCTGAACGAAGAATCCCTTAAACCTAGAGAGCTGAGACCCATGGAATGGGTACCATGCAATATGACTTCAAAGAGTCTGCATTTGCTCAACGAACCTCACCAATCCTATCACTGCTGCGTTTATGACACTGTACACACGCTTGATTCTCTTTCAGAGACATATAAATCCATAGGTTTTAAGATTCTTACTAGTCAGGTATATTCTTAGGCGTTTAATATGGGGTGTTGAGTCCACTTCGTTGAGCAAGGAGTAGCTCTTGTCTATACCATATTTGGCTTAAGGAACTTTATCTGTGCTCATTTCAATCTCTGGTTTTATGCAGCACCCCAACTCACCATTCCCGTTAAGGAAGCAAAAGTTGGTTTTCTTAATTGGAGACCCTGTTCTGTTTTGTAATCCAGTTCCTGTGTAGCCAAGTTTACATTCCGTGTATTAATGATATATTATGATGTTTCTTTTTCTGTGTGACTTATTTCACTTAGAATCATCATACCTGAATCCACTCATTATGCTGCTATGGGCCTGATGACATAGATTTCATTGCTTAGTGATATTGCATTGTACGTAAGTACCACAACTTCTTTATCCATTTTTCGCTTTGTGTGATATTGAACTGGTACCGTAAACGAGGTTCTTGTAAACAGAGCCGTCCCAAACTTTGGGGTGGCTGTGTCTTTTTGATTTTAATTTCCCTAAGCTATAGGACCATAAGTGGAAGTGCCATAGGCTCTGTTGCTTTGTTTTTTGGATGTTTCAGGAAACACCATACACTTCTCCAGAGTGGCTGCTGGCAATTTACATCCCGCCCATCAGCATAACAAGGCTCCCAGTTCTCCATGGCCTGTCCTGCCTTTCTGGATTTTACACTTTTTTCAGATGGCCCTTTTACCGGGGGGCAGTGAGACTTCATTGTAGTACAGATTTCCTTTGCAAGCTTGCTTGGTTGGCCAAAAAGGGCGTATGCGTTTTTTCCTGAATATATTCAGGATAAAACCATACGCCCTTTATGGCCAAGTGCATCATTGTGGACGTTCTGCCTCTTTCCCTATGCTTTACATGCAATTCCAGTCTACCTCCTGAAATCGGTTTCCTGCAATTCTGCCCCGCTTTCAACTCCTCTTGGCAGCCTTACTTCAATATATTTTTGGAAGATAGCTGTCATTTATAACTCTGTAGGTTTGTGAATTACAGTGCCCCTGAGCTCCTTTCTTCAACTCGCTTTCTTGTGAGCTGGCCGCAACACCGCAGGATTGCATCAGGCCCTAATTTGGTTCCGGCATGGCATGTTGAGCCTTTGGTTAATTCCTCTTCCTGGTGGGAAATGAGAGTTAAATTTGCCCGTCCAGACACCTCCAGCTAGTCTCTCATTGGTTCTCCCTATTCCTGTTCATTTTCCACAGAAATTGCAAACTGGGCAAACAGGAGGTTAAAGGCACTGACTCTCCAAGTGGGGAGAGTGTTAGTAAAGCGTCTGGAATGTTGCACCCGAGTACCAGGGGACGAAAACTGAGACACATTTGAACACGTTTCCCGATCACACGGTGGATCATACTCTGGGTTCCACATGCATGTTTTAGCTGAAGGAAGAATCCCTTAAACATGGAGAGTTGAGACCCATGGAATGGGTACCATGCATTATGACTTCAAAGGGTCTGCATTTGCTCACCGAACCTCACCAATCCTATCACTGCTGCGCTTATGCTGCTGTACACATGCATGATTCTCTTTCGGAGACATATAAATCCATAGGTTTTAAGATTCTTACTAGTCAGGTATATTGTTAGGCGTTTAATATGGGGTGTTGAGTCTACTTCGTTGAGCAAGGAGTAGCTCTTGTCTATTACATATTTGGCTTATGGAACGGTATCTGTGCTAATTTCAATCTCTGGTTTTATGCAGCACCCCAACTCACCTTTCCCCTTAAGCAAGCATAAGTTGGTTTTCTACATTTGACACCCTGTTCTGTTTTGTAATTCAGTTCCTGTGTAGCCAAGTTTACATTCCGTGTAGTAGTGATATCTTATGATGTTTCTTTTTCTGTGTGACTTATTTCACTTAGAATCATCATACCTGAATCCACTCATTATGCTGCTACAGGCCTGATGACATAGATTTCATTGCTGAGTGATATTGCATTGTACGTAAGTACCACAACTTCTTTATCCATTTTTCGCTTTCTGTGATATTGAACTTGTACCGTAAACGAGGTTCTTGTAAACAGAGCCGTCCCAAACTTTGGGGTGGCTCTGTCTTTTTGATTTTAATTTCCCTAAGCTATAGGACCATAAGTGGAAGTGCCCTAGGCTCTGTTGCTTTGTTTTTTGGATGTTTCAGGAAACACCATACACTTCTCCAGAGTGGCTGCTGGCAATTTACATCGCGCCCATCAGCATAACAAGGCTCCCAGTTCTCCATGGCCTGTCCTGCCTTTCTGGATTTTACACTTTTTTCAGATGGCCCTTTTGACCGCGGGGCAGTGAGACTTCATTGTAGTGCAGATTTCCTTTGCAAGCTTGCTTGGTTGGCCAAAAAGGGCGTATGCGTTTTTTCCTGAATATATTCAGGAAAAAACGCATACGCACTTTTTGGCCAAGTGCATCATTGTGCACGTTCTGCCTCTTTTCCTATGCTTTACATGCAATTCCAGTCTACCTCCTGAAATCGGTTTCCTGCAATTCTGCACCGCTTTCAACTCCTCTTGGCTGCCTTACTTCAATATATTTTTGGAAGATAGCTGTCATTTATAACTCTGCAGGTTTGTGAATTACAGTGCCCCTGAGCTCCTTTCTTCAACTCGCTTTCTTGTGAGCTGGCCGCAACACCGCAAGATTGCTTCAGGCCCTAGTTTGGTTCCAGCATGGCATGTTGAGCCTTTGGTTAATTCCTCTTCCTGGAGGGAAATGAGAGTTAAATTTGCCCGTCCAGACACCTCCACCTAGTCTCTCATTGGTTCTCCCTATTCCTGTTCATTTTCCATAGAAATTGCAAACTGGGCCAAACAGGAGGTTAAAGGCACTGACTCTCCAAGTGGGGAGAGTGTTAGTAAAGCGTCTGGAATGTTGCACCCGAGTACCCGGGGACGAAAACTGAGACACATTTGAACACGTTTCCCGATCACACGGTGGATCATACTCTGGGTTCCACATGCATGTTTTAGCTGAAGGAAGAATCCCTTAAACATGGAGAGTTGAGACCCATGGAATGGGTACCATGCAATATGACTTCAAAGGGTCTGCATTTGCTCACCGAACCTCACCAATCCTATCACTGCTGCGTTTATGCCACTGTACACACGCTTGATTCTCTTTCGGAGACATATAAATCCATAGGATTTAAGATTCTTACTAGTCAGGTATATTCTTAGGCGTTTAATATGGGGTGTTAAGTCCACTTCGTTGAGCAAGGAGTAGCTCTTGTCTATTACATATTTGGCTTATGGAACGGTATCTGTGCTAATTTCAATCTCTGATTTTATGCAGCACCCCAACTCACCTTTCCCCTTAAGCAAGCATATGTTGGTTTTCTACATTTGACAAACTGTTCTGTTTTGTAATTCAGTTCCTGTGTAGCCAAGTTTACATTCCGTGTAGTAGTGATATCTTATGATGTTTCTTTTTCTGTGTGACTTATTTCACTTAGAATCATCGTACCTGAATCCACTCATTATGCTGCTACGGTCCTGATGACATAGATTTCATTGCTGAGTGATATTGCATTGTACGTAAGTACCACAACTTTTTTATCCATTTTTCGCTTTCTGTGATATTGAACTTGTACCGTAAACGAGGTTCTTGTAAACAGAGCCGTCCCAAACTTTGGGGTGGCTGTGTCTTTTTGATTTTAATTTCCCTAAGCTATAGGACCATAAGTGGAAGTGCCCTAGGCTCTGTTGCTTTGTTTTTTGGATGTTTCAGGAAACACCATACACTTCTCCAGAGTGGCTGCTGGCAATTTACATCCCACCCATCAGCATAACAAGGCTCCCAGTTCTCCATGGCCTGTCCTGCCTTTCTGGATTTTACACTTTTTTCGGATGGCCCTTTTGACCGGGGGGCAGTGAGACTTCAATGTAGTGCAGATTTCCTTTGCAAGCTTGCTTGGTTGGCCAAAAAGGGCGTATGCGTTTTTTCCTGAATATATTCAGGAAAAAACGCATACGCCCTTTTTGGCCAAGTGCATTATTGTGGACGTTCTGCCTCTTTTCCTATGCTTTACATGCAATTCCAGTCTACCTCCTGAAATCGGTTTCCTGCAATTCTGCCCGCTTTCAACTCCTCTTGGCAGCCTTACTTCAATATATTTTTGGAAGATAGCTGTCATTTATAACTCTGCAGGTTTGTGAATTACAGTGCCCCTGAGCTCCTTTCTTCAACTCGCTTTCTTGTGAGCTGGCCGCAACACCGCAGGATTTCTTCAGGCCCTAGTTTGGTTCCGGCACGGCATGCTGAGCCTTTGGTTAATTCCTCTTCCTGGTGGGAAATGAGAGTTAAATTTGCCCGTCCAGACACCTCCACCTAGTCTCTCATTGGTTCTCCCTATTCCTGTTCATTTTCCACAGAAATTGCAAACTGGGCCAAACAGGAGGTTAAAGGCACTGACTCTCCAAGTGAGGAGAGTGTTAGTAAAGCGTCTGGAATGTTGCACCCGAGTACCAGGGGACGAAAACTGAGACACATTTGAACACTTTTTCCGATCACATGGTGGATCATACTCTGGGTTCCACATGCATGTTTTAGCTGAAGGAAGAATCCCTTAAACATGTAAAGTTGAGACCCATGGAATGGGTACCATGCAATATGACTTCAAAGGGTCTGCATTTGCTCACCGAACCTCACCAATCCTATCACTGCTACGTTTATGCCTCTGTACACACGCTTGATTCCCTTTCGCAGACATATAAATCCATAGGTTTTAAGATTCTTACTAGTCAGGTATATTCTTAGGCGTTTAATATGGGGTGTTGAGTCCACTTCGTTGAGCAAGGAGTAGCTCTTGTCTATTACATATTTGGCTTATGGAACGGTATCTGTGCTCATTTCAATCTCTGGTTTTATGCAGCACCCCAACTCACCCGTCCCCTTAAGCAAGCATAAGTTGGTTTTCTACATTTGACACCCTGTTCTGTTTTGTAATTCAGTTCTTGTGTAGCCAAGTTTACATTCCGTGTATTAGTGATATCTTATGATGTTTCTTTTTCTGTGTGACTAATTTCACTTAGAATCATCGTACCTGAATCCACTCATTATGCTGCTACGGGCCTGATGACATAGATTTCATTGCTGAGTGATATTGCATTGTACGTAAGTACCACAATTTCTTTATCCATTTTTTGCTTTCTGTGATATTGAACTTGTACCGTAAACGAGGTTCTTGTAAACAGAGCCGTCCCAAACTTTGGGGTGGCTGTGTCTTTTTGATTTTAATTTCCCTAAGCTATAGGACCATAAGTGGAAGTGCCCTAGGCTCTGTTGCTTTGTTTTTTGGATGTTTCAGGAAACACCATACACTTCTCCAGAGTGGCTGCTGGCAATTTACATCCCGCCCATCAGCATAACTAGGCTCCCAGTTCTCCATGGCCTGTCCTGCCTTTCTGGATTTTACACTTTTTTCAGATGGCCCTTTTGACCGGGGGGCAGTGAGACTTCATTGTAGTGCAGATTTCCTTTGCAAGCTTGCTTGGTTGGCCAAAAAGGGCGTATGCGTTTTTTCCTGAATATATTCAGGAAAAAACGCATACGCCCTTTTTGGCCAAGTGCATCATTGTGGGCGTTCTGCCTCTTTTCCTATGCTTTACATGCAATTCCAGTCTACCTCCTGAAATCGGTTTCCTGCAATTCTGCCCCCCTTTCAACTCCTCTTGGCATCCTAATTCAATATATTTTTGGAAGATAGCTGTCATTTATAACTCTGCAGGTTTGTGAATTACAGTGCCCCTGAGCTCCTTTCTTCAACTCGCTTTCTTGTGAGCTGGCCGCAACACCGCAGGATTGCTTCAGGCCCTAGTTTGGTTCCGGCACGGCATGCTGAGCCTTTGGTTAATTCCTCTTCCTGGTGGGAAATGAGCATTAAATTGGCCCGTCCGGACACCTCCACCTAATCTCTCATTGGTTCTCCCTATTCCTGTTCATCTTCCGCAGAAATTGCTAACTGGGCCAAACAGGAGGTTAAAGGCACTGACTCTCCAAGTGGGGAGAGTGTTAGTAAAGCGTCTGGAATGTTGCACCCGAGTACCAGGGGACGAAAACTGAGACACATTTGAACACGTTTTCCGACCACATGGTGGATCATACTCTGGGTTCCACATGCATGTTTTAGCTGAAGGAAGAATCCCTTATACATGGAGAGTTGAGACCCATGGAATGGGTACCATGCAATATGTCTTCAAAGGGTCTGCATTTGCTCACCGAACCTCACCAATCCTATCACTGCTGCGTTTATGCCGCTGTACACACACTTGATTCTCTTTCGGAGACATATAAATCCATAGGTTTTAAGATTCTTACTAGTCAGGTAGATTCTTACTAGTCAGGTATATTCTTAGGCGGTTAATATGGGGTGTTGAGTCCACTTCGTTGAGCAAGGAGTAGCTCTTGTCTATTACATATTGGCTTATGGAACGGTATCTGTGCTAATTTCAATCTCTGGTTTTATGCAGCACCCCAACTCACCCGTCCCCTTAAGCAAGCATAAGTTGGTTTTCTACATTTGACACCCTGTTCTGTTTTGTAATTCAGTTCTTGTGTAGCCAAGTTTACATTCCGTGTATTAGTGATATCTTATGATGTTTCTTTTTCTGTGTGACTAATTTCACTTAGAATCATCGTACCTGAATCCACTCATTATGCTGCTACGGGCCTGATGACATAGATTTCATTGCTGAGTGATATTGCATTGTACGTAAGTACCACAATTTCTTTATCCATTTTTCGCTTTCTGTGATATTGAACTTGTACCGTAAACGAGGTTCTTGTAAACAGAGCCGTCCCAAACTTTGGGGTGGCTGTGTCTTTTTGATTTTAATTTCCCTAAGCTATAGGACCATAAGTGGAAGTGCCCTAGGCTCTGTTGCTTTGTTTTTTGGATGTTTCAGGAAACACCATACACTTCTCCAGAGTGGCTGCTGGCAATTTACATCCCGCCCATCAGCATAACTAGGCTCCCAGTTCTCCATGGCCTGTCCTGCCTTTCTGGATTTTACACTTTTTTCAGATGGCCCTTTTGACCGGGGGGCAGTGAGACTTCATTGTAGTGCAGATTTCCTTTGCAAGCTTGCTTGGTTGGCCAAAAAGGGCGTATGCGTTTTTTCCTGAATATATTCAGGAAAAAACGCATACGCCCTTTTTGGCCAAGTGCATCATTGTGGACGTTCTGCCTCTTTTCCTATGCTTTACATGCAATTCCAGTCTACCTCCTGAAATCGGTTTCCTGCAATTCTGCCCTGCTTTCAACTCCTCTTGGCATCCTAATTCAATATATTTTTGGAAGATAGCTGTCATTTATAACTCTGCAGGTTTGTGAATTACAGTGCCCCTGAGCTCCTTTCTTCAACTCGCTTTCTTGTGAGCTGGCCGCAACACCGCAGGATTGCTTCTGGTCCTAGTGTGGTTCCGGCATGGCACGCTGAGCCTTTGGTTAATTCCTCTTCCTGGTGGGAAATGAGAGTTAAATTTGCCCGTCCAGACACCTCCACCTAATCTCTCATTTGTTCTCCCTATTCCTGTTCATTTTCCACAGAAATTGCAAATTGAGCCATACAGGAGGTTAAAGGCACTGACTCTCCAAGTGGGGAGAGTGTTAGTAAAGCGTCTGGAATGTTGCACCCGAGTACCAGGGGACGAAAACTGAGACACATTTGAACACGTTTCCCGATCACACGGTGGATCATACTCTGGGTTCCACATGCATGTTTTAGCTGAAGGAAGAATCCCTTAAACCTGGAGAGTTGAGACTCATGGAATGGGTACCATGCAATATGACTTCAAAGGGTCTGCATTTGCTCACCGAACCTCACCAATCCTATCACTGCTGCGTTTATGCCACTGTACACACGCTTCATTCTCTTTCGGAGACATATAAATCTATAGGTTTTAAGATTCTTACTAGTCAGGTAGATTCTTACTAGTCAGGTATATTCCTAGGCGTTTAATATAGGGTGTTGAGTCCACTTCGTTGAGCAAGGGGTACCTTTTGTCTATTATATTTTTGGCTTATGGAACGGTATCTGTGCCAATTTTAATCTCTGGTTTCATGCAGCACCCCATATCGGCTTTCCCCTTAAGCAAGCATAAGTTGGTTTTCTACATTTTTGACCCTGTTCTGTTTTGTAATTCAGTTCCTGTGTAGCCAAGTTTACATTCCGTGTAGTAGTGATATCTTATGATGTTTCTTTTTCTGTGTGACTAATTTCACTTAGAATCATCGTACCTGAATCCACTCATTATGCTGCTACGGGCCTGATGACATAGATTTCATTGCTGAGTGATATTGCATTGTACGTAAGTACCACAACTTCTTTATCCATTTTTCGCTTTTTGCGATATTTAACTTGTACCGTAAACGAGGTTCTTGTAAACAGAGCCATCCCAAACTTTGGGGTGGCTGTGTCTTTTTGATTTTAATTTCCCTAAGCTATAGGACCATAAGTGGAAGTGCCCTAGGCTCTGTTGCTTTGTTTTTTGGATGTTTCAGGAAACACCATACACTTCTCCAGAGTGGCTGCTGGCCATTTACATCCCGCCCATCAGCATAACTAGGCTCCCAGTTCTCCATGGCCTGTCCTGCCTTTCTGGATTTTACACTTTTTTCAGAAGGCCCTTTGACCGGGGGGCAGTGAGACTTCATTGTAGTGCAGATTTCCTTTGCGAGCTTGCTTGGTTGGCCAGAAAGGGCGTATGCGTTTCTTCCTGAATATATTCAGGAAAGAACGCATACGCCCTTTTTGGCCAAGTGCATCATTGTCGACGTTCTGAGTCTTTTCATATGTTTTCAGTGCAATTCCAGTCTACCTCCTGAAATCGGTTTCCTGCAGTTCTGCCTTGCTCTCAGTTCCTCTTCATAGCCTTACCTCAATATACGTTTGGAAAATAGTTGGCCTTTATAACTCTGCAGGTTTTTCAATTGCAGTGGCCCTTAGCTCCATTTTTCAGCTCTTATTTTTGTGATCTTGCCTCATATCCACAGGATTTCTTCAGGCCCTATTCTTCTTCTGGGGCGCCTTGCTCTGCCTTTGGTTAATTCTTCTTCCTGATGTGAAATTAGAGTGACATGTGCCCATTGAAACCGCTACAGCTATTTTCTCACTGGTTCCCCCTATTCCCATTCATCCTCCGCACTAACTGCAGACTGTGCGATACCGGAACTTAAAGGCATTGACTCTCCATGTGGAGATGTTGTTAGTAAAGTGGCTGGAATGTTGATCCGGAGCCCCAGGAGAGGAAAATGAGGTGCATTTTAGAAACCTTTCCCGATCATATGGTATACCATCTGCTGGATTTCCCATGCATGGTTTAGCTGTAGGAAGATTCCCTTCAACTTGGAGTGTTGGGACCCTTGGAATAAGTAGCATGAAGTATTGCATTAAACTTTCGGCAGTTGCTCACCAAAGCTCTCCAATCCTTTCAGCCCCAAGTGTCCAGCCTTATGTCTTATCCAGCTGTGGGTTTATATGTGGTCATTCCAGGTTGCATCACAGCCCCTGAGCGAATTTTGTAAGAATTTTTCTCTCTTTCATTGTTTCTGCGTTTTGGTTTTAAAATTTATTTCTATAATGGGGTTTAGCTCATTTTCACTGCTGTGTTTGTGCCGCTCTGCGCACACTTGATTCCCTTATGGAGATATATCAATACATGGGTTTTAAGATTCTTATTACTCAGATATATTTCTCTGTGGTGTATAGGGTGTGTTGAGGCCAGTTCATTGAGCAAGGTGTAGATCTTGTCTGATACCTATTTGGTTTATTGAACGGTATCTGTGCTAATTTCAAACTCTGGTTTTATGCATCACCCCACCTCTCCTTTCCCCTTAAGCTGACATAAGTGTGTTTTCTAAATGTGAGACACTGTTCTGTTTTGTCATTCATTTTTTGTGCAGCCATATTTATCCTCCCTCTATAAGTGATATCTTATGATATGTTTCTTTTTCTGTTTGACTTATTTCAAGTAGTATTATCGGACCTCAATCCACTCTTTATCCTTCTACTAGCCTTATTACATTGATTTCATGGTGAAGAGATATTCCATTGTACATAAGTACCACATTTTCTTTATCCATTGTTCTCTTTCCTGGGATATTTAAGGTGTACTGAAGTTGAGGTTCTTGTAAACAGAGTAGCCCTAAACTGTGGTGTGCTTGTGTCTTGTTGATTTTTAGACTTCCCTAGATATACTCCCGTGATTGGAAGTGCCCTATGCTCTGTCGCTCTGTTTTTTAGATGATTTAGGAACCACCATACACTTCTCCAGAGTGGCTCTCGGCAGTTCACACACTGTCCATCAGCGTATAAAGGCTCCCTGTTCTCCATGGCCTGTCCTGCATTTCTGGTTTTTACAATTTTTTCGGATGGCCCTTTTGACTGGTGGGAAATGAGACTTCTTTGTTGTGCACATTTGCATTGCTTGCTTGCTTGGTTGCCCATAAAGTGCGTATGCGTTTTTTCCTGGATATATTCAGGAAATAACACATACTCCCTTTTGGGCCAACTGCATCATTGTCGAAATTCTGCCGCTTTTCATGTGCTTTAAAGGCGAGTCCAATCTATCTCTTGAAATCTGTTTCTTGCAATTCTGTCTTGCATTCAGATCCTCTTCTTTGCCTTACCTCAACATATTTTTGGACGTTAGTTTTCATTTATAACTCTGCAGGTTTGTGAATTGCAGTGACCCTGAGCTCCATTTTTTAAGTTGCTCTTTTGTGAGCTGGCCTCAAAACTGCAGGATTGCTTCAGGCCCTATTTTGGCTCCGGCGAGGCGGGATGAGCCTTTTTTTAATTCTTATTCTTAATGGGAAATTAGAGTGACATGTGCCCGTCCAAACCCCTACAACTATTCTCTCATTGTTTCCCCCTGTTCCCGTTCATCCTCCTCACAATTTGCAAAATGTGTGAAACAGAAGTTTAAATGTGCTGATTCTCTAAGTGGGGAGATTCTAAGTAACGTGGCTGGAATGATGAACAGGAGCACCAGGAGAGGATAAATGAGGTGCATTTTAGACACATCTCCCGATCACATGGTGTACAGTCCTCTGGGTTTTCCATGCATGTTTTAGCTGTAGGAAGATTCCTTGAACCTGCAGATTTGGGACCCATTGAATGGGTACCAGGTAGTATTACTTTAAAGGGTGTGCATTTCCTCACCCAACCCCACATTTCTCTTAGTGCGAACAGTTTCCAGCCTTATGTCTCATCCTGCTGTGGGTCTAGATGTGTTCAATCCATGTTGCATCACCGTCCCTGAGGAAAAGTTGTAAGAGGTTTTCTCTGTCTCTCTGTCGTTTATTTTTTTCAATTTATTACTATGTTGTTTACAGCTGATTTTCAAAGCTCTGTTTCTTGCTGCTGTACATCTACTTGATTCACGTACAGAGAGACATCAATAATTTCTTTTTTAGATTCTTACCAGTCATAGATATTCTTTTCCGGTGACTTGAGTGTGCTGAGTGCAGTTCTTTTAGTTACCGTGTAGGCCTTGTTGATTATCAGTTTGGTATTTGGAATGGTATCTTTGCTAATTTCAACCTCCTGGATGATGCCTCACCCCTCCCCACCTTTCCCGTTTAGCAGCCTTACACGTGTTTTCTACATATTTATGTCACTTAGAATGATCATACGTAACTCCTCCGGAGTTGTTACAACTGGCCATATTTCATTGATTTCCAGGCTGAGTAATATTCCACTCTACATAAGTACCACATCTCTATCCATTTTTTCCCTCCAGAGACATTTAAGTTATATCCTAGTCGAGGATCTTTTAAACAGAGAGGCAGTAAACATTGGGGTGCCTGTGTCCTCTCGATTTTTGTTTTTCCCAAGATATACGCCCATGAGTGCAAGTGCCCTATGCTCTGTAGCTCATTTTTTAGATGCTTTAGTAAACACAATACAGTTCTCCAGAATGGCCGTTGGCAATATACATTTCCACTATAAGCCTCACAGGGCTCCCTCCTCTCCTTGCCCTGTCCTGCATTTCTGGCGTTTACACTTTATGAGGATGGCTCTTCTGACTGATGCGAAGTGATATCTTTTGTAGTATTGATTTCCAGTGCCCACCTGTTTGGTTGGCTAAAAAAGTGTATGCCCTTTTCTTGAATATATACAGAAAAAAACGCATACAGCCTTTTTGGCCAACTGCAATGTCGGAAATGTTCAGCCCCTTTTCTTGTGCTTAATGGCGAGTCCTTTCTACCTCCTCAAATCCCTTTCCTGCCATTCTCCCTTGCTTGCCAATCCTTTTCTCTGACTTTCCTCAAGACATTTTTCAGTGATAGATATTTTCAACTCTGCAGTTTCGTGAATTTTACTGCCCCTGAGTTCCATTGTTCAACTTGTGTTTATGGGAACTGGCCACAAAGCAGTGGGATTTCCTCAAGCCCTATACTGTTTCCATGGGCAACCCTAGCCTTTGGTCAATTCATCTTCCTGATTGGAAATTAGAGTGACATGTGCCTGTCTGAACACCTAGGACTTGTCTCTCATTGTTCCTCATCCTTCCGCTTCATCCTCTGGACAAATTCCAAACTGTACGCAACAGGATGTTGACAGTGTTGACATCTCCAAGTGGGGAGACTGTTAGTAAAGACGCTGGAGGGGTGAACCCGAACACCAGGAGATGAGGAGATGAGATGCCTTTTCCAAACTCTTCCCGATCAGACGGTATACCATCCTCTGGATGTGACAGACATGTTTTAGCAGTAGGAAGAGTCCCATTCATGTAAGGAGAACACCAGGGCTTTTTCAAAATCAGTGTCTCCCCGAAACCCAAACTGGGGAGTTTTTTAAGCTACGGCTACACATATGTTCATTAAGGGCCTTGGGAAGTAGGCAGAGTCCAAACTTTAGATGACTGAAGTCTTCAGGGTCAGAAGCACTCACCACCGGCTTCCCTTAGGTTACACTTTAACTGTCATTGATAGATGATGTCAATAAAAATATCTATTCTTTTTCCGATTATTTCCCCTTATAGGTTATTGCACAATATTGAGTGTAGTTCCCTGTGCTATACAGTAGTTCCTTGTTGATGATCTATTTTATACATAGCAGTGTGTATGTGTTAATTCCAAACTGTTAATTTATCCCTCCTCCCACCTTTCCCCTTTGGTAATAATAAATTATAAGATTTTATACTTCTCAGAAATGGGGGAGCTGAAAGAGAGGTATCATTTTCAATGGAAAAGCATTTAAAACAAGATTGAAGCTTTAACCAAGATTATTAGATGTACATCCTTGGAAAGAAATCACTTCATTTCTCTAATATTGACCTGACAAATAGGACAAACCTTCTCACTGAACTTGCTTATAATAAAGTGATGGAAATATCAAATGGAAGTGTTAGAAACATCTTATTTTACCCGAGCCTTATAAACTGTTCTATGTTAACTACAGTTTGGCTCACACATCTGTTCATTGAAGTTACAATAGTCTCAATTTCTGTTACTGATCCTCCAGAGTGGACCCCAACAAGGGTCCCCCTGCCCAGTGTCATTGGGGCCAACAGATCGAGACTGAGTTTGGTTCCCAAGCAAAGGAAACTTTATATTTTCATCAGAGAATGGAGAGGTGAGAGCATGCACTACCCCGTGGGCTGTGGGCTGGGCTGCTGTGTAGAGATCCTGTCAGAGTCAGTGGGAGGGAGGGGGCGGAGCTCTCAAGGGCCGGGTTGGCTGCAGCTCAGGCTCTATATCTCGGAGTCTGCACTGGGCCCCAGGAGCTGAGGTGTCGACCCAGCCATTCTGCACCAGGAAATCTGGTCTGAAGTGCCGGGTGTGGAACCTCTGCATGCGGGACCCTAGGAGCACGTGAAATTAGACAAAGCACAAAGGATAAAAAAGGTCAGACTTGACTTTATTGCCCAGATTCTATTTTTATCTCCCAGGGATTTTTAATGGGCTTTGCTGGGGACAAACCCCTCCTCTGCCTTTTGTCCCGTTCCTCATTCTTGGAGTGCTGAGGGTGCAGACCCTTCTTCTGTAACTGCTGAGTGCTGAGTTGGGAGCCCTCATACCAGGGGACGAGGGTCAGAACTTCTCCCCAGCAGCCTCCAGGTGACGTTGATTGGCCCCAGGACCCCTGCCTCCCTGCTCGTCCGCCTGAGCACCAGCATTGGAAGTGTTATAGATTCTAATGACCTTTAAGGGTCCAGGAAAGAGATGTGCAGAGACGCTGTGGGGGCCGGTTTCACCCCGCCCCACATTTGTTCGGCCACCTTAGGCTGACCGTTTCTGCCAGCCTAGATGCTCTGACCAGTAGTCTGCTCTTTCTTCAGTTAGGCCCCTGAATTAACATAAAATCAGCACCAGGTGTCAGAGCCCTGCCCGCTCAACTCCCAGACAGTCCAGGGTCAGTGGTGATCAAGGACCATGATGGCCACTGAGTCAACAGCCTTTTGAAGTAAACAGGAGTCCAGCCGGTCTTATTGGCCACCATCATCACGGTGTCTGTAGGCTTTTCTATGGTGACAGTGTGATATACGGTTCCCCTGCCAAGATTATTAGCTCCCCTCCGGGTGCAGGAAGTCCTGCAAGCAGTAGTCTACTCCTTCGGGACACACTATTGTTGTTTTATGAGAGAAACTCCAGGTCAAGTGATGTTCACATGAGTCGTCATGGTGCCCTGTTGCCTCCGGTTATCTCTCTGGATGTTGGAGTTGGAGGGCCTCCTCACTCGAGGTCGGTGTGCCCACGGAGCGAACCCTGCAACTTCAGGGCATGGTTGGTGATTAGGATCACCACGTGGGGTCCTTTTCCCTTAGGAGGGAGGTGGCCTTTTGGGCTGCTGATTTCCAGGTTTTTAGATACCGCCAGTATCTTGGCCAGATGTGGCAGTGGGCCAAGCCCCTTGGTGACTGTAGTTTATCCTACCTGGATGGCATTCTTGCGTTGTTCCATTTCAAGTGGTCCCAGTTTTTGCACTAATTCTCCAATGGCGATTCACCTTTCACCGGGAATGGAAAGGTCAAAGGGTTTAGCTCAATTAGGGAGTTCCAGGGCAAAGGTCTGAATTGACTGCTCTTTCCATTCTTGAAAGGCCACTTCTGGATTCTGTTCAAAAGGATCATCATCTTTTCCTTTCAGTGTTTCATATAGAGGCCCAGCTAGTAGACTGTAGTTAGGGATCCAGAAGCAGCAAACCCTGGCCTCCCCAGGAACCCCTAAGCTGTCTTCTAGTTTTAGAAAGGGGTAAGGCTGCAAATGGTTTCTTCCCTTTCCTGGGATGGGCTTCTCTGACCTTGTGTGAGAATGAAGCCCAGGCAGGTCACCGCAGTCTGTGATATTTGAGCTTTTTCTTGGACAACTTCTATCCTTTATTGGCTTGGTAGTTCAGAGGCCTCCTTAGTAGGGCTGGCGATCAGAATGTCGTCTGCATATTGAAGGAGGGTTTCCTTTTCCAGAGGTAGAACTTTTCGGTCGTTAGCTAAGCTTTCCCCAAAGATGGTGTGGGAATTTTTGAACCCTTGGGGCAAGACGGCCCGGAAGTATTGTTTTAGTTGTATGTTGAGTCCTGCCACTCACAAGCCAAAATTTCTTGTGACTCTGGGACTAATGGAATACAAAAGAAGGCATCATTGAAGACTAATACAGAATACCATGTCCTGGTGGTTGGTAGAATGACCAGCAGGGTGTAGGAATCAGGAGCAACTGGAGGTATATCCTCGGTGGCTTCACTGACTGTCCTGACATCCTTTACCAGGTCCCCAGCAGCCCATGGGGCTCTCGTGGTCAGGCCAATCCCAGGATATGGAGCTCTCCTGGGCAGGTACCCCACCCCCAACCCAGCCCACGGGGCTCTCATGGTCAGGCCCCTCCCAGGATACAGAGCTACCCTTGCAGGTACCGTGGCAGGGCTGGGCACACAGGAACCGTGCACACAGCCCTCATTGAAGAGCACCCCCAGCTCACCTGTCGCTCAGAGCTGACACAGAGCACCTCAGAGCAGGACTTGAACTAACAAACAGCAGCTCCGACAGGTCTGTGACCCTGGGCATCACTCTGTGTGGCCTCCCTCCACCTGGTCTTCCAGAGACTTCCACTGCACCCAGGGCACCAGGCCTCTGTCTCCAACCACCACCCACCCCTCCTCTCCCTGACTCCTGGGTTCCTCTCATTAGGAGAGGGTTTTCTTGAAGTTGTCTCCCACTCATGGGCCAGATAAAATGATTAGAAAACAAGCCAAAGCTGCAGCCCCTTGTCTATCCTGACTCTCAGGAGCCCACACCTGTTCCTTGGACCTGGCCGGTTCAGCAAGTTCCATTTTCTGCAACTGTGAGCCCCTGAGGGGTGATGATTGGCTACCTGGGCAGCCTTACCATGCTGGCCAGCCCTCCCCAGGTGTGCCTGGGTTGAGATCAATATAAATACCACTCCAGGCAGCAAAAGCCCCTGCAGCTGTGCCTGACGCCATTTTCTCTGCCCTGTCAGCAGTCTCGGGGCTGGGCTGGTGGGAGGGAGTGAGAGGCCACGGCTTTGTGGGTGGCCCAGTGTGAGTGGGGCTCTGCTGGACTTTCTGCAGCAGATGCCAGGCTGCCACCTGCTAAAGAAGAGGATGTGTCACCCATACCTGCTGCTGGAATTTCTCCCTGGGCAGAGGTGAGGAAGGAAAAAAGCAGTGGGGGCAGGGACAGGACGGGTATCTCAGGCAGGGAAATGGAAATCTTCCAGAAGAGCACCCAGGGCCAGGACCATCCTGGCTGGCCTGCAGGCACCAAGTCAGCTGGCATGCTGTCACTCGTGTGGCTCCATGGCCCTTCCTCTAGGCTTTCAAGTCCTTGTATATATTCAGGTGTTTTACCTGGGAAGGGTGGGAACAGTTCAGCAGCAAGTGGCCTGGGGCTCAGCTCACGTTTACTCACAGATGCCTCGGCACGGTGCCCCAGCTTTGCAATGAGGACGCTTGTTGTGTGGGGGCTGCTGGCTGAATGGGAGACGATTCCCCACCACTGACCAACTTCAGAATTGTTTACAACTGGAGCAAGTGCCCTGATACGGTTTTCCTCTGAGTAACTGGTGGGTTCTGTTTTTTTTTTTCTCCTTTTCGTTTTTGGTTCAAGGTAGATTTTATTCCTCTTTTTTGTATTTACAGATATAAGCATGGAAATAATTTATTCATATAAATACATGTATGTGAAGGGAATAATTGTTTTTTCTGTTTTATTTTTTAAATTTTATTTCTTTTTAATTTTGAATTTTATTTTATATTTTTATACAGCAGGTTCTCATTGGTTATCTATTTTATACATATAAATGTTTACATGCCAATCCCAATCTCTCAACTCCTCCCACCACCACCCCTCCAAGAGCTTTCCCCCCTTGTTGTCCATACGATTGTTGTCTACATCTGTTGCTCTATTTATGCCTTGCAAAATGGTTAATCTGTACAGTTTTTCTAGGTTCCACATATATGCATGAATATACAAGATTTGTTTTTCTCTTTCTGACTTACTTCACTCTGTAGGACAGTCTCTAGATCCATCGACGTCTCTACAAATGACCCAATTTCATTCCTTTCATGGCTTAGTAATATTCCATTTTATATATGTACCACAGCTTTATGCATTCTTCTGTCTGTGGGCATTTAGGTTGCTTCCATTACCTCGATATTGTAAATAGTGATGCAATGAACATTGCGGTGAATGTCTCTTTTTGATTTATGGTTTTGTCTGAGTATATGTCCAGTCCTGGGATTGCTGTATCATATGGTAATTCTATTATTAGTTTCTTAAGAAACTCCATATTGTTCTCCATAGTGACTGTATCAATTTATATTCCCAACAATAGTGGAAGAGTGTTCCTTTTCTCCACACCCTTTCCAGCATTTGTTGTTTGTAGATTTTCAGATGATGCCCATTCTAACAGGTGTGAGGTGATACCTCATTGTTGAGTCCATTTCGTTGAGCAACGGGTAGGTCTTGTCTATTACATATTTGGCTTATGGAACGGTATCTGTGCTAATTTCAAACTCTGGTTTTATGCAGCACCCCAACTCACCTTTCCCCTTAAGCAAGCATAAGTTGGTTTTCTAAACTTGAGACCCTGTTCTGTTTTGTAATTCAGTTCATGTGTAGCCAAGTTTACATTCGGTGCATTAGTGATACCTTATGATGTTTCTTTTTCTGTGTGACTTATTTCACTTAGAATCATCATGCCTCAATCCACTCATTATGCTGGTACAGGCCTGGTGACACAGATTTCATTGCTGAGTGGTATTCTGTTGTACATAAGTACCGCAACTTCTTTATCAATTATTTGTTCTCTGGGATATTTAACTTGTACTGTAGAAGAGGCTCCTGTAAACAGAGCCGTTGTAAATTTTGGGGTGGCTGTGTCTTTTTTATTTTAATTTCCCTAAGCTATAGGACCATAAGTGGAAATGCCCTAGATTCTGTTGCTTTGTTTTTCAGATGTATCAGGAAACACCATACACTTCTCCAGAGTGGCTGTTGGCAATGTACATCCCGCCCATAAGCATAACAAGGCTCCTTTTTCCCCATGGCCTGTCTTGCCTTTCTGGATTTTACACTTTTCTCAGTGGCCCTTTAGACCGGGGGGAAGTGACACTTCATAGTAGTTCGGATTTCCATTGCAAGCTTGCTTGGTTTGCCAAAAAGGGCGTATGTGTTTTTTCCTGAATATATTCAGGAACAAACTCATACGCCCTTTGTTGCCAAGTGCATCATTGTCGATGTTCTGCCTCTTTTCCTATGCTTTAAATGCAAATCCAGTCTACCTCCTGAAATCGGTTTCCTGCAATTCTGCCCCGCTTTCAAGTCCTCTTCGCAGCCTTACTTCAATATATTTTTGGACGTTATCTGTCATTTATAACTCTGCAGGTTTGTGAATTACAGGGCCCCTGAGCTCCTTTCTTCAACTCGCTTTCTTGTGAGCTGGCCGCAAACCCGCAAGACTGCTTCAGGCCCTAATCTGCTTCTGGCAGGGCACGCTGAGCCTTTGGTTAATTCCTCTTCCTGGTGGGAAATGAGTGTTAAATATGCCCGTCCAGACACCTACCTCACTCTCAACCCCTTGGTGATGTGGGTCCTCTGGTTTGTGGCCACTTTTGCTGGGTTCCTCACCTTTCAATGATGTGGCCCCACTAGTGTGAGGACACTCCTGCTTGGTTCTCATCCACGTGGTTATGTGGACCCCCTGGTGAGAGTCTGTTCCTGGCTTTGTTCCTCACCCACCTGTGAGGGAGACCCTCTGCTGATAGGTCACTCCTGCATGGCTGGCACACATTGCCTTGGTGAAGTCAGCCGTATGGTGGCAGTTGGAGCGTGCTGGGAATCTCTTCCCCCGGTGATGAGGGCCCTCTTGCGTCAGGCCCTAACTGCTGGGCTCACCAACTTTTCTTAGGGAGCCCAGTGATGCTTTGGCACTCCTCTTAGGATCCCATCTCCATGGGGATGTGGGCCTTCTGCTCTGAGGTCCCAACGGCTGGGTTGTTCACATTTTCATGATGTGGGCTCTCTGGTGTTAGTTCACAGAAGCCTGGATCCCATAGCCTCTGTGCTCTTGGCTGCCTGCTGGGAGGTTCCAACTGCTGGATTCCTCACTTTTTTAATTTTTTGGGCCCTCTGTTGTGAGGATCCTCCTGCCTGCCTCACTCCCAGCCCCTTCGTGATGTGTGTCGTCTGGTTTGAGGCCACATGTGCTGGGTTCCTCACCTTTCGATGATGTGGGACCAATGGTCTTAGGAGACTCCTGCCTGGTTCACATCCCCTTGGTGATGTGGGCCCTCTGTTGAGAGTCTGATCCCGGCTGGGTTCCTCACCCATCTGTGAGGTGGGCCGTCTGATGTGAGGTCACTCTTGCCTGGCTTGCTCACCTCGCCTTGTGGACATGAGCCCTCTGGTGGCACTTGGAGCCTGCTGGGAGCCTCCTCTCCTCGGTGATGAGGGCCCTCTGGCATCAGGCCCTAACTGCTGGGCTCCCTACATTTTGTGATGTGCGCCCAGTGGTGCGAGGACACTCCAGCCAGGTTCACATCCCCATTGGGGTGTGGGCCTTCTGCTCTGAGGTCCCAAAGCCTGGGTTGCTCACAGTTTCATGATGTGGGCTCTCTGCTGTTAGTTCACTCCTGCCTGCATCCCATAGCTTCTGTGCTCTGGGCCGCCTGCTGGGAGGTTCCAACTGCTGGATTCCTCACCTTTCTTATTCTTTGGGCCCTCTGTTTTTAGGCTACTCCTGCCTGCCTCACTCCCATTCCCTTTGTGATATGTGTCCTCTGATTTGAGGCCACATGTGCTGGGTTCCGCACCTTTCGATGATGTGACCCCACTGGAGGGAAGACAGTCCTGACTGGTTCCCATCCCCTTGCTGATGTGGGCCCTCAGGTGAGAGTCTGATCCTGGCTGGGTTCCTCACCCTTCTGTGAGGTGGGCCCTCTGCTGTGAGGTCAGTCATGCCTGTCTGGCACACGTCACCTTGGCGACGTGGGCCCTCTGGTGGCAGTTGGAGTGTGCTGGGATCCTCCTCCCCTCGGTGATGAGGGCCCTCTTGCCTTAGGCCATAACTGCTGGGCTCCCCACATTTTCTGATGTGCGCCAAGTGAGTGAGGAGACTCTTGCCAGGTTCCCATCCCCATGGCGATATGGGCCTTCTGCTCTGAGGTCAAAACGGCTGGCTTGCTCACAGTACCATGATGTGGGCCCTCTGCTGTGAGTTCACTCCGGCAAGGATCCCTTATCATCGGTGCTCTGAGCCGCCTGCTGGGAGGTTCCAACTGCTGGATTCCTCAACTTTTTTATTCTATGTGCCCTCT
The DNA here is from genome assembly GCF_964270905.1 of Leucopleurus acutus. Classification (NCBI taxonomy): domain Eukaryota; kingdom Metazoa; phylum Chordata; class Mammalia; order Artiodactyla; family Delphinidae; genus Leucopleurus; species Leucopleurus acutus. Next base: position 505,473 of record NW_028139136.1, on the reverse strand, counting down.
GTTGTGAGGCTCCTCCTGCCTGCCTCACTGCCAGCCCCTTGGTGATGACTGTCCTATGGCTTGAGGCCACATGTGCTGCGTTCCTCACCTTTCGATGATGTGACCCCACTCGTGTGAGGACACTCCTGCCTGGTTCCCATCCCCTTGGTGAGGTGGGCCCTCTGGCGAGAGTCTAATCCTGGCTGGGTTCCTCAACGTTCTGTGAGGTAGGCCCTCTGCTGTGAGGTCACTCCTGCCTGGCTGGCACACGTCACCTTGGAGACGTGAGCCCTCTGGTGGCAGTTGGAGCATGCAGGGCGCCTCCTCCTCTCGGTGATGACGGCCCTCTGGCGTCAGGCCCTAAATGGTGGGCTCCCCACATTTTCTGATGTGCGCCCAGTGGTGCGAGGACACTCCAGCCAGGTTCCCATTCCCATGGGGATGTGGTCCTTCTGCGCTGAGGTCTCAACTCCTGGGTTGCTCACAGTTTTGTGATGTGGGCCCTCTGCTGTGAGTTCACTGTGGCCTGGATCCCATAGCCTCGGTGTTCTGGGCCGCCTGCTGGAAGGTCTAAATGCTGGAATCCTCACGTTTTTTATATTATGTGCCCTGTGTTGTGAGGCTACTCCTGCCTGCCTCACTCCAAGGCCCTTGGTGATGTGGGTCCTCTGGTTTGAGGACACATGTGCTGGGTTCCTCACCTTAAGATGATGAGGCCCCACTGGTGTGAGGATAATCCTGACTGGGTCCCATCCCCTTTGTGATGTGGGCCCTCTGGTGAGAGTCTGATCCTGGCTGGGTTCCTCACCCATCTGTGAGGTGGGCCCTCTACTATCAGGTAACTCTTGCCTGGGTTGCTCACCTCGCCTTGTTGACATGAGCCCTCTGGTGGCAATTGGACCCTGCTGGGAGCCTCCTCAGCTCTGTGATGAGGGCCCTCTGATGTCAGGCCCTAACTGCTGGGCTCCCCAACTTTTCTTAGTGAGCCCAGTGTTGCTCAAGCACTCCTCTTAGGTTCCCATCCCCATGGGGATGTGGGCCTTCTGCTCTGAGGTTCCAACGGCTGGGTTGATCACAATTTCATGATGTGGGCTCTCTGGTGTTAGTTCACTGTGGTCTGGATCCCATAGCCTCTGTGGTCTTGGCTGCCTGCTGGGAGGTTCCAACTGTTCGATTCCTCAACTTTTGTATTCTATGGGTCCTGTGTTGTGATGCTCCTCCTGCCTGCCTCACTCGCAACCCCTTCGTGATGTGGGTCTTCTGGTTTGAGGCCACATGTGCTGGGTTAGGCAACTTTCAATGATGTGGCCCCACTGGTGTGAGGACACTCCTGCCTGGTTCCCATCCCCTTGGTGATGTGGGCCTTCTGGTGACAGTCTTATCCTGGCTGGGTTCCTCACTCTTCTGTGAGGTAGGCCCTCTGCTGTGAGGTCAATCCTGCCTGACTTGCACACATCACCTTGGCGACGTGGGCCCTCTGTTGGCACATGGAACCTGCTGGGAGCCTCCTGCCCTCGGTGATGATGGCCCTCTAGCATCAGGCTCTAACTGCTGGGCTCCCCACGTTTTCTGATGTGAGCCCAGTGATGCCAGGACACTCCTGTCAGGTTCCCATCCCCATGGGGATGTGGGCTTTCTGCTCTGAGGTCCCAATGCCTGGGTTGCTCACAGTTTCATGATGTGGGCTCTCTGGTGTTAGTTAACTCCTGCCTGCATCCCATAGCTTCTGTGCTCTCGGCCGCCTGCTGGGAGGTTCCAAATGCTGGATTCCTCACTTTTTTTATTCTTTGGGCCCTCTGTTTTTAGGCTACTCCTACCTGCCTCACTCCCATCCCCTTTGTGATGTATGTCCTCTGATATGAGGCCACATGTGCTGGGTTCCTCACCTTTCGATGATGTGGCCCCACTGGTGGGAGGACAGTCCTGACTGGTTCCCATCCCCTTGGTGTTGTGGGCCCTCTGGTGAGAGTCTCATCCTGCCTCGGTTCCTCACCCTTCTGTGAGATAGGCCCTCTGCTGTGAGGTCACTACTGCCTGGCTGGTGCATGCCACCTTGTAGACGTGGGCCCTCTGTTGGCAGTTGGAACCTGCTGGGAGTCTCCTCCCCTCAGTTATGAGGGCCCCCTGGCATCAGGCCCTAACTGCTGGGCTCCTAACATTTTCTGATATGTGCTAAGTGGTGCAAAGCCACTCCTGCCAGGTTCCCATCCCAATGGGGATGTGGGCCTTCTGTTCTGAGGTCCCAACAGCTGGGCTGCTCACAGGTTCATGATGTGGGCCCTCTGCTGTGAGTTCACTGCGGCCTGGATCCCATAGCCTCGGTGCTCTGGGCCACTTGCTGGGAGGTTCCAACTGCTGGATTCCTCAACTTTTATATTCTATGGACCCTGTGTTGTGAGGCCAGTCCTGCCAGCCTCATTCCAAACCCCTTGGTGATGTGGTTCCTCTGGTTTGAGGACACATGTGCTGGGATCCTCACCTTTCGATGATGTTGTCCCACTGGTGTGGGGACACTCCTGCCTGGTTCCCATCCCCTTGGTGATGTGGGCCCTCTGGTGAGAGTCTGATCCTGGCTGTGTTCCTCACCCTTCTGTGAGGTGGGCCCTCTGCTGTGAGGTCACTCCTGCCAGGCTGGCACACATCGCCTTGGCGACGTTGGCCCTCTGGTGGCAGCTGGAGCCTGCTGGGAGCCTCCTCCTCTCGGTGATGAGTGCCCTCTAGCGTCAGGCCCTAACTTCTGAGCACCCCACGTTTTCTGATGTGAGCCCAGTGATGCCAGGACACTCCTGTCATGTTCCCATCACCATGGGGATGTGGGCCTTCTGCTCTGAGGTCCCAATGTCTGGGTTGCTCACAGTTTCATGATGTGGGCTGTCTGGTGTTAGTTCACTCTGGCCTGGTTCCTCTAGCCTCTGTGCTCTGGGCCGCCTGCTGGGAGGTTCCAACTGCTGGATTCCTCACCTTTCTTATTTTTGGGCCCTCTGTTATGAGGCTCCTCCTGCCTGCCTCACTCCCAGCCCCTTGGTGATGGGTGTCCTATGGTTTGAAGCCACATGTTCTGGGTTCCTCACCTTTAGATGATGTGGCCCTACTCATGTGAGGACACTCCTGCCTGGTTCCAATCCATTTGGTGATGTGGGCCCTCTGGTGCGAGTCTGATCCTGACTGGGTTCGTCACACTTCTCTGAGGTGGACCCTCTGCTGTGAGGTCATTCGTGCCTGGTTGGCACACATCGCCTTGGCGACGTCAGCCCTCTGGTGGCAGTTGGAGCCTGCTGGGAGCCTCCTTCCCTTGGTGATGAGGGTCCTCTGGCGCCAGGCCCTAACTGCTGGTCGCCCAAAATTTTCTGATACGTTCTCAGTGGTGCGAGGACACTCCTACCAGAATTCCATCCCCATGGGGATGTGGGCCTCCTGCTCTGAGGTCCCAATGGCTGGGTTGCTCAGTTTCATGACATGGGCCCTCTTCTGTGAGTTCACTGTGGCCTGGATCCCATAGCCTCGGTGCTCTGGGCCGCCTGCTGGGAGGTTCCAACTGCTGGATTCCTCACTTTTTTATTCTATGTGCCCAGTGTTGTGAGGCTACTCCTGCCTGCCTCACTCCGAGGTCCTTGGTGATGTGGGTCCTCTGGTTTGAGGACACATGTGCTGAGTACCTCAGCTTTCGATGATGTGGCCCCACTGATGTGAAGACACTCCTGCCTGGTTCCCATCCCCTTGGTGATGTGGGCCCTCTGGTGAGAGTCTGATGTTGGCTGGGTTTCTCACCCTTCTGTGAGGTGGGACCTCTGCTGTGAGGTAACTCCTGCCTGGCATGCTAACGTTGCCTTGGCAATGTGAGCCCTCAGGTGGCAGTTGGAGCCTGCTGGGAATCTCCTCCCCTCAGTTATGAGAGCTCTGGATAAAACACATATGCCCTTTTTTGCCAAGTGCATTATTTTCCAAGTTCTGTCTCTTTTCCTATGCTTTAAGAGCTACTCCTGTGTACGTTTTGAAATCAATTTCCAGCAATTCTGCCCTGCATTCAAGTCCTCTTCGCAGCCTTACTTCAGCATAATTTTGGATGATAGCTGTCATTTATAACTCCGAAGGTTTCTGAATTACAGTGCCCCTGAGCTCCTTTCTTCAACTCGCTTTCTTGTGAGCTGGCCGCAACACCGCAGGATCTCCTCAGGCCCTAATTTAGTTCCAGCATGGCACGCGGAGCCTTTGGTTAATTCCTCTTCCTGGTGGGAAATGAGAGTTAAATTTGCCCGTCCGGACACCTCCACCTAGTCTCTCATTGGTTCTCCCTATTCCTGTTCATTTTCCACAGAAATTGCAAACTGGGCCAAACAGGAGGTTAAAGGCACTGACTCTCCAAGTGGGGAGAGTGTTAGTAAAGCGTCTGGAATGTTGCACCCGAGTACCAGGGGACGAAAACTGAGACACATTTGAACACGTTTTCCGATCACACGGTGGATCATACTCTGGGTTCCACATGCATGTTTTACATGAAGGAAGAATCCCTTAAACAGGGAGAGTTGAGACCCATGGAATGGGTACCATGCAATATGACTTCAAAGGGTCTGCATTTGCTCACTGAACCTCACCAATCCTATCACTGCTGCGTTTATGCCGCTGTACACATGCTTGATTCTCTTTCGGAGACATATAAATCCATAGGTTTTAAGATTCTTACTAGTCAGGTAGATTCTTACTAGTCAGGTATATTCTTAGGCGTTTAATATGGGGTGTTGAGTCCACTTCGTTGAGCAAGGAGTAGCTCTTGTCTATTACATATTTGGCTTATGGAACGGTATCTGTGCTAATTTCAATCTCTGGTTTTATGCAGCAACCCAACTCACCCGTCCCCTTAAGCAAGCATAAGTTGGTTTTCTACATTTGACACCCTGTTCTGTTTTGTAATTCAGTTCTTGTGTAGCCAAGTTTACATTCCGTGTATTAGTGATATCTTATGATGTTTCTTTTTCTGTGTGACTAATTTCAATTAGAATCATCGTACCTGAATCCACTCATTATGCTGCTACGGGCCTGATGACATAGATTTCATTGCTGAGTGATATTGCCTTGTACATAAGTACCACAACTTCTTTATCCATTTTTCGCTTTCTGTGATATTGAACTTGTTCGGTAAACGAGGTTCTTGTAAACAGAGCCGTCCCATACTTTGGGGTGGCTGTGTCTTTTTGATTTTAATTTCCCTAAGCTATAGGATCATAAGTGGAAGTGCCCTAGGCTCTATTGCTTTGTTTTTTGGATGTTTCAGGAAACACCATACACTTCTCCAGAGTGGCTGCTGGCAATTTACATCCCGCCCATCAGCATAACAAGGCTCCCAGTTCTCCATGGCCTGTCCTGCCTTTCTGGATTTTACACTTTTTTCAGATGGCCCTTTTGACTGGGGGCAGTGAGACTTCATTGTAGTGCAGATTTCCTCTGCAAGCTTGCTTGGTTGGCCAAAAAGTGTGTATGCGTTTTTTCCTGAATATATTCAGGAAAAAACACATACGCCCTTTTTGGCCAAGTGCATCATTGTGGACGTTCTGCCTCTTTTCCTATGCTTTACATGCAATTCCAGTCTACCTCCTGAAATCGGTTTCCTGCAATTCTGCCCCCCTTTCAACTCCTCTTGGCAGCCTTACTTCAATATATTTTTGGAAGATAGCTGTCATTTATAACTCTGCAGGTTTGTGAATTACAGTGCCCCTGAGCTCCTTTCTTCAACTCGCTTTCTTGTGAGCTGGCCGCAACACCGCAGGATTGCTTCAGGCCCTAGTTTGGTTCCGGCACGGCATGCTGAGCCTTTGGTTAATTCCTCTTCCTGGTGGGAAATGAGAGTTAAATTTGCCCGTCCGGACACCTCCACCTAGTCTCTCATTGGTTCTCCCAATTCCTGTTCATTTTCCACAGAAATTGCAAACTGGGCCAAACAGGAGGTTAAAGGCACTGACTCTCCAAGTGGGGAGAGTGTTAGTAAAGCGTCTGGAATGTTGCAACCGAGTACCAGGGGACGAAAACTGAGACACATTTGAACACGTTTCCCGATCACACGGTGGATCATACTCTGGGTTCCACATGCATGTTTTAGCTGAAGGAAGAATCCATTAAACCTGGAGAGTTGAGACCCATGGAATGGGTACCATGCAATATGACTTCAAAGGGTCTGCATTTGCTCACCGAACCTCAGCAATCCTATCACTGCTGCGTTTATGCCACTGTACACACGCTTGATTCTCTTTCGGAGACATATAAATCCATAGGTTTTAAGATTCTTACTAGTCAGGTAGATTCTTAGGCGTTTAATATGGAGTGTTGAGTCCACTTCATTGAGCAAGGAGTAGCTCTTGTCTATTACATATTTGGCTTATGGAACGGTATCTGTGCTCATTTCAATCTCTGGTTTTATGCAGCACCCCAACTCACCCGTCCCCTTAAGCAAGCATAAGTTGGTTTTCTACATTTGACACCCTGTTCTGTTTTGTAATTCAGTTCTTGTGTAGCCAAGTTTACATTCCATGTATTAATGATATCTTATGATGTTTCATTTTCTGTGTGACTAATTTCACTTAGAATCATCGTACCTGAATCCACTCATTATGCTGCTATGGGCCTGATGACATAGATTTCATTGCTGAGTGATATTGCATTGTACGTAAGTACCACAATTTCTTTATCCATTTTTCGCTCTCTGTGATATTGAACTTGTACCGTAAACGAGGTTCTTGTAAACAGAGCCGTCCCAAACTTTGGGGTGGCTGTGTCTTTTTGATTTTAATTTCCCTAAGCTATAGGACCATAAGTGGAAGTGCCCTAGGCTCTGTTGCTTTGTTTTTTGGATGTTTCAGGAAACACCATACACTTCTCCAGAGTGGCTGCTGGCAATTTACATCCCGCCCATCAGCATAACAAGGCTCCCAGTTCTCAATGGCCTGTCCTGCCTTTCTGGATTTTACACTTTTTTCAGATGGCCCTTTTGACCGGGATGCAGTGAGACTTCATTGTAGTGCAGATTTCCTTTGCAAGCTTGCTTGGTTGGCCAAAAAGGGCGTATGCGTTTTTTCCTGAATATATTCAGGAAAAAACGCATACGCCCTTTTTGGCCAAGTGCATCATTGTGGACGTTCTGCCTCTTTTCCTATGCTTTACATGCAATTCCAGTCTACCTCCTGAAATCGGTTTCCTGCAATTCTGCCCCCCTTTCAACTCCTCTTGGCAGCCTTACTTCAATATATTTTTGGAAGATAGCTGTCCTTTATAACTCTGCAGGTTTGTGAATTACAGTGCCCCTGAGCTCCTTTCTTCAACTCGCTTTCTTGTGAGCTGGCCGCAACACCGCAGGATTGCTTCTGGTCCTAGTGTGGTTCCGGCATGGCACGCTGAGCCTTTGGTTAATTCCTCTTCCTGGTTGGAAATGAGAGTTAAATTTGCCCGTCTGGACACCTCCACCTAGTCTCTCATTGGTTCTCCCTATTCCTGTTCATTTTCCACAGAAATTGCAAACTGGGCCAAACAGGAGGTTAAAGGCACTGACTCTCCAAGTGGGGAGAGTGTTAGTAAAGCGTCTGGAATGTTGCACCCGAGTACCAGGAAACGAAAATTGAGACACATTTGAACACGTTTTCCGATCACACGGTGGATCATACTCTGGGTTCCACATGCATGTTTTAGCTGAAGGAAGAATCCCTTAAACAGGGAGAGTTGAGACCCATGGAATGGGTACCATGCAATATGACTTCAAAGGGTCTGCATTTGCTCACCGAACCTCAGCAATCCTATCACTGCTGCGTTTATGCCACTGTACACACGCTTGATTCTCTTTCGGAGACATATAAATCCATAGGTTTTAAGATTCTTACTAGTCAGGTAGATTCTTACTAGTCAGGTATATTCTTAGGCGTTTAATATGCGGTGTTGAGTCCACTTCGTTGAGCAAGGAGTAGCTCTTGTCTATTACATATTTGGCTTATGGAACGGTATCTGTGCTAATTTCAATCTCTGGTTTGATGCAGCACCCCAACTCACCCGTCCCCTTAAGCAAGCATAAGTTGGTTTTCTACATTTGACACCCTGTTCTGTTTTGTAATTCAGTTCTTGTGTAGCCAAGTTTACATTCCGTGTATTAGTGATATCTTATGATGTTTCTTTTTCTGTGTGACTAATTTCACTTAGAATCATCGTACCTGAATCCACTCATTATGCTGCTACGGGCCTGATGACATAGATTTCATTGCTGAGTGATATTGCATTGTACATAAGTACCACAACTTCTTTTTCCATTTTTCGCTTTCTGTGATATTGAACTTGTTCGGTAAACGAGGTTCTTGTAAACAGAGCCGTCCCAAACTTTGGGGTGGCTGTGTCTTTTTGATTTTAATTTCCCTAAGCCATAGGACCATAAGTGGAAGTGCCCTAGGCTCTGTTGCTTTGTTTTTTGGATGTTTCAGGAAACACCATACACTTCTCCTGAGTGGCTGCTGGCAATTTACATCCCGCCCATCAGCATAACAAGGCTCCCAGTTCTCCATGGCCTGTCCTGCCTTTCTGGATTTTACACTTTTTTCAGATGGCCCTTTTGACCGGGGGGCAGTGAGACTTCATTGTAGTGCAGATTTCCTTTGCAAGCTTGCTTGGTTGGCCAAAAAGGGCGTATGCGTTTTTCCCTGACTATATTCAGGAAAAAACACATACGCCCTTTTTGGCCAAGTGCATCATTGTGGACGTTCTGCCTCTTTTCCTATGCTTTACATGCAATTCCAGTGTACCTCCAGAAATCGGTTTCCTGCAATTCTGCCCCGCTTTCAACTCCTCTTGGCAGCCTTACTTCAATATATTTTTGGAAGATAGCTGTCATTTATAACTCTGCAGGTTTGTGAATTACAGTGCCCCTGAGCTCCTTTCTTCAACTCGCTTTCTTGTGAGCTGGCCGCAACACCGCAGGATTGCTTCAGGCCCTAGTTTGATTCCGGCACGGCATGCTGAGCCTTTGGTTAATTCCTCTTCCTGGTTGGAAATGAGAGTTAAATTTGCCCGTCCGGATACCTCCACCTAGTCTCTCATTGGTTCTCCCTATTCCTGTTCATTTTCCACAGAAATTGCAAACTGGGCCAAACAGGAGGTTAAAGGCACTGACTCTCCAAGTGGGGAGAGTGTTAGTAAAGCGTCTGGAATGTTGCACCCGAGTACCAGGGAACGAAAACTGAGACACATTTGAACACGTTTCCCGATCACACGGTGGATCATACTCTGGGTTCCACATGCATGTTTTAGCTGAAGGAAGAATCCCTTAAACCTGGAGAGTTGAGAACCATGGAATGGGTACCATGCAATATGACTTCAAAGGGTCTGCATTTGCTCACCGAACCTCAGCAATCCCATCACTGCTGCGTTTATGCCGCTGTACACACGCTTGATTCTCTTTCGGAGACATATAAATCCATAGGTTTTAAGATTCTTACTAGTCAGGTATATTCTTAGGCGTTTAATATGGGGTGTTGAGTCCACTTCGTTGAGCAAGGAGTAGCTCTTGTCTATTACATATTTGGCTTATGGAACGGTATCTGTGCTAATTTCAATCTCTTGTTTGATGCAGCACCCCAATTCACCCGTCCCCTTAAGCAAGCATAAGTTGGTTTTCTACATTTGACACCCTGTTCTGTTTTGTAATTCAGTTCTTGTGTAGCCAAGTTTACATTCCGTGTATTAGTGATATCTTATGATGTTTCTTTTTCTGTGTGACTAATTTCACTTAGAATCATCGTACCTGAATCCACTCATTATGCTGCTACGGGCCTGATGACATAGATTTCATTGCTGAGTGATATTGCATTGTACGTAAGTACCACAATTTCTTTATCCATTTTTCGCTTTCTGTGATATTCAACTTGTACCGTAAACTAGGTTCTTGTAAACAGAGCCGTCCCAAACTTTGGGGTGGCTGTGTCTTTTTGATTTTAATTTCCCTAAGCTATAGGACCATAAGTGGAAGTGCCCTAGGCTCTGTTGCTTTGTTTTTTGGATGTTTCAGGAAACACCATACACTTCTCCAGAGTGGCTGCTGGCAATTTACATCCCGCCCATCAGCATAACTAGGCTCCCAGTTCTCCATGGCCTGTCCTGCCTTTCTGGATTTTACACTTTATTCAGATGGCCCTTTTGACCGGGGGGCAGTGAGAGTTCATTGTAGTGCAGATTTCATTTGCAAGCTTGCTTGGTTGGCCAAAAAGGGCGTATGCGTTTTTTCTTGAATATATTCAGGAAAAAACGCATACGCCCTTTTTGGCCAAGTGCATCATTGTGGACGTTCTGCCTCTTTTCCTATGCTTTACATGCAATTCCAGTCTACCTCCTGAAATCGGTTTCCTGCAATTCTGCCCTGCTTTCAACTCCTCTTGGCATCCTAATTCAATATATTTTTGGAAGATAGCTGTCATTTATAACTCTGCAGGTTTGTGAATTACAGTGCCCCTGAGCTCCTTTCTTCAACTCGCTTTCTTGTGAGCTGGCCGCAACACCGCAGGATTGCTTCAGGCCCTAGTTTGGTTCCGGCACGGCATGCTGAGCCTTTTGTTAATTCCTCTTCCTGGTGGGAAATGAGAGTTAAATTGGCCCGTCCGGACACCTCCACCTAATCTCTCATTGGTTCTCCCTATTCCTGTTCATCTTCCGCAGAAATTGCTAACTGGGCCAAACAGGAGGTTAAAGGCACTGACTCTCCAAGTGGGGAGAGTGTTAGTAAAGCGTCTGGAATGTTGCACCCGAGTACCAGGGGACCAAAACTGAGACACATTTGAACACGTTTTCCGACCACATGGTGGATCATACTCTGGGTTCCACATGCATGTTTTAGCTGAAGGAAGAATCCCTTAAACATGGAGAGTTGAGACCCATGGAATGGGTACCATGCAATATGACTTCAAAGGGTCTGCATTTGCTCACCGAACCTCACCAATCCTATCACTGCTGCGTTTATGCCACTGTACACACGCTTGATTCTCTTTCGGAGACATATAAATCCATAGGTTTTAAGATTCTTACTAGTCAGGTAGATTCTTACAAGTCAGGTATATTCTTAGGCGTTTAATATGGGGTGTTGAGTCCACTTCGTTGAGCAAGGAGTAGCTCTTGTCTATTACATATTTGGCTTATGGAACGGTATCTGTGCTCATTTCAATCTCTGGTTTGATGCAGCACCCCAACTCACCCGTCCCCTTAAGCAAGCATAAGTTGGTTTTCTACATTTGACACCCTGTTCTGTTTTGTAATTCAGTTCTTGTGTAGCCAAGTTTACATTCCATGTATTAGTGATATCTTATGATGTTTCATTTTCTGTGTGACTAATTTCACTTAGAATCATCGTACCTGAATCCACTCATTATGCTGCTACGGGCCTGATGACATAGATTTCATTGCTGAGTGATATTGCATTGAACGTAAGTACCACAATTTCTTTATCCATTTTTCGCTTTCTGTGATATTGAACTTGTACCGTAAACGAGGTTCTTGTAAACAGAGCCGTCCCAAACTTTGGGGTGGCTGTGTCTTTTTGATTTTAATTTCCCTAAGCTATAGGACCATAAGTGGAAGTGCCCTAGGCTCTGTTGCTTTGTTTTTTGGATGTTTCAGGAAACACCATACACTTCTCCAGAGTGGCTGCTGGCAATTTACATCCCGCCCATCAGCATAAAAAGGCTCCCAGTTCTCCATGGCCTGTCCTGCCTTTCTGGATTTTACACTTTTTTCAGATGGCCCTTTTGACCGGGGGGCAGTGAGACTTCATTGTAGTGCAGATTTCCTTTGCAAGCTTGCTTGGTTGACCAAAAAGGGCGTATGCGTTTTTTCCTGAATATATTCAGGAAAAAACGCATACGCCCTTTTTGGCCAAGTGCATCATTGTGGACGTTCTGCCTCTTTTCCTATGCTTTACATGCAATTCCAGTCTACCTCCTGAAATCGGTTTCCTGCAATTCTGCCCCCCTTTCAACTCCTCTTGGCAGCCTTACTTCAATATATTTTTGGACGATAGCTGTCATTTTTAACTCTGCAGGTTTGTGAATTACAGTGCCCCTGAGCTCCTTTCTTCAACTCGCTTTCTTGTGAGCTGGCCGCAACACCGCAGGATTGCTTCTGGTCCTAGTGTGGTTCCGGCATGGCACACTGAGCCTTTGGTTAATTCCTCTTCCTGGTGGGAAATGAGAGTTAAATTTGCCCGTCTGGACACCTCCACCTAGTCTCTCATTGGTTCTCCCTATTCCTGTTCATTTTCCACAGAAATTGCAAACTGGGCCAAACAGGAGGTTAAAGGCACTGACTCTCCAAGTGGGGAGAGTGTTAGTAAAGCGTCTGGAATGTTGCACCCGAGTACCAGGAAACGAAAATTGAGACACATTTGAACACGTTTTCCGATCACACGGTGGATCATACTCTGGGTTCCACATGCATGTTTTAGCTGAAGGAAGAATCCCTTAAACAGGGAGAGTTGAGACCCATGGAATGGGTACCATGCAATATGATTTCAAAGGGTCTGCATTTGCTCACCGAACCTCAGCAATCCTATCACTGCTGCATTTATGCCGCTGTACACACGCTTGATTCTCTTTCGGAGACATATAAATCCATAGGTTTTAAGATTCTTACTAGTCACATATATTCTTAGGCGTTTAATATGGGGTGTTGAGTCCACTTCGTTGAGCAAGGAGTAGCTCTTGTCTATTACATATTTGGCTTATGGAACGGTATCTGTGCTCATTTCAATCTCTGGTTTTATGCAGCACCCCAACTCACCCGTCCCCTTAAGCAAGCATAAGTTGGTTTTCTACATTTGACACCCTGTTCTGTTTTGTAATTCAGTTCTTGTGTAGCCAAGTTTACATTCCGTGTATTAGTGATATCTTATGATGTTTCTTTTTCTGTGTGACTAATTTCACTTAGAATCATCGTACCTGAATCCACTCATTATGCTGCTACGGGCCTGATGACATAGATTTCATTGCTGAGTGATATTGCATTGTACGTAAGTACCACAATTTCTTTATCCATTTTTCGCTTTCTGTGATATTGAACTTGTACCGTAAACGAGGTTCTTGTAAACAGAGCCGTCCCAAACTTTGGGGTGGCTGTGTCTTTTTGATTTTAATTTCCCTAATCTATAGGACCATAAGGGGAAGTGCCCTAGGCTCTATTGCTTTGTTTTTTGGATGTTTCAGGAAACACCATACACTTCTCCAGAGTGGCTGCTGGCAATTTACATCCCGCCCATCAGCATAACAAGGCTCCCAGTTCTCAATGGCCTGTCCTGCCTTTCTGGATTTTACACTTTTTTCAGATGGCCCTTTTGACCCGGGGGCAGTGAGACTTCATTGTAGTGCAGATTTCCTTTGCAAGCTTGCTTGGTTGGCCAAAAAGGGCATATGCGTTTTTTTCTCAATATATTCAGGAAAAAACGCATACGCCCTTTTTGGCCAAGTGTATCATTGTGGACGTTCTGCCTCTTTTCCTATGCTTTACATGCAATTCCAGTCTACCTCCTGAAATCGGTTTCCTGCAATTCTGCCCTGCTTTCAACTCCTCTTGGCATCCTAATTCAATATATTTTTGGAAGATAGCTGTCATTTATAACTCTGCAGGTTTGTGAATTACAGTGCCCCTGAGCTCCTTTCTTCAACTCGCTTTCTTGTGAGCTGGCCGCAACACCGCAGGATTGCTTCAGGCCCTAGTTTGGTTCCGGCACGGCATGCTGAGCCTTTGGTTAATTCCTCTTCCTGGTGGGAAATGAGAGTTAAATTGGCCCGTCCGGACACCTCCACCTAATCTCTCATTGGTTCTCCCTATTCCTGTTCATCTTCCGCAGAAATTGCTAACTGGGCCAAACAGGAGGTTAAAGGCACTGACTCTCCAAGTGGGGAGAGTGTTAGTAAAGCGTCTGGAATGTTGCACCCGAGTACCAGGGGACGAAAACTGAGACACATTTGAACACGTTTTCCGACCACATGGTGGATCATACTCTGGGTTCCACATGCATGTTTTAGCTGAAGGAAGAATCCCTTAAACATGGAGAGTTGAGACCCATGGAATGGGTACCATGCAATATGACTTCAAAGGGTCTGCATTTGCTCACCGAACCTCACCAATCCTATCACTGCTGCGTTTATGCCACTGTACACACGCTTGATTCTCTTTCGGAGACATATAAATCCATAGGTTTTAAGATTCTTACTAGTCAGGTAGATTCTTACAAGTCAGGTATATTCTTAGGCGTTTAATATGGGGTGTTGAGTCCACTTCGTTGAGCAAGGAGTAGCTCTTGTCTATTACATATTTGGCTTATGGAACGGTATCTGTGCTCATTTCAATCTCTGGTTTGATGCAGCACCCCAACTCACCCGTCCCCTTAAGCAAGCATAAGTTGGTTTTCTACATTTGACACCCTGTTCTGTTTTGTAATTCAGTTCTTGTGTAGCCAAGTTTACATTCCATGTATTAGTGATATCTTATGATGTTTCATTTTCTGTGTGACTAATTTCACTTAGAATCATCGTACCTGAATCCACTCATTATGCTGCTACGGACCTGATGACATAGATTTCATTGCTGAGTGATATTGCATTGAACGTAAGTACCACAATTTCTTTATCCATTTTTCGCTTTCTGTGATATTGAACTTGTACCGTAAACGAGGTTCTTGTAAACAGAGCCGTCCCAAACTTTGGGGTGGCTGTGTCTTTTTGATTTTAATTTCCCTAAGCTATAGGACCATAAGTGGAAGTGCCCTAGGCTCTGTTGCTTTGTTTTTTGGATGTTTCAGGAAACACCATACACTTCTCCAGAGTGGCTGCTGGCAATTTACATCCCGCCCATCAGCATAAAAAGGCTCCCAGTTCTCCATGGCCTGTCCTGCCTTTCTGGATTTTACACTTTTTTCAGATGGCCCTTTTGACCGGGGGGCAGTGAGACTTCATTGTAGTGCAGATTTCCTTTGCAAGCTTGCTTGGTTGACCAAAAAGGGCGTATGCGTTTTTTCCTGAATATATTCAGGAAAAAACGCATACGCCCTTTTTGGCCAAGTGCATCATTGTGGACGTTCTGCCTCTTTTCCTATGCTTTACATGCAATTCCAGTCTACCTCCTGAAATCGGTTTCCTGCAATTCTGCCCCCCTTTCAACTCCTCTTGGCAGCCTTACTTCAATATATTTTTGGACGATAGCTGTCATTTATAACTCTGCAGGTTTGTGAATTACAGTGCCCCTGAGCTCCTTTCTTCAACTCGCTTTCTTGTGAGCTGGCCGCAACACCGCAGGATTGCTTCTGGTCCTAGTGTGGTTCCGGCATGGCACACTGAGCCTTTGGTTAATTCCTCTTCCTGGTGGGAAATGAGAGTTAAATTTGCCCGTCTGGACACCTCCACCTAGTCTCTCATTGGTTCTCCCTATTCCTGTTCATTTTACACAGAAATTGCAAACTGGGCCAAACAGGAGGTTAAAGGCACTGACTCTCCAAGTGGGGAGAGTGTTAGTAAAGCGTCTGGAATGTTGCACCCGAGTACCAGGAAACGAAAATTGAGACACATTTGAACACGTTTTCCGATCACACGGTGGATCATACTCTGGGTTCCACATGCATGTTTTAGCTGAAGGAAGAATCCCTTAAACAGGGAGAGTTGAGACCCATGGAATGGGTACCATGCAATATGATTTCAAAGGGTCTGCATTTGCTCACCGAACCTCAGCAATCCTATCACTGCTGCGTTTATGCCGCTGTACACACGCTTGATTCTCTTTCGGAGACATATAAATCCATAGGTTTTAAGATTCTTACTAGTCACATATATTCTTAGGCGTTTAATATGGGGTGTTGAGTCCACTTCGTTGAGCAAGGAGTAGCTCTTGTCTATTACATATTTGGCTTATGGAACGGTATCTGTGCTCATTTCAATCTCTGGTTTTATGCAGCACCCCAACTCACCCGTCCCCTTAAGCAAGCATAAGTTGGTTTTCTACATTTGACACCCTGTTCTGTTTTGTAATTCAGTTCTTGTGTAGCCAAGTTTACATTCCGTGTATTAGTGATATCTTATGATGTTTCTTTTTCTGTGTGACTAATTTCACTTAGAATCATCGTACCTGAATCCACTCATTATGCTGCTACGGGCCTGATGACATAGATTTCATTGCTGAGTGATATTGCATTGTACGTAAGTACCACAACTTCTTTATCCATTTTTCACTTTCTGCGATATTGAACTTGTACCGTAAACGAGGTTCTTGTAAACAGAGCCGTCCCAAACTTTGGGGTGGCTGTGTCTTTTTGATTTTAATTTCCCTAAGCTATAGGACCATAAGGGGAAGTGCCCTAGGCTCTGTTGCTTTGTTTTTTGGATGTTTCAGGAAACACCATACACTTCTCCAGAGTGGCTGCTGGCAATTTACATCCCGCCCATCAGCATAAAAAGGCTCCCAGTTCTCCATGGCCTGTCCTGCCTTTCTGGATTTTACACTTTTTTCAGATGGCCCTTTTGACCGGGGGGCAGTGAGACTTCATTGTAGTGCAGATTTCCTTTGCAAGCTTGCTTGGTTGACCAAAAAGGGCGTATGCGTTTTTTCCTGAATATATTCAGGAAAAAACGCATACGCCCTTTTTGGCCAAGTGCATCATTGTGGACGTTCTGCCTCTTTTCCTATGCTTTACATGCAATTCCAGTCTACCTCCTGAAATCGGTTTCCTGCAATTCTGCCCCCCTTTCAACTCCTCTTGGCAGCCTTACTTCAATATATTTTTGGACGATAGCTGTCATTTATAACTCTGCAGGTTTGTGAATTACAGTGCCCCTGAGCTCCTTTCTTCAACTCGCTTTCTTGTGAGCTGGCCGCAACACCGCAGGATTGCTTCTGGTCCTAGTGTGGTTCCGGCACGGCACACTGAGCCTTTGGTTAATTCCTCTTCCTGGTGGGAAATGAGAGTTAAATTTGCCCGTCTGGACACCTCCACCTAGTCTCTCATTGGTTCTCCCTATTCCTGTTCATTTTACACAGAAATTGCAAACTGGGCCAAACAGGAGGTTAAAGGCACTGACTCTCTAAGTGGGGAGAGTGTTAGTAAAGCGTCTGGAATGTTGCACCCGAGTACCAGGAAACGAAAATTGAGACACATTTGAACACGTTTTCCGATCACACGGTGGATCATACTCTGGGTTCCACATGCATGTTTTAGCTGAAGGAAGAATCCCTTAAACAGGGAGAGTTGAGACCCATGGAATGGGTACCATGCAATATGATTTCAAAGGGTCTGCATTTGCTCACCGAACCTCAGCAATCCTATCACTGCTGCGTTTATGCCGCTGTACACACGCTTGATTCTCTTTCGGAGACATATAAATCCATAGGTTTTAAGATTCTTACTAGTCACATATATTCTTAGGCGTTTAATATGGGGTGTTGAGTCCACTTCGTTGAGCAAGGAGTAGCTCTTGTCTATTACATATTTGGCTTATGGAACGGTATCTGTGCTCATTTCAATCTCTGGTTTTATGCAGCACCCCAACTCACCCGTCCCCTTAAGCAAGCATAAGTTGGTTTTCTACATTTGACACCCTGTTCTGTTTTGTAATTCAGTTCTTGTGTAGCCAAGTTTACATTCCGTGTATTAGTGATATCTTATGATGTTTCTTTTTCTGTGTGACTAATTTCACTTAGAATCATCGTACCTGAATCCACTCATTATGCTGCTACGGGCCTGATGACATAGATTTCATTGCTGAGTGATATTGCATTGTACGTAAGTACCACAACTTCTTTATCCATTTTTCACTTTCTGCGATATTGAACTTGTACCGTAAACGAGGTTCTTGTAAACAGAGCCGTCCCAAACTTTGGGGTGGCTGTGTCTTTTTGATTTTAATTTCCCTAAGCTATAGGACCATAAGGGGAAGTGCCCTAGGCTCTGTTGCTTTGTTTTTTGGATGTTTCAGGAAACACCATACACTTCTCCAGAGTGGCTGCTGGCAATTTACATCCCGCCCATCAGCATAACAAGGCTCCCAGTTCTCCATGGCCTGTCCTGCCTTTCTGGATTTTACACTTTTTTCAGATGGCCCTTTTGACCCGGGGGCAGTGAGACTTCATTGTAGTGCAGATTTCCTTTGCAAGCTTGCTTGGTTGGCCAAAAAGGGCATATGCGTTTTTTTCTCAATATATTCAGGAAAAAACGCATACGCCCTTTTTGGCCAAGTGTATCATTGTGGACGTTCTGCCTCTTTTCCTATGCTTTACATGCAATTCCAGTCTACCTCCTGAAATCGGTTTCCTGCAATTCTGCCCCGCTTTCAACTCCTCTTGGCAGCCTTACTTCAATATATTTTTGGAAGATAGCTGTCATTTATAACTCTGCAGGTTTGTGAATTACAGTGCCCCTGAGCTCCTTTCTTCAACTCGCTTTCTTGTGAGCTGGCCGCAACACCGCAGGATTGCTTCAGGCCCTAGTTTGGTTCCGGCACGGCATGCTGAGCCTTTGGTTAATTCCTCTTCCTGGTGGGAAATGAGAGTTAAATTTGCCCGTCCGGACACCTCCACCTAGTCTCTCATTGGTTCTCCCTATTCCTGTTCATTTTCCACAGAAATTGCAAACTGGGCCAAACAGGAGGTTAAAGGCACTGACTCTCCAAGTGGGGAGAGTGTTAGTAAAGCGTCTGGAATGTTGCACCCGAGTACCAGGGGACGAAAACTGAGACACATTTGAACACGTTTCCCGATCACACGGTTGATCATACTCTGGGTTCCACATGCATGTTTTAGCTGAAGGAAGAATCCATTAAACCTGGAGAGTTGAGACCCATGGAATGGGTACCATGCAATATGACTTCAAAGGGTCTGCATTTGCTCACCGAACCTCAGCAATCCTATCACTGCTGCATTTATGCCGCTGTACACACGCTTGATTCTCTTTCGGAGACATATAAATCCATAGGTTTTAAGATTCTTACTAGTCAGGTAGATTCTTACAAGTCAGGTATATTCTTAGGCGTTTAATATGGGGTGTTGAGTCCACTTCGTTGAGCAAGGAGTAGCTCTTGTCTATTACATATTTGGCTTATGGAACGGTATCTGTGCTAATTTCAATCTCTGGTTTTATGCAGCACCCCAATTCACCCGTCCCCTTAAGCAAGCATAAGTTGGTTTTCTACATTTGACACCCTGTTCTGTTTTGTAATTCAGTTCTTGTGTAGCCAAGTTTACATTCCGTGTATTAGTGATATCTTATGATGTTTCTTTTTCTGTGTGACTAATTTCACTTAGAATCATCGTACCTGAATCCACTCATTATGCTGCTACGGGCCTGATGACATAGATTTCATTGCTGAGTGATATTGCATTGTACATAAGTACCACAACTTCTTTATCCATTTTTCGCTTTCTGTGATATTGAACTTGTTCGGTAAACGAGGTTCTTGTAAACAGAGCCGTCCCAAACTTTGGGGTGGCTGTGTCTTTTTGATTTTAATTTCCCTAAGCTATAGGACCATAAGTGGAAGTGCCCTAGGCTCTGTTGCTTTGTTTTTTGGATGTTTCAGGAAACACCATACACTTCTCCAGAGTGGCTGCTGGCAATTTACATCCCGCCCATCAGCATAACAAGGCTCCCAGTTCTCCATGGCCTGTCCTGCCTTTCTGGATTTTACACTTTTTTCAGATGGCCCTTTTGACCGGGGGGCAGTGAGACTTCATTGTAGTGCAGATTTCCTTTGCAAGCTTGCTTGGTTGGCCAAAAAGGGCGTATGCGTTTTTTCCTGAATATATTCAGGAAAAAACGCATACGCCCTTTTTGGCCAAGTGCATCATTGTGGACGTTCTGCCTCTTTTCCTATGCTTTACATGCAATTCCAGTGTACCTCCAGAAATCGGTTTCCTGCAATTCTGCCCCGCTTTCAACTCCTCTTGGCAGCCTTACTTCAATATATTTTTGGAAGATAGCTGTCCTTTATAACTCTGCAGGTTTGTGAATTACAGTGCCCCTGAGCTCCTTTCTTCAACTCGCTTTCTTGTGAGCTGGCCGCAACACCGCAGGATTGCTTCAGGCCCTAGTTTGATTCTGGCACGGCATGCTGAGCCTTTGGTTAATTCCTCTTCCTGGTGGGAAATGAGAGTTAAATTTGCCCGTCCGGATACCTCCACCTAGTCTCTCATTGGTTCTCCCTATTCCTGTTCATTTTCCACAGAAATTGCAAACTGGGCCAAACAGGAGGTTAAAGGCACTGACTCTCCAAGTGGGGAGAGTGTTAGTAAAGCGTCTGGAATGTTGCACCCGAGTACCAGGGAACGAAAACTGAGACACATTTGAACACGTTTCCCGATCACACGGTGGATCATACTCTGGGTTCCACATGCATGTTTTAGCTGAAGGAAGAATCCATTAAACCTGGAGAGTTGAGACCCATGGAATGGGTACCATGCAATATGACTTCAAAGGGTCTGCATTTGCTCACCGAACCTCAGCAATCCTATCACTGCTGCGTTTATGCCGCTGTACACACGCTTGATTCTCTTTCGGAGACATATAAATCCATAGGTTTTAAGATTCTTACTAGTCAGGTATATTCTTAGGCGTTTAATATGGGGTGTTGAGTCCACTTCGTTGAGCAAGGAGTAGCTCTTGTCTATTACATATTTGGCTTATGGAACGGTATCTGTGCTCATTTCAATCTCTGGTTTTATGCAGCACCCCAACTCACCCGTCCCCTTAAGCAAGCATAAGTTGGTTTTCTACATTTGACACCCTGTTCTGTTTTGTAATTCAGTTCTTGTGTAGCCAAGTTTACATTCCGTGTATTAGTGATATCTTATGATGTTTCTTTTTCTGTGTGACTAATTTCACTTAGAATCATCGTACCTGAATCCACTCATTATGCTGCTACGGGCCTGATGACATAGATTTCATTGCTGAGTGATATTGCATTGTACATAAGTACCACAACTTCTTTATCCATTTTTCGCTTTCTGTGATATTCAACTTGTTCGGTAAACGAGGTTCTTGTAAACAGAGCCGTCCCAAACTTTGGGGTGGCTGTGTCTTTTTGATTTTAATTTCCCTAAGCTATAGGACCATAAGTGGAAGTGCCCTAGGCTCTGTTGCTTTGTTTTTTGGATGTTTCAGGAAACACCATACACTTCTCCAGAGTGGCTGCTGGCAATTTACATCCCGCCCATCAGCATAACTAGGCTCCCAGTTCTCCATGGCCTGTCCTGCCTTTCTGGATTTTACACTTTTTTCAGATTGCCCTTTTGACCGGGGGGCAGTGAGACTTCATTGTAGTGCAGATTTCCTTTGCAAGCTTGCTTGGTTGGCCAAAAAGGGCATATGCGTTTTTTCCTGAATATATTCAGGAAAAAACGCATATGCCCTTTTTAGCCAAGTGCATCATTGTGGACGTTCTGCCTCTTTTCCTATGCTTTACATGCAATTCCAGTGTACCTCCAGAAATCGGTTTCCTGCAATTCTGCCCCGCTTTCAACTCCTCTTGGCAGCCTTACTTCAATATATTTTTGGAAGATAGCTGTCATTTATAACTCTGCAGGTTTGTGAATTACAGTGCCCCTGAGCTCCTTTCTTCAACTCGCTTTCTTGTGAGCTGGCCGCAACACCGCAGGATTGCTTCAGGCCCTAGTTTGATTCCGGCACGGCATGCTGAGCCTTTGGTTAATTCCTCTTCCTGGTGGGAAATGAGAGTTAAATTTGCCCGTCCGGATACCTCCACCTAGTCTCTCATTGGTTCTCCCTATTCCTGTTCATTTTCCACAGAAATTGCAAACTGGTCCAAACAGGAGGTTAAAGGCACTGACTCTCCAAGTGGGGAGAGTGTTAGTAAAGCGTCTGGAATGTTGCACCCGAGTACCAGGGAACGAAAACTGAGACACATTTGAACACGTGTCCCGATCACACGGTGGATCATACTCTGGGTTCCACATGCATGTTTTAGCTGAAGGAAGAATCCCTTAAACCTGGAGAGTTGAGACCCATGGAATGGGTATCATGCAATATGACTTCAAAGGGTCTGCATTTGCTCACCGAACCTCAGCAATCCTATCACTGCTGCTTTTATGCCGCTGTACACACGCTTGATTCTCTTTCGTAGACATATAAATCCATAGGTTTTAAGATTCTTACTAGTCAGGTATATTCTTAGGCGTTTAATATGGAGTGTTGAGTCCACTTCGTTGAACAAGGAGTAGCTCTTGTCTATTACATATTTGGCTTATGGAACTGTATCTGTGCTCATTTCAATCTCTGGTTTTATGCAGCACCCCAACTCACCCGTCCCCTTAAGCAAGCATAAGTTGGTTTTCTACATTTAACACCCTGTTCTGTTTTGTAATTCAGTTCTTGTGTAGCCAAGTTTACATTCCGTGTATTAGTGATATCTTATGATGTTTCTTTTTCTGTGTGACTAATTTCAATTAGACTCATCGTACCTGAATCCACTCATTATGCTGCTACGGGCCTGATGACATAGATTTCATTGCTGAGTGATATTGCATTGTACGTAAGTACCACAACTTCTTTATCCATTTTTCACTTTCTGCGATATTGAACTTGTACCGTAAACGAGGTTCTTGTAAACAGAGCCGTCCCAAACTTTGGGGTGGCTGTGTCTTTTTGATTTTAATTTCCCTAAGCTATAGGACCATAAGTGGAAGTGCCCTAGGCTCTGTTGCTTTGTTTTTTAGATGTTTCAGGAAACACCATACACCTCTCCCGAGTGGCTGTTGGCAATTTACATCCCGCCCATCAGCATAACAAGGCTCCCAGTTCTCCATGGCCTGTCCTGCCTTTCTGGATTTTACACTTTTTTCAGATGGCCCTTTTGACCGGGGGGCAGTGAGACTTCATTGTAGTGCAGATTTCCTTTGCAAGCTTGCTTGGTTGGCCAAAAAGGGCGTATGCGTTTTTTCCTGAATATATTCAGGAAAAAACGCATACGCCCTTTTTGTCCAAGTGCATCATTGTGGACCTTCTGCCTCTTTTCCTATGCTTTAAATGCAATTCCAGTCTACCTCCTGAAATCGGTTTCCTGCAATTCTGCCCCGCTTTCAAGTCCTCTTGGCAGCCTTACTTCAGTATATTTTTGGACGATAGCTGTCATTTATAACTCTGCAGGTTTGTGAATTACAGTGCCCCTGAGCTCCTTTCTTCAACTCGCTTTCTTGTGAGCTGGCCGCAACACCGCAGGATTGCTTCAGGCCCTAATCTGGTTCCGGCACGGCACGCTGAGCCTTTGGTTAATTCTTCTTCCTGGTGGGAAATGAGAGTTAAATTTGCCCGTCCAGACACCTCCACCTAGTCTCTCATTGGTTCTCCCTATTCCTGTTCACCTTCCTCAGAAATTGCAAATGGGCCAATCAGGAGGTTAAAGGCACTGACTCTCCAAGTCGGGAGAGTGTTAGTAAAGCGTGTGGAATGTTGCACCCGAGTACCAGGGGACGAGAACTGAGACATATTGGAACACGTCTCCCGATCACACGGTTGATCATACTCTGGGTTCCACGTGCATGTTTTAGCTGAAGGAAGAATCCCTTAAACCTGGAGAGTTGAGACCCGTGGAATGGGTACCATGCAATATGACTTCAAAGGGTCTTCATTTGCTCACCGAACCTCTCCAATCCTATCACTGCTGCGTTTATGCCCCTGTACACAAGCTTGATTTTCTTGCAGAGACATAGCAATCCATAGGTTTTAAGATACTTACTAGTCAGGTACATTCTTAGGCGTTTAATATGGGGTGTTGAGTCCATTTCGTTGAGCAAGGAGTAGTTCTTGTCTATTCCATAATTGGCTTAAGGAACTTTATCTGTGCTCATTTCAATCTCTGGTTTGATGCAGCACCCCAACTCACCTTTCCCCTTAAGCAAGCATAAGTTGGTTTTCTAAATTTGAGACCCTGTTCTGTTTTGTAATCCAGTTCCTGTGTAGCCAAGTTTACATTCCGTGTATTAGTGATATCTTATGATGTTTCTTTTTCTGTGTGACTTATTTCAGTTAGAATCATCATACCTGAATCCACTCATTATGCTGCTACGGGCCTGATGACATAGATTTCATTGCTGAGTGATATTGCATTGTACGTAAGTACCACAACTTCTTTATCCATTTTTCACTTTCTGCGATATTGAACTTGTACCGTAAACGAGGTTCTTGTAAACAGAGCCGTCCCAAACTTTGGGGTGGCTGTGTCTTTTTGATTTTAATTTCCCTAAGCTATAGGACCATAAGTGGAAGTGCCCTAGGCTCTGTTGCTTTGTTTTTTAGATGTTTCAGGAAACACCATACACCTCTCCCGAGTGGCTGTTGGCAATTTACATCCCGCCCATCAGCATAACTAGGCTCCCAGTTCTCCATGGCCTGTCCTGCCTTTCTGGATTTTACACTTTTTTCAGATGGCCCTTTTGACCGGGGGGCAGTGAGACTTCATTGTAGTGCAGATTTCCTTTGCAAGCTTGCTTGGTTGGCCAAAACGGGCGTATGCGTTTTTTCCTGAATATATTCAGGAAAAAATGCATACGCCCTTTTTGGCCAAGTGCATCATTGTGGACGTTCTGCCTCTTTTCCTATGCTTTACATGCAATTCCAGTGTACCTCCTGAAATCGGTTTCTTGCAATTCTGCCCCGCTTTCAACTCCTCTTGGCAGCCTAATTCAATATATTTTTGGAAGATAGCTGTCATTTATAACTCTGCAGGTTTGTGAATTACAGTGCCCCTGAGCTCCTTTCTTCAACTCGCTTTCTTGAGAGCTGGCCGCAACACCTCAGGATTGCTTCAGGCCCTAGTTTGGTTCCGGCACGGCATGCTGAGCCTTTGGTTAATTCCTCTTCCTGGTGGGAAATGAGAGTTAAATTTGCCGGTCCGGACACCTCCACCTAATCTCTCATTGGTTCTCCCTATTCCTGTTCATCTTCCGCAGAAATTGCTAACTGGGCCAAACAGGAAGTTAAAGGCACTGACTCTCGAAGTGGGGAGAGTGTTAGTAAAGCGTCTGGAATGTTGCACCCGAGTACCAGGGGACGAAAACTGAGACACATTTGAACACGTTTTCCGATCACATGGTGGATCATACTCTAGGTTCCACATGCATGTTTTAGCTGAAGGAAGAATCCCTTAAACCTGGAGAGTTGAGACCCATGGAATGGGTACCATGCAATATGACTTCAAAGGGTCTGCATTTGCTCACCAAACCTCACCAATCCTATCACTGCTGCGTTTATGCCGCTGTACACACGCTTGATTCTCTTTTGGAGACATATAAATCCATAGGTTTTAAGATTCTTACTAGTCAGGTAGATTCTTACTAGTCAGGTATATTCTTAGGCGTTTAATATGGAGTGTTGAGTCCACTTCGTTGAGCAAGGAGTAGCTCTTGTCTATTACATATTTGGCTTATGGAACGGTATCTGTGCTAATTTCAATCTCTGGTTTTATGCAGCACCCCAACTCACCCGTCCCCTTAAGCAAGCATAAGTTGGTTTTCTACATTTGACACCCTGTTCTGTTTTGTAATTCAGTTCTTGTGTAGCCAAGTTTACATTCCATGTATTAGTGATATCTTATGATATTTCTTTTTCTGTGTGACTAATTTCACTTAGAATCATCGTACCTGAATCCACTCATTATGCTGCTACGGGCCTGTTGACATAGATTTCATTGCTGAGTGATATTGCATTGTACGTAAGTACCACAACTTCTTTATCCATTTTTCGCTTTCTGTGATATTGAACTTGTACCGTAAACGAGGTTCTTGTAAACAGAGCCGTCCCAAACTTTGGGGTGGCTGTGTCTTTTTGATTTTAATTTCCCTAAGCTATAGGACCATAAGTGGAAGTGCCCTAGGCTCTGTTGCTTTGTTTTTTGGATGTTTCAGGAAACACCATACACTTCTCCAGAGTGGCTGCTGGCAATTTACATCCCGCCCATCAGCATAACTAGGCTCCCAGTTCTCCATGGCCTGTCCTGCCTTTCTGGATTTTACACTTTTTTCAGATGGCCCTTTTGACCGGGGGGCAGTGAGACTTCATTGTAGTGCAGATTTCCTTTGCAAGCTTGCTTGGTTGGCCAAAAAGGGCGTATGCGTTTTTTCCTGAATATATTCAGGAAAAAACGCATACGCCCTTTTTGGCCAAGTGCATCATTGTGGACGTTCTGCCTCTTTTCCTATGCTTTACATGCAATTCCAGTCTACCTCCTGAAATCGGTTTCCTGCAATTCTGCCCCCCTTTCAACTCCTCTTGGCAGCCTTACTTCAATATATTTTTGGAAGATAGCTGTCCTTTATAACTCTGCAGGTTTGTGAATTACAGTGCCCCTGAGCTCCTTTCTTCAACTCGCTTTCTTGTGAGCTGGCCGCAACACCGCAGGATTGCTTCTGGTCCTAGTGTGGTTCCGGCATGGCACGCTGAGCCTTTGGTTAATTACTCTTCCTGGTGGGAAATGAGAGTTAAATTGGCCCGTCTGGACACCTCCACCTAGTCTCTCATTGGTTCTCCCTATTCCTGTTCATCTTCCACAGAAATTGCAAACTGGGCCAAACAGGAGGTTAAAGGCACTGACTCTCCAAGTGGGGAGAGTGTTAGTAAAGCGTCTGGAATGTTGCACCCGAGTACCAGGGAACGAAAACTGAGACACATTTGAACACATTTTCCGATCACACGGTGGATCATACTCTGGGTTCCACATGCATGTTTTAGCTGAAGGAAGAATCCCTTAAACAGGGAGAGTTGAGACCCATGGAATGGGTACCATGCAATATGATTTCAAAGGGTCTGCATTTGCTCACCGAACCTCAGCAATCCTATCACTGCTGCGTTTATGCCGCTGTACACACGCTTGATTCTCTTTCGGAGACATATAAATCCATAGGTTTTAAGATTCTTACTAGTCAGATATATTCTTAGGCGTTTAATACGAGGTGTTGAGTCCACTTCGTTGAGCAAGGAGTAGCTCTTGTCTATTACATATTTGGCTTATGGAACGGTATCTGTGCTCATTTCAATCTCTGGTTTTATGCAGCACCCCAACTCACCCGTCCCCTTAAGCAAGCATAAGTTGGTTTTCTACATTTGACACCCTGTTCTGTTTTGTAATTCAGTTCTTGTGTAGCCAAGTTTACATTCCGTGTATTAGTGATATCTTATGATGTTTCTTTTTCTGTGTGACTAATTTCACTTAGAATCATCGTACCTGAATCCACTCATTATGCTGCTATGGGCCTGATGACATAGATTTCATTGCTGAGTGATATTGCATTGTACGTAAGTACCACAATTTCTTTATCCATTTTTCGCTCTCTGTGATATTGAACTTGTACCGTAAACGAGGTTCTTGTAAACAGAGCCGTCCCAAACTTTGGGGTGGCTGTGTCTTTTTGATTTTAATTTCCCTAAGCTATAGGACCATAAGTGGAAGTGCCCTAGGCTCTGTTGCTTTGTTTTTTGGATGTTTCAGGAAACACCATACACTTCTCCAGAGTGGCTGCTGGCAATTTACATCCCGCCCATCAGCATAACTAGGCTCCCAGTTCTCCATGGCCTGTCCTGCCTTTCTGGATTTTACACTTTTTTCAGATGGCCCTTTTGACCGGGGGGCAGTGAGACTTCATTGTAGTGCAGATTTCCTTTGCAAGCTTGCTTGGTTGGCCAAAAAGGGCGTATGCGTTTTTCCCTGAATATATTCAGGAAAAAACGCATACGCCCTTTTTGGCCAAGTGTATCATTGTGGACGTTCTGCCTCTTTTCCTATGCTTTACATGCAATTCCAGTCTACCTCCTGAAAATGGTTTCCTGCAATTCTGCCCCGCTTTCAACTCCTCTTGGCAGCCTTACTTCAATATATTTTTGGAAGATAGCTGTCCTTTATAACTCTGCATGTTTGTGAATTACAGTGCCCCTGAGCTCCTTTCTTCAACTCGCTTTCTTGTGAGCTGGCCGCAACACCGCAGGATTGCTTCAGGCCCTAGTTTGGTTCCGGCACGGCATGCTGAGCCTTTGGTTAATTCCTCTTCCTGGTGGGAAATGAGAGTTAAATTTGCCCGTCCGGACACCTCCACCTAGTCTCTCATTGGTTCTCCCTATTCCTGTTCATTTTCCACAGAAATTGCAAACTGGGCCAAACAGGAGGTTAAAGGCACTGACTCTCCAAGTGGGGAGAGTGTTAGTAAAGCGTCTGGAATGTTGCACCCGAGTACCAGGGGACGAAAACTGAGACACATTTGAACACGTTTCCCGATCACACGGTGGATCATACTCTGGGTTCCACATGCATGTTTTAGCTGAAGGAAGAATCCATTAAACCTGGAGAGTTGAGACCCATGGAATGGGTACCATGCAATATGACTTCAAAGGGTCTGCATTTGCTCACCGAACCTCAGCAATCCTATCACTGCTGCGTTTATGCCGCTGTACACACGCTTGATTCTCTTTCGGAGACATATAAATCCATAGGTTTTAAGATTCTTACTAGTCAGGTAGATCCTTAGGCGTTTAATATGGAGTGTTGAGTCCACTTCATTGAGCAAGGAGTAGCTCTTGTCTATTACATATTTGGCTTATGGAACGGTATCTGTGCTAATTTCAATCTCTGGTTTTATGCAGCACCCCAACTCACCCGTCCCCTTAAGCAAGCATAAGTTGGTTTTCTACATTTGACACCCTGTTCTGTTTTGTAATTCAGTTCTTGTGTAGCCAAGTTTACATTCCGTGTATTAGTGATATCTTATGATGTTTCTTTTTCTGTTTGACTAATTTCACTTAGAATCATCGTACCTGAATCCACTCATTATGCTGCTACGGGCCTGTTGACATAGATTTCATTGCTGAGTGATATTGCATTGTACGTAAGTACCACAATTTCTTTATCCATTTTTCGCTTTCTGTGATATTGAACTTCTACCGTAAACGAGGTTCTTGTAAACAGAGCCGTCCCAAACTTTGGGGTGGCTGTGTCTTTTTGATTTTAATTTCCCTAAGCTATAGGACAATAAGTGGAAGTGCCCTAGGCTCTGTTGCTTTGTTTTTTGGATGTTTCAGGAAACACCATACACTTCTCCAGAGTGGCTGCTGGCAATTTACATCCCGCCCATCAGCATAACTAGGCTCCCAGTTCTCCATGGCCTGTCCTGCCTTTCTGGATTTTACACTTTTTTCAGATGGCCCTTTTGACAGGGGGGCAGTGAGACTTCATTGTAGTGCAGATTTCCTTTGCAAGCTTGCTTGGTTGGCCAAAAAGGGCGTATGCGTTTTTTCCTGAATATATTCAGGAAAAAACGCATACGCCCTTTTTGGCCAAGTGCATCATTGTGGACGTTCTGCCTCTTTTCCTATGCTTTACATGCAATTCCAGTCTACCTCCTGAAATCGGTTTCCTGCAATTCTGCCCCCCTTTCAACTCCTCTTGGCAGCCTTACTTCAATATATTTTTGGAAGATAGCTGTCCTTTATAACTCTGCAGGTTTGTGAATTACAGTGCCCCTGAGCTCCTTTCTTCAACTCGCTTTCTTGTGAGCTGGCCGCAACACCGCAGGATTGCTTCTGGTCCTAGTGTGGTTCCGGCATGGCACGCTGAGCCTTTGGTTAATTCCTCTTCCTGGTTGGAAATGAGAGTTAAATTTGCCCGTCTGGACACCTCCACCTAGTCTCTCATTGGTTGTCCCTATTCCTGTTCATTTTCCACAGAAATTGCAAACTGGGCCAAACAGGAGGTTAAAGGCACTGACTCTCCAAGTGGGGAGAGTGTTAGTAAAGCGTCTGGAATGTTGCACCCGAGTACCAGGAAACGAAAATTGAGACACATTTGAACACGTTTTCCGATCACACGGTGGATCATACTCTGGGTTCCACATGCATGTTTTAGCTGAAGGAAGAATCCCTTAAACAGGGAGAGTTGAGACCCATGGAATGGGTACCATGCAATATGACTTCAAAGGGTCTGCATTTGCTCTCCGAACCTCAGCAATCCTATCACTGCTGCGTTTATGCCACTGTACAAACGCCTGATTCTCTTTCGGAGACATATAAATCCATAGGTTTTAAGATTCTTACTAGTCAGGTAGATTCTTACTAGTCAGGTATATTCTTACGCTTTTAATATGGGGTGTTGAGTCCACTTCGTTGAGCAAGGAGTAGCTCTTGTCTATTACATATTTGGCTTATGGAACGGTATCTCTGCTAATTTCAATCTCTGGTTTTATGCAGCACCCCAACTCACCCGTCCCCTTAAGCAAGCATAAGTTGGTTTTCTACATTTGACACCCTGTTCTGTTTTGTAATTCAGTTCTTGTGTAGCCAAGTTTACATTCCGTGTATTAGTGATATCTTATGATGTTTCTTTTTCTGTGTGACTAATTTCACTTAGAATCATCGTACCTGAATCCACTCATTATGCTGCTACGGGCCTGATGACATAGATTTCATTGCTGAGTGATATTGCATTGTACGTAAGTACCACAATTTCTTTATCCATTTTTCGCTTTCTGTGATATTGAACTTGTACCGTAAACGAGGTTCTTGTAAACAGAGCCGTCCCAAACTTTGGGGTGGCTGTGTCTTTTTGATTTTAATTTCCCTAAGCTATAGGACAATAAGTGGAAGTGCCCTAGGCTCTGTTGCTTTGTTTTTTGGATGTTTCAGGAAACACCATACACTTCTCCAGAGTGGCTGCTGGCAATTTACATCCCGCCCATCAGCATAACTAGGCTCCCAGTTCTCCATGGCCTGTCCTGCCTTTCTGGATTTTACACTTTTTTCAGATGGCCCTTTTGACCGGGGGGCAGTGAGACTTCATTGTAGTGCAGATTTCCTTTGCAAGCTTGCTTGGCTGGCCAAAAAGGGCGTATGCGTTTTTTCCTGAATATATTCAGGAAAAAACGCATACGCCCTTTTTGGCCAAGTGCATCATTGTGGACGTTCTGCCTCTTTTCCTATGCTTTACATGCAATTCCAGTCTACCTCCTGAAATCGGTTTCCTGCAATTCTGCCCCCCTTTCAACTCCTCTTGGCAGCCTTACTTCAATATATTTTTGGAAGATAGCTGTCCTTTATAACTCTGCAGGTTTGTGAATTACAGTGCCCCTGAGCTCCTTTCTTCAACTCACTTTCTTGTGAGCTGGCCGCAACACCGCAGGATTGCTTCTGGTCCTAGTGTGGTTCCGGCATGGCACGCTGAGCCTTTGGTTAATTCCTCTTCCTGGTTGGAAATGAGAGTTAAATTTGCCCGTCTGGACACCTCCACCTAGTCTCTCATTGGTTCTCCCTATTCCTGTTCATTTTCCACAGAAATTGCAAACTGGGCCAAACAGGAGGTTAAAGGCACTGACTCTCCAAGTGGGGAGAGTGTTAGTAAAGCGTCTGGAATGTTGCACCCGAGTACCAGGAAACGAAAATTGAGACACATTTGAACACGTTTTCTGATCACACGGTGGATCATACTCTGGGTTCCACATGCATGTTTTAGCTGAAGGAAGAATCCCTTAAACAGGGAGAGTTGAGACCCATGGAATGGGTACCATGCAATATGACTTCAAAGGGTCTGCATTTGCTCTCCGAACCTCAGCAATCTTATCACTGCTGCGTTTATGCCACTGTACAAACGCCTGATTCTCTTTCGGAGACATATAAATCCATAGGTTTTAAGATTCTTACTAGTCAGGTAGATTCTTACTAGTCAGGTATATTCTTAGGCTTTTAATATGGGGTGTTGAGTCCACTTCGTTGAGCAAGGAGTAGCTCTTGTCTATTAGATATTTGGCTTATGGAACGGTATCTCTGCTAATTTCAATCTCTGGTTTTATGCAGCACCCCAACTCACCCGTCCCCTTAAGCAAGCATAAGTTGGTTTTCTACATTTGACACCCTGTTCTGTTTTGTAATTCAGTTCTTGTGTAGCCAAGTTTACATTCCGTGTATTAGTGATATCTTATGATGTTTCTTTTTCTGTGTGACTAATTTCACTTAGAATCATCGTACCTGAATCCACTCATTATGCTGCTACGGGCCTGATGACATAGATTTCATTGCTGAGTGATATTGCATTGTACATAAGTACCACAACTTCTTTATCCATTTTTCGCTTTCTGTGATATTGAACTTGTTCGGTAAACGAGGTTCTTGTAAACAGAGCCGTCCGAAACTTTGGGGTGGCTGTGTCTTTTTGATTTTAATTTCCCTAAGCTATAGGACCATAAGTGGAAGTGCCCTAGGCTCTGTTGCTTTGTTTTTTGGATGTTTCAGGAAACACCATACACTTCTCCAGAGTGGCTGCTGGCAATTTACATCCCGCCCATCAGCATAACAAGGCTCCCAGTTCTCCATGGCCTGTCCTGCCTTTCTGGATTTTACACTTTTTTCAGATGGCCCTTTTGACCGGGGGGCAGTGAGACTTCATTGTAGTGCAGATTTCCTTTGCAAGCTTGCTTGGTTGGCCAAAAAGGGCGTATGCGTTTTTTCCTGAATATATTCAGGAAAAAACGCATACGCCCTTTTTGTCCAAGTGCATCATTGTGGACCTTCTGCCTCTTTTCCTATGCTTTAAATGCAATTCCAGTCTACCTCCTGAAATCGGTTTCCTGCAATTCTGCCCCGCTTTCAAGTCCTCTTGGCAGCCTTACTTCAGTATATTTTTGGACGATAGCTGTCATTTATAACTCTGCAGGTTTGTGAATTACAGTGCCCCTGAGCTCCTTTCTTCAACTCGCTTTCTTGTGAGCTGGCCGCAACACCGCAGGATTGCTTCAGGCCCTAATCTGGTTCCGGCACGGCACGCTGAGCCTTTGGTTAATTCTTCTTCCTGGTGGGAAATGAGAGTTAAATTTGCCCGTCCAGACACCTCCACCTAGTCTCTCATTGGTTCTCCCTATTCCTGTTCACCTTCCTCAGAAATTGCAAATGGGCCAAACAGGAGGTTAAAGGCACTGACTCTCCAAGTCGGGAGAGTGTTAGTAAAGCGTGTGGAATGTTGCACCCGAGTACCAGGGGACGAAAACTGAGACACATTTGAACACGTTTTCCGATCACATGGTGGATCATACTCTAGGTTCCACATGCATGTTTTAGCTGAAGGAAGAATCCCTTAAACCTGGAGAGTTGAGACCCATGGAATGGGTACCATGCAATATGACTTCAAAGGGTCTGCATTTGCTCACCAAACCTCACCAATCCTATCACTGCTGCGTTTATGCCGCTGTACACACGCTTGATTCTCTTTTGGAGACATATAAATCCATAGGTTTTAAGATTCTTACTAGTCAGGTAGATTCTTACTAGTCAGGTATATTCTTAGGCGTTTAATATGGAGTGTTGAGTCCACTTCGTTGAGCAAGGAGTAGCTCTTGTCTATTACATATTTGGCTTATGGAACGGTATCTGTGCTAATTTCAATCTCTGGTTTTATGCAGCACCCCAACTCACCCGTCCCCTTAAGCAAGCATAAGTTGGTTTTCTACATTTGACACCCTGTTCTGTTTTGTAATTCAGTTCTTGTGTAGCCAAGTGTACATTCCGTGTATTAGTGATATCTTATGATATTTCATTTTCTGTGTGACTAATTTCACTTAGAATCATCGTACCTGAATCCACTCATTATGCTGCTACGGGCCTGTTGACATAGATTTCATTGCTGAGTGATATTGCATTGTACGTAAGTACCACAACTTCTTTATCCATTTTTCGCTTTCTGTGATATTGAACTTGTACCGTAAACGAGGTTCTTGTAAACAGAGCCGTCCCAAACTTTGGGGTGGCTGTGTCTTTTTGATTTTAATTTCCCTAAGCTATAGGACCATAAGTGGAAGTGCCCTAGGCTCTGTTGCTTTGTTTTTTGGATGTTTCAGGAAACACCATACACTTCTCCAGAGTGGCTGCTGGCAATTTACATCCCGCCCATCAGCATAACTAGGCTCCCAGTTCTCCATGGCCTGTCCTGCCTTTCTGGATTTTACACTTTTTTCAGATGGCCCTTTTGACCGGGGGGCAGTGAGACTTCATTGTAGTGCAGATTTCCTTTGCAAGCTTGCTTGGTTGGCCAAAAAGGGCGTATGCGTTTTTTCCTGAATATATTCAGGAAAAAACGCATACGCCCTTTTTGGCCAAGTGCATCATTGTGGACGTTCTGCCTCTTTTCCTATGCTTTACATGCAATTCCAGTCTACCTCCTGAAATCGGTTTCCTGCAATTCTGCCCCCCTTTCAACTCCTCTTGGCAGCCTTACTTCAATATATTTTTGGAAGATAGCTGTCCTTTATAACTCTGCAGGTTTGTGAATTACAGTGCCCCTGAGCTCCTTTCTTCAACTCGCTTTCTTGTGAGCTGGCCGCAACAACGCAGGATTGCTTCTGGTCCTAGTGTGGTTCCGGCACGGCACGCTGAGCCTTTGGTTAATTACTCTTCCTGGTGGGAAATGAGAGTTAAATTGGCCCGTCTGGACACCTCCACCTAGTCTCTCATTGGTTCTCCCTATTCCTGTTCATCTTCCACAGAAATTGCAAACTGGGCCAAACAGGAGGTTAAAGGCACTGACTCTCCAAGTGGGGAGAGTGTTAGTAAAGCGTCTGGAATGTTGCACCCGAGTACCAGGGAACGAAAACTGAGACACATTTGAACACATTTTCCGATCACACGGTGGATCATACTCTGGGTTCCACATGCATGTTTTAGCTGAAGGAAGAATCCCTTAAACAGGGAGAGTTGAGACCCATGGAATGGGTACCATGCAATATGATTTCAAAGGGTCTGCATTTGCTCACCGAACCTCAGCAATCCTATCACTGCTGCGTTTATGCCGCTGTACACACGCTTGATTCTCTTTTGGAGACATATAAATCCATAGGTTTTAAGATTCTTACTAGTCAGGTAGATTCTTACTAGTCAGGTATATTCTTAGGCGTTTAATATGGAGTGTTGAGTCCACTTCGTTGAGCAAGGAGTAGCTCTTGTCTATTACATATTTGGCTTATGGAACGGTATCTGTGCTAATTTCAATCTCTGGTTTTATGCAGCACCCCAACTCACCCGTCCCCTTAAGCAAGCATAAGTTGGTTTTCTACATTTGACACCCTGTTCTGTTTTGTAATTCAGTTCTTGTGTAGCCAAGTGTACATTCCGTGTATTAGTGATATCTTATGATATTTCTTTTTCTGTGTGACTAATTTCACTTAGAATCATCGTACCTGAATCCACTCATTATGCTGCTACGGGCCTGTTGACATAGATTTCATTGCTGAGTGATATTGCATTGTACGTAAGTACCACAACTTCTTTATCCATTTTTCGCTTTCTGTGATATTGAACTTGTACCGTAAACGAGGTTCTTGTAAACAGAGCCGTCCCAAACTTTGGGGTGGCTGTGTCTTTTTGATTTTAATTTCCCTAAGCTATAGGACCATAAGTGGAAGTGCCCTAGGCTCTGTTGCTTTGTTTTTTGGATGTTTCAGGAAACACCATACACTTCTCCAGAGTGGCTGCTGGCAATTTACATCCCGCCCATCAGCATAACTAGGCTCCCAGTTCTCCATGGCCTGTCCTGCCTTTCTGGATTTTACACTTTATTCAGATGGCCCTTTTGACCGGGGGGCAGTGAGACTTCATTGTAGTGCAGATTTCCTTTGCAAGCTTGCTTGGTTGGCCAAAAAGGGCGTATGCGTTTTTTCCTGAATATATTCAGGAAAAAACGCATACGCCCTTTTTGGCCAAGTGCATCATTGTGGACGTTCTGCCTCTTTTCCTATGCTTTACATGCAATTCCAGTCTACCTCCTGAAATCGGTTTCCTGCAATTCTGCCCCCCTTTCAACTCCTCTTGGCAGCCTTACTTCAATATATTTTTGGAAGATAGCTGTCCTTTATAACTCTGCAGGTTTGTGAATTACAGTGCCCCTGAGCTCCTTTCTTCAACTCGCTTTCTTGTGAGCTGGCCGCAACAACGCAGGATTGCTTCTGGTCCTAGTGTGGTTCCGGCATGGCACGCTGAGCCTTTGGTTAATTACTCTTCCTGGTGGGAAATGAGAGTTAAATTGGCCCGTCTGGACACCTCCACCTAGTCTCTCATTGGTTCTCCCTATTCCTGTTCATCTTCCACAGAAATTGCAAACTGGGCCAAACAGGAGGTTAAAGGCACTGACTCTCCAAGTGGGGAGAGTGTTAGTAAAGCGTCTGGAATGTTGCACCCGAGTACCAGGGTACGAAAACTGAGACACATTTGAACACATTTTCCGATCACACGGTGGATCATACTCTGGGTTCCACATGCATGTTTTAGCTGAAGGAAGAATCCCTTAAACAGGGAGAGTTGAGACCCATGGAATGGGTACCATGCAATATGATTTCAAAGGGTCTGCATTTGCTCACCGAACCTCAGCAATCCTATCACTGCTGCGTTTATGCCGCTGTACACACGCTTGATTCTCTTTCGGAGACATATAAATCCATAGGTTTTAAGATTCTTACTAGTCAGATATATTCTTAGGCGTTTAATACGAGGTGTTGAGTCCACTTCGTTGAGCAAGGAGTAGCTCTTGTCTATTACATATTTGGCTTATGGAACGGTATCTGTGCTCATTTCAATCTCTGGTTTTATGCAGCACCCCAACTCACCCGTCCCCTTAAGCAAGCATAAGTTGGTTTTCTACATTTGACACCCTGTTCTGTTTTGTAATTCAGTTCTTGTGTAGCCAAGTTTACATTCCGTGTATTAGTGATATCTTATGATGTTTCTTTTTCTGTGTGACTAATTTCACTTAGAATCATCGTACCTGTATCCACTCATTATGCTGCTATGGGCCTGATGACATAGATTTCATTGCTGAGTGATATTGCATTGTACGTAAGTACCACAATTTCTTTATCCATTTTTCGCTCTCTGTGATATTGAACTTGTACCGTAAACGAGGTTCTTGTAAACAGAGCCGTCCCAAACTTTGGGGTGGCTGTGTCTTTTTGATTTTAATTTCCCTAAGCTATAGGACCATAAGTGGAAGTGCCCTAGGCTCTGTTGCTTTGTTTTTTGGATGTTTCAGGAAACACCATACACTTCTCCAGAGTGGCTGCTGGCAATTTACATCCCGCCCATCAGCATAACTAGGCTCCCAGTTCTCCATGGCCTGTCCTGCCTTTCTGGATTTTACACTTTTTTCAGATGGCCCTTTTGACCGGGGGGCAGTGAGACTTCATTGTAGTGCAGATTTCCTTTGCAAGCTTGCTTGGTTGGCCAAAAAGGGCGTATGCGTTTTTTCCTGAATATATTCAGGAAAAAACGCATACGCCCTTTTTGGCCAAGTGTATCATTGTGGACGTTCTGCCTCTTTTCCTATGCTTTACATGCAATTCCAGTCTACCTCCTGAAAATGGTTTCCTGCAATTCTGCCCCGCTTTCAACTCCTCTTGGCAGCCTTACTTCAATATATTTTTGGAAGATAGCTGTCCTTTATAACTCTGCATGTTTGTGAATTACAGTGCCCCTGAGCTCCTTTCTTCAACTCGCTTTCTTGTGAGCTGGCCGCAACACCGCAGGATTGCTTCAGGCCCTAGTTTGGTTCCGGCACGGCATGCTGAGCCTTTGGTTAATTCCTCTTCCTGGTGGGAAATGAGAGTTAAATTTGCCCGTCCGGACACCTCCACCTAGTCTCTCATTGGTTCTCCCTATTCCTGTTCATTTTCCACAGAAATTGCAAACTGGGCCAAACAGGAGGTTAAAGGCACTGACTCTCCAAGTGGGGAGAGTGTTAGTAAAGCGTCTGGAATGTTGCACCCGAGTACCAGGGGACCAAAACTGAGACACATTTGAACACGTTTCCCGATCACACGGTGGATCATACTCTGGGTTCCACATGCATGTTTTAGCTGAAGGAAGAATCCATTAAACCTGGAGAGTTGAGACCCATGGAATGGGTACCATGCAATATGACTTCAAAGGGTCTGCATTTGCTCACCGAACCTCAGCAATCCTATCACTGCTGCGTTTATGCCGCTGTACACACGCTTGATTCTCTTTCGGAGACATATAAATCCATAGGTTTTAAGATTCTTACTAGTCAGGTAGATCCTTAGGCGTTTAATATGGAGTGTTGAGTCCACTTCATTGAGCAAGGAGTAGCTCTTGTCTATTACATATTTGGCTTATGGAACGGTATCTGTGCTAATTTCAATCTCTGGTTTTATGCAGCACCCCAACTCACCCGTCCCCTTAAGCAAGCATAAGTTGGTTTTCTACATTTGACACCCTGTTCTGTTTTGTAATTCAGTTCTTGTGTAGCCAAGTTTACATTCCGTGTATTAGTGATATCTTATGATGTTTCTTTTTCTGTGTGACTAATTTCACTTAGAATCATCGTACCTGAATCCACTCATTATGCTGCTACGGGCCTGTTGACATAGATTTCATTGCTGAGTGATATTGCATTGTACGTAAGTACCACAATTTCTTTATCCATTTTTCGCTTTCTGTGATATTGAACTTCTACCGTAAACGAGGTTCTTGTAAACAGAGCCGTCCCAAACTTTGGGGTGGCTGTGTCTTTTTGATTTTAATTTCCCTAAGCTATAGGACAATAAGTGGAAGTGCCCTAGGCTCTGTTGCTTTGTTTTTTGGATGTTTCAGGAAACACCATACACTTCTCCAGAGTGGCTGCTGGCAATTTACATCCCGCCCATCAGCATAACTAGGCTCCCAGTTCTCCATGGCCTGTCCTGCCTTTCTGGATTTTACACTTTTTTCAGATGGCCCTTTTGACCGGGGGCCAGTGAGACTTCATTGTAGTGCAGATTTCCTTTGCAAGCTTGCTTGGTTGGCCAAAAAGGGCGTATGCGTTTTTTCCTGAATATATTCAGGAAAAAACGCATACGCCCTTTTTGGCCAAGTGCATCATTGTGGACGTTCTGCCTCTTTTCCTATGCTTTACATGCAATTCCAGTCTACCTCCTGAAATCGGTTTCCTGCAATTCTGCCCCCCTTTCAACTCCTCTTGGCAGCCTTACTTCAATATATTTTTGGAAGATAGCTGTCCTTTATAACTCTGCAGGTTTGTGAATTACAGTGCCCCTGAGCTCCTTTCTTCAACTCGCTTTCTTGTGAGCTGGCCGCAACACCGCAGGATTGCTTCTGGTCCTAGTGTGGTTCCGGCATGGCACGCTGAGCCTTTGGTTAATTCCTCTTCCTGGTTGGAAATGAGAGTTTAATTTGCCCGTCTGGACACCTCCACCTAGTCTCTCATTGGTTGTCCCTATTCCTGTTCATTTTCCACAGAAATTGCAAACTGGGCCAAACAGGAGGTTAAAGGCACTGACTCTCCAAGTGGGGAGAGTGTTAGTAAAGCGTCTGGAATGTTGCACCCGAGTACCAGGAAACGAAAATTGAGACACATTTGAACACGTTTTCCGATCACACGGTGGATCATACTCTGGGTTCCACATGCATGTTTTAGCTGAAGGAAGAATCCCTTAAACAGGGAGAGTTGAGACCCATGGAATGGGTACCATGCAATATGACTTCAAAGGGTCTGCATTTGCTCTCCGAACCTCAGCAATCCTATCACTGCTGCGTTTATGCCACTGTACAAACGCCTGATTCTCTTTCGGAGACATATAAATCCATAGGTTTTAAGATTCTTACTAGTCAGGTAGATTCTTACTAGTCAGGTATATTCTTAGGCTTTTAATATGGGGTGTTGAGTCCACTTCGTTGAGCAAGGAGTAGCTCTTGTCTATTACATATTTGGCTTATGGAATGGTATCTCTGCTAATTTCAGTCTCTGGTTTTATGCAGCACCCCAACTCACCCGTCCCCTTAAGCAAGCATAAGTTGGTTTTCTACATTTGACACCCTGTTCTGTTTTGTAATTCAGTTCTTGTGTAGCCAAGTTTACATTCCGTGTATTAGTGATATCTTATGATGTTTCTTTTTCTGTGTGACTAATTTCACTTAGAATCATCGTACCTGAATCCACTCATTATGCTGCTACGGGCCTGATGACATAGATTTCATTGCTGAGTGATATTGCATTGTACATAAGTACCACAACTTCTTTATCCATTTTTCGCTTTCTGTGATATTGAACTTGTTCGGTAAACGAGGTTCTTGTAAACAGAGCCGTCCCAAACTTTGGGGTGGCTGTGTCTTTTTGATTTTAATTTCCCTAAGCTATAGGACCATAAGTGGAAGTGCCCTAGGCTCTGTTGCTTTGTTTTTTGGATGTTTCAGGAAACACCATACACTTCTCCAGAGTGGCTGCTGGCAATTTACATCCCGCCCATCAGCATAACAAGGCTCCCAGTTCTCCATGGCCTGTCCTGCCTTTCTGGATTTTACACTTTTTTCAGATGGCCCTTTTGACCGGGGGGCAGTGAGACTTCATTGTAGTGCAGATTTCCTTTGCAAGCTTGCTTGGTTGGCCAAAAAGGGCGTATGCGTTTTTTCCTGAATATATTCAGGAAAAAACGCATACGCCCTTTTTGGCCAAGTGCATCATTGTGGACGTTCTGCCTCTTTTCCTATGCTTTACATGCAATTCCAATGCACCTCCAGAAATCGGTTTCCTGCAATTCTGCCCCGCTTTCAACTCCTCTTGGCAGCCTTACTTCAATATATTTTTGGAAGATAGCTGTCATTTATAACTCTGCAGGTTTGTGAATTACAGTGCCCCTGAGCTCCTTTCTTCAACTCGCTTTCTTGTGAGCTGGCCGCAACACCGCAGGATTGCTTCAGGCCCTAATCTGGTTCCGGCACGGCACGCTGAGCCTTTGGTTAATTCCTCTTCCTGGTGGGAAATGAGAGTTAAATTTGCCCGTCCAGTCACCTCCAGCTAGTCTCTCATTGGTTCTCCCTATTCCTGTTCATCTTCCGCAGAAATTGCAAACTGGGCCAAACAGGAGGTTAAAGGCACTGACTCTCCAAGTCGGGAGAGTGTTAGTAAAGCGTCTGGAATGTTGCACCCGAGTACCAGGGGACGAGAACTGAGACATATTTGAACATGTCTCCCGATCACACGGTTGATCATACTCTGGGTTCCACGTGCATGTTTTACCTGAAGGCAGAATCCCTTAAACCTGGAGAGTTGAGACCCGTGGAATGGGTACCATGCAATATGACTTCAAAGGGTCTTCATTTGCTCACCGAACCTCTCCAATCCTATCACTGCTGCGTTTATGCCCCTGTACACACGCTTGATTTTCTTTCAGAGACATAGCAATCCATAGGTTTTAAGATACTTACTAGTCAGGTACATTCTTAGGCGTTTAATATGGGGTGTTGAGTCCATTTCGTTGAGCAAGGAGTAGTTCTTGTCTATTCCATATTTGGCTTAAGGAGCTTTATCTGTGCTCATTTCAATCTCTGGTTTGATGCAGCACCCCAACTCACCTTTCCCCTTAAGCAAGCATAAGTTGGTTTTCTAAATTTGAGACCCTGTTCTGTTTTGTAATCCAGTTCCTGTGTAGCCAAGTTTACATTCCGTGTATTAGTGATATCTTATGATGTTTCTTTTTCTGTGTGACTTATTTCAGTTAGAATCATCATACCTGAATCCACTCATTATGCTGCTACGGGCCTGATGACATAGATTTCATTGCTGAGTGATATTGCATTGTACGTAAGTACCACAACTTCTTTATCCATTATTCACTTTCTGCGATATTGAACTTGTTCCGGAAACGAGGTTCTTGTAAACAGAGCCGTCCCAAACTTTGGGGTGGCTGTGTCTTTTTGATTTTAATTTCCCTAAGCTATAGGACCATAAGTGGAAGTGCCCTAGGCTCTGTTGCTTTGTTTTTTAGATGTTTCAGGAAACACCATACACCTCTCCCGAGTGGCTGTTGGCAATTTACATCCCGCCCATCAGCATAACAAGGCTCCCAGTTCTCCATGGCCTGTCCTCCCTTTCTGGATTTTACACTTTTTTCAGATGGCCCTTTTGACCGGGGGGAAGTGAGACTTCATTGTAGTGCAGATTTCCTTTGCAAGCTTGCTTGGTTGGCCAAAAAGGGCGTATGCGTTTTTTCCTGAATATATTCAGGAATATATTCAGGAATATATTCAGGAATATATTCAGGAAAAAACGCATACGCCCTTTTTGGCCAAGTGCATCATTGTGGACATTCTGCCTCTTTTCCTATGCTTTAAATGCAATTCCAGTCTACCTCCTGAAATCGGTTTCCTGCAATTCTGCCCCGCTTTCAAGTCCTCTTGGCAGCCTTACTTCAGTATATTTTTGGACGATAGCTGTCATTTATAACTCTGCAGGTTTGTGAATTACAGTGCCCCTGAGCTCCTTTCTTCAACTCGCTTTCTTGTGAGCTGGCCGCAACACCGCAGGATTGCTTCAGGCCCTAATCTGGTTCCCGCACGGCACGCTGAGCCTTTGGTTAATTCCTCTTCCTGGTGGGAAATGAGAGTTAAATTTGCCCGTCCAGACACCTCCAGCTAGTCTCTCATTGGTTCTCCCTATTCCTGTTCATCTTCCGCAGAAATTGCAAACTGGGCCAAACAGGAGGTTAAAGGCACTGACTCTCCAAGTCGGGAGAGTGTTAGTAAAGCGTCTGGAATGTTGCACCCGAGTACCAGGGGACGAGAACTGAGACATATTGGAACATGTCTCCTGATCACACGGGTGATCATACTCTGGGTTCCACGTGCATGTTTTACCTGAAGGCAGAATCCCTTAAACCTGGAGAGTTGAGACCCGTGGAATGGGTACCATGCAATATGACTTCAAAGGGTCTTCATTTGCTCACCGAACCTCTCCAATCCTATCACTGCTGCGTTTATGCCCCTGTACACACGCTTGATTTTCTTTCAGAGACATAGCAATTCATAGGTTTTAAGATACTTACTAGTCAGGTACATTCTTAGGCGTTTAATATGGGGTGTTGAGTCCATTTCGTTGAGCAAGGAGTAGTTCTTGTCTATTCCATATTTGGCTTAAGGAACTTTATCTGTGTTCATTTAAATCT
Organism: Leucopleurus acutus; assembly: GCF_964270905.1. Taxonomy (NCBI): domain Eukaryota; kingdom Metazoa; phylum Chordata; class Mammalia; order Artiodactyla; family Delphinidae; genus Leucopleurus; species Leucopleurus acutus. The sequence continues at coordinate 462,534 of NW_028139136.1, read as the reverse complement.
CTGGTTTTATGCAGCACCCCAACTCACCTTTCCCCTTAAGCAAGCATAAGTTGGTTTTCTAAATTTGAGACCCTGTTCTGTTTTGTAATCCAGTTCCTGTGTAGCCAAGTTTACATTCCGTGTATTAGTGATATCTTATGATGTTTCTTTTTCTGTGTGACTTATTTCAGTTAGAATCATCATACCTGAATCCACTCATTATGCTGCTATGGGCCTGATGACATAGATTTCATTGCTGAGTGATATTGCATTGTACGTAAGTACCACAACTTCTTTATCCATTTTTCACTTTCTGCGATATTGAACTTGTACCGTAAACGAGGTTCTTGTAAACAGAGCCGTCCCAAACTTTGGGGTGGCTGTGTCTTTTTGATTTTAATTTCCCTAAGCTATAGGACCATAAGTGGAAGTGCCCTAGGCTCTGTTGCTTTGTTTTTTAGATGTTTCAGGAAACACCATACACCTCTCCCGAGTGGCTGTTGGCAATTTACATCCCGCCCATCAGCATAACAAGGCTCCCAGTTCTCCATGGCCTGTCCTGCCTTTCTGGATTTTACACTTTTTTCAGATGGCCCTTTTGACCGGGGGGAAGTGAGACTTCATTGTAGTGCAGATTTCCTTTGCAAGCTTGCTTGGTTGGCCAGAAAGGGCGTATGCGTTTTTTCCTGAATATATTCAGGAAAAAACGCATACGCCCTTTTTGGCCAAGTGCATCATTGTGGACGTTCTGCCTCTTTTCCTATGCTTTACATGCAATTCCAGTCTACCTCCTGAAATCGGTTTCCTGCAATTCTGCCCCGCTTTCAAGTCCTCTTGGCAGCCTTACTTCAGTATATTTTTGGACGATAGCTGTCATTTATAACTCTGCAGGTTTGTGAATTACAGTGCCCCTGAGCTCCTTTCTTCAACTCGCTTTCTTGTGAGCTGGCCGCAACACCGCAGGATTGCTTCAGGCCCTAATCTGGTTCCGGCACGGCACGCTGAGCCTTTGGTTAATTCCTCTTCCTGGTGGGAAATGAGAGTTAAATTTGCCCGTCCAGACACCTCCAGCTAGTCTCTCATTGGTTCTCCCTATTCCTGTTCATCTTCCGCAGAAATTGCAAACTGGGCCAAACAGGAGGTTAAAGGCACTGACTCTCCAAGTCGGGAGAGTGTTAGTAAAGCGTCTGGAATGTTGCACCCGAGTACCAGGGGACGAGAACTGAGACATATTGGAACACGTCTCCCGATCACACGGTTGATCATACTCTGGGTTCCACGTGCATGTTTTAGCTGAAGGAAGAATCCCTTAAACCTGGAGAGTTGAGACCCGTGGAATGGGTACCATGCAATATGACTTCAAAGGGTCTTCATTTGCTCACCGAACCTCTCCAATCCTATCACTGCTGCGTTTGTGCCCCTGTACACACGCTTGATTTTCTTTCAGAGACATAGCAATCCATAGGTTTTAAGATACTTACTAGTCAGGTACATTCTTAGGCGTTTAATATGGGGTGTTGAGTCCATTTCGTTGAGCAAGGAGTAGTTCTTGTCTATTCTATATTTGGCTTAAGGAACTTTATCTGTGCTCATTTCAATCTCTGGTTTGATGCAGCACCCCAACTCACCTTTCCCCTTAAGCAAGCATAAGTTGGTTTTCTAAATTTGAGACCCTGTTCTGTTTTGTAATCCAGTTCCTGTGTAGCCAAGTTTACATCCCGTGTATTAGTGATATCTTATGATGTTTCTTTTTCTGTGTGACTTATTTCAGTTAGAATCATCATACCTGAATCCACTCATTATGCTGCTACGGGCCTGATGACATAGATTTCATTGCTGAGTGATATTGCATTGTACGTAAGTACCACAACTTCTTTATCCATTTTTCACTTTCTGCGATATTGAACTTGTACCGTAAACGAGGTTCTTGTAAACAGAGCCGTCCCAAACTTTGGGGTGGCTGTGTCTTTTTGATTTTAATTTCCCTAAGCTATAGGACCATAAGTGGAAGTGCCCTAGGCTCTGTTGCTTTGTTTTTTAGATGTTTCAGGAAACACCATACACCTCTCCGGAGTGGCTCTTGGCAATTTACATCCCGCCCATCAGCATAACAAGGCTCCCAGTTCTCCATGGCCTGTCCTGCCTTTCTGGATTTTACACTTTTTTCAGATGGCCCTTTTGACCGGGGGGAAGTGAGACTTCATTGTAGTGCAGATTTCCTTTGCAAGCTTGCTTGGTTGGCCAAAAAGGGCGTATGCGTTTTTTCCTGAATATATTCAGGAAAAAACGCATACGCCCTTTTTGGCCAAGTGCATCATTGTGGACGTTCTGCCTCTTTTCCTATGCTTTAAATGCAATTCCAGTCTACCTCCTGAAATCGGTTTCCTGCAATTCTGCCCCGCTTTCAAGTCCTCTTGGCAGCCTTACTTCAGTATATTTTCGGACGATAGCTGTCATTTATAACTCTGCAGGTTTGTGAATTACAGTGCCCCTGAGCTCCTTTCTTCAACTCGCTTTCTTGTGAGCTGGCCGCAACACCGCAGGATTGCTTCAGGCCCTAATCTGGTTCCGGCACGGCACCCTGAGCCTTTGGTTAATTCCTCTTCCTGGTGGGAAATGAGAGTTAAATTTGCCCGTCCAGACACCTCCAGCTAGTCTCTCATTGGTTCTCCCTATTCCTGTTCATCTTCCGCAGAAATTGCAAACTGGGCCAAACAGGAGGTTAAAGGCACTGACTCTCCAAGTCGGGAGAGTGTTAGTAAAGCGTCTGGAATGTTGCACCCGAGTACCAGGGGACGAGAACTGAGACATATTGGAACACGTCTCCCGATCACACGGTTGATCATACTCTGGGTTCCACGTGCATGTTTTAGCTGAAGGAAGAATCCCTTAAACCTGGAGAGTTGAGACCCGTGGAATGGGTACCATGCAATATGACTTCAAAGGGTCTTCATTTGCTCACCGAACCTCTCCAATCCTATCACTGCTGCGTTTATGCCCCTGTACACACGCTTGATTTTCTTTCAGACACATAGCAATTCATAGGTTTTAAGATACTTACTAGTCAGGTACATTCTTAGGCGTTTAATATGGGGTGTTGAGTCCATTTCGTTGAGCAAGGAGTAGTTCTTGTCTATTCCATATTTGGCTTAAGGAACTTTATCTGTGCTCATTTCAATCTCTTGTTTGATGCAGCACCCCAACTCACCTTTCCCCTTAAGCAAGCATAAGTTGGTTTTCTAAATTTGAGACCCTGTTCTGTTTTGTAATCCAGTTCCTGTGTAGCCAAGTTTACATTCCGTGTATTAGTGATATCTTATGATGTTTCTTTTTCTGTGTGACTTATTTCAGTTAGAATCATCATACCTGAATCCACTCATTATGCTGCTACGGGCCTGATGACATAGATTTCATTGCTGAGTGATATTGCATTGTACGTAAGTACCACAACTTCTTTATCCATTTTTCACTTTCTGCGATATTGAACTTGTACCGTAAACGAGGTTCTTGTAAACAGAGCCGTCCCAAACTTTGGGGTGGCTGTGTCTTTTTGATTTTAATTTCCCTAAGCTATAGGACCATAAGTGGAAGTGCCCTAGGCTCTGTTGCTTTGTTTTTTAGATGTTTCAGGAAACACCATACACCTCTCCGGAGTGGCTCTTGGCAATTTACATCCCGCCCATCAGCATAACAAGGCTCCCAGTTCTCCATGGCCTGTCCTGCCTTTCTGGATTTTACACTTTTTTCAGATGGCCCTTTTGACTGGGGGGAAGTGAGACTTCATTGTAGTGCAGATTTCCTTTGCAAGCTTGCTTGGTTGGCCAAAAAGGGCGTATGCGTTTTTTCCTGAATATATTCAGGAGAAAACGCATACGCCCTTTTTGGCCAAGTGCATCATTGTGGACGTTCTGCCTCTTTTCCTATGCTTTAAATGCAATTCCAGTCTACCTCCTGAAATCGGTTTCCTGCAATTCTGCCCCGCTTTCAAGTCCTCTTGGCAGCCTTACTTCAGTATATTTTTGGACGATAGCTGTCATTTATAACTCTGCAGGTTTGTGAATTACAGTGCCCCTGAGCTCCTTTCTTCAACTCGCTTTCTTGTGAGCTGGCCGCAACACCGCAGGATTGCTTCAGGCCCTAATCTGGTTCCGGCACGGCACGCTGAGCCTTTGGTTAATTCCTCTTCCTGGTGGGAAATGAGAGTTAAATTTGCCCGTCCAGACACCTCCAGCTAGTCTCTCATTGGTTCTCCCTATTCCTGTTCATCTTCCGCAGAAATTGCAAACTGGGCCAAACAGGAGGTTAAAGGCACTGACTCTCCAAGTCGGGAGAGTGTTAGTAAAGCGTCTGGAATGTTGCACCCGAGTACCAGGGGACGAGAACTGAGACATATTGGAACACGTCTCCCGATCACACGGTTGATCATACTCTGGGTTCCACGTGCATGTTTTAGCTGAAGGAAGAATCCCTTAAACCTGGAGAGTTGAGACCCGTGGAATGGGTACCATGCAATATGACTTCAAAGGGTCTTCATTTGCTCACCGAACCTCTCCAATCCTATCACTGCTGCGTTTATGCCCCTGTACACACGCTTGATTTTCTTTCAGACACATAGCAATCCATAGGTTGTAAGATACTTACTAGTCAGGTACATTCTTAGGCGTTTAATATGGGGTGTTGAGTCCATTTCGTTGAGCAAGGAGTAGTTCTTGTCTATTCCATATTTGGCTTAAGGAACTTTATCTGTGCTCATTTCAATCTCTGGTTTTATGCAGCACCCCAACTCACCTTTCCCCTTAAGCAAGCATAAGTTGGTTTTCTAAATTTGAGACCCTGTTCTGTTTTGTAATCCAGTTCCTGTGTAGCCAAGTTTACATCCCGTGTATTAGTGATATCTTATGATGTTTCTTTTTCTGTGTGACTTATTTCAGTTAGAATCATCATACCTGAATCCACTCATTATGCTGCTACGGGCCTGATGACATAGATTTCATTGCTGAGTGATATTGCATTGTACGTAAGTACCACAACTTCTTTATCCATTTTTCACTTTCTGCGATATTGAACTTGTACCGTAAACGAGGTTCTTGTAAACAGAGCCGTCCCAAACTTTGGGGTGGCTGTGTCTTTTTGATTTTAATTTCCCTAAGCTATAGGACCATAAGTGGAAGTGCCCTAGGCTCTGTTGCTTTGTTTTTTAGATGTTTCAGGAAACACCATACACCTCTCCGGAGTGGCTCTTGGCAATTTACATCCCGCCCATCAGCATAACAAGGCTCCCAGTTCTCCATGGCCTGTCCTGCCTTTCTGGATTTTACACTTTTTTCAGATGGCCCTTTTGACTGGGGGGAAGTGAGACTTCATTGTAGTGCAGATTTCCTTTGCAAGCTTGCTTGGTTGGCCAAAAAGGGCGTATGCGTTTTTTCCTGAATATATTCAGGAGAAAACGCATACGCCCTTTTTGGCCAAGTGCATCATTGTGGACGTTCTGCCTCTTTTCCTATGCTTTAAATGCAATTCCAGTCTACCTCCTGAAATCGGTTTCCTGCAATTCTGCCCCGCTTTCAAGTCCTCTTGGCAGCCTTACTTCAGTATATTTTTGGACGATAGCTGTCATTTATAACTCTGCAGGTTTGTGAATTACAGTGCCCCTGAGCTCCTTTCTTCAACTCGCTTTCTTGTGAGCTGGCCGCAACACCGCAGGATTGCTTCAGGCCCTAATCTGGTTCCGGCACGGCACGCTGAGCCTTTGGTTAATTCCTCTTCCTGGTGGGAAATGAGAGTTAAATTTGCCCGTCCAGACACCTCCAGCTAGTCTCTCATTGGTTCTCCCTATTCCTGTTCATCTTCCGCAGAAATTGCAAACTGGGCCAAACAGGAGGTTAAAGGCACTGACTCTCCAAGTCGGGAGAGTGTTAGTAAAGCGTCTGGAATGTTGCACCCGAGTACCAGGGGACGAGAACTGAGACATATTGGAACACGTCTCCCGATCACACGGTTGATCATACTCTGGGTTCCACGTGCATGTTTTAGCTGAAGGAAGAATCCCTTAAACCTGGAGAGTTGAGACCCGTGGAATGGGTACCATGCAATATGACTTCAAAGGGTCTTCATTTGCTCACCGAACCTCTCCAATCCTATCACTGCTGCGTTTATGCCCCTGTACACACGCTTGATTTTCTTTCAGACACATAGCAATCCATAGGTTGTAAGATACTTACTAGTCAGGTACATTCTTAGGCGTTTAATATGGGGTGTTGAGTCCATTTCGTTGAGCAAGGAGTAGTTCTTGTCTATTCCATATTTGGCTTAAGGAACTTTATCTGTGCTCATTTCAATCTCTGGTTTTATGCAGCACCCCAACTCACCTTTCCCCTTAAGCAAGCATAAGTTGGTTTTCTAAATTTGAGACCCTGTTCTGTTTTGTAATCCAGTTCCTGTGTAGCCAAGTTTACATCCCGTGTATTAGTGATATCTTATGATGTTTCTTTTTCTGTGTGACTTATTTCAGTTAGAATCATCATACCTGAATCCACTCATTATGCTGCTACGGGCCTGATGACATAGATTTCATTGCTGAGTGATATTGCATTGTACGTAAGTACCACAACTTCTTTATCCATTTTTCACTTTCTGCGATATTGAACTTGTACCGTAAACGAGGTTCTTGTAAACAGAGCCGTCCCAAACTTTGGGGTGGCTGTGTCTTTTTGATTTTAATTTCCCTAAGCTATAGGACCATAAGTGGAAGTGCCCTAGGCTCTGTTGTTTTGTTTTTTAGATGTTTCAGGAAACACCATACACCTCTCCCGAGTGGCTGTTGGCAATTTACATCCCGCCCATCAGCATAACAAGGCTCCCAGTTCTCCATGGCCTGTCCTGCCTTTCTGGATTTTACACTTTTTTCAGATGGCCCTTTTGACCGGGGGGAAGTGAGACTTCATTGTAGTGCAGATTTCCTTTGCAAGCTTGCTTGGTTGGCCAAAAAGGGCGTATGCGTTTTTTCCTGAATATATTCAGGAAAAAACGCATACGCCCTTTTTGGCCAAGTGCATCATTGTGGACGTTCTGCCTCTTTTCCTATGCTTTAAATGCAATTCCAGTCTACCTCCTGAAATCGGTTTCCTGCAATTCTGCCCCGCTTTCAAGTCCTCTTGGCAGCCTTACTTCAGTATATTTTTGGACGATAGCTGTCATTTATAACTCTGCAGGTTTGTGAATTACAGTGCCCCTGAGCTCCTTTCTTCAACTCGCTTTCTTGTGAGCTGGCCGCAACACCGCAGGATTGCTTCAGGCCCTAATCTGGTTCCGGCACGGCACGCTGAGCCTTTGGTTAATTCCTCTTCCTGGTGGGAAATGAGAGTTAAATTTGCCCGTCCAGACACCTCCAGCTAGTCTCTCATTGGTTCTCCCTATTCCTGTTCATCTTCCGCAGAAATTGCAAACTGGGCCAAACAGGAGGTTAAAGGCACTGACTCTCCAAGTCGGGAGAGTGTTAGTAAAGCATCTGGAATGTTGCACCCGAGTACCAGGGGACGAGAACTGAGACATATTGGAACACGTCTCCCGATCACACGGTTGATCATACTCTGGGTTCCACGTGCATGTTTTAGCTGAAGGAAGAATCCCTTAAACCTGGAGAGTTGAGACCCGTGGAATGGGTACCATGCAATATGACTTCAAAGGGTCTTTATTTGCTCACCGAACCTCTCCAATCCTATCACTGCTGCGTTTATGCCCCTGTACACACGCTTGATTTTCTTTCAGACACATAGCAATCCATAGGTTTTAAGATACTTACTAGTCAGGTACATTCTTAGGCGTTTAATATGGGGTGTTGAGTCCATTTCGTTGAGCAAGGAGTAGTTCTTGTCTATTCCATATTTGGCTTAAGGAACTTTATCTGCGCTCATTTAAATCTCTGGTTTGATGCAGCACCCCAACTCACCTTTCCCCTTAAGCAAGCATAAGTTGGTTTTCTAAATTTGAGACCCTGTTCTGTTTTGTAATCCAGTTCCTGTGTAGCCAAGTTTACATCCCGTGTATTAGTGATATCTTATGATGTTTCTTTTTCTGTGTGACTTATTTCAGTTAGAATCATCATACCTGAATCCACTCATTATGCTGCTACGGGCCTGATGACATAGATTTCATTGCTGAGTGATATTGCATTGTACGTAAGTACCACAACTTCTTTATCCATTTTTCACTTTCTGCGATATTGAACTTGTACCGTAAACGAGGTTCTTGTAAACAGAGCCGTCCCAAACTTTGGGGTGGCTGTGTCTTTTTGATTTTAATTTCCCTAAGCTATAGGACCATAAGTGGAAGTGCCCTAGGCTCTGTTGCTTTGTTTTTTAGATGTTTCAGGAAACACCATACACCTCTCCCGAGTGGCTGTTGGCAATTTACATCCCGCCCATCAGCATAACAAGGCTCCCAGTTCTCCATGGCCTGTCCTGCCTTTCTGGATTTTACACTTTTTTCAGATGGCCCTTTTGACCGGGGGGAAGTGAGACTTCATTGTAGTGCAGATTTCCTTTGCAAGCTTGCTTGGTTGGCCAAAAAGGGCGTATGCGTTTTTTCCTGAATATATTCAGGAAAAAACGCATACGCCCTTTTTGGCCAAGTGCATCATTGTGGACGTTCTGCCTCTTTTCCTATGCTTTAAATGCAATTCCAGTCTACCTCCTGAAATCGGTTTCCTGCAATTCTGCCCCGCTTTCAAGTCCTCTTGGCAGCCTTACTTCAGTATATTTTTGGACGATAGCTGTCATTTATAACTCTGCAGGTTTGTGAATTACAGTGCCCCTGAGCTCCTTTCTTCAACTCGCTTTCTTGTGAGCTGGCCGCAACACCGCAGGATTGCTTCAGGCCCTAATCTGGTTCCGGCACGGCACGCTGAGCCTTTGGTTAATTCCTCTTCCTGGTGGGAAATGAGAGTTAAATTTGCCCGTCCAGACACCTCCAGCTAGTCTCTCATTGGTTCTCCCTATTCCTGTTCATCTTCCGCAGAAATTGCAAACTGGGCCAAACAGGAGGTTAAAGGCACTGACTCTCCAAGTCGGGAGAGTGTTAGTAAAGCGTCTGGAATGTTGCACCCGAGTACCAGGGGACGAGAACTGAGACATATTGGAACACGTCTCCCGATCACACGGTTGATCATACTCTGGGTTCCACGTGCATGTTTTAGCTGAAGGAAGAATCCCTTAAACCTGGAGAGTTGAGACCCGTGGAATGGGTACCATGCAATATGACTTCAAAGGGTCTTCATTTGCTCACCGAACCTCTCCAATCCTATCACTGCTGCGTTTATGCCCCTGTACACACGCTTGATTTTCTTTCAGACACATAGCAATCCATAGGTTTTAAGATACTTACTAGTCAGGTACATTCTTAGGCGTTTAATATGGGGTGTTGAGTCCATTTCGTTGAGCAAGGAGTAGTTCTTGTCTATTCCATATTTGGCTTAAGGAACTTTATCTGTGCTCATTTCAATCTCTGGTTTGATGCAGCACCCCAACTCACCTTTCCCCTTAAGCAAGCATAAGTTGGTTTTCTAAATTTGAGACCCTGTTCTGTTTTGTAATCCAGTTCCTGTGTAGCCAAGTTTACATCCCGTGTATTAGTGATATCTTATGATGTTTCTTTTTCTGTGTGACTTATTTCAGTTAGAATCATCATACCTGAATCCACTCATTATGCTGCTACGGGCCTGATGACATAGATTTCATTGCTGAGTGATATTGCATTGTACGTAAGTACCACAACTTCTTTATCCATTTTTCACTTTCTGCGATATTGAACTTGTACCGTAAACGAGGTTCTTGTAAACAGAGCCGTCCCAAACTTTGGGGTGGCTGTGTCTTTTTGATTTTAATTTCCCTAAGCTATAGGACCATAAGTGGAAGTGCCCTAGGCTCTGTTGCTTTGTTTTTTAGATGTTTCAGGAAACACCATACACCTCTCCCGAGTGGCTGTTGTCAATTTACATCCCGCCCATCAGCATAACAAGGCTCCCAGTTCTCCATGGCCTGTCCTGCCTTTCTGGATTTTACACTTTTTTCAGATGGCCCTTTTGACCGGGGGGAAGTGAGACTTCATTGTAGTGCAGATTTCCTTTGCAAGCTTGCTTGGTTGGCCAAAAAGGGCGTATGCGTTTTTTCCTGAATATATTCAGGAAAAAACGCATACGCCCTTTTTGGCCAAGCGCATCATTGTGGACGTTCTGCCTCTTTTCCTATGCTTTAAATGCAATTCCAGTCTACCTCCTGAAATCGGTTTCCTGCAATTCTGCCCCGCTTTCAAGTCCTCTTGGCAGCCTTACTTCAGTATATTTTTGGACGATAGCTGTCATTTATAACTCTGCAGGTTTGTGAATTACAGTGCCCCTGAGCTCCTTTCTTCAACTCGCTTTCTTGTGAGCTGGCCGCAACACCGCAGGATTGCTTCAGGCCCTAATCTGGTTCCGGCACGGCACGCTGAGCCTTTGGTTAATTCCTCTTCCTGGTGGGAAATGAGAGTTAAATTTGCCCGTCCAGACACCTCCAGCTAGTCTCTCATTGGTTCTCCCTATTCCTGTTCATCTTCCGCAGAAATTGCAAACTGGGCCAAACAGGAGGTTAAAGGCACTGACTCTCCAAGTCGGGAGAGTGTTAGTAAAGCGTCTGGAATGTTGCACCCGAGTACCAGGGGACGAGAACTGAGACATATTGGAACACGTCTCCCGATCACACGGTTGATCATACTCTGGGTTCCACGTGCATGTTTTAGCTGAAGGAAGAATCCCTTAAACCTGGAGAGTTGAGACCCGTGGAATGGGTACCATGCAATATGACTTCAAAGGGTCTTCATTTGCTCACCGAACCTCTCCAATCCTATCACTGCTGCGTTTATGCCCCTGTACACACGCTTGATTTTCTTTCAGACACATAGCAATCCATAGGTTTTAAGATACTTACTAGTCAGGTACATTCTTAGGCGTTTAATATGGGGTGTTGAGTCCATTTCGTTGAGCAAGGAGTAGTTCTTGTCTATTCCATATTTGGCTTAAGGAACTTTATCTGTGCTCATTTCAATCTCTGGTTTGATGCAGCACCCCAACTCACCTTTCCCCTTAAGCAAGCATAAGTTGGTTTTCTAAATTTGAGACCCTGTTCTGTTTTGTAATCCAGTTCCTGTGTAGCCAAGTTTACATCCCGTGTATTAGTGATATCTTATGATGTTTCTTTTTCTGTGTGACTTATTTCAGTTAGAATCATCATACCTGAATCCACTCATTATGCTGCTACGGGCCTGATGACATAGATTTCATTGCTGAGTGATATTGCATTGTACGTAAGTACCACAACTTCTTTATCCATTTTTCACTTTCTGCGATATTGAACTTGTACCGTAAACGAGGTTCTTGTAAACAGAGCCGTCCCAAACTTTGGGGTGGCTGTGTCTTTTTGATTTTAATTTCCCTAAGCTATAGGACCATAAGTGGAAGTGCCCTAGGCTCTGTTGTTTTGTTTTTTAGATGTTTCAGGAAACACCATACACCTCTCCCGAGTGGCTGTTGGCAATTTACATCCCGCCCATCAGCATAACAAGGCTCCCAGTTCTCCATGGCCTGTCCTGCCTTTCTGGATTTTACACTTTTTTCAGATGGCCCTTTTGACCGGGGGGAAGTGAGACTTCATTGTAGTGCAGATTTCCTTTGCAAGCTTGCTTGGTTGGCCAAAAAGGGCGTATGCGTTTTTTCCTGAATATATTCAGGAAAAAACGCATACGCCCTTTTTGGCCAAGTGCATCATTGTGGACGTTCTGCCTCTTTTCCTATGCTTTAAATGCAATTCCAGTCTACCTCCTGAAATCGGTTTCCTGCAATTCTGCCCCGCTTTCAAGTCCTCTTGGCAGCCTTACTTCAGTATATTTTTGGACGATAGCTGTCATTTATAACTCTGCAGGTTTGTGAATTACAGTGCCCCTGAGCTCCTTTCTTCAACTCGCTTTCTTGTGAGCTGGCCGCAACACCGCAGGATTGCTTCAGGCCCTAATCTGGTTCCGGCACGGCACGCTGAGCCTTTGGTTAATTCCTCTTCCTGGTGGGAAATGAGAGTTAAATTTGCCCGTCCAGACACCTCCAGCTAGTCTCTCATTGGTTCTCCCTATTCCTGTTCATCTTCCGCAGAAATTGCAAACTGGGCCAAACAGGAGGTTAAAGGCACTGACTCTCCAAGTCGGGAGAGTGTTAGTAAAGCGTCTGGAATGTTGCACCCGAGTACCAGGGGACGAGAACTGAGACATATTGGAACACGTCTCCCGATCACACGGTTGATCATACTCTGGGTTCCACGTGCATGTTTTAGCTGAAGGAAGAATCCCTTAAACCTGGAGAGTTGAGACCCGTGGAATGGGTACCATGCAATATGACTTCAAAGGGTCTTCATTTGCTCACCGAACCTCTCCAATCCTATCACTGCTGCGTTTATGCCCCTGTACACACGCTTGATTTTCTTTCAGACACATAGCAATCCATAGGTTTTAAGATACTTACTAGTCAGGTACATTCTTAGGCGTTTAATATGGGGTGTTGAGTCCATTTCGTTGAGCAAGGAGTAGTTCTTGTCTATTTCATATTTGGCTTAAGGAACTTTATCTGTGCTCATTTCAATCTCTGGTTTGATGCAGCACCCCAACTCACCTTTCCCCTTAAGCAAGCATAAGTTGGTTTTCTAAATTTGAGACCCTGTTCTGTTTTGTAATCCAGTTCCTGTGTAGCCAAGTTTACATCCCGTGTATTAGTGATATCTTATGATGTTTCTTTTTCTGTGTGACTTATTTCAGTTAGAATCATCATACCTGAATCCACTCATTATGCTGCTACGGGCCTGATGACATAGATTTCATTGCTGAGTGATATTGCATTGTACGTAAGTACCACAACTTCTTTATCCATTTTTCACTTTCTGCGATATTGAACTTGTACCGTAAACGAGGTTCTTGTAAACAGAGCCGTCCCAAACTTTGGGGTGGCTGTGTCTTTTTGATTTTAATTTCCCTAAGCTATAGGACCATAAGTGGAAGTGCCCTAGGCTCTGTTGCTTTGTTTTTTAGATGTTTCAGGAAACACCATACACCTCTCCCGAGTGGCTGTTGGCAATTTACATCCCGCCCATCAGCATAACAAGGCTCCCAGTTCTCCATGGCCTGTCCTGCCTTTCTGGATTTTACACTTTTTTCAGATGGCCCTTTTGACCGGGGGGAAGTGAGACTTCATTGTAGTGCCGATTTCCTTTGCAAGCTTGCTTGGTTGGCCAAAAAGGGCGTATGCGTTTTTTCCTGAATATATTCAGGAAAAAACGCATACGCCCTTTTTGGCCAAGCGCATCATTGTGGACGTTCTGCCTCTTTTCCTATGCTTTAAATGCAATTCCAGTCTACCTCCTGAAATCGGTTTCCTGCAATTCTGCCCCGCTTTCAAGTCCTCTTGGCAGCCTTACTTCAGTATATTTTTGGACGATAGCTGTCATTTATAACTCTGCAGGTTTGTGAATTACAGTGCCCCTGAGCTCCTTTCTTCAACTCGCTTTCTTGTGAGCTGGCCGCAACACCGCAGGATTGCTTCAGGCCCTAATCTGGTTCCGGCACGGCACGCTGAGCCTTTGGTTAATTCCTCTTCCTGGTGGGAAATGAGAGTTAAATTTGCCCGTCCAGACACCTCCAGCTAGTCTCTCATTGGTTCTCCCTATTCCTGTTCATCTTCCGCAGAAATTGCAAACTGGGCCAAACAGGAGGTTAAAGGCACTGACTCTCCAAGTCGGGAGAGTGTTAGTAAAGCGTCTGGAATGTTGCACCCGAGTACCAGGGGACGAGAACTGAGACATATTGGAACACGTCTCCCGATCACACGGTTGATCATACTCTGGGTTCCACGTGCATGTTTTAGCTGAAGGAAGAATCCCTTAAACCTGGAGAGTTGAGACCCGTGGAATGGGTACCATGCAATATGACTTCAAAGGGTCTTCATTTGCTCACCGAACCTCTCCAATCCTATCACTGCTGCGTTTATGCCCCTGTACACACGCTTGATTTTCTTTCAGACACATAGCAATCCATAGGTTTTAAGATACTTACTAGTCAGGTACATTCTTAGGCGTTTAATATGGGGTGTTGAGTCCATTTCGTTGAGCAAGGAGTAGTTCTTGTCTATTCCATATTTGGCTTAAGGAACTTTATCTGTGCTCATTTCAATCTCTGGTTTGATGCAGCACCCCAACTCACCTTTCCCCTTAAGCAAGCATAAGTTGGTTTTCTAAATTTGAGACCCTGTTCTGTTTTGTAATCCAGTTCCTGTGTAGCCAAGTTTACATCCCGTGTATTAGTGATATCTTATGATGTTTCTTTTTCTGTGTGACTTATTTCAGTTAGAATCATCATACCTGAATCCACTCATTATGCTGCTACGGGCCTGATGACATAGATTTCATTGCTGAGTGATATTGCATTGTACGTAAGTACCACAACTTCTTTATCCATTTTTCACTTTCTGCGATATTGAACTTGTACCGTAAACGAGGTTCTTGTAAACAGAGCCGTCCCAAACTTTGGGGTGGCTGTGTCTTTTTGATTTTAATTTCCCTAAGCTATAGGACCATAAGTGGAAGTGCCCTAGGCTCTGTTGCTTTGTTTTTTAGATGTTTCAGGAAACACCATACACCTCTCCCGAGTGGCTGTTGTCAATTTACATCCCGCCCATCAGCATAACAAGGCTCCCAGTTCTCCATGGCCTGTCCTGCCTTTCTGGATTTTACACTTTTTTCAGATGGCCCTTTTGACCGGGGGGAAGTGAGACTTCATTGTAGTGCAGATTTCCTTTGCAAGCTTGCTTGGTTGGCCAAAAAGGGCGTATGCGTTTTTTCCTGAATATATTCAGGAAAAAACGCATACGCCCTTTTTGGCCAAGCGCATCATTGTGGACGTTCTGCCTCTTTTCCTATGCTTTAAATGCAATTCCAGTCTACCTCCTGAAATCGGTTTCCTGCAATTCTGCCCCGCTTTCAAGTCCTCTTGGCAGCCTTACTTCAGTATATTTTTGGACGATAGCTGTCATTTATAACTCTGCAGGTTTGTGAATTACAGTGCCCCTGAGCTCCTTTCTTCAACTCGCTTTCTTGTGAGCTGGCCGCAACACCGCAGGATTGCTTCAGGCCCTAATCTGGTTCCGGCACGGCACGCTGAGCCTTTGGTTAATTCCTCTTCCTGGTGGGAAATGAGAGTTAAATTTGCCCGTCCAGACACCTCCAGCTAGTCTCTCATTGGTTCTCCCTATTCCTGTTCATCTTCCGCAGAAATTGCAAACTGGGCCAAACAGGAGGTTAAAGGCACTGACTCTCCAAGTCGGGAGAGTGTTAGTAAAGCGTCTGGAATGTTGCACCCGAGTACCAGGGGACGAGAACTGAGACATATTGGAACACGTCTCCCGATCACACGGTTGATCATACTCTGGGTTCCACGTGCATGTTTTAGCTGAAGGAAGAATCCCTTAAACCTGGAGAGTTGAGACCCGTGGAATGGGTACCATGCAATATGACTTCAAAGGGTCTTCATTTGCTCACCGAACCTCTCCAATCCTATCACTGCTGCGTTTATGCCCCTGTACACACGCTTGATTTTCTTTCAGACACATAGCAATCCATAGGTTTTAAGATACTTACTAGTCAGGTACATTCTTAGGCGTTTAATATGGGGTGTTGAGTCCATTTCGTTGAGCAAGGAGTAGTTCTTGTCTATTCCATATTTGGCTTAAGGAACTTTATCTGTGCTCATTTCAATCTCTGGTTTGATGCAGCACCCCAACTCACCTTTCCCCTTAAGCAAGCATAAGTTGGTTTTCTAAATTTGAGACCCTGTTCTGTTTTGTAATCCAGTTCCTGTGTAGCCAAGTTTACATCCCGTGTATTAGTGATATCTTATGATGTTTCTTTTTCTGTGTGACTTATTTCAGTTAGAATCATCATACCTGAATCCACTCATTATGCTGCTACGGGCCTGATGACATAGATTTCATTGCTGAGTGATATTGCATTGTACGTAAGTACCACAACTTCTTTATCCATTTTTCACTTTCTGCGATATTGAACTTGTACCGTAAACGAGGTTCTTGTAAACAGAGCCGTCCCAAACTTTGGGGTGGCTGTGTCTTTTTGATTTTAATTTCCCTAAGCTATAGGACCATAAGTGGAAGTGCCCTAGGCTCTGTTGTTTTGTTTTTTAGATGTTTCAGGAAACACCATACACCTCTCCCGAGTGGCTGTTGGCAATTTACATCCCGCCCATCAGCATAACAAGGCTCCCAGTTCTCCATGGCCTGTCCTGCCTTTCTGGATTTTACACTTTTTTCAGATGGCCCTTTTGACCGGGGGGAAGTGAGACTTCATTGTAGTGCAGATTTCCTTTGCAAGCTTGCTTGGTTGGCCAAAAAGGGCGTATGCGTTTTTTCCTGAATATATTCAGGAAAAAACGCATACGCCCTTTTTGGCCAAGTGCATCATTGTGGACGTTCTGCCTCTTTTCCTATGCTTTAAATGCAATTCCAGTCTACCTCCTGAAATCGGTTTCCTGCAATTCTGCCCCGCTTTCAAGTCCTCTTGGCAGCCTTACTTCAGTATATTTTTGGACGATAGCTGTCATTTATAACTCTGCAGGTTTGTGAATTACAGTGCCCCTGAGCTCCTTTCTTCAACTCGCTTTCTTGTGAGCTGGCCGCAACACCGCAGGATTGCTTCAGGCCCTAATCTGGTTCCGGCACGGCACGCTGAGCCTTTGGTTAATTCCTCTTCCTGGTGGGAAATGAGAGTTAAATTTGCCCGTCCAGACACCTCCAGCTAGTCTCTCATTGGTTCTCCCTATTCCTGTTCATCTTCCGCAGAAATTGCAAACTGGGCCAAACAGGAGGTTAAAGGCACTGACTCTCCAAGTCGGGAGAGTGTTAGTAAAGCGTCTGGAATGTTGCACCCGAGTACCAGGGGACGAGAACTGAGACATATTGGAACACGTCTCCCGATCACACGGTTGATCATACTCTGGGTTCCACGTGCATGTTTTAGCTGAAGGAAGAATCCCTTAAACCTGGAGAGTTGAGACCCGTGGAATGGGTACCATGCAATATGACTTCAAAGGGTCTTCATTTGCTCACCGAACCTCTCCAATCCTATCACTGCTGCGTTTATGCCCCTGTACACACGCTTGATTTTCTTTCAGACACATAGCAATCCATAGGTTTTAAGATACTTACTAGTCAGGTACATTCTTAGGCGTTTAATATGGGGTGTTGAGTCCATTTCGTTGAGCAAGGAGTAGTTCTTGTCTATTTCATATTTGGCTTAAGGAACTTTATCTGTGCTCATTTCAATCTCTGGTTTGATGCAGCACCCCAACTCACCTTTCCCCTTAAGCAAGCATAAGTTGGTTTTCTAAATTTGAGACCCTGTTCTGTTTTGTAATCCAGTTCCTGTGTAGCCAAGTTTACATCCCGTGTATTAGTGATATCTTATGATGTTTCTTTTTCTGTGTGACTTATTTCAGTTAGAATCATCATACCTGAATCCACTCATTATGCTGCTACGGGCCTGATGACATAGATTTCATTGCTGAGTGATATTGCATTGTACGTAAGTACCACAACTTCTTTATCCATTTTTCACTTTCTGCGATATTGAACTTGTACCGTAAACGAGGTTCTTGTAAACAGAGCCGTCCCAAACTTTGGGGTGGCTGTGTCTTTTTGATTTTAATTTCCCTAAGCTATAGGACCATAAGTGGAAGTGCCCTAGGCTCTGTTGCTTTGTTTTTTAGATGTTTCAGGAAACACCATACACCTCTCCCGAGTGGCTGTTGGCAATTTACATCCCGCCCATCAGCATAACAAGGCTCCCAGTTCTCCATGGCCTGTCCTGCCTTTCTGGATTTTACACTTTTTTCAGATGGCCCTTTTGACCGGGGGGAAGTGAGACTTCATTGTAGTGCCGATTTCCTTTGCAAGCTTGCTTGGTTGGCCAAAAAGGGCGTATGCGTTTTTTCCTGAATATATTCAGGAAAAAACGCATACGCCCTTTTTGGCCAAGCGCATCATTGTGGACGTTCTGCCTCTTTTCCTATGCTTTAAATGCAATTCCAGTCTACCTCCTGAAATCGGTTTCCTGCAATTCTGCCCCGCTTTCAAGTCCTCTTGGCAGCCTTACTTCAGTATATTTTTGGACGATAGCTGTCATTTATAACTCTGCAGGTTTGTGAATTACAGTGCCCCTGAGCTCCTTTCTTCAACTCGCTTTCTTGTGAGCTGGCCGCAACACCGCAGGATTGCTTCAGGCCCTAATCTGGTTCCGGCACGGCACGCTGAGCCTTTGGTTAATTCCTCTTCCTGGTGGGAAATGAGAGTTAAATTTGCCCGTCCAGACACCTCCAGCTAGTCTCTCATTGGTTCTCCCTATTCCTGTTCATCTTCCGCAGAAATTGCAAACTGGGCCAAACAGGAGGTTAAAGGCACTGACTCTCCAAGTCGGGAGAGTGTTAGTAAAGCGTCTGGAATGTTGCACCCGAGTACCAGGGGACGAGAACTGAGACATATTGGAACACGTCTCCCGATCACACGGTTGATCATACTCTGGGTTCCACGTGCATGTTTTAGCTGAAGGAAGAATCCCTTAAACCTGGAGAGTTGAGACCCGTGGAATGGGTACCATGCAATATGACTTCAAAGGGTCTTCATTTGCTCACCGAACCTCTCCAATCCTATCACTGCTGCGTTTATGCCCCTGTACACACGCTTGATTTTCTTTCAGACACATAGCAATCCATAGGTTTTAAGATACTTACTAGTCAGGTACATTCTTAGGCGTTTAATATGGGGTGTTGAGTCCATTTCGTTGAGCAAGGAGTAGTTCTTGTCTATTCCATATTTGGCTTAAGGAACTTTATCTGTGCTCATTTCAATCTCTGGTTTGATGCAGCACCCCAACTCACCTTTCCCCTTAAGCAAGCATAAGTTGGTTTTCTAAATTTGAGACCCTGTTCTGTTTTGTAATCCAGTTCCTGTGTAGCCAAGTTTACATCCCGTGTATTAGTGATATCTTATGATGTTTCTTTTTCTGTGTGACTTATTTCAGTTAGAATCATCATACCTGAATCCACTCATTATGCTGCTACGGGCCTGATGACATAGATTTCATTGCTGAGTGATATTGCATTGTACGTAAGTACCACAACTTCTTTATCCATTTTTCACTTTCTGCGATATTGAACTTGTACCGTAAACGAGGTTCTTGTAAACAGAGCCGTCCCAAACTTTGGGGTGGCTGTGTCTTTTTGATTTTAATTTCCCTAAGCTATAGGACCATAAGTGGAAGTGCCCTAGGCTCTGTTGCTTTGTTTTTTAGATGTTTCAGGAAACACCATACACCTCTCCCGAGTGGCTGTTGGCAATTTACATCCCGCCCATCAGCATAACAAGGCTCCCAGTTCTCCATGGCCTGTCCTGCCTTTCTGGATTTTACACTTTTTTCAGATGGCCCTTTTGACCGGGGGGAAGTGAGACTTCATTGTAGTGCAGATTTCCTTTGCAAGCTTGCTTGGTTGGCCAAAAAGGGCGTATGCGTTTTTTCCTGAATATATTCAGGAAAAAACGCATACGCCCTTTTTGGCCAAGCGCATCATTGTGGACGTTCTGCCTCTTTTCCTATGCTTTAAATGCAATTCCAGTCTACCTCCTGAAATCGGTTTCCTGCAATTCTGCCCCGCTTTCAAGTCCTCTTGGCAGCCTTACTTCAGTATATTTTTGGACGATAGCTGTCATTTATAACTCTGCAGGTTTGTGAATTACAGTGCCCCTGAGCTCCTTTCTTCAACTCGCTTTCTTGTGAGCTGGCGCAACACCGCAGGATTGCTTCAGGCCCTAATCTGGTTCCGGCACGGCACGCTGAGCCTTTGGTTAATTCCTCTTCCTGGTGGGAAATGAGAGTTAAATTTGCCCGTCCAGACACCTCCAGCTAGTCTCTCATTGGTTCTCCCTATTCCTGTTCATCTTCCGCAGAAATTGCAAACTGGGCCAAACAGGAGGTTAAAGGCACTGACTCTCCAAGTCGGGAGAGTGTTAGTAAAGCGTCTGGAATGTTGCACCCGAGTACCAGGGGACGAGAACTGAGACATATTGGAACACGTCTCCCGATCACACGGTTGATCATACTCTGGGTTCCACGTGCATGTTTTAGCTGAAGGAAGAATCCCTTAAACCTGGAGAGTTGAGACCCGTGGAATGGGTACCATGCAATATGACTTCAAAGGGTCTTCATTTGCTCACCGAACCTCTCCAATCCTATCACTGCTGCGTTTATGCCCCTGTACACACGCTTGATTTTCTTTCAGACACATAGCAATCCATAGGTTTTAAGATACTTACTAGTCAGGTACATTCTTAGGCGTTTAATATGGGGTGTTGAGTCCATTTCGTTGAGCAAGGAGTAGTTCTTGTCTATTCCATATTTGGCTTAAGGAACTTTATCTGTGCTCATTTCAATCTCTGGTTTGATGCAGCACCCCAACTCACCTTTCCCCTTAAGCAAGCATAAGTTGGTTTTCTAAATTTGAGACCCTGTTCTGTTTTGTAATCCAGTTCCTGTGTAGCCAAGTTTACATCCCGTGTATTAGTGATATCTTATGATGTTTCTTTTTCTGTGTGACTTATTTCAGTTAGAATCATCATACCTGAATCCACTCATTATGCTGCTACGGGCCTGATGACATAGATTTCATTGCTGAGTGATATTGCATTGTACGTAAGTACCACAACTTCTTTATCCATTTTTCACTTTCTGCGATATTGAACTTGTACTGTAAACGAGGTTCTTGTAAACAGACCTGTCCCAAACTTTGGGGTGGCTGTGTCTTTTTGATTTTAATTTCCCTAAGCTATAGGACCATAAGTGGAAGTGCCCTAGGCTCTGTTGCTTTGTTTTTTAGATGTTTCAGGAAACACCATACACCTCTCCCGAGTGGCTGTTGGCAATTTACATCCCGCCCATCAGCATAACAAGGCTCCCAGTTCTCCATGGCCTGTCCTGCCTTTCTGGATTTTACACTTTTTTCAGATGGCCCTTTTGACCGGGGGGAAGTGAGACTTCATTGTAGTGCAGATTTCCTTTGCAAGCTTGCTTGGTTGGCCAAAAAGGGCGTATGCGTTTTTTCCTGAATATATTCAGGAAAAAACGCATACGCCCTTTTTGGCCAAGTGCATCATTGTGGACGTTCTGCCTCTTTTCCTATGCTTTAAATGCAATTCCAGTCTACCTCCTGAAATCGGTTTCCTGCAATTCTGCCCCGCTTTCAAGTCCTCTTGGCAGCCTTACTTCAGTATATTTTTGGACGATAGCTGTCATTTATAACTCTGCAGGTTTGTGAATTACAGTGCCCCTGAGCTCCTTTCTTCAACTCGCTTTCTTGTGAGCTGGCCGCAACACCGCAGGATTGCTTCAGGCCCTAATCTGGTTCCGGCACGGCACGCTGAGCCTTTGGTTAATTCCTCTTCCTGGTGGGAAATGAGAGTTAAATTTGCCCGGCCAGACACCTCCAGCTAGTCTCTCATTGGTTCTCCCTATTCCTGTTCATCTTCCGCAGAAATTGCAAACTGGGCCAAACAGGAGGTTAAAGGCACTGACTCTCCAAGTCGGGAGAGTGTTAGTAAAGCGTCTGGAATGTTGCACCCGAGTACCAGGGGACGAGAACTGAGACATATTGGAACACGTCTCCCGATCACACGGTTGATCATACTCTGGGTTCCACGTGCATGTTTTAGCTGAAGGAAGAATCCCTTAAACCTGGAGAGTTGAGACCCGTGGAATGGGTACCATGCAATATGACTTCAAAGGGTCTTCATTTGCTCACCGAACCTCTCCAATCCTATCACTGCTGCGTTTATGCCCCTGTACACACGCTTGATTTTCTTTCAGACACATAGCAATCCATAGGTTTTAAGATACTTACTAGTCAGGTACATTCTTAGGCGTTTAATATGGGGTGTTGAGTCCATTTCGTTGAGCAAGGAGTAGTTCTTGTCTATTCCATATTTGGCTTAAGGAACTTTATCTGTGCTCATTTCAATCTCTGGTTTGATGCAGCACCCCAACTCACCTTTCCCCTTAAGCAAGCATAAGTTGGTTTTCTAAATTTGAGACCCTGTTCTGTTTTGTAATCCAGTTCCTGTGTAGCCAAGTTTACATCCCGTGTATTAGTGATATCTTATGATGTTTCTTTTTCTGTGTGACTTATTTCAGTTAGAATCATCATACCTGAATCCACTCATTATGCTGCTACGGGCCTGATGACATAGATTTCATTGCTGAGTGATATTGCATTGTACGTAAGTACCACAACTTCTTTATCCATTTTTCACTTTCTGCGATATTGAACTTGTACCGTAAACGAGGTTCTTGTAAACAGAGCCGTCCCAAACTTTGGGGTGGCTGTGTCTTTTTGATTTTAATTTCCCTAAGCTATAGGACCATAAGTGGAAGTGCCCTAGGCTCTGTTGCTTTGTTTTTTAGATGTTTCAGGAAACACCATACACCTCTCCCGAGTGGCTGTTGGCAATTTACATCCCGCCCATCAGCATAACAAGGCTCCCAGTTCTCCATGGCCTGTCCTGCCTTTCTGGATTTTACACTTTTTTCAGATGGCCCTTTTGACCAGGGGGAAGTGAGACTTCATTGTAGTGCAGATTTCCTTTGCAAGCTTGCTTGGTTGGCCAAAAAGGGCGTATGCGTTTTTTCCTGAATATATTCAGGAAAAAACGCATACGCCCTTTTTGGCCAAGCGCATCATTGTGGACGTTCTGCCTCTTTTCCTATGCTTTAAATGCAATTCCAGTCTACCTCCTGAAATCGGTTTCCTGCAATTCTGCCCCGCTTTCAAGTCCTCTTGGCAGCCTTACTTCAGTATATTTTTGGACGATAGCTGTCATTTATAACTCTGCAGGTTTGTGAATTACAGTGCCCCTGAGCTCCTTTCTTCAACTCGCTTTCTTGTGAGCTGGCCGCAACACCGCAGGATTGCTTCAGGCCCTAATCTGGTTCCGGCACGGCACGCTGAGCCTTTGGTTAATTCCTCTTCCTGGTGGGAAATGAGAGTTAAATTTGCCCATCCAGACACCTCCAGCTAGTCTCTCATTGGTTCTCCCTATTCCTGTTCATTTTCCGCAGAAATTGCAAACTGGGCCAAACAGGAGGTTAAAGGCACTGACTCTCCAAGTCGGGAGAGTGTTAGTAAAGCGTCTGGAATGTTGCACCCGAGTACCAGGGGACGAGAACTGAGACATATTGGAACACGTCTCCCGATCACACGGTTGATCATACTCTGGGTTCCACGTGCATGTTTTAGCTGAAGGAAGAATCCCTTAAACCTGGAGAGTTGAGACCCGTGGAATGGGTACCATGCAATATGACTTCAAAGGGTCTTCATTTGCTCACCGAACCTCTCCAATCCTATCACTGCTGCGTTTATGCCCCTGTACACACGCTTGATTTTCTTTCAGACACATAGCAATCCATAGGTTTTAAGATACTTACTAGTCAGGTACATTCTTAGGCGTTTAATATGGGGTGTTGAGTCCATTTCGTTGAGCAAGGAGTAGTTCTTGTCTATTCCATATTTGGCTTAAGGAACTTTATCTGTGCTCATTTCAATCTCTGGTTTGATGCAGCACCCCAACTCACCTTTCCCCTTAAGCAAGCATAAGTTGGTTTTCTAAATTTGAGACCCTGTTCTGTTTTGTAATCCAGTTCCTGTGTAGCCAAGTTTACATTCCGTGTATTAGTGATATCTTATGATGTTTCTTTTTCTGTGTGACTTATTTCAGTTAGAATCATCATACCTGAATCCACTCATTATGCTGCTACGGGCCTGATGACATAGATTTCATTGCTGAGTGATATTGCATTGTACGTAAGTACCACAACTTCTTTATCCATTTTTCACTTTCTGCGATATTGAACTTGTACCGTAAACGAGGTTCTTGTAAACAGAGCCGTCCCAAACTTTGGGGTGGCTGTGTCTTTTTGATTTTAATTTCCCTAAGCTATAGGACCATAAGTGGAAGTGCCCTAGGCTCTGTTGCTTTGTTTTTTAGATGTTTCAGGAAACACCATACACCTCTCCCGAGTGGCTGTTGGCAATTTACATCCCGCCCATCAGCATAACAAGGCTCCCAGTTCTCCATGGCCTGTCCTGCCTTTCTGGATTTTACACTTTTTTCAGATGGCCCTTTTGACCGGGGGGAAGTGAGACTTCATTGTAGTGCAGATTTCCTTTGCAAGCTTGCTTGGTTGGCCAAAAAGGGCGTATGCGTTTTTTCCTGAATATATTCAGGAAAAAACGCATACGCCCTTTTTGGCCAAGCGCATCATTGTGGACGTTCTGCCTCTTTTCCTATGCTTTAAATGCAATTCCAGTCTACCTCCTGAAATCGGTTTCCTGCAATTCTGCCCCGCTTTCAAGTCCTCTTGGCAGCCTTACTTCAGTATATTTTTGGACGATAGCTGTCATTTATAACTCTGCAGGTTTGTGAATTACAGTGCCCCTGAGCTCCTTTCTTCAACTCGCTTTCTTGTGAGCTGGCCGCAACACCGCAGGATTGCTTCAGGCCCTAATCTGGTTCCGGCACGGCACGCTGAGCCTTTGGTTGATTCCTCTTCCTGGTGGGAAATGAGAGTTAAATTTGCCCGTCCAGACACCTCCAGCTAGTCTCTCATTGGTTCTCCCTATTCCTGTTCATCTTCCGCAGAAATTGCAAACTGGGCCAAACAGGAGGTTAAAGGCACTGACTCTCCAAGTCGGGAGAGTGTTAGTAAAGCGTCTGGAATGTTGCACCCGAGTACCAGGGGACGAGAACTGAGACATATTGGAACACGTCTCCCGATCACACGGTTGATCATACTCTGGGTTCCACGTGCATGTTTTAGCTGAAGGAAGAATCCCTTAAACCTGGAGAGTTGAGACCCGTGGAATGGGTACCATGCAATATGACTTCAAAGGGTCTTCATTTGCTCACCGAACCTCTCCAATCCTATCACTGCTGCGTTTATGCCCCTGTACACACGCTTGATTTTCTTTCAGACACATAGCAATCCGTAGGTTTTAAGATACTTACTAGTCAGGTACATTCTTAGGCGTTTAATATGGGGTGTTGAGTCCATTTCGTTGAGCAAGGAGTAGTTCTTGTCTATTCCATATTTGGCTTAAGGAACTTTATCTGTGCTCATTTCAATCTCTGGTTTGATGCAGCACCCCAACTCACCTTTCCCCTTAAGCAAGCATAAGTTGGTTTTCTAAATTTGAGACCCTGTTCTGTTTTGTAATCCAGTTCCTGTGTAGCCAAGTTTACCTTCCGTGTATTAGTGATATCTTATGATGTTTCTTTTTCTGTGTGACTTATTTCAGTTAGAATCATCATACCTGAATCCACTCATTATGCTGCTACGGGCCTGATGACATAGATTTCATTGCTGAGTGATATTGCATTGTACGTAAGTACCACAACTTCTTTATCCATTTTTCACTTTCTGCGATATTGAACTTGTACCGTAAACGAGGTTCTTGTAAACAGAGCCGTCCCAAACTTTGGGGTGGCTGTGTCTTTTTGATTTTAATTTCCCTAAGCTATAGGACCATAAGTGGAAGTGCCCTAGGCTCTGTTGCTTTGTTTTTTAGATGTTTCAGGAAACACCATACACCTCTCCCGAGTGGCTGTTGGCAATTTACATCCCGCCCATCAGCATAACAAGGCTCCCAGTTCTCCATCGCCTGTCCTGCCTTTCTGGATTTTACACTTTTTTCAGATGGCCCTTTTGACCGGGGGGAAGTGAGACTTCATTGTAGTGCAGATTTCCTTTGCAAGCTTGCTTGGTTGGCCAAAAAGGGCGTATGCGTTTTTTCCTGAATATATTCAGGAAAAAACGCATACGCCCTTTTTGGCCAAGTGCATCATTGTGGACGTTCTGCCTCTTTTCCTATGCTTTAAATGCAATTCCAGTCTACCTCCTGAAATCGGTTTCCTGCAATTCTGCCCCGCTTTCAAGTCCTCTTGGCAGCCTTACTTCAGTATATTTTTGGACGATAGCTGTCATTTATAACTCTGCAGGTTTGTGAATTACAGTGCCCCTGAGCTCCTTTCTTCAACTCGCTTTCTTGTGAGCTGGCCGCAACACCGCAGGATTGCTTCAGGCCCTAATCTGGTTCCGGCACGGCACGCTGAGCCTTTGGTTAATTCCTCTTCCTGGTGGGAAATGAGAGTTAAATTTGCCCGTCCAGACACCTCCAGCTAGTCTCTCATTGGTTCTCCCTATTCCTGTTCATCTTCCGCAGAAATTGCAAACTGGGCCAAACAGGAGGTTAAAGGCACTGACTCTCCAAGTCGGGAGAGTGTTAGTAAAGCGTCTGGAATGTTGCACCCGAGTACCAGGGGACGAGAACTGAGACATATTGGAACACGTCTCCCGATCACACGGTTGATCATACTCTGGGTTCCACGTGCATGTTTTAGCTGAAGGAAGAATCCCTTAAACCTGGAGAGTTGAGACCCGTGGAATGGGTACCATGCAATATGACTTCAAAGGGTCTTCATTTGCTCACCGAACCTCTCCAATCCTATCACTGCTGCGTTTATGCCCCTGTACACACGCTTGATTTTCTTTCAGACACATAGCAATCCATAGGTTTTAAGATACTTACTAGTCAGGTACATTCTTAGGCGTTTAATATGGGGTGTTGAGTCCATTTCGTTGAGCAAGGAGTAGTTCTTGTCTATTCCATATTTGGCTTAAGGAACTTTATCTGTGCTCATTTCAATCTCTGGTTTGATGCAGCACCCCAACTCACCTTTCCCCTTAAGCAAGCATAAGTTGGTTTTCTAAATTTGAGACCCTGTTCTGTTTTGTAATCCAGTTCCTGTGTAGCCAAGTTTACATTCCGTGTATTAGTGATATCTTATGATGTTTCTTTTTCTGTGTGACTTATTTCAGTTAGAATCATCATACCTGAATCCACTCATTATGCTGCTACGGGCCTGATGACATAGATTTCATTGCTGAGTGATATTGCATTGTACGTAAGTACCACAACTTCTTTATCCATTTTTCACTTTCTGCGATATTGAACTTGTACCGTAAACGAGGTTCTTGTAAACAGAGCCGTCCCAAACTTTGGGGTGGCTGTGTCTTTTTGATTTTAATTTCCCTAAGCTATAGGACCATAAGTGGAAGTGCCCTAGGCTCTGTTGCTTTGTTTTTTAGATGTTTCAGGAAACACCATACACCTCTCCCGAGTGGCTGTTGGCAATTTACATCCCGCCCATCAGCATAACAAGGCTCCCAGTTCTCCATGGCCTGTCCTGCCTTTCTGGATTTTACACTTTTTTCAGATGGCCCTTTTGACCGGGGGGAAGTGAGACTTCATTGTAGTGCAGATTTCCTTTGCAAGCTTGCTTGGTTGGCCAAAAAGGGCGTATGCGTTTTTTCCTGAATATATTCAGGAAAAAACGCATACGCCCTTTTTGGCCAAGCGCATCATTGTGGACGTTCTGCCTCTTTTCCTATGCTTTAAATGCAATTCCAGTCTACCTCCTGAAATCGGTTTCCTGCAATTCTGCCCCGCTTTCAAGTCCTCTTGGCAGCCTTACTTCAGTATATTTTTGGACGATAGCTGTCATTTATAACTCTGCAGGTTTGTGAATTACAGTGCCCCTGAGCTCCTTTCTTCAACTCGCTTTCTTGTGAGCTGGCCGCAACACCGCAGGATTGCTTCAGGCCCTAATCTGGTTCCGGCACGGCACGCTGAGCCTTTGGTTGATTCCTCTTCCTGGTGGGAAATGAGAGTTAAATTTGCCCGTCCAGACACCTCCAGCTAGTCTCTCATTGGTTCTCCCTATTCCTGTTCATCTTCCGCAGAAATTGCAAACTGGGCCAAACAGGAGGTTAAAGGCACTGACTCTCCAAGTCGGGAGAGTGTTAGTAAAGCGTCTGGAATGTTGCACCCGAGTACCAGGGGACGAGAACTGAGACATATTGGAACACGTCTCCCGATCACACGGTTGATCATACTCTGGGTTCCACGTGCATGTTTTAGCTGAAGGAAGAATCCCTTAAACCTGGAGAGTTGAGACCCGTGGAATGGGTACCATGCAATATGACTTCAAAGGGTCTTCATTTGCTCACCGAACCTCTCCAATCCTATCACTGCTGCGTTTATGCCCCTGTACACACGCTTGATTTTCTTTCAGACACATAGCAATCCATAGGTTTTAAGATACTTACTAGTCAGGTACATTCTTAGGCGTTTAATATGGGGTGTTGAGTCCATTTCGTTGAGCAAGGAGTAGTTCTTGTCTATTCCATATTTGGCTTAAGGAACTTTATCTGTGCTCATTTCAATCTCTGGTTTGATGCAGCACCCCAACTCACCTTTCCCCTTAAGCAAGCATAAGTTGGTTTTCTAAATTTGAGACCCTGTTCTGTTTTGTAATCCAGTTCCTGTGTAGCCAAGTTTACATCCCGTGTATTAGTGATATCTTATGATGTTTCTTTTTCTGTGTGACTTATTTCAGTTAGAATCATCATACCTGAATCCACTCATTATGCTGCTACGGGCCTGATGACATAGATTTCATTGCTGAGTGATATTGCATTGTACGTAAGTACCACAACTTCTTTATCCATTTTTCACTTTCTGCGATATTGAACTTGTACCGTAAACGAGGTTCTTGTAAACAGAGCCGTCCCAAACTTTGGGGTGGCTGTGTCTTTTTGATTTTAATTTCCCTAAGCTATAGGACCATAAGTGGAAGTGCCCTAGGCTCTGTTGCTTTGTTTTTTAGATGTTTCAGGAAACACCATACACCTCTCCCGAGTGGCTGTTGGCAATTTACATCCCGCCCATCAGCATAACAAGGCTCCCAGTTCTCCATGGCCTGTCCTGCCTTTCTGGATTTTACACTTTTTTCAGATGGCCCTTTTGACCGGGGGGAAGTGAGACTTCATTGTAGTGCAGATTTCCTTTGCAAGCTTGCTTGGTTGGCCAAAAAGGGCGTATGCGTTTTTTCCTGAATATATTCAGGAAAAAACGCATACGCCCTTTTTGGCCAAGTGCATCATTGTGGACGTTCTGCCTCTTTTCCTATGCTTTAAATGCAATTCCAGTCTACCTCCTGAAATCGGTTTCCTGCAATTCTGCCCCGCTTTCAAGTCCTCTTGGCAGCCTTACTTCAGTATATTTTTGGACGATAGCTGTCATTTATAACTCTGCATGTTTGTGAATTACAGTGCCCCTGAGCTCCTTTCTTCAACTCGCTTTCTTGTGAGCTGGCCGCAACACCGCAGGATTGCTTCAGGCCCTAATCTGGTTCCGGCACGGCACGCTGAGCCTTTGGTTGATTCCTCTTCCTGGTGGGAAATGAGAGTTAAATTTGCCCGTCCAGACACCTCCAGCTAGTCTCTCATTGGTTCTCCCTATTCCTGTTCATCTTCCGCAGAAATTGCAAACTGGGCCAAACAGGAGGTTAAAGGCACTGACTCTCCAAGTCGGGAGAGTGTTAGTAAAGCGTCTGGAATGTTGCACCCGAGTACCAGGGGACGAGAACTGAGACATATTGGAACACGTCTCCCGATCACACGGTTGATCATACTCTGGGTTCCACGTGCATGTTTTAGCTGAAGGAAGAATCCCTTAAACCTGGAGAGTTGAGACCCGTGGAATGGGTACCATGCAATATGACTTCAAAGGGTCTTCATTTGCTCACCGAACCTCTCCAATCCTATCACTGCTGCGTTTACGCCCCTGTACACACGCTTGATTTTCTTTCAGACACATAGCAATCCATAGGTTTTAAGATACTTACTAGTCAGGTACATTCTTAGGCGTTTAATATGGGGTGTTGAGTCCATTTCGTTGAGCAAGGAGTAGTTCTTGTCTATTCCATATTTGGCTTAAGGAACTTTATCTGTGCTCATTTCAATCTCTGGTTTTATGCAGCACCCCAACTCACCTTTCCCCTTAAGCAAGCATAAGTTGGTTTTCTAAATTTGAGACCCTGTTCTGTTTTGTAATCCAGTTCCTGTGTAGCCAAGTTTACATCCCGTGTATTAGTGATATCTTATGATGTTTCTTTTTCTGTGTGACTTATTTCAGTTAGAATCATCATACCTGAATCCACTCATTATGCTGCTACGGGCCTGATGACATAGATTTCATTGCTGAGTGATATTGCATTGTACGTAAGTACCACAACTTCTTTATCCATTTTTCACTTTCTGCGATATTGAACTTGTACCGTAAACGAGGTTCTTGTAAACAGAGCCGTCCCAAACTTTGGGGTGGCTGTGTCTTTTTGATTTTAATTTCCCTAAGCTATAGGACCATAAGTGGAAGTGCCCTAGGCTCTGTTGCTTTGTTTTTTAGATGTTTCAGGAAACACCATACACCTCTCCCGAGTGGCTGTTGGCAATTTACATCCCGCCCATCAGCATAACAAGGCTCCCAGTTCTCCATCGCCTGTCCTGCCTTTCTGGATTTTACACTTTTTTCAGATGGCCCTTTTGACCGGGGGGAAGTGAGACTTCATTGTAGTGCAGATTTCCTTTGCAAGCTTGCTTGGTTGGCCAAAAAGGGCGTATGCGTTTTTTCCTGAATATATTCAGGAAAAAACGCATACGCCCTTTTTGGCCAAGTGCATCATTGTGGACGTTCTGCCTCTTTTCCTATGCTTTAAATGCAATTCCAGTCTACCTCCTGAAATCGGTTTCCTGCAATTCTGCCCCGCTTTCAAGTCCTCTTGGCAGCCTTACTTCAGTATATTTTTGGACGATAGCTGTCATTTATAACTCTGCAGGTTTGTGAATTACAGTGCCCCTGAGCTCCTTTCTTCAACTCGCTTTCTTGTGAGCTGGCCGCAACACCGCAGGATTGCTTCAGGCCCTAATCTGGTTCCGGCACGGCACGCTGAGCCTTTGGTTAATTCCTCTTCCTGGTGGGAAATGAGAGTTAAATTTGCCCGTCCAGACACCTCCAGCTAGTCTCTCATTGGTTCTCCCTATTCCTGTTCATCTTCCGCAGAAATTGCAAACTGGGCCAAACAGGAGGTTAAAGGCACTGACTCTCCAAGTCGGGAGAGTGTTAGTAAAGCGTCTGGAATGTTGCACCCGAGTACCAGGGGACGAGAACTGAGACATATTGGAACACGTCTCCCGATCACACGGTTGATCATACTCTGGGTTCCATGTGCATGTTTTAGCTGAAGGAAGAATCCCTTAAACCTGGAGAGTTGAGACCCGTGGAATGGGTACCATGCAATATGACTTCAAAGGGTCTTCATTTGCTCACCGAACCTCTCCAATCCTATCACTGCTGCGTTTACGCCCCTGTACACACGCTTGATTTTCTTTCAGACACATAGCAATCCATAGGTTTTAAGATACTTACTAGTCAGGTACATTCTTAGGCGTTTAATATGGGGTGTTGAGTCCATTTCGTTGAGCAAGGAGTAGTTCTTGTCTATTCCATATTTGGCTTAAGGAACTTTATCTGTGCTCATTTCAATCTCTGGTTTTATGCAGCACCCCAACTCACCTTTCCCCTTAAGCAAGCATAAGTTGGTTTTCTAAATTTGAGACCCTGTTCTGTTTTGTAATCCAGTTCCTGTGTAGCCAAGTTTACATTCCGTGTATTAGTGATATCTTATGATGTTGCTTTTTCTGTGTGACTTATTTCAGTTAGAATCATCATACCTGTATCCACTCATGCTGCTACGGACCTGATGACATAGATTTCATTGCTGAGTGATATTGCATTGTACGTAAGTACCACAACTTCTTTATCCATTTTTCACTTTCTGCGATATTGAACTTGTACCGTAAACGAGGTTCTTGTAAACAGAGCCATCCCAAACTTTGGGGTGGCTGTGTCTTTTTGATTTTAATTTCCCTAAGCTATAGGACCATAAGTGGAAGTGCCCTAGGCTCTGTTGCTTTGTTTTTTGGATGTTTCAGGAAACACCATACACTTCTCCAGAGCGGCTGCTGGCAATTTACATCCCGCCCATCAGCATAACTAGGCTCCCAGTTCTCCATGGCCTGTCCTGCCTTTCTGGATTTTACACTTTTTTCAGATGGCCCTTTTGACCGGGGGGAAGTGAGACTTCATTGTAGTGCAGATTTCCTTTGCAAGCTTGCTTGGTTGGCCAAAAAGGGCGTATGCGTTTTTTCCTGAATATATTCAGGAAAAAACGCATACGCCCTTTTTGGCCAAGTGCATCATTGTGGACGTTCTGCCTCTTTTCCTATGCTTTAAATGCAATTCCAGTCTACCTCCTGAAATCAGTTTCCTGCAATTCGGCCCCGCTTTCAAGTCCTCTTGGCAGCCTTACTTCAGTATATTTTTGGACGATAGCTGTCATTTATAACTCTGCAGGTTTGTGAATTACAGTGCCCCTGAGCTCCTTTCTTCAACTCGCTTTCTTGTGAGCTGGCCGCAACACCGCAGGATTGCTTCAGGCCCTAATCTGGTTCCGGCACGGCACGCTGAGCCTTTGGTTAATTCCTCTTCCTGGTGGGAAATGAGAGTTAAATTTGCCCGTCCAGACACCTCCAGCTAGTCTCTCATTGGTTCTCCCTATTCCTGTTCATCTTCCGCAGAAATTGCAAACTGGGCCAAACAGGAGGTTAACGGCACTGACTCTCCAAGTCGGGAGAGTGTTAGTAAAGCGTCTGGAATGTTGCACCCGAGTACCAGGGGATGAGAACTGAGACATATTGGAACACGTCTCCCGATCACACGGTTGATCATACTCTGGGTTCCACGTGCATGTTTTAGCTGAAGGAAGAATCCCTTAAACCTGGAGAGTTGAGACCCGTGGAATGGGTACCATGCAATATGACTTCAAAGGGTCTTCATTTGCTCACCGAACCTCTCCAATCCTATCACTGCTGCGTTTATGCCCCTGTACACACGCTTGATTTTCTTTCAGACACATAGCAATCCATAGGTTTTAAGATACTTACTAGTCAGGTACATTCTTAGGCGTTTAATATGGGGTGTTGAGTCCATTTCGTTGAGCAAGGAGTAGTTCTTGTCTATTCCATATTTGGCTTAAGGAACTTTATCTGTGCTCATTTCAATCTCTGGTTTGATGCAGCACCCCAACTCACCTTTCCCCTTAAGCAAGCATAAGTTGGTTTTCTAAATTTGAGACCCTGTTCTGTTTTGTAATCCAGTTCCTGTGTAGCCAAGTTTACATCCCGTGTATTAGTGATATCTTATGATGTTTCTTTTTCTGTGTGACTTATTTCAGTTAGAATCATCATACCTGAATCCACTCATTATGCTGCTACGGGCCTGATGACATAGATTTCATTGCTGAGTGATATTGCATTGTACGTAAGTACCACAACTTCTTTATCCATTTTTCACTTTCTGCGATATTGAACTTGTACCGTAAACGAGGTTCTTGTAAACAGAGCCGTCCCAAACTTTGGGGTGGCTGTGTCTTTTTGATTTTAATTTCCCTAAGCTATAGGACCATAAGTGGAAGTGCCCTAGGCTCTGTTGCTTTGTTTTTTAGATGTTTCAGGAAACACCATACACCTCTCCCGAGTGGCTGTTGGCAATTTACATCCCGCCCATCAGCATAACAAGGCTCCCAGTTCTCCATCGCCTGTCCTGCCTTTCTGGATTTTACACTTTTTTCAGATGGCCCTTTTGACCGGGGGGAAGTGAGACTTCATTGTAGTGCAGATTTCCTTTGCAAGCTTGCTTGGTTGGCCAAAAAGGGCGTATGCGTTTTTTCCTGAATATATTCAGGAAAAAACGCATACGCCCTTTTTGGCCAAGTGCATCATTGTGGACGTTCTGCCTCTTTTCCTATGCTTTAAATGCAATTCCAGTCTACCTCCTGAAATCGGTTTCCTGCAATTCTGCCCCGCTTTCAAGTCCTCTTGGCAGCCTTACTTCAGTATATTTTTGGACGATAGCTGTCATTTATAACTCTGCAGGTTTGTGAATTACAGTGCCCCTGAGCTCCTTTCTTCAACTCGCTTTCTTGTGAGCTGGCCGCAACACCGCAGGATTGCTTCAGGCCCTAATCTGGTTCCGGCACGGCACGCTGAGCCTTTGGTTAATTCCTCTTCCTGGTGGGAAATGAGAGTTAAATTTGCCCGTCCAGACACCTCCAGCTAGTCTCTCATTGGTTCTCCCTATTCCTGTTCATCTTCCGCAGAAATTGCAAACTGGGCCAAACAGGAGGTTAAAGGCACTGACTCTCCAAGTCGGGAGAGTGTTAGTAAAGCGTCTGGAATGTTGCACCCGAGTACCAGGGGACGAGAACTGAGACATATTGGAACACGTCTCCCGATCACACGGTTGATCATACTCTGGGTTCCATGTGCATGTTTTAGCTGAAGGAAGAATCCCTTAAACCTGGAGAGTTGAGACCCGTGGAATGGGTACCATGCAATATGACTTCAAAGGGTCTTCATTTGCTCACCGAACCTCTCCAATCCTATCACTGCTGCGTTTACGCCCCTGTACACACGCTTGATTTTCTTTCAGACACATAGCAATCCATAGGTTTTAAGATACTTACTAGTCAGGTACATTCTTAGGCGTTTAATATGGGGTGTTGAGTCCATTTCGTTGAGCAAGGAGTAGTTCTTGTCTATTCCATATTTGGCTTAAGGAACTTTATCTGTGCTCATTTCAATCTCTGGTTTTATGCAGCACCCCAACTCACCTTTCCCCTTAAGCAAGCATAAGTTGGTTTTCTAAATTTGAGACCCTGTTCTGTTTTGTAATCCAGTTCCTGTGTAGCCAAGTTTACATTCCGTGTATTAGTGATATCTTATGATGTTGCTTTTTCTGTGTGACTTATTTCAGTTAGAATCATCATACCTGAATCCACTCATGCTGCTACGGACCTGATGACATAGATTTCATTGCTGAGTGATATTGCATTGTACGTAAGTACCACAACTTCTTTATCCATTTTTCACTTTCTGCGATATTGAACTTGTACCGTAAACGAGGTTCTTGTAAACAGAGCCGTCCCAAACTTTGGGGTGGCTGTGTCTTTTTGATTTTAATTTCCCTAAGCTATAGGACCATAAGTGGAAGTGCCCTAGGCTCTGTTGCTTTGTTTTTTGGATGTTTCAGGAAACACCATACACTTCTCCAGAGCGGCTGCTGGCAATTTACATCCCGCCCATCAGCATAACTAGGCTCCCAGTTCTCCATGGCCTGTCCTGCCTTTCTGGATTTTACACTTTTTTCAGATGGCCCTTTTGACCGGGGGGAAGTGAGACTTCATTGTAGTGCAGATTTCCTTTGCAAGCTTGCTTGGTTGGCCAAAAAGGGCGTATGCGTTTTTTCCTGAATATATTCAGGAAAAAACGCATACGCCCTTTTTGGCCAAGTGCATCATTGTGGACGTTCTGCCTCTTTTCCTATGCTTTAAATGCAATTCCAGTCTACCTCCTGAAATCAGTTTCCTGCAATTCTGCCCCGCTTTCAAGTCCTCTTGGCAGCCTTACTTCAGTATATTTTTGGACGATAGCTGTCATTTATAACTCTGCAGGTTTGTGAATTACAGTGCCCCTGAGCTCCTTTCTTCAACTCGCTTTCTTGTGAGCTGGCCGCAACACCGCAGGATTGCTTCAGGCCCTAATCTGGTTCCGGCACGGCACGCTGAGCCTTTGGTTAATTCCTCTTCCTGGTGGGAAATGAGAGTTAAATTTGCCCGTCCAGACACCTCCAGCTAGTCTCTCATTGGTTCTCCCTATTCCTGTTCATCTTCCGCAGAAATTGCAAACTGGGCCAAACAGGAGGTTAACGGCACTGACTCTCCAAGTCGGGAGAGTGTTAGTAAAGCGTCTGGAATGTTGCACCCGAGTACCAGGGGATGAGAACTGAGACATATTGGAACACGTCTCCCGATCACACGGTTGATCATACTCTGGGTTCCACGTGCATGTTTTAGCTGAAGGAAGAATCCCTTAAACCTGGAGAGTTGAGACCCGTGGAATGGGTACCATGCAATATGACTTCAAAGGGTCTTCATTTGCTCACCGAACCTCTCCAATCCTATCACTGCTGCGTTTATGCCCCTGTACACACGCTTGATTTTCTTTCAGACACATAGCAATCCATAGGTTTTAAGATACTTACTAGTCAGGTACATTCTTAGGCGTTTAATATGGGGTGTTGAGTCCATTTCGTTGAGCAAGGAGTAGTTCTTGTCTATTCCATATTTGGCTTAAGGAACTTTATCTGTGCTCATTTCAATCTCTGGTTTTATGCAGCACCCCAACTCACCTTTCCCCTTAAGCAAGCATAAGTTGGTTTTCTAAATTTGAGACCCTGTTCTGTTTTGTAATCCAGTTCCTGTGTAGCCAAGTTTACATCCCGTGTATTAGTGATATCTTATGATGTTTCTTTTTCTGTGTGACTTATTTCAGTTAGAATCATCATACCTGAATCCACTCATTATGCTGCTACGGGCCTGATGACATAGATTTCATTGCTGAGTGATATTGCATTGTACGTAAGTACCACAACTTCTTTATCCATTTTTCACTTTCTGCGATATTGAACTTGTACCGTAAACGAGGTTCTTGTAAACAGAGCCGTCCCAAACTTTGGGGTGGCTGTGTCTTTTTGATTTTAATTTCCCTAAGCTATAGGACCATAAGTGGAAGTGCCCTAGGCTCTGTTGCTTTGTTTTTTAGATGTTTCAGGAAACACCATACACCTCTCCCGAGTGGCTGTTGGCAATTTACATCCCGCCCATCAGCATAACAAGGCTCCCAGTTCTCCATGGCCTGTCCTGCCTTTCTGGATTTTACACTTTTTTCAGATGGCCCTTTTGACCGGGGGGAAGTGAGACTTCATTGTAGTGCAGATTTCCTTTGCAAGCTTGCTTGGTTGGCCAAAAAGGGCGTATGCGTTTTTTCCTGAATATATTCAGGAAAAAACGCATACGCCCTTTTTGGCCAAGTGCATCATTGTGGACGTTCTGCCTCTTTTCCTATGCTTTAAATGCAATTCCAGTCTACCTCCTGAAATCGGTTTCCTGCAATTCTGCCCCACTTTCAAGTCCTCTTGGCAGCCTTACTTCAGTATATTTTTGGACGATAGCTGTCATTTATAACTCTGCAGGTTTGTGAATTACAGTGCCCCTGAGCTCCTTTCTTCAACTCGCTTTCTTGTGAGCTGGCCGCAACACCGCAGGATTGCTTCAGGCCCTAATCTGGTTCCGGCACGGCACGCTGAGCCTTTGGTTAATTCCTCTTCCTGGTGGGAAATGAGAGTTAAATTTGCCCGTCCAGACACCTCCAGCTAGTCTCTCATTGGTTCTCCCTATTCCTGTTCATCTTCCACAGAAATTGCAAACTGGGCCAAACAGGAGGTTAAAGGCACTGACTCTCCAAGTCGGGAGAGTGTTAGTAAAGCGTCTGGAATGTTGCACCCGAGTACCAGGGGACGAGAACTGAGACATATTGGAACACGTCTCCCGATCACACGGTTGATCATACTCTGGGTTCCACGTGAATGTTTTAGCTGAAGGAAGAATCCCTTAAACCTGGAGAGTTGAGACCCGTGGAATGGGTACCATGCAATATGACTTCAAAGGGTCTTCATTTGCTCACCGAACCTCTCCAATCCTATCACTGCTGCGTTTATGCCCCTGTACACACGCTTGATTTTCTTTCAGACACATAGCAATCCATAGGTTTTAAGATACTTACTAGTCAGGTACATTCTTAGGCGTTTAATATGGGGTGTTGAGTCCATTTCGTTGAACAAGGAGTAGTTCTTGTCTATTCCATATTTGGCTTAAGGAACTTTATCTGTGCTCATTTCAATCTCTGGTTTTATGCAGCACCCCAACTCACCTTTCCCCTTAAGCAAGCATAAGTTGGTTTTCTAAATTTGAGACCCTGTTCTGTTTTGTAATCCAGTTCCTGTGTAGCCAAGTTTACATTCCGTGTATTAGTGATATCTTATGATGTTTCTTTTTCTGTGTGACTTATTTCAGTTAGAATCATCATACCTGAATCCACTCATTATGCTGCTACGGGCCTGATGACATAGATTTCATTGCTGAGTGATATTGCATTGTACGTAAGTACCACAACTTCTTTATCCATTTTTCACTTTCTGCGATATTGAACTTGTACCGTAAACGAGGTTCTTGTAAACAGAGCCGTCCCAAACTTTGGGGTGGCTGTGTCTTTTTGATTTTAATTTCCCTAAGCTATAGGACCATAAGTGGAAGTGCCCTAGGCTCTGTTGCTTTGTTTTTTAGATGTTTCAGGAAACACCATACACCTCTCCGGAGTGGCTCTTGGCAATTTACATCCCGCCCATCAGCATAACAAGGCTCCCAGTTCTCCATGGCCTGTCCTGCCTTTCTGGATTTTACACTTTTTTCAGATGGCCCTTTTGACCGGGGGAAGTGAGACTTCATTGTAGTGCAGATTTCCTTTGCAAGCTTGCTTGGTTGGCCAAAAAGGGCGTATGCGTTTTTTCCTGAATATATTCAGGAAAAAACGCATACGCCCTTTTTGGCCAAGTGCATCATTGTGGACGTTCTGCCTCTTTTCCTATGCTTTAAATGCAATTCCAGTCTACCTCCTGAAATCGGTTTCCTGCAATTCTGCCCCGCTTTCAAGTCCTCTTGGCAGCCTTACTTCAGTATATTTTTGGACGATAGCTGTCATTTATAACTCTGCAGGTTTGTGAATTACAGTGCCCCTGAGCTCCTTTCTTCAACTCGCTTTCTTGTGAGCTGGCCGCAACACCGCAGGATTGCTTCAGGCCCTAATCTGGTTCCGGCACGGCACGCTGAGCCTTTGGTTAATTCCTCTTCCTGGTGGGAAATGAGAGTTAAATTTGCCCGTCCAGACACCTCCAGCTAGTCTCTCATTGGTTCTCCCTATTCCTGTTCATCTTCCGCAGAAATTGCAAACTGGGCCAAACAGGAGGTTAACGGCACTGACTCTCCAAGTCGGGAGAGTGTTAGTAAAGCGTCTGGAATGTTGCACCCGAGTACCAGGGGATGAGAACTGAGACATATTGGAACACGTCTCCCGATCACACGGTTGATCATACTCTGGGTTCCACGTGCATGTTTTAGCTGAAGGAAGAATCCCTTAAACCTGGAGAGTTGAGACCCGTGGAATGGGTACCATGCAATATGACTTCAAAGGGTCTTCATTTGCTCACCGAACCTCTCCAATCCTATCACTGCTGCGTTTATGCCCCTGTACACACGCTTGATTTTCTTTCAGACACATAGCAATCCATAGGTTTTAAGATACTTACTAGTCAGGTACATTCTTAGGCGTTTAATATGGGGTGTTGAGTCCATTTCGTTGAGCAAGGAGTAGTTCTTGTCTATTCCATATTTGGCTTAAGGAACTTTATCTGTGCTCATTTCAATCTCTGGTTTTATGCAGCACCCCAACTCACCTTTCCCCTTAAGCAAGCATAAGTTGGTTTTCTAAATTTGAGACCCTGTTCTGTTTTGTAATCCAGTTCCTGTGTAGCCAAGTTTACATCCCGTGTATTAGTGATATCTTATGATGTTTCTTTTTCTGTGTGACTTATTTCAGTTAGAATCATCATACCTGAATCCACTCATTATGCTGCTACGGGCCTGATGACATAGATTTCATTGCTGAGTGATATTGCATTGTACGTAAGTACCACAACTTCTTTATCCATTTTTCACTTTCTGCGATATTGAACTTGTACCGTAAACGAGGTTCTTGTAAACAGAGCCGTCCCAAACTTTGGGGTGGCTGTGTCTTTTTGATTTTAATTTCCCTAAGCTATAGGACCATAAGTGGAAGTGCCCTAGGCTCTGTTGCTTTGTTTTTTAGATGTTTCAGGAAACACCATACACCTCTCCCGAGTGGCTGTTGGCAATTTACATCCCGCCCATCAGCATAACAAGGCTCCCAGTTCTCCATGGCCTGTCCTGCCTTTCTGGATTTTACACTTTTTTCAGATGGCCCTTTTGACCGGGGGGAAGTGAGACTTCATTGTAGTGCAGATTTCCTTTGCAAGCTTGCTTGGTTGGCCAAAAAGGGCGTATGCGTTTTTTCCTGAATATATTCAGGAAAAAACGCATACGCCCTTTTTGGCCAAGTGCATCATTGTGGACGTTCTGCCTCTTTTCCTATGCTTTAAATGCAATTCCAGTCTACCTCCTGAAATCGGTTTCCTGCAATTCTGCCCCACTTTCAAGTCCTCTTGGCAGCCTTACTTCAGTATATTTTTGGACGATAGCTGTCATTTATAACTCTGCAGGTTTGTGAATTACAGTGCCCCTGAGCTCCTTTCTTCAACTCGCTTTCTTGTGAGCTGGCCGCAACACCGCAGGATTGCTTCAGGCCCTAATCTGGTTCCGGCACGGCACGCTGAGCCTTTGGTTAATTCCTCTTCCTGGTGGGAAATGAGAGTTAAATTTGCCCGTCCAGACACCTCCAGCTAGTCTCTCATTGGTTCTCCCTATTCCTGTTCATCTTCCACAGAAATTGCAAACTGGGCCAAACAGGAGGTTAAAGGCACTGACTCTCCAAGTCGGGAGAGTGTTAGTAAAGCGTCTGGAATGTTGCACCCGAGTACCAGGGGACGAGAACTGAGACATATTGGAACACGTCTCCCGATCACACGGTTGATCATACTCTGGGTTCCACGTGCATGTTTTAGCTGAAGGAAGAATCCCTTAAACCTGGAGAGTTGAGACCCGTGGAATGGGTACCATGCAATATGACTTCAAAGGGTCTTCATTTGCTCACCGAACCTCTCCAATCCTATCACTGCTGCGTTTATGCCCCTGTACACACGCTTGATTTTCTTTCAGACACATAGCAATCCATAGGTTTTAAGATACTTACTAGTCAGGTACATTCTTAGGCGTTTAATATGGGGTGTTGAGTCCATTTCGTTGAGCAAGGAGTAGTTCTTGTCTATTCCATATTTGGCTTAAGGAACTTTATCTGTGCTCATTTCAATCTCTGGTTTTATGCAGCACCCCAACTCACCTTTCCCCTTAAGCAAGCATAAGTTGGTTTTCTAAATTTGAGACCCTGTTCTGTTTTGTAATCCAGTTCCTGTGTAGCCAAGTTTACATTCCGTGTATTAGTGATATCTTATGATGTTTCTTTTTCTGTGTGACTTATTTCAGTTAGAATCATCATACCTGAATCCACTCATTATGCTGCTACGGGCCTGATGACATAGATTTCATTGCTGAGTGATATTGCATTGTACGTAAGTACCACAACTTCTTTATCCATTTTTCACTTTCTGCGATATTGAACTTGTACTGTAAACGAGGTTCTTGTAAACAGAGCCGTCCCAAACTTTGGGGTGGCTGTGTCTTTTTGATTTTAATTTCCCTAAGCTATAGGACCATAAGTGGAAGTGCCCTAGGCTCTGTTGCTTTGTTTTTTAGATGTTTCAGGAAACACCATACACCTCTCCGGAGTGGCTCTTGGCAATTTACATCCCGCCCATCAGCATAACAAGGCTCCCAGTTCTCCATGGCCTGTCCTGCCTTTCTGGATTTTACACTTTTTTCAGATGGCCCTTTTGACCGGGGGAAGTGAGACTTCATTGTAGTGCAGATTTCCTTTGCAAGCTTGCTTGGTTGGCCAAAAAGGGCGTATGCGTTTTTTCCTGAATATATTCAGGAAAAAACGCATACGCCCTTTTTGGCCAAGTGCATCATTGTGGACGTTCTGCCTCTTTTCCTATGCTTTAAATGCAATTCCAGTCTACCTCCTGAAATCGGTTTCCTGCAATTCTGCCCCACTTTCAAGTCCTCTTGGCAGCCTTACTTCAGTATATTTTTGGACGATAGCTGTCATTTATAACTCTGCAGGTTTGTGAATTACAGTGCCCCTGAGCTCCTTTCTTCAACTCGCTTTCTTGTGAGCTGGCCGCAACACCGCAGGATTGCTTCAGGCCCTAATCTGGTTCCGGCACGGCACGCTGAGCCTTTGGTTAATTCCTCTTCCTGGTGGGAAATGAGAGTTAAATTTGCCCGTCCAGACACCTCCAGCTAGTCTCTCATTGGTTCTCCCTATTCCTGTTCATCTTCCACAGAAATTGCAAACTGGGCCAAACAGGAGGTTAAAGGCACTGACTCTCCAAGTCGGGAGAGTGTTAGTAAAGCGTCTGGAATGTTGCACCCGAGTACCAGGGGACGAGAACTGAGACATATTGGAACACGTCTCCCGATCACACGGTTGATCATACTCTGGGTTCCACGTGAATGTTTTAGCTGAAGGAAGAATCCCTTAAACCTGGAGAGTTGAGACCCGTGGAATGGGTACCATGCAATATGACTTCAAAGGGTCTTCATTTGCTCACCGAACCTCTCCAATCCTATCACTGCTGCGTTTATGCCCCTGTACACACGCTTGATTTTCTTTCAGACACATAGCAATCCATAGGTTTTAAGATACTTACTAGTCAGGTACATTCTTAGGCGTTTAATATGGGGTGTTGAGTCCATTTCGTTGAGCAAGGAGTAGTTCTTGTCTATTCCATATTTGGCTTAAGGAACTTTATCTGTGCTCATTTCAATCTCTGGTTTTATGCAGCACCCCAACTCACCTTTCCCCTTAAGCAAGCATAAGTTGGTTTTCTAAATTTGAGACCCTGTTCTGTTTTGTAATCCAGTTCCTGTGTAGCCAAGTTTACATCCCGTGTATTAGTGATATCTTATGATGTTTCTTTTTCTGTGTGACTTATTTCAGTTAGAATCATCATACCTGAATCCACTCATTATGCTGCTACGGGCCTGATGACATAGATTTCATTGCTGAGTGATATTGCATTGTACGTAAGTACCACAACTTCTTTATCCATTTTTCACTTTCTGCGATATTGAACTTGTACCGTAAACGAGGTTCTTGTAAACAGAGCCGTCCCAAACTTTGGGGTGGCTGTGTCTTTTTGATTTTAATTTCCCTAAGCTATAGGACCATAAGTGGAAGTGCCCTAGGCTCTGTTGCTTTGTTTTTTAGATGTTTCAGGAAACACCATACACCTCTCCCGAGTGGCTGTTGGCAATTTACATCCCGCCCATCAGCATAACAAGGCTCCCAGTTCTCCATGGCCTGTCCTGCCTTTCTGGATTTTACACTTTTTTCAGATGGCCCTTTTGACCGGGGGGAAGTGAGACTTCATTGTAGTGCAGATTTCCTTTGCAAGCTTGCTTGGTTGGCCAAAAAGGGCGTATGCGTTTTTTCCTGAATATATTCAGGAAAAAACGCATACGCCCTTTTTGGCCAAGTGCATCATTGTGGACGTTCTGCCTCTTTTCCTATGCTTTAAATGCAATTCCAGTCTACCTCCTGAAATCGGTTTCCTGCAATTCTGCCCCGCTTTCAAGTCCTCTTGGCAGCCTTACTTCAGTATATTTTTGGACGATAGCTGTCATTTATAACTCTGCAGGTTTGTGAATTACAGTGCCCCTGAGCTCCTTTCTTCAACTCGCTTTCTTGTGAGCTGGCCGCAACACCGCAGGATTGCTTCAGGCCCTAATCTGGTTCCGGCACGGCACGCTGAGCCTTTGGTTAATTCCTCTTCCTGGTGGGAAATGAGAGTTAAATTTGCCCGTCCAGACACCTCCAGCTAGTCTCTCATTGGTTCTCCCTATTCCTGTTCATCTTCCGCAGAAATTGCAAACTGGGCCAAACAGGAGGTTAAAGGCACTGACTCTCCAAGTCGGGAGAGTGTTAGTAAAGCGTCTGGAATGTTGCACCCGAGTACCAGGGGACGAGAACTGAGACATATTGGAACACGTCTCCCGATCACACGGTTGATCATACTCTGGGTTCCACGTGCATGTTTTAGCTGAAGGAAGAATCCCTTAAACCTGGAGAGTTGAGACCCGTGGAATGGGTACCATGCAATATGACTTCAAAGGGTCTTCATTTGCTCACCGAACCTCTCCAATCCTATCACTGCTGCGTTTATGCCCCTGTACACACGCTTGATTTTCTTTCAGACACATAGCAATCCATAGGTTTTAAGATACTTACTAGTCAGGTACATTCTTAGGCGTTTAATATGGGGTGTTGAGTCCATTTCGTTGAGCAAGGAGTAGTTCTTGTCTATTCCATATTTGGCTTAAGGAACTTTATCTGTGCTCATTTCAATCTCTGGTTTTATGCAGCACCCCAACTCACCTTTCCCCTTAAGCAAGCATAAGTTGGTTTTCTAAATTTGAGACCCTGTTCTGTTTTGTAATCCAGTTCCTGTGTAGCCAAGTTTACATCCCGTGTATTAGTGATATCTTATGATGTTTCTTTTTCTGTGGGACTTATTTCAGTTAGAATCATCATACCTGAATCCACTCATTATGCTGCTACGGGCCTGATGACATAGATTTCATTGCTGAGTGATATTGCATTGTACGTAAGTACCACAACTTCTTTATCCATTTTTCACTTTCTGCGATATTGAACTTGTACCGTAAACGAGGTTCTTGTAAACAGAGCCGTCCCAAACTTTGGGGTGGCTGTGTCTTTTTGATTTTAATTTCCCTAAGCTATAGGACCATAAGTGGAAGTGCCCTAGGCTCTGTTGCTTTGTTTTTTAGATGTTTCAGGAAACACCATACACCTCTCCCGAGTGGCTGTTGGCAATTTACATCCCGCCCATCAGCATAACAAGGCTCCCAGTTCTCC
Source organism: Leucopleurus acutus (assembly GCF_964270905.1). Taxonomy (NCBI): domain Eukaryota; kingdom Metazoa; phylum Chordata; class Mammalia; order Artiodactyla; family Delphinidae; genus Leucopleurus; species Leucopleurus acutus. The sequence continues at coordinate 417,775 of NW_028139136.1, read as the reverse complement.
ATGGCCTGTCCTGCCTTTCTGGATTTTACACTTTTTTCAGATGGCCCTTTTGACCGGGGGGAAGTGAGACTTCATTGTAGTGCAGATTTCCTTTGCAAGCTTGCTTGGTTGGCCAAAAAGGGCGTATGCGTTTTTTCCTGAATATATTCAGGAAAAAACGCATACGCCCTTTTTGGCCAAGTGCATCATTGTGGACGTTCTGCCTCTTTTCCTATGCTTTAAATGCAATTCCAGTCTACCTCCTGAAATCGGTTTCCTGCAATTCTGCCCCGCTTTCAAGTCCTCTTGGCAGCCTTACTTCAGTATATTTTTGGACGATAGCTGTCATTTATAACTCTGCAGGTTTGTGAATTACAGTGCCCCTGAGCTCCTTTCTTCAACTCGCTTTCTTGTGAGCTGGCCGCAACACCGCAGGATTGCTTCAGGCCCTAATCTGGTTCCGGCACGGCACGCTGAGCCTTTGGTTAATTCCTCTTCCTGGTGGGAAATGAGAGTTAAATTTGCCCGTCCAGACACCTCCAGCTAGTCTCTCATTGGTTCTCCCTATTCCTGTTCATCTTCCGCAGAAATTGCAAACTGGGCCAAACAGGAGGTTAAAGGCACTGACTCTCCAAGTCGGGAGAGTGTTAGTAAAGCGTCTGGAATGTTGCACCCGAGTACCAGGGGACGAGAACTGAGACATATTGGAACACGTCTCCCGATCACACGGTTGATCATACTCTGGGTTCCACGTGCATGTTTTAGCTGAAGGAAGAATCCCTTAAACCTGGAGAGTTGAGACCCGTGGAATGGGTACCATGCAATATGACTTCAAAGGGTCTTCATTTGCTCACCGAACCTCTCCAATCCTATCACTGCTGCGTTTATGCCCCTGTACACACGCTTGATTTTCTTTCAGACACATAGCAATCCATAGGTTTTAAGATACTTACTAGTCAGGTACATTCTTAGGCGTTTAATATGGGGTGTTGAGTCCATTTCGTTGAGCAAGGAGTAGTTCTTGTTTATTCCATATTTGGCTTAAGGAACTTTATCTGTGCTCATTTCAATCTCTGGTTTTATGCAGCACCCCAACTCACCTTTCCCCTTAAGCAAGCATAAGTTGGTTTTCTAAATTTGAGACCCTGTTCTGTTTTGTAATCCAGTTCCTGTGTAGCCAAGTTTACATCCCGTGTATTAGTGATATCTTATGATGTTTCTTTTTCTGTGTGACTTATTTCAGTTAGAATCATCATACCTGAATCCACTCATTATGCTGCTACGGGCCTGATGACATAGATTTCATTGCTGAGTGATATTGCATTGTACGTAAGTACCACAACTTCTTTATCCATTTTTCACTTTCTGCGATATTGAACTTGTACCGTAAACGAGGTTCTTGTAAACAGAGCCGTCCCAAACTTTGGGGTGGCTGTGTCTTTTTGATTTTAATTTCCCTAAGCTATAGGACCATAAGTGGAAGTGCCCTAGGCTCTGTTGCTTTGTTTTTTAGATGTTTCAGGAAACACCATACACCTCTCCCGAGTGGCTGTTGGCAATTTACATCCCGCCCATCAGCATAACAAGGCTCCCAGTTCTCCATGGCCTGTCCTGCCTTTCTGGATTTTACACTTTTTTCAGATGGCCCTTTTGACCGGGGGGAAGTGAGACTTCATTGTAGTGCAGATTTCCTTTGCAAGCTTGCTTGGTTGGCCAAAAAGGGCGTATGCGTTTTTTCCTGAATATATTCAGGAAAAAACGCATACGCCCTTTTTGGCCAAGTGCATCATTGTGGACGTTCTGCCTCTTTTCCTATGCTTTAAATGCAATTCCAGTCTACCTCCTGAAATCGGTTTCCTGCAATTCTGCCCCGCTTTCAAGTCCTCTTGGCAGCCTTACTTCAGTATATTTTTGGACGATAGCTGTCATTTATAACTCTGCAGGTTTGTGAATTACAGTGCCCCTGAGCTCCTTTCTTCAACTCGCTTTCTTGTGAGCTGGCCGCAACACCGCAGGATTGCTTCAGGCCCTAATCTGGTTCCCACACGGCACGCTGAGCCTTTGGTTAATTCCTCTTCCTGGTGGGAAATGAGAGTTAAATTTGCCCGTCCAGACACCTCCAGCTAGTCTCTCATTGGTTCTCCCTATTCCTGTTCATCTTCCGCAGAAATTGCAAACTGGGCCAAACAGGAGGTTAAAGGCACTGACTCTCCAAGTCGGGAGAGTGTTAGTAAAGCGTCTGGAATGTTGCACCCGAGTACCAGGGGACGAGAACTGAGACATATTGGAACACGTCTCCCGATCACACGGTTGATCATACTCTGGGTTCCACGTGCATGTTTTAGCTGAAGGAAGAATCCCTTAAACCTGGAGAGTTGAGACCCGTGGAATGGGTACCATGCAATATGACTTCAAAGGGTCTTCATTTGCTCACCGAACCTCTCCAATCCTATCACTGCTGCGTTTATGCCCCTGTACACACGCTTGATTTTCTTTCAGACACATAGCAATCCATAGGTTTTAAGATACTTACTAGTCAGGTACATTCTTAGGCGTTTAATATGGGGTGTTGAGTCCATTTCGTTGAGCAAGGAGTAGTTCTTGTCTATTCCATATTTGGCTTAAGGAACTTTATCTGTGCTCATTTCAATCTCTGGTTTTATGCAGCACCCCAACTCACCTTTCCCCTTAAGCAAGCATAAGTTGGTTTTCTAAATTTGAGACCCTGTTCTGTTTTGTAATCCAGTTCCTGTGTAGCCAAGTTTACATCCCGTGTATTAGTGATATCTTATGATGTTTCTTTTTCTGTGTGACTTATTTCAGTTAGAATCATCATACCTGAATCCACTCATTATGCTGCTACGGGCCTGATGACATAGATTTCATTGCTGAGTGATATTGCATTGTACGTAAGTACCACAACTTCTTTATCCATTTTTCACTTTCTGCGATATTGAACTTGTACCGTAAACGAGGTTCTTGTAAACAGAGCCGTCCCAAACTTTGGGGTGGCTGTGTCTTTTTGATTTTAATTTCCCTAAGCTATAGGACCATAAGTGGAAGTGCCCTAGGCTCTGTTGCTTTGTTTTTTAGATGTTTCAGGAAACACCATACACCTCTCCGGAGTGGCTCTTGGCAATTTACATCCCGCCCATCAGCATAACAAGGCTCCCAGTTCTCCATGGCCTGTCCTGCCTTTCTGGATTTTACACTTTTTTCAGATGGCCCTTTTGACCAGGGGGAAGTGAGACTTCATTGTAGTGCAGATTTCCTTTGCAAGCTTGCTTGGTTGGCCAAAAAGGGCGTATGCGTTTTTTCCTGAATATATTCAGGAAAAAACGCATACGCCCTTTTTGGCCAAGTGCATCATTGTGGACGTTCTGCCTCTTTTCCTATGCTTTAAATGCAATTCCAGTCTACCTCCTGAAATCGGTTTCCTGCAATTCTGCCCCGCTTTCAAGTCCTCTTGGCAGCCTTACTTCAGTATATTTTTGGACGATAGCTGTCATTTATAACTCTGCAGGTTTGTGAATTACAGTGCCCCTGAGCTCCTTTCTTCAACTCGCTTTCTTGTGAGCTGGCCGCAACACCGCAGGATTGCTTCAGGCCCTAATCTGGTTCCGGCACGGCACGCTGAGCCTTTGGTTAATTCCTCTTCCTGGTGGGAAATGAGAGTTAAATTTGCCCGTCCAGACACCTCCAGCTAGTCTCTCATTGGTTCTCCCTATTCCTGTTCATCTTCCGCAGAAATTGCAAACTGGGCCAAACAGGAGGTTAAAGGCACTGACTCTCCAAGTCGGGAGAGTGTTAGTAAAGCGTCTGGAATGTTGCACCCGAGTACCAGGGGACGAGAACTGAGACATATTGGAACACGTCTCCCGATCACACGGTTGATCATACTCTGGGTTCCACGTGCATGTTTTAGCTGAAGGAAGAATCCCTTAAACCTGGAGAGTTGAGACCCGTGGAATGGGTACCATGCAATATGACTTCAAAGGGTCTTCATTTGCTCACCGAACCTCTCCAATCCTATCACTGCTGCGTTTATGCCCCTGTACACACGCTTGATTTTCTTTCAGACACATAGCAATCCATAGGTTTTAAGATACTTACTAGTCAGGTACATTCTTAGGCGTTTAATATGGGGTGTTGAGTCCATTTCGTTGAGCAAGGAGTAGTTCTTGTCTATTCCATATTTGGCTTAAGGAACTTTATCTGTGCTCATTTCAATCTCTGGTTTTATGCAGCACCCCAACTCACCTTTCCCCTTAAGCAAGCATAAGTTGGTTTTCTAAATTTGAGACCCTGTTCTGTTTTGTAATCCAGTTCCTGTGTAGCCAAGTTTACATCCCGTGTATTAGTGATATCTTATGATGTTTCTTTTTCTGTGTGACTTATTTCAGTTAGAATCATCATACCTGAATCCACTCATTATGCTGCTACGGGCCTGATGACATAGATTTCATTGCTGAGTGATATTGCATTGTACGTAAGTACCACAACTTCTTTATCCATTTTTCACTTTCTGCGATATTGAACTTGTACCGTAAACGAGGTTCTTGTAAACAGAGCCGTCCCAAACTTTGGGGTGGCTGTGTCTTTTTGATTTTAATTTCCCTAAGCTATAGGACCATAAGTGGAAGTGCCCTAGGCTCTGTTGCTTTGTTTTTTAGATGTTTCAGGAAACACCATACACCTCTCCCGAGTGGCTGTTGGCAATTTACATCCCGCCCATCAGCATAACAAGGCTCCCAGTTCTCCATGGCCTGTCCTGCCTTTCTGGATTTTACACTTTTTTCAGATGGCCCTTTTGACCGGGGGGAAGTGAGACTTCATTGTAGTGCAGATTTCCTTTGCAAGCTTGCTTGGTTGGCCAAAAAGGGCGTATGCGTTTTTTCCTGAATATATTCAGGAAAAAACGCATACGCCCTTTTTGGCCAAGCGCATCATTGTGGACGTTCTGCCTCTTTTCCTATGCTTTAAATGCAATTCCAGTCTACCTCCTGAAATCGGTTTCCTGCAATTCTGCCCCGCTTTCAAGTCCTCTTGGCAGCCTTACTTCAGTATATTTTTGGACGATAGCTGTCATTTATAACTCTGCAGGTTTGTGAATTACAGTGCCCCTGAGCTCCTTTCTTCAACTCGCTTTCTTGTGAGCTGGCCGCAACACCGCAGGATTGCTTCAGGCCCTAATCTGGTTCCCGCACGGCACGCTGAGCCTTTGGTTAATTCCTCTTCCTGGTGGGAAATGAGAGTTAAATTTGCCCGTCCAGACACCTCCAGCTAGTCTCTCATTGGTTCTCCCTATTCCTGTTCATCTTCCGCAGAAATTGCAAACTGGGCCAAACAGGAGGTTAAAGGCACTGACTCTCCAAGTCGGGAGAGTGTTAGTAAAGCGTCTGGAATGTTGCACCCGAGTACCAGGGGACGAGAACTGAGACATATTGGAACACGTCTCCCGATCACACGGTTGATCATACTCTGGGTTCCACGTGCATGTTTTAGCTGAAGGAAGAATCCCTTAAACCTGGAGAGTTGAGACCCGTGGAATGGGTACCATGCAATATGACTTCAAAGGGTCTTCATTTGCTCACCGAACCTCTCCAATCCTATCACTGCTGCGTTTATGCCCCTGTACACACGCTTGATTTTCTTTCAGACACATAGCAATCCATAGGTTTTAAGATACTTACTAGTCAGGTACATTCTTAGGCGTTTAATATGGGGTGTTGAGTCCATTTCGTTGAGCAAGGAGTAGTTCTTGTCTATTCCATATTTGGCTTAAGGAACTTTATCTGTGCTCATTTCAATCTCTGGTTTTATGCAGCACCCCAACTCACCTTTCCCCTTAAGCAAGCATAAGTTGGTTTTCTAAATTTGAGACCCTGTTCTGTTTTGTAATCCAGTTCCTGTGTAGCCAAGTTTACATCCCGTGTATTAGTGATATCTTATGATGTTTCTTTTTCTGTGTGACTTATTTCAGTTAGAATCATCATACCTGAATCCACTCATTATGCTGCTACGGGCCTGATGACATAGATTTCATTGCTGAGTGATATTGCATTGTACGTAAGTACCACAACTTCTTTATCCATTTTTCACTTTCTGCGATATTGAACTTGTACCGTAAACGAGGTTCTTGTAAACAGAGCCGTCCCAAACTTTGGGGTGGCTGTGTCTTTTTGATTTTAATTTCCCTAAGCTATAGGACCATAAGTGGAAGTGCCCTAGGCTCTGTTGCTTTGTTTTTTAGATGTTTCAGGAAACACCATACACCTCTCCCGAGTGGCTCTTGGCAATTTACATCCCGCCCATCAGCATAACAAGGCTCCCAGTTCTCCATGGCCTGTCCTGCCTTTCTGGATTTTACACTTTTTTCAGATGGCCCTTTTGACCGGGGGGAAGTGAGACTTCATTGTAGTGCAGATTTCCTTTGCAAGCTTGCTTGGTTGGCCAAAAAGGGCGTATGCGTTTTTTCCTGAATATATTCAGGAAAAAACGCATACGCCCTTTTTGGCCAAGTGCATCATTGTGGACGTTCTGCCTCTTTTCCTATGCTTTAAATGCAATTCCAGTCTACCTCCTGAAATCGGTTTCCTGCAATTCTGCCCCGCTTTCAAGTCCTCTTGGCAGCCTTACTTCAGTATATTTTTGGACGATAGCTGTCATTTATAACTCTGCAGGTTTGTGAATTACAGTGCCCCTGAGCTCCTTTCTTCAACTCGCTTTCTTGTGAGCTGGCCGCAACACCGCAGGATTGCTTCAGGCCCTAATCTGGTTCCCGCACGGCACGCTGAGCCTTTGGTTAATTCCTCTTCCTGGTGGGAAATGAGAGTTAAATTTGCCCGTCCAGACACCTCCAGCTAGTCTCTCATTGGTTCTCCCTATTCCTGTTCATCTTCCGCAGAAATTGCAAACTGGGCCAAACAGGAGGTTAAAGGCACTGACTCTCCAAGTCGGGAGAGTGTTAGTAAAGCGTCTGGAATGTTGCACCCGAGTACCAGGGGACGAGAACTGAGACATATTGGAACACGTCTCCCGATCACACGGTTGATCATACTCTGGGTTCCACGTGCATGTTTTAGCTGAAGGAAGAATCCCTTAAACCTGGAGAGTTGAGACCCGTGGAATGGGTACCATGCAATATGACTTCAAAGGGTCTTCATTTGCTCACCGAACCTCTCCAATCCTATCACTGCTGCGTTTATGCCCCTGTACACACGCTTGATTTTCTTTCAGACACATAGCAATCCATAGGTTTTAAGATACTTACTAGTCAGGTACATTCTTAGGCGTTTAATATGGGGCGTTGAGTCCATTTCGTTGAGCAAGGAGTAGTTCTTGTCTATTCCATATTTGGCTTAAGGAACTTTATCTGTGCTCATTTCAATCTCTGGTTTTATGCAGCACCCCAACTCACCTTTCCCCTTAAGCAAGCATAAGTTGGTTTTCTAAATTTGAGACCCTGTTCTGTTTTGTAATCCAGTTCCTGTGTAGCCAAGTTTACATCCCGTGTATTAGTGATATCTTATGATGTTTCTTTTTCTGTGTGACTTATTTCAGTTAGAATCATCATACCTGAATCCACTCATTATGCTGCTACGGGCCTGATGACATAGATTTCATTGCTGAGTGATATTGCATTGTACGTAAGTACCACAACTTCTTTATCCATTTTTCACTTTCTGCGATATTGAACTTGTACCGTAAACGAGGTTCTTGTAAACAGAGCCGTCCCAAACTTTGGGGTGGCTGTGTCTTTTTGATTTTAATTTCCCTAAGCTATAGGACCATAAGTGGAAGTGCCCTAGGCTCTGTTGCTTTGTTTTTTAGATGTTTCAGGAAACACCATACACCTCTCCGGAGTGGCTCTTGGCAATTTACATCCCGCCCATCAGCATAACAAGGCTCCCAGTTCTCCATGGCCTGTCCTGCCTTTCTGGATTTTACACTTTTTTCAGATGGCCCTTTTGACCGGGGGGAAGTGAGACTTCATTGTAGTGCAGATTTCCTTTGCAAGCTTGCTTGGTTGGCCAAAAAGGGCGTATGCGTTTTTTCCTGAATATATTCAGGAAAAAACGCATACGCCCTTTTTGGCCAAGTGCATCATTGTGGACGTTCTGCCTCTTTTCCTATGCTTTAAATGCAATTCCAGTCTACCTCCTGAAATCGGTTTCCTGCAATTCTGCCCCGCTTTCAAGTCCTCTTGGCAGCCTTACTTCAGTATATTTTTGGACGATAGCTGTCATTTATAACTCTGCAGGTTTGTGAATTACAGTGCCCCTGAGCTCCTTTCTTCAACTCGCTTTCTTGTGAGCTGGCCGCAACACCGCAGGATTGCTTCAGGCCCTAATCTGGTTCCGGCACGGCACGCTGAGCCTTTGGTTAATTCCTCTTCCTGGTGGGAAATGAGAGTTAAATTTGCCCGTCCAGACACCTCCAGCTAGTCTCTCATTGGTTCTCCCTATTCCTGTTCATCTTCCGCAGAAATTGCAAACTGGGCCAAACAGGAGGTTAAAGGCACTGACTCTCCAAGTCGGGAGAGTGTTAGTAAAGCGTCTGGAATGTTGCACCCGAGTACCAGGGGACGAGAACTGAGACATATTGGAACACGTCTCCCGATCACACGGTTGATCATACTCTGGGTTCCACGTGCATGTTTTAGCTGAAGGAAGAATCCCTTAAACCTGGAGAGTTGAGACCCGTGGAATGGGTACCATGCAATATGACTTCAAAGGGTCTTCATTTGCTCACCGAACCTCTCCAATCCTATCACTGCTGCGTTTATGCCCCTGTACACACGCTTGATTTTCTTTCAGACACATAGCAATCCATAGGTTTTAAGATACTTACTAGTCAGGTACATTCTTAGGCGTTTAATATGGGGTGTTGAGTCCATTTCGTTGAGCAAGGAGTAGTTCTTGTCTATTCCATATTTGGCTTAAGGAACTTTATCTGTGCTCATTTCAATCTCTGGTTTTATGCAGCACCCCAACTCACCTTTCCCCTTAAGCAAGCATAAGTTGGTTTTCTAAATTTGAGACCCTGTTCTGTTTTGTAATCCAGTTCCTGTGTAGCCAAGTTTACATTCCGTGTATTAGTGATATCTTATGATGTTTCTTTTTCTGTGTGACTTATTTCAGTTAGAATCATCATACCTGAATCCACTCATTATGCTGCTACGGGCCTGATGACATAGATTTCATTGCTGAGTGATATTGCATTGTACGTAAGTACCACAACTTCTTTATCCATTTTTCACTTTCTGCGATATTGAACTTGTACCGTAAACGAGGTTCTTGTAAACAGAGCCGTCCCAAACTTTGGGGTGGCTGTGTCTTTTTGATTTTAATTTCCCTAAGCTATAGGACCATAAGTGGAAGTGCCCTAGGCTCTGTTGCTTTGTTTTTTAGATGTTTCAGGAAACACCATACACCTCTCCCGAGTGGCTGTTGGCAATTTACATCCTGCCCATCAGCATAACAAGGCTCCCAGTTCTCCATGGCCTGTCCTGCCTTTCTGGATTTTACACTTTTTTCAGATGGCCCTTTTGACCGGGGGGAAGTGAGACTTCATTGTAGTGCAGATTTCCTTTGCAAGCTTGCTTGGTTGGCCAAAAAGGGCGTATGCGTTTTTTCCTGAATATATTCAGGAAAAAACGCATACGCCCTTTTTGGCCAAGTGCATCATTGTGGACGTTCTGCCTCTTTTCCTATGCTTTAAATGCAATTCCAGTCTACCTCCTGAAATCGGTTTCCTGCAATTCTGCCCCGCTTTCAAGTCCTCTTGGCAGCCTTACTTCAGTATATTTTTGGACGATAGCTGTCATTTATAACTCTGCAGGTTTGTGAATTACAGTGCCCCTGAGCTCCTTTCTTCAACTCGCTTTCTTGTGAGCTGGCCGCAACACCGCAGGATTGCTTCAGGCCCTAATCTGGTTCCGGCACGGCACGCTGAGCCTTTGGTTAATTCCTCTTCCTGGTGGGAAATGAGAGTTAAATTTGCCCGTCCAGACACCTCCAGCTAGTCTCTCATTGGTTCTCCCTATTCCTGTTCATCTTCCGCAGAAATTGCAAACTGGGCCAAACAGGAGGTTAAAGGCACTGACTCTCCAAGTCGGGAGAGTGTTAGTAAAGCGTCTGGAATGTTGCACCCGAGTACCAGGGGACGAGAACTGAGACATATTGGAACATGTCTCCCGATCACACGGGTGATCATACTCTGGGTTCCACGTGCATGTTTTACCTGAAGGCAGAATCCCTTAAACCTGGAGAGTTGAGACCCGTGGAATGGGTACCATGCAATATGACTTCAAAGGGTCTTCATTTGCTCACCGAACCTCTCCAATCTTATCACTGCTGCGTTTATGCCCCTGTACACACGCTTGATTTTCTTTCAGAGACATAGCAATTCATAGGTTTTAAGATACTTACTAGTCAGGTACATTCTTAGGCGTTTAATATGGGGTGTTGAGTCCATTTCGTTGAGCAAGGAGTAGTTCTTGTCTATTCCATATTTGGCTTACGGAACTTTATCTGTGTTCATTTAAATCTCTGGTTTTATGCAGCACCCCAACTCACCTTTCCCCTTAAGCAAGCATAAGTTGGTTTTCTAAATTTGAGACCCTGTTCTGTTTTGTAATCCAGTTCCTGTGTAGCCAAGTTTACATCCCGTGTATTAGTGATATCTTATGATGTTTCTTTTTCTGTGTGACTTATTTCAGTTAGAATCATCATACCTGAATCCACTCATTATGCTGCTACGGGCCTGATGACATAGATTTCATTGCTGAGTGATATTGCATTGTACGTAAGTACCACAACTTCTTTATCCATTTTTCACTTTCTGCGATATTGAACTTGTACCGTAAACGAGGTTCTTGTAAACAGAGCCGTCCCAAATTTTGGGGTGGCTGTGTCTTTTTGATTTTAATTTCCCTAAGCTATAGGACCATAAGTGGAAGTGCCCTAGGCTCTGTTGCTTTGTTTTTTAGATGTTTCAGCAAACACCATACACCTCTCCCGAGTGGCTCTTGGCAATTTACATCCCGCCCATCAGCATAACAAGGCTCCCAGTTCTCCATGGCCTGTCCTGCCTTTCTGGATTTTACACTTTTTTCAGATGGCCCTTTTGACCGGGGGGAAGTGAGACTTCATTGTAGTGAAGATTTCCTTTGCAAGCTTGCTTGGTTGGCCAAAAAGGGCGTATGCGTTTTTTCCTGAATATATTCAGGAAAAAACGCATACGCCCTTTTTGGCCAAGTGCATCATTGTGGACGTTCTGCCTCTTTTCCTATGCTTTAAATGCAATTCCAGTCTACCTCCTGAAATCGGTTTCCTGCAATTCTGCCCCGCTTTCAAGTCCTCTTGGCAGCCTTACTTCAGTATATTTTTGGACGATAGCTGTCATTTATAACTCTGCAGGTTTGTGAATTACAGTGCCCCTGAGCTCCTTTCTTCAACTCGCTTTCTTGTGAGCTGGCCGCAACACCGCAGGATTGCTTCAGGCCCTAATCTGGTTCCGGCACGGCACGCTGAGCCTTTGGTTAATTCCTCTTCCTGGTGGGAAATGAGAGTTAAATTTGCCCGTCCAGACACCTCCAGCTAGTCTCTCATTGGTTCTCCCTATTCCTGTTCATCTTCCGCAGAAATTGCAAACTGGGCCAAACAGGAGGTTAAAGGCACTGACTCTCCAAGTCGGGAGAGTGTTAGTAAAGCGTCTGGAATGTTGCACCCGAGTACCAGGGGACGAGAACTGAGACATATTGGAACACGTCTCCCGATCACACGGTTGATCATACTCTGGGTTCCACGTGCATGTTTTACCTGAAGGCAGAATCCCTTAAACCTGGAGAGTTGAGACCCGTGGAATGGGTACCATGCAATATGACTTCAAAGGGTCTTCATTTGCTCACCGAACCTCTCCAATCCTATCACTGCTGCGTTTATGCCCCTGTACACACGCTTGATTTTCTTTCAGACACATAGCAATCCATAGGTTTTAAGATACTTACTAGTCAGGTACATTCTTAGGCGTTTAATATGGGGTGTTGAGTCCATTTCGTTGAGCAAGGAGTAGTTCTTGTCTATTCCATATTTGGCTTAAGGAACTTTATCTGTGCTCATTTCAATCTCTGGTTTTATGCAGCACCCCAACTCACCTTTCCCCTTAAGCAAGCATAAGTTGGTTTTCTAAATTTGAGACCCTGTTCTGTTTTGTAATCCAGTTCCTGTGTAGCCAAGTTTACATCCCGTGTATTAGTGATATCTTATGATGTTTCTTTTTCTGTGTGACTTATTTCAGTTAGAATCATCATACCTGAATCCACTCATTATGCTGCTACGGGCCTGATGACATAGATTTCATTGCTGAGTGATATTGCATTGTACGTAAGTACCACAACTTCTTTATCCATTTTTCACTTTCTGCGATATTGAACTTGTACCGTAAACGAGGTTCTTGTAAACAGAGCCGTCCCAAACTTTGGGGTGGCTGTGTCTTTTTGATTTTAATTTCCCTAAGCTATAGGACCATAAGTGGAAGTGCCCTAGGCTCTGTTGCTTTCTTTTTTAGATGTTTCAGGAAACACCATACACCTCTCCCGAGTGGCTGTTGGCAATTTACATCCCGCCCATCAGCATAACAAGGCTCCCATTTCTCCATGGCCTGTCCTGCCTTTCTGGATTTTACACTTTTTTCAGATGGCCCTTTTGACCGGGGGGAAGTGAGACTTCATTGTAGTGCAGATTTCCTTTGCAAGCTTGCTTGGTTGGCCAAAAAGGGCGTATGCGTTTTTTCCTGAATATATTCAGGAAAAAACGCATACGCCCTTTTTGGCCAAGTGCATCATTGTGGACGTTCTGCCTCTTTTCCTATGCTTTAAATGCAATTCCAGTCTACCTCCTGAAATCGGTTTCCTGCAATTCTGCCCCCGCTTTCAAGTCCTCTTGGCAGCCTTACTTCAGTATATTTTTGGACGATAGCTGTCATTTATAACTCTGCAGGTTTGTGAATTACAGTGCCCCTGAGCTCCTTTCTTCAACTCGCTTTCTTGTGAGCTGGCCGCAACACCGCAGGATTGCTTCAGGCCCTAATCTGGTTCCGGCACGGCACGCTGAGCCTTTGGTTAATTCCTCTTCCTGGTGGGAAATGAGAGTTAAATTTGCCCGTCCAGACACCTCCAGCTAGTCTCTCATTGGTTCTCCCTATTCCTGTTCATCTTCCGCAGAAATTGCAAACTGGGCCAAACAGGAGGTTAAAGGCACTGACTCTCCAAGTCGGGAGAGTGTTAGTAAAGCGTCTGGAATGTTGCACCCGAGTACCAGGGGACGAGAACTGAGACATATTGGAACACGTCTCCCGATCACACGGTTGATCATACTCTGGGTTCCACGTGCATGTTTTACCTGAAGGCAGAATCCCTTAAACCTGGAGAGTTGAGACCCGTGGAATGGGTACCATGCAATATGACTTCAAAGGGTCTTCATTTGCTCACCGAACCTCTCCAATCCTATCACTGCTGCGTTTATGCCCCTGTACACACGCTTGATTTTCTTTCAGACACATAGCAATCCATAGGTTTTAAGATACTTACTAGTCAGGTACATTCTTAGGCGTTTAATATGGGGTGTTGAGTCCATTTCGTTGAGCAAGGAGTAGTTCTTGTCTATTCCATATTTGGCTTAAGGAACTTTATCTGTGCTCATTTCAATCTCTGGTTTTATGCAGCACCCCAACTCACCTTTCCCCTTAAGCAAGCATAAGTTGGTTTTCTAAATTTGAGACCCTGTTCTGTTTTGTAATCCAGTTCCTGTGTAGCCAAGTTTACATCCCGTGTATTAGTGATATCTTATGATGTTTCTTTTTCTGTGTGACTTATTTCAGTTAGAATCATCATACCTGAATCCACTCATTATGCTGCTACGGGCCTGATGACATAGATTTCATTGCTGAGTGATATTGCATTGTACGTAAGTACCACAACTTCTTTATCCATTTTTCACTTTCTGCGATATTGAACTTGTACCGTAAACGAGGTTCTTGTAAACAGAGCCGTCCCAAACTTTGGGGTGGCTGTGTCTTTTTGATTTTAATTTCCCTAAGCTATAGGACCATAAGTGGAAGTGCCCTAGGCTCTGTTGCTTTCTTTTTTAGATGTTTCAGGAAACACCATACACCTCTCCCGAGTGGCTGTTGGCAATTTACATCCCGCCCATCAGCATAACAAGGCTCCCATTTCTCCATGGCCTGTCCTGCCTTTCTGGATTTTACACTTTTTTCAGATGGCCCTTTTGACCGGGGGGAAGTGAGACTTCATTGTAGTGCAGATTTCCTTTGCAAGCTTGCTTGGTTGGCCAAAAAGGGCGTATGCGTTTTTTCCTGAATATATTCAGGAAAAAACGCATACGCCCTTTTTGGCCAAGTGCATCATTGTGGACGTTCTGCCTCTTTTCCTATGCTTTAAATGCAATTCCAGTCTACCTCCTGAAATCGGTTTCCTGCAATTCTGCCCCCGCTTTCAAGTCCTCTTGGCAGCCTTACTTCAGTATATTTTTGGACGATAGCTGTCATTTATAACTCTGCAGGTTTGTGAATTACAGTGCCCCTGAGCTCCTTTCTTCAACTCGCTTTCTTGTGAGCTGGCCGCAACACCGCAGGATTGCTTCAGGCCCTAATCTGGTTCCGGCACGGCACGCTGAGCCTTTGGTTAATTCCTCTTCCTGGTGGGAAATGAGAGTTAAATTTGCCCGTCCAGACACCTCCAGCTAGTCTCTCATTGGTTCTCCCTATTCCTGTTCATCTTCCGCAGAAATTGCAAACTGGGCCAAACAGGAGGTTAAAGGCACTGACTCTCCAAGTCGGGAGAGTGTTAGTAAAGCGTCTGGAATGTTGCACCCGAGTACCAGGGGACGAGAACTGAGACATATTGGAACACGTCTCCCGATCACACGGTTGATCATACTCTGGGTTCCACGTGCATGTTTTAGCTGAAGGAAGAATCCCTTAAACCTGGAGAGTTGAGACCCGTGGAATGGGTACCATGCAATATGACTTCAAAGGGTCTTCATTTGCTCACCGAACCTCTCCAATCCTATCACTGCTGCGTTTATGCCCCTGTACACACGCTTGATTTTCTTTCAGACACATAGCAATCCATAGGTTTTAAGATACTTACTAGTCAGGTACATTCTTAGGCGTTTAATATGGGGTGTTGAGTCCATTTCGTTGAGCAAGGAGTAGTTCTTGTCTATTCCATATTTGGCTTAAGGAACTTTATCTGTGCTCATTTCAATCTCTGGTTTTATGCAGCACCTCAACTCACCTTTCCCCTTAAGCAAGCATAAGTTGGTTTTCTAAATTTGAGACCCTGTTCTGTTTTGTAATCCAGTTCCTGTGTAGCCAAGTTTACATCCCGTGTATTAGTGATATCTTATGATGTTTCTTTTTCTGTGTGACTTATTTCAGTTAGAATCATCATACCTGAATCCACTCATTATGCTGCTACGGGCCTGATGACATAGATTTCATTGCTGAGTGATATTGCATTGTACGTAAGTACCACAACTTCTTTATCCATTTTTCACTTTCTGCGATATTGAACTTGTACCGTAAACGAGGTTCTTGTAAACAGAGCCGTCCCAAACTTTGGGGTGGCTGTGTCTTTTTGATTTTAATTTCCCTAAGCTATAGGACCATAAGTGGAAGTGCCCTAGGCTCTGTTGCTTTGTTTTTTAGATGTTTCAGGAAACACCATACACCTCTCCGGAGTGGCTCTTGGCAATTTACATCCCGCCCATCAGCATAACAAGGCTCCCAGTTCTCCATGGCCTGTCCTGCCTTTCTGGATTTTACACTTTTTTCAGATGGCCCTTTTGACCGGGGGGAAGTGAGACTTCATTGTAGTGCAGATTTCCTTTGCAAGCTTGCTTGGTTGGCCAAAAAGGGCGTATGCGTTTTTTCCTGAATATATTCAGGAAAAAACGCATACGCCCTTTTTGGCCAAGTGCATCATTGTGGACGTTCTGCCTCTTTTCCTATGCTTTAAATGCAATTCCAGTCTACCTCCTGAAATCGGTTTCCTGCAATTCTGCCCCGCTTTCAAGTCCTCTTGGCAGCCTTACTTCAGTATATTTTTGGACGATAGCTGTCATTTATAACTCTGCAGGTTTGTGAATTACAGTGCCCCTGAGCTCCTTTCTTCAACTCGCTTTCTTGTGAGCTGGCCGCAACACCGCAGGATTGCTTCAGGCCCTAATCTGGTTCCGGCACGGCACGCTGAGCCTTTGGTTAATTCCTCTTCCTGGTGGGAAATGAGAGTTAAATTTGCCCGTCCAGACACCTCCAGCTAGTCTCTCATTGGTTCTCCCTATTCCTGTTCATCTTCCGCAGAAATTGCAAACTGGGCCAAACAGGAGGTTAAAGGCACTGACTCTCCAAGTCGGGAGAGTGTTAGTAAAGCGTCTGGAATGTTGCACCCGAGTACCAGGGGACGAGAACTGAGACATATTGGAACACGTCTCCCGATCACACGGTTGATCATACTCTGGGTTCCACGTGCATGTTTTAGCTGAAGGAAGAATCCCTTAAACCTGGAGAGTTGAGACCCGTGGAATGGGTACCATGCAATATGACTTCAAAGGGTCTTCATTTGCTCACCAAACCTCTCCAATCCTATCACTGCTGCGTTTATGCCCCTGTACACACGCTTGATTTTCTTTCAGACACATAGCAATCCATAGGTTTTAAGATACTTACTAGTCAGGTACATTCTTAGGCGTTTAATATGGGGTGTTGAGTCCATTTCGTTGAGCAAGGAGTAGTTCTTGTCTATTCCATATTTGGCTTAAGGAACTTTATCTGTGCTCATTTCAATCTCTGGTTTGATGCAGCACCCCAACTCACCTTTCCCCTTAAGCAAGCATAAGTTGGTTTTCTAAATTTGAGACCCTGTTCTGTTTTGTAATCCAGTTCCTGTGTAGCCAAGTTTACATTCCATGTATTAGTGATATCTTATGATGTTTCTTTTTCTGTGTGACTTATTTCAGTTAGAATCATCATACCTGAATCCACTCATTATGCTGCTACGGGCCTGATGACATAGATTTCATTGCTGAGTGATATTGCATTGTACGTAAGTACCACAACTTCTTTATCCATTTTTCACTTTCTGCGATATTGAACTTGTACCGTAAACGAGGTTCTTGTAAACAGAGCCGTCCCAAACTTTGGGGTGGCTGTGTCTTTTTGATTTTAATTTCCCTAAGCTATAGGACCATAAGTGGAAGTGCCCTAGGCTCTGTTGCTTTGTTTTTTAGATGTTTCAGGAAACACCATACACCTCTCCCGAGTGGCTGTTGGCAATTTACATCCCGCCCATCAGCATAACAAGGCTCCCAGTTCTCCATGGCCTGTCCTGCCTTTCTGGATTTTACACTTTTTTCAGATGACCCTTTTGACCGGGGGGAAGTGAGACTTCATTGTAGTGCAGATTTCCTTTGCAAGCTTGCTTGGTTGGCCAAAAAGGGCGTATGCGTTTTTTCCTGAATATATTCAGGAAAAAACGCATACGCCCTTTTTGGCCAAGTGCATCATTGTGGACGTTCTGCCTCTTTTCCTATGCTTTAAATGCAATTCCAGTCTACCTCCTGAAATCGGTTTCCTGCAATTCTGCCCCGCTTTCAAGTCCTCTTGGCAGCCTTACTTCAGTATATTTTTGGACGATAGCTGTCATTTATAACTCTGCAGGTTTGTGAATTACAGTGCCACTGAGCTCCTTTCTTCAACTCGCTTTCTTGTGAGCTGGCCGCAACACCGCAGGATTGCTTCAGGCCCTAATCTGGTTCCGGCACGGCACGCTGAGCCTTTGGTTAATTCCTCTTCCTGGTGGGAAATGAGAGTTAAATTTGCCCGTCCAGACACCTCCAGCTAGTCTCTCATTGGTTCTCCCTATTCCTGTTCATCTTCCGCAGAAATTGCAAACTGGGCCAAACAGGAGGTTAAAGGCACTGACTCTCCAAGTCGGGAGAGTGTTAGTAAAGCGTCTGGAATGTTGCACCCGAGTACCAGGGGACGAGAACTGAGACATATTGGAACACGTCTCCCGATCACACGGTTGATCATACTCTGGGTTCCACGTGCATGTTTTACCTGAAGGCAGAATCCCTTAAACCTGGAGAGTTGAGACCCGTGGAATGGGTACCATGCAATATGACTTCAAAGGGTCTTCATTTGCTCACCGAACCTCTCCAATCCTATCACTGCTGCGTTTATGCCCCTGTACACACGCTTGATTTTCTTTCAGAGACATAACAATTCATAGGTTTTAAGATACTTACTAGTCAGGTACATTCTTAGGCGTTTAATATGGGGTGTTGAGTCCATTTCGTTGAGCAAGGAGTAGTTCTTGTCTATTCCATATTTGGCTTAAGGAACTTTATCTGTGCTCATTTCAATCTCTGGTTTTATGCAGCACCCCAACTCACCTTTCCCCTTAAGCAAGCATAAGTTGGTTTTCTAAATTTGAGACCCTGTTCTGTTTTGTAATCCAGTTCCTGTGTAGCCAAGTTTACATTCCGTGTATTAGTGATATTTTATGATGTTTCTTTTTCTGTGTGACTTATTTCAGTTAGAATCATCATACCTGAATCCACTCATTATGCTGCTACGGGCCTGATGACATAGATTTCATTGCTGAGTGATATTGCATTGTACATAAGTACCACAACTTCTTTATCCATTTTTCACTTTCTGCGATATTGAACTTGTACCGTAAACGAGGTTCTTGTAAACAGAGCCGTCCCAAACTTTGGGGTGGCTGTGTCTTTTTGATTTTAATTTCCCTAAGCTATAGGACCATAAGTGGAAGTGCCCTAGGCTCTGTTGCTTTGTTTTTTAGATGTTTCAGGAAACACCATACACCTCTCCGGAGTGGCTCTTGGCAATTTACATCCCGCCCATCAGCATAACAAGGCTCCCAGTTCTCCATGGCCTGTCCTGCCTTTCTGGATTTTACACTTTTTTCAGATGGCCCTTTTGACCGGGGGGATGTGAGACTTCATTGTAGTGCAGATTTCCTTTGCAAGCTTGCTTGGTTGGCCAAAAAGGGCGTATGCGTTTTTTCCTGAATATATTCAGGAAAAAACGCATACGCCCTTTTTGGCCAAGTGCATCATTGTGGACGTTCTGCCTCTTTTCCTATGCTTTAAATGCAATTCCAGTCTACCTCCTGAAATCGGTTTCCTGCAATTCTGCCCCGCTTTCAAGTCCTCTTGGCAGCCTTACTTCAGTATATTTTTGGACGATAGCTGTCATTTATAACTCTGCAGGTTTGTGAATTACAGTGCCCCTGAGCTCCTTTCTTCAACTCGCTTTCTTGTGAGCTGGCCGCAACACCGCAGGATTGCTTCAGGCCCTAATCTGGTTCCGGCACGGCACGCTGAGCCTTTGGTTAATTCCTCTTCCTGGTGGGAAATGAGAGTTAAATTTGCCCGTCCAGACACCTCCAGCTAGTCTCTCATTGGTTCTCCCTATTCCTGTTCATCTTCCGCAGAAATTGCAAACTGGGCCAAACAGGAGGTTAAAGGCACTGACTCTCCAAGTCGGGAGAGTGTTAGTAAAGCGTCTGGAATGTTGCACCCGAGTACCAGGGGACGAGAACTGAGACATATTGGAACACGTCTCCCGATCACACGGTTGATCATACTCTGGGTTCCACGTGCATGTTTTAGCTGAAGGAAGAATCCCTTAAACCTGGAGAGTTGAGACCCGTGGAATGGGTACCATGCAATATGACTTCAAAGGGTCTTCATTTGCTCACCGAACCTCTCCAATCCTATCACTGCTGCGTTTATGCCCCTGTACACACGCTTGATTTTCTTTCAGACACATAGCAATCCATAGGTTTTAAGATACTTACTAGTCAGGTACATTCTTAGGCGTTTAATATGGGGTGTTGAGTCCATTTCGTTGAGCAAGGAGTAGTTCTTGTCTATTCCATATTTGGCTTAAGGAACTTTATCTGTGCTCATTTCAATCTCTGGTTTTATGCAGCACCCCAACTCACCTTTCCCCTTAAGCAAGCATAAGTTGGTTTTCTAAATTTGAGACCCTGTTCTGTTTTGTAATCCAGTTCCTGTGTAGCCAAGTTTACATCCCGTGTATTAGTGATATCTTATGATGTTTCTTTTTCTGTGTGACTTATTTCAGTTAGAATCATCATACCTGAATCCACTCATTATGCTGCTACGGGCCTGATGACATAGATTTCATTGCTGAGTGATATTGCATTGTACGTAAGTACCACAACTTCTTTATCCATTTTTCACTTTCTGCGATATTGAACTTGTACCGTAAACGAGGTTCTTGTAAACAGAGCCGTCCCAAACTTTGGGGTGGCTGTGTCTTTTTGATTTTAATTTCCCTAAGCTATAGGACCATAAGTGGAAGTGCCCTAGGCTCTGTTGCTTTGTTTTTTAGATGTTTCAGGAAACACCATACACCTCTCCGGAGTGGCTCTTGGCAATTTACATCCCGCCCATCAGCATAACAAGGCTCCCAGTTCTCCATGGCCTGTCCTGCCTTTCTGGATTTTACACTTTTTTCAGATGGCCCTTTTCACCGGGGGGAAGTGAGACTTCATTGTAGTGCAGATTTCCTTTGCAAGCTTGCTTGGTTGGCCAAAAAGGGCGTATGCGTTTTTTCCTGAATATATTCAGGAAAAAACGCATACGCCCTTTTTGGCCAAGCGCATCATTGTGGACGTTCTGCCTCTTTTCCTATGCTTTAAATGCAATTCCAGTCTACCTCCTGAAATCGGTTTCCTGCAATTCTGCCCCGCTTTCAAGTCCTCTTGGCAGCCTTACTTCAGTATATTTTTGGACGATAGCTGTCATTTATAACTCTGCAGGTTTGTGAATTACAGTGCCCCTGAGCTCCTTTCTTCAACTTGCTTTCTTGTGAGCTGGCCGCAACACCGCAGGATTGCTTCAGGCCCTAATCTGGTTCCGGCACGGCACGCTGAGCCTTTGGTTAATTCCTCTTCCTGGTGGGAAATGAGAGTTAAATTTGCCCGTCCAGACACCTCCACCTAGTCTCTCATTGGTTCTCCCTATTCCTGTTCATCTTCCGCAGAAATTGCAAACTGGGCCAAACAGGAGGTTAAAGGCACTGACTCTCCAAGTCGGGAGAGTGTTAGTCAAGCATCTGGAATGTTGCACCCGAGTACCAGGGGACGAGAACTGAGACATATTGGAACACGTCTCCCGATCACACGGTTGATCATACTCTGGGTTCCACGTGCATGTTTTAGCTGAAGGAAGAATCCCTTAAACCTGGAGAGTTGAGACCCGTGGAATGGGTACCATGCAATATGACTTCAAAGGGTCTTCATTTGCTCACCGAACCTCTCCAATCCTATCACTGCTGCGTTTATGCCCCTGTACACACGCTTGATTTTCTTTCAGAGACATAGCAATCCATAGGTTTTAAGATACTTACTAGTCAGGTACATTCTTAGGCGTTTAATATGGGGTGTTGAGTCCATTTCGTTGAGCAAGGAGTAGTTCTTGTCTATTCCATATTTGGCTTAAGGAACTTTATCTGTGCTCATTTCAATCTCTGGTTTGATGCAGCACCCCAACTCACCTTTCCCCTTAAGCAAGCATAAGTTGGTTTTCTAAATTTGAGACCCTGTTCTGTTTTGTAATCCAGTTCCTGTGTAGCCAAGTTTACATTCCGTGTATTAGTGATATCTTATGATGTTTCTTTTTCTGTGTGACTTATTTCAGTTAGAATCATCATACCTGAATCCACTCATTATGCTGCTACGGGCCTGATGACATAGATTTCATTGCTGAGTGATATTGCATTGTACGTAAGTACCACAACTTCTTTATCCATTTTTCACTTTCTGCGATATTGAACTTGTACCGTAAACGAGGTTCTTGTAAACAGAGCCGTCCCAAACTTTGGGGTGGCTGTGTCTTTTTGATTTTAATTTCCCTAAGCTATAGGACCATAAGTGGAAGTGCCCTAGGCTCTGTTGCTTTGTTTTTTAGATGTTTCAGGAAACACCATACACCTCTCCCGAGTGGCTGTTGGCAATTTACATCCCGCCCATCAGCATAACAAGGCTCCCAGTTCTCCATGGCCTGTCCTGCCTTTCTGGATTTTACACTTTTTTCAGATGGCCCTTTTGACCGGGGGGAAGTGAGACTTCATTGTAGTGCAGATTTCCTTTGCAAGCTTGCTTGGTTGGCCAAAAAGGGCGTATGCGTTTTTTCCTGAATATATTCAGGAAAAAACGCATACGCCCTTTTTGGCCAAGTGCATCATTGTGGACGTTCTGCCTCTTTTCCTATGCTTTAAATGCAATTCCAGTCTACCTCCTGAAATCGGTTTCCTGCAATTCTGCCCCGCTTTCAAGTCCTCTTGGCAGCCTTACTTCAGTATATTTTTGGACGATAGCTGTCATTTATAACTCTGCAGGTTTGTGAATTACAGTGCCCCTGAGCTCCTTTCTTCAACTCGCTTTCTTGTGAGCTGGCCGCAACACCACAGGATTGCTTCAGGCCCTAATCTGGTTCCGGCACGGCACGCTGAGCCTTTGGTTAATTCCTCTTCCTGGTGGGAAATGAGAGTTAAATTTGCCCGTCCAGACACCTCCAGCTAGTCTCTCATTGGTTCTCCCTATTCCTGTTCATCTTCCGCAGAAATTGCAAACTGGGCCAAACAGGAGGTTAAAGGCACTGACTCTCCAAGTCGGGAGAGTGTTAGTAAAGCGTCTGGAATGTTGCACCCGAGTACCAGGGGACGAGAACTGAGACATATTGGAACACGTCTCCCGATCACACGGTTGATCATACTCTGGGTTCCACGTGCATGTTTTAGCTGAAGGAAGAATCCCTTAAACCTGGAGAGTTGAGACCCGTGGAATGGGTACCATGCAATATGACTTCAAAGGGTCTTCATTTGCTCACCGAACCTCTCCAATCCTATCACTGCTGCGTTTATGCCCCTGTACACACGCTTGATTTTCTTTCAGACACATAGCAATCCATAGGTTTTAAGATACTTACTAGTCAGGTACATTCTTAGGCGTTTAATATGGGGTGTTGAGTCCATTTCGTTGAGCAAGGAGTAGTTCTTGTCTATTCCATATTTGGCTTAAGGAACTTTATCTGTGCTCATTTCAATCTCTGGTTTTATGCAGCACCCCAACTCACCTTTCCCCTTAAGCAAGCATAAGTTGGTTTTCTAAATTTGAGACCCTGTTCTGTTTTGTAATCCAGTTCCTGTGTAGCCAAGTTTACATCCCGTGTATTAGTGATATCTTATGATGTTTCTTTTTCTGTGTGACTTATTTCAGTTAGAATCATCATACCTGAATCCACTCATTATGCTGCTACGGGCCTGATGACATAGATTTCATTGCTGAGTGATATTGCATTGTACGTAAGTACCACAACTTCTTTATCCATTTTTCACTTTCTGCGATATTGAACTTGTACCGTAAACGAGGTTCTTGTAAACAGAGCCGTCCCAAACTTTGGGGTGGCTGTGTCTTTTTGATTTTAATTTCCCTAAGCTATAGGACCATAAGTGGAAGTGCCCTAGGCTCTGTTGCTTTGTTTTTTAGATGTTTCAGGAAACACCATACACCTCTCCCGAGTGGCTCTTGGCAATTTACATCCCGCCCATCAGCATAACAAGGCTCCCAGTTCTCCATGGCCTGTCCTGCCTTTCTGGATTTTACACTTTTTTCAGATGGCCCTTTTGACCAGGGGGAAGTGAGACTTCATTGTAGTGCAGATTTCCTTTGCAAGCTTGCTTGGTTGGCCAAAAAGGGCGTATGCGTTTTTTCCTGAATATATTCAGGAAAAAACGCATACGCCCTTTTTGGCCAAGTGCATCATTGTGGACGTTCTGCCTCTTTTCCTATGCTTTAAATGCAATTCCAGTCTACCTCCTGAAATCGGTTTCCTGCAATTCTGCCCCGCTTTCAAGTCCTCTTGGCAGCCTTACTTCAGTATATTTTTGGACGATAGCTGTCATTTATAACTCTGCAGGTTTGTGAATTACAGTGCCCCTGAGCTCCTTTCTTCAACTCGCTTTCTTGTGAGCTGGCCGCAACACCGCAGGATTGCTTCAGGCCCTAATCTGGTTCCGGCACGGCACGCTGAGCCTTTGGTTAATTCCTCTTCCTGGTGGGAAATGAGAGTTAAATTTGCCCGTCCAGACACCTCCACCTAGTCTCTCATTGGTTCTCCCTATTCCTGTTCATCTTCCGCAGAAATTGCAAACTGGGTCAAACAGGAGGTTAAAGGCACTGACTCTCCAAGTCGGGAGAGTGTTAGTAAAGCGTCTGGAATGTTGCACCCGAGTACCAGGGGACGAGAACTGAGACATATTGGAACACGTCTCCCGATCACACGGTTGATCATACTCTGGGTTCCACGTGCATGTTTTAGCTGAAGGAAGAATCCCTTAAACCTGGAGAGTTGAGACCCGTGGAATGGGTACCATGCAATATGACTTCAAAGGGTCTTCATTTGCTCACCGAACCTCTCCAATCCTATCACTGCTGCGTTTATGCCCCTGTACACATGCTTGATTTTCTTTCAGAGACATAGCAGTGCATAGGTTTTAAGATACTTACTAGTCAGGTACATTCTTAGGCATTTAATATGGGGTGTTGAGTCCATTTCGTTGAGCAAGGAGTAGTTCTTGTCTATTCTATATTTGGCTTAAGGAACTTTATCTGTGCTCATTTCAATCTCTGGTTTTATGCAGCACCCCAACTCACCTTTCCCCTTAAGCAAGCATAAGTTGGTTTTCTAAATTTGAGACCCTGCTCTGTTTTGTAATCCAGTTCCTGTGTAGCCAAGTTTACATTCCGTGTATTAGTGATATCTTATGATGTTTCTTTTTCTGTGTGACTTATTTCAGTTAGAATCATCATACCTGAATCCACTCATTATGCTGCTACGGGCCTGATGACATAGATTTCATTGCTGAGTGATATTGCATTGTACGTAAGTACCACAACTTCTTTATCCATTTTTCACTTTCTGCGATATTGAACTTGTACTGTAAACGAGGTTCTTGTAAACAGAGCCGTCCCAAACTTTGGGGTGGCTGTGTCTTTTTGATTTTAATTTCCCTAAGCTATAGGACCATAAGTGGAAGTGCCCTAGGCTCTGTTGCTTTGTTTTTTAGATGTTTCAGGAAACACCATACACCTCTCCCGAGTGGCTGTTGGCAATTTACATCCCGCCCATCAGCATAACAAGGCTCCCAGTTCTCCATGGCCTGTCCTGCCTTTCTGGATTTTACACTTTTTTCAGATGGCCCTTTTGACCGGGGGGAAGTGAGACTTCATTGTAGTGCAGATTTCCTTTGCAAGCTTGCTTGGTTGGCCAAAAAGGGCGTATGCGTTTTTTCCTGAATATATTCAGGAAAAAACGCATACGCCCTTTTTGGCCAAGTGCATCATTGTGGACGTTCTGCCTCTTTTCCTATGCTTTAAATGCAATTCCAGTCTACCTCCTGAAATCGGTTTCCTGCAATTCTGCCCCGCTTTCAAGTCCTCTTGGCAGCCTTACTTCAGTATATTTTTGGACGATAGCTGTCATTTATAACTCTGCAGGTTTGTGAATTACAGTGCCCCTGAGCTCCTTTCTTCAACTCGCTTTCTTGTGAGCTGGCCGCAACACCGCAGGATTGCTTCAGGCCCTAATCTGGTTCCGGCACGGCACGCTGAGCCTTTGGTTAATTCCTCTTCCTGGTGGGAAATGAGAGTTAAATTTGCCCGTCCAGACACCTCCAGCTAGTCTCTCATTGGTTCTCCCTATTCCTGTTCATCTTCCGCAGAAATTGCAAACTGGGCCAAACAGGAGGTTAAAGGCACTGACTCTCCAAGTCGGGAGAGTGTTAGTAAAGCGTCTGGAATGTTGCACCCGAGTACCAGGGGACGAGAACTGAGACATATTGGAACACGTCTCCCGATCACACGGTTGATCATACTCTGGGTTCCACGTGCATGTTTTAGCTGAAGGAAGAATCCCTTAAACCTGGAGAGTTGAGACCCGTGGAATAGGTACCATGCAATATGACTTCAAAGGGTCTTCATTTGCTCACCGAACCTCTCCAATCCTATCACTGCTGCGTTTATGCCCCTGTACACACGCTTGATTTTCTTTCAGAGACATAGCAATCCATAGGTTTTAAGATACTTACTAGTCAGGTACATTCTTAGGCGTTTAATATGGGGTGTTGAGTCCATTTCGTTGAGCAAGGAGTAGTTCTTGTCTATTCCATATTTGGCTTAAGGAACTTTATCTGTGCTCATTTCAATCTCTGGTTTGATGCAGCACCCCAACTCACCTTTCCCCTTAAGCAAGCATAAGTTGGTTTTCTAAATTTGAGACCCTGTTCTGTTTTGTAATCCAGTTCCTGTGTAGCCAAGTTTACATCCCGTGTATTAGTGATATCTTATGATGTTTCTTTTTCTGTGTGACTTATTTCAGTTAGAATCATCATACCTGAATCCACTCATTATGCTGCTACGGGCCTGATGACATAGATTTCATTGCTGAGTGATATTGCATTGTACGTAAGTACCACAACTTCTTTATCCATTTTTCACTTTCTGCGATATTGAACTTGTTCCGTAAACAAGGTTCTTGTAAACAGAGCCGTCCCAAACTTTGGGGTGGCTGTGTCTTTTTGATTTTAATTTCCCTAAGCTATAGGACCATAAGTGGAAGTGCCCTAGGCTCTGTTGCTTTGTTTTTTAGATGTTTCAGGAAACACCATACACCTCTCCCGAGTGGCTGTTGGCAATTTACATCCCGCCCATCAGCATAACAAGGCTCCCAGTTCTCCATGGCCTGTCCTGCCTTTCTGGATTTTACACTTTTTTCAGATGGCCCTTTTGACCGGGGGGAAGTGAGACTTCATTGTAGTGCAGATTTCCTTTGCAAGCTTGCTTGGTTGGCCAAAAAGGGCGTATGCGTTTTTTCCTGAATATATTCAGGAAAAAACGCAAACGCCCTTTTTGGCCAAGTGCATCATTGTGGACGTTCTGCCTCTTTTCCTATGCTTTAAATGCAATTCCAGTCTACCTCCTGAAATCGGTTTCCTGCAATTCTGCCCCGCTTTCAAGTCCTCTTGGCAGCCTTACTTCAGTATATTTTTGGACGATAGCTGTCATTTATAACTCTGCAGGTTTGTGAATTACAGTGCCCCTGAGCTCCTTTCTTCAACTCGCTTTCTTGTGAGCTGGCCGCAACACCGCAGGATTGCTTCAGGCCCTAATCTGGTTCCCGCACGGCACGCTGAGCCTTTGGTTAATTCCTCTTCCTGGTGGGAAATGAGAGTTAAATTTGCCCGTCCAGACACCTCCAGCTAGTCTCTCATTGGTTCTCCCTATTCCTGTTCATCTTCCGCAGAAATTGCAAACTGGGCCAAACAGGAGGTTAAAGGCACTGACTCTCCAAGTCGGGAGAG
The DNA here is from genome assembly GCF_964270905.1 of Leucopleurus acutus. Classification (NCBI taxonomy): domain Eukaryota; kingdom Metazoa; phylum Chordata; class Mammalia; order Artiodactyla; family Delphinidae; genus Leucopleurus; species Leucopleurus acutus. The sequence continues at coordinate 390,289 of NW_028139136.1, read as the reverse complement.
TGTTAGTAAAGCGTCTGGAATGTTGCACCCGAGTACCAGGGGACGAGAACTGAGACATATTGGAACACGTCTCCCGATCACACGGTTGATCATACTCTCGGTTCCACGTGCATGTTTTACCTGAAGGAAGAATCCCTTAAACCTGGAGAGTTGAGACCCGTGGAATGGGTACCATGCAATATGACTTCAAAGGGTCTTCATTTGCTCACCGAACCTCTCCAATCCTATCACTGCTGCGTTTATGCCCCTGTACACACGCTTGATTTTCTTTCAGACACATAGCAATCCATAGGTTTTAAGATACTTACTAGTCAGGTACATTCTTAGGCGTTTAATATGGGGTGTTGAGTCCATTTCGTTGAGCAAGGAGTAGTTCTTGTCTATTCCATATTTGGCTTAAGGAACTTTATCTGTGCTCATTTCAATCTCTGGTTTGATGCAGCACCCCAACTCACCTTTCCCCTTAAGCAAGCATAAGTTGGTTTTCTAAATTTGAGACCCTGTTCTGTTTTGTAATCCAGTTCCTGTGTAGCCAAGTTTACATCCCGTGTATTAGTGATATCTTATGATGTTTCTTTTTCTGTGTGACTTATTTCAGTTAGAATCATCATACCTGAATCCACTCATTATGCTGCTACGGGCCTGATGACATAGATTTCATTGCTGAGTGATATTGCATTGTACGTAAGTACCACAACTTCTTTATCCATTTTTCACTTTCTGCGATATTGAACTTGTACCGTAAACGAGGTTCTTGTAAACAGAGCCGTCCCAAACTTTGGGGTGGCTGTGTCTTTTTGATTTTAATTTCCCTAAGCTATAGGACCATAAGTGGAAGTGCCCTAGGCTCTGTTGCTTTGTTTTCTAGATGTTTCAGGAAACACCATACACCTCTCCCGAGTGGCTGTTGGCAATTTACATCCCGCCCATCAGCATAACAAGGCTCCCAGTTCTCCATGGCCTGTCCTGCCTTTCTGGATTTTACACTTTTTTCAGATGGCCCTTTTGACCGGGGGGAAGTGAGACTTCATTGTAGTGCAGATTTCCTTTGCAAGCTTGCTTGGTTGGCCAAAAAGGGCGTATGCGTTTTTTCCTGAATATATTCAGGAAAAAACGCATACGCCCTTTTTGGCCAAGTGCATCATTGTGGACGTTCTGCCTCTTTTCCTATGCTTTAAATGCAATTCCAGTCTACCTCCTGAAATCGGTTTCCTGCAATTCTGCCCCGCTTTCAAGTCCTCTTGGCAGCCTTACTTCAGTATATTTTTGGACGATAGCTGTCATTTATAACTCTGCAGGTTTGTGAATTACAGTGCCCCTGAGCTCCTTTCTTCAACTCGCTTTCTTGTGAGCTGGCCGCAACACCGCAGGATTGCTTCAGGCCCTAATCTGGTTCCCGCACGGCACGCTGAGCCTTTGGTTAATTCCTCTTCCTGGTGGGAAATGAGAGTTAAATTTGCCCGTCCAGACACCTCCAGCTAGTCTCTCATTGGTTCTCCCTATTCCTGTTCATCTTCCGCAGAAATTGCAAACTGGGCCAAACAGGAGGTTAAAGGCACTGACTCTCCAAGTCGGGAGAGTGTTAGTAAAGCGTCTGGAATGTTGCACCCGAGTACCAGGGGACGAGAACTGAGACATATTGGAACACGTCTCCCGATCACACGGTTGATCATACTCTCGGTTCCACGTGCATGTTTTACCTGAAGGAAGAATCCCTTAAACCTGGAGAGTTGAGACCCGTGGAATGGGTACCATGCAATATGACTTCAAAGGGTCTTCATTTGCTCACCGAACCTCTCCAATCCTATCACTGCTGCGTTTATGCCCCTGTACACACGCTTGATTTTCTTTCAGACACATAGCAATCCATAGGTTTTAAGATACTTACTAGTCAGGTACATTCTTAGGCGTTTAATATGGGGTGTTGAGTCCATTTCGTTGAGCAAGGAGTAGTTCTTGTCTATTCCATATTTGGCTTAAGGAACTTTATCTGTGCTCATTTCAATCTCTGGTTTTATGCAGCACCCCAACTCACCTTTCCCCTTAAGCAAGCATAAGTTGGTTTTCTAAATTTGAGACCCTGTTCTGTTTTGTAATCCAGTTCCTGTGTAGCCAAGTTTACATCCCGTGTATTAGTGATATCTTATGATGTTTCTTTTTCTGTGTGACTTATTTCAGTTAGAATCATCATACCTGAATCCACTCATTATGCTGCTACGGGCCTGATGACATAGATTTCATTGCTGAGTGATATTGCATTGTACGTAAGTACCACAACTTCTTTATCCATTTTTCACTTTCTGCGATATTGAACTTGTACCGTAAACGAGGTTCTTGTAAACAGAGCCATCCCAAACTTTGGGGTGGCTGTGTCTTTTTGATTTTAATTTCCCTAAGCTATAGGACCATAAGTGGAAGTGTCCTAGGCTCTGTTGCTTTGTTTTTTAGATGTTTCAGGAAACACCATACACCTCTCCCGAGTGGCTGTTGGCAATTTACATCCCGCCCATCAGCATAACAAGGCTCCCAGTTCTCCATGGCCTGTCCTGCCTTTCTGGATTTTACACTTTTTTCAGATGGCCCTTTTGACCGGGGGGAAGTGAGACTTCATTGTAGTGCAGATTTCCTTTGCAAGCTTGCTTGGTTGGCCAAAAAGGGCGTATGCGTTTTTTCCTGAATATATTCAGGAAAAAACGCATACGCCCTTTTTGGCCAAGTGCATCATTGTGGACGTTCTGCCTCTTTTCCTATGCTTTAAATGCAATTCCAGTCTACCTCCTGAAATCGGTTTCCTGCAATTCTGCCCCGCTTTCAAGTCCTCTTGGCAGCCTTACTTCAGTATATTTTTGGACGATAGCTGTCATTTATAACTCTGCAGGTTTGTGAATTACAGTGCCCCTGAGCTCCTTTCTTCAACTCGCTTTCTTGTGAGCTGGCCGCAACACCGCAGGATTGCTTCAGGCCCTAATCTGGTTCCGGCACGGCACGCTGAGCCTTTGGTTAATTCCTCTTCCTGGTGGGAAATGAGAGTTAAATTTGCCCGTCCAGACACCTCCAGCTAGTCTCTCATTGGTTCTCCCTATTCCTGTTCATCTTCCGCAGAAATTGCAAACTGGGCCAAACAGGAGGTTAAAGGCACTGACTCTCCAAGTCGGGAGAGTGTTAGTAAAGCGTCTGGAATGTTGCACCCGAGTACCAGGGGACGAGAACTGAGACATATTGGAACACGTCTCCCGATCACACGGTTGATCATACTCTGGGTTCCACGTGCATGTTTTAGCTGAAGGAAGAATCCCTTAAACCTGGAGAGTTGAGACCCGTGGAATGGGTACCATGCAATATGACTTCAAAGGGTCTTCATTTGCTCACCGAACCTCTCCAATCCTATCACTGCTGCGTTTATGCCCCTGTACACATGCTTGATTTTCTTTCAGAGACATAGCAGTGCATAGGTTTTAAGATACTTACTAGTCAGGTACATTCTTAGGCGTTTAATATGGGGTGTTGAGTCCATTTCGTTGAGCAAGGAGTAGTTCTTGTCTATTCTATATTTGGCTTAAGGAACTTTATCTGTGCTCATTTCAATCTCTGGTTTTATGCAGCACCCCAACTCACCTTTCCCCTTAAGCAAGCATAAGTTGGTTTTCTAAATTTGAGACCCTGTTCTGTTTTGTAATCCAGTTCCTGTGTAGCCAAGTTTACATTCCGTGTATTAGTGATATCTTATGATGTTTCTTTTTCTGTGTGACTTATTTCAGTTAGAATCATCATACCTGAATCCACTCATTATGCTGCTACGGGCCTGATGACATAGATTTCATTGCTGAGTGATATTGCATTGTACGTAAGTACCACAACTTCTTTATCCATTTTTCACTTTCTGCGATATTGAACTTGTACCGTAAACGAGGTTCTTGTAAACAGAGCCGTCCCAAACTTTGGGGTGGCTGTGTCTTTTTGATTTTAATTTCCCTAAGCTATAGGACCATAAGTGGAAGTGCCCTAGGCTCTGTTGCTTTGTTTTTTAGATGTTTCAGGAAACACCATACACCTCTCCGGAGTGGCTCTTGGCAATTTACATCCCGCCCATCAGCATAACAAGGCTCCCAGTTCTCCATGGCCTGTCCTGCCTTTCTGGATTTTACACTTTTTTCAGATGGCCCTTTTGACCAGGGGGAAGTGAGACTTCATTGTAGTGCAGATTTCCTTTGCAAGCTTGCTTGGTTGGCCAAAAAGGGCGTATGCGTTTTTTCCTGAATATATTCAGGAAAAAACGCATACGCCCTTTTTGGCCAAGTGCATCATTGTGGACGTTCTGCCTCTTTTCCTATGCTTTAAATGCAATTCCAGTCTACCTCCTGAAATCGGTTTCCTGCAATTCTGCCCCGCTTTCAAGTCCTCTTGGCAGCCTTACTTCAGTATATTTTTGGACGATAGCTGTCATTTATAACTCTGCAGGTTTGTGAATTACAGTGCCCCTGAGCTCCTTTCTTCAACTCGCTTTCTTGTGAGCTGGCCGCAACACCGCAGGATTGCTTCAGGCCCTAATCTGGTTCCGGCACGGCACGCTGAGCCTTTGGTTAATTCCTCTTCCTGGTGGGAAATGAGAGTTAAATTTGCCCGTCCAGACACCTCCAGCTAGTCTCTCATTGGTTCTCCCTATTCCTGTTCATCTTCCGCAGAAATTGCAAACTGGGCCAAACAGGAGGTTAAAGGCACTGACTCTCCAAGTCGGGAGAGTGTTAGTAAAGCGTCTGGAATGTTGCACCCGAGTACCAGGGGACGAGAACTGAGACATATTGGAACACGTTTCCCGATCACATGGTTGATCATACTCTGGGTTCCACGTGCATGTTTTAGCTGAAGGAAGAATCCCTTAAACCTGGAGAGTTGAGACCCGTGGAATGGGTACCATGCAATATGACTTCAAAGGGTCTTCATTTGCTCACCGAACCTCTCCAATCCTATCACTGCTGCGTTTATGCCCCTGTACACACGCTTGATTTTCTTTCAGACACATAGCAATCCATAGGTTTTAAGATACTTACTAGTCAGGTACATTCTTAGGCGTTTAATATGGGGTGTTGAGTCCATTTCGTTGAGCAAGGAGTAGTTCTTGTCTATTCCATATTTGGCTTAAGGAACTTTATCTGTGCTCATTTCAATCTCTGGTTTTATGCAGCACCCCAAATCACCTTTCCCCTTAAGCAAGCATAAGTTGGTTTTCTAAATTTGAGACCCTGTTCTGTTTTGTAATCCAGTTCCTGTGTAGCCAAGTTTACATCCCGTGTATTAGTGATATCTTATGATGTTTCTTTTTCTGTGTGACTTATTTCAGTTAGAATCATCATACCTGAATCCACTCATTATGCTGCTACGGGCCTGATGACATAGATTTCATTGCTGAGTGATATTGCATTGTACGTAAGTACCACAACTTCTTTATCCATTTTTCACTTTCTGCGATATTGAACTTGTACCGTAAACGAGGTTCTTGTAAACAGAGCCGTCCCAAACTTTGGGGTGGCTGTGTCTTTTTGATTTTAATTTCCCTAAGCTATAGGACAATAAGTGGAAGTGCCCTAGGCTCTGTTGCTTTGTTTTTTAGATGTTTCAGGAAACACCATACACCTCTCCCGAGTGGCTCTTGGCAATTTACATCCCGCCCATCAGCATAACAAGGCTCCCAGTTCTCCATGGCCTGTCCTGCCTTTCTGGATTTTACACTTTTTTCAGATGGCCCTTTTTACCGGGGGGAAGTGAGACTTCATTGTAGTGCAGATTTCCTTTGCAAGCTTGCTTGGTTGGCCAAAAAGGGCGTATCCGTTTTTCCTGAATATATTCAGGAAAAAACGCATACGCCCTTTTTGGCCAAGTGCATCATTGTGGACGTTCTGCCTCTTTTCCTATGCTTTAAATGCAATTCCAGTCTACCTCCTGAAATCGGTTTCCTGCAATTCTGCCCCGCTTTCAAGTCCTCTTGGCAGCCTTACTTCAGTATATTTTTGGACGATAGCTGTCATTTATAACTCTGCAGGTTTGTGAATTACAGTGCCCCTGAGCTCCTTTCTTCAACTCGCTTTCTTGTGAGCTGGCCGCAACACCGCAGGATTGCTTCAGGCCCTAATCTGGTTCCGGCACGGCACGCTGAGCCTTTGGTTAATTCCTCTTCCTGGTGGGAAATGAGAGTTAAATTTGCCCGTCCAGACACCTCCAGCTAGTCTCTCATTGGTTCTCCCTATTCCTGTTCATCTTCCGCAGAAATTGCAAACTGGGCCAAACAGGAGGTTAAAGGCACTGACTCTCCAAGTCGGGAGAGTGTTAGTAAAGCGTCTGGAATGTTGCACCCGAGTACCAGGGGACGAGAACTGAGACATATTGGAACACGTCTCCCGATCACACGGTTGATCATACTCTGGGTTCCACGTGCATGTTTTAGCTGAAGGAAGAATCCCTTAAACCTGGAGAGTTGAGACCCGTGGAATGGGTACCATGCAATATGACTTCAAAGGGTCTTCATTTGCTCACCGAACCTCTCCAATCCTATCACTGCTGCGTTTGTGCCCCTGTACACACGCTTGATTTTCTTTCAGAGACATAGCAATCCATAGGTTTTAAGATACTTACTAGTCAGGTACATTCTTAGGCGTTTAATATGGGGTGTTGAGTCCATTTCGTTGAGCAAGGAGTAGTTCTTGTCTATTCTATATTTGGCTTAAGGAACTTTATCTGTGCTCATTTCAATCTCTGGTTTTATGCAGCACCCCAACTCACCTTTCCCCTTAAGCAAGCATAAGTTGGTTTTCTAAATTTGAGACCCTGTTCTGTTTTGTAATCCAGTTCCTGTGTAGCCAAGTTTACATCCCGTGTATTAGTGATATCTTATGATGTTTCTTTTTCTGTGTGACTTATTTCAGTTAGAATCATCATACCTGAATCCACTCATTATGCTGCTACGGGCCTGATGACATAGATTTCATTGCTGAGTGATATTGCATTGTACGTAAGTACCACAACTTCTTTATCCATTTTTCACTTTCTGCGATATTGAACTTGTACCGTAAACGAGGTTCTTGTAAACAGAGCCGTCCCAAACTTTGGGGTGGCTGTGTCTTTTTGATTTTAATTTCCCTAAGCTATAGGACCATAAGTGGAAGTGCCCTAGGCTCTGTTGCTTTGTTTTTTAGATGTTTCAGGAAACACCATACACCTCTCCCGAGTGGCTGTTGGCAATTTACATCCCGCCCATCAGCATAACAAGGCTCCCAGTTCTCCATGGCCTGTCCTGCCTTTCTGGATTTTACACTTTTTTCAGATGGCCCTTTTGACCGGGGGGAAGTGAGACTTCATTGTAGTGCAGATTTCCTTTGCAAGCTTGCTTGGTTGGCCAAAAAGGGCGTATGCGTTTTTTCCTGAATATATTCAGGAAAAAACGCATACGCCCTTTTTGGCCAAGTGCATCATTGTGGACGTTCTGCCTCTTTTCCTATGCTTTAAATGCAATTCCAGTCTACCTCCTGAAATCGGTTTCCTGCAATTCTGCCCCGCTTTCAAGTCCTCTTGGCAGCCTTACTTCAGTATATTTTTGGACGATAGCTGTCATTTATAACTCTGCAGGTTTGTGAATTACAGTGTCCCTGATCTCCTTTCTTCAACTCGCTTTCTTGTGAGCTGGCCGCAACACCGCAGGATTGCTTCAGGCCTTAATCTGGTTGCAGCACGGCACGCTGAGCCTTTGGTTAATTCCTCTTCCTGGTGGGAAATGAGAGTTAAATTTGCCCGTCCAGACACCTCCACCTAGTCTTTCATTGGTTCTCCCTATTCCTGTTCATCTTCCGCAGAAATTGCAAATGGGCCAAACAGGAGGTTAAAGGCACTGACTCTCCAAGTCGGGAGAGTGTTAGTAAAGCGTGTGGAATGTTGCACCCGAGTACCAGGGGACGCGAACTGAGACATATTGGAACACGTCTCCCGATCACACGGTTGATCATACTCTGGGTTCCACGTGCATGTTTTACCTGAAGGCAGAATCCCTTAAACCTGGAGAGTTGAGACCCGTGGAATGGGTACCATGCAATATGACTTCAAAGGGTCTTCATTTGCTCACCGAACGTCTCCAATCCTATCACTGCTGCGTTTATGCCCCTGTACACACGCTTGATTTTCTTTCAGCGACATAGCAATCCATAGGTTTTAAGATACTTACTAGTCAGGTACATTCTTAGGCGTTTAATATGGGGTGTTGAGTCCATTTCGTTGAGCAAGGAGTAGTTCTTGTCTATTCCATATTTGGCTTAAGGAACTTTATCTGTGCTCATTTCAATCTCTGGTTTGATGCAGCACCCCAACTCACCTTTCCCCTTAAGCAAGCATAAGTTGGTTTTCTAAATTTGAGACCCTGTTCTGTTTTGTAATCCAGTTCCTGTGTAGCCAAGTTTACATTCCGTGTATTAGTGATATCTTATGATGTTTCTTTTTCTGTGTGACTTATTTCAGGTAGAATCATCATACCTGAATCCACTCATTATGCTGCTACGGGCCTGATGACATAGATTTCATTGCTGAGTGATATTGCATTGTACGTAAGTACCACAACTTCTTTATCCATTTTTCACTTTCTGCGATATTGAACTTGTACCGTAAACGAGGTTCTTGTAAACAGAGCTGTACCAAACTTTGGGGTGGCTGTGTCTTTTTGATTTTAATTTCCCTAAGCTATAGGACCATAAGTGGAAGTGCCCTAGGCTCTGTTGCTTTGTTTTTTAGATGTTTCAGGAAACACCATACACCTCTCGCGAGTGGCTGTTGGCAATTTACATCCCGCCCATCAGCATAACAAGGCTCCCAGTTCTCCATGGCCTGTCCTGCCTTTCTGGATTTTACACTTTTTTCAGATGGCCCTTTTGACCGGGGGGCAGTGAGACTTCATTGTAGTGTAGATTTCCTTTGCAAGCTTGCTTGTTTGGCCAAAAAGGGCGTATGCGTTTTTTCTTGAATATATTCAGGAAAAAACGCATACGCCCTTTTTGGCCAAGTGCATCATTGTGGACGTTCTGCCTCTTTTCCTATGCTTTAAATGCAATTCCAGTCTACCTCCTGAAATCGGTTTCCTGCAATTCTGCCCCGCTTTCAAGTCCTCTTGGCAGCCTTACTTCAGTATATTTTTGGACGATAGCTGTCATTTATAACTCTGCAGGTTTGTGAATTACAGTGCCCCTGAGCTCCTTTCTTCAACTCGCTTTCTTGTGAGCTGGCCGCAACACCGCAGGATTGCTTCAGGCCCTAATCTGGTTCCGGCACGGCACGCTGAGCCTTTGGTTAATTCCTCTTCCTGGTGGGAAATGAGAGTTAAATTTGCCCGTCCAGACACCTCCAGCTAGTCTCTCATTGGTTCTCCCTATTCCTGTTCATCTTCCGCAGAAATTGCAAACTGGGCCAAACAGGAGGTTAAAGGCACTGACTCTCCAAGTCGGGAGAGTGTTAGTAAAGCGTCTGGAATGTTGCACCCGAGTACCAGGGGACGAGAACTGAGACATATTGGAACACGTCTCCCGATCACACGGTTGATCATACTCTGGGTTCCACGTGCATGTTTTAGCTGAAGGAAGAATCCCTTAAACCTGGAGAGTTGAGACCCGTGGAATGGGTACCATGCAATATGACTTCAAAGGGTCTTCATTTGCTCACCGAACCTCTCCAATCCTATCACTGCTGCGTTTGTGCCCCTGTACACACGCTTGATTTTCTTTCAGAGACATAGCAATCCATAGGTTTTAAGATACTTACTAGTCAGGTACATTCTTAGGCGTTTAATATGGGGTGTTGAGTCCATTTCGTTGAGCAAGGAGTAGTTCTTGTCTATTCTATATTTGGCTTAAGGAACTTTATCTGTGCTCATTTCAATCTCTGGTTTTATGCAGCACCCCAACTCACCTTTCCCCTTAAGCAAGCATAAGTTGGTTTTCTAAATTTGAGACCCTGTTCTGTTTTGTAATCCAGTTCCTGTGTAGCCAAGTTTACATCCCGTGTATTAGTGATATCTTATGATGTTTCTTTTTCTGTGTGACTTATTTCAGTTAGAATCATCATACCTGAATCCACTCATTATGCTGCTACGGGCCTGATGACATAGATTTCATTGCTGAGTGATATTGCATTGTACGTAAGTACCACAACTTCTTTATCCATTTTTCACTTTCTGCGATATTGAACTTGTACCGTAAACGAGGTTCTTGTAAACAGAGCCGTCCCAAACTTTGGGGTGGCTGTGTCTTTTTGATTTTAATTTCCCTAAGCTATAGGACCATAAGTGGAAGTGCCCTAGGCTCTGTTGCTTTGTTTTTTAGATGTTTCAGGAAACACCATACACCTCTCCCGAGTGGCTGTTGGCAATTTACATCCCGCCCATCAGCATAACAAGGCTCCCAGTTCTCCATGGCCTGTCCTGCCTTTCTGGATTTTACACTTTTTTCAGATGGCCCTTTTGACCGGGGGGAAGTGAGACTTCATTGTAGTGCAGATTTCCTTTGCAAGCTTGCTTGGTTGGCCAAAAAGGGCGTATGCGTTTTTTCCTGAATATATTCAGGAAAAAACGCATACGCCCTTTTTGGCCAAGTGCATCATTGTGGACGTTCTGCCTCTTTTCCTATGCTTTAAATGCAATTCCAGTCTACCTCCTGAAATCGGTTTCCTGCAATTCTGCCCCGCTTTCAAGTCCTCTTGGCAGCCTTACTTCAGTATATTTTTGGACGATAGCTGTCATTTATAACTCTGCAGGTTTGTGAATTACAGTGTCCCTGATCTCCTTTCTTCAACTCGCTTTCTTGTGAGCTGGCCGCAACACCGCAGGATTGCTTCAGGCCTTAATCTGGTTGCAGCACGGCACGCTGAGCCTTTGGTTAATTCCTCTTCCTGGTGGGAAATGAGAGTTAAATTTGCCCGTCCAGACACCTCCACCTAGTCTTTCATTGGTTCTCCCTATTCCTGTTCATCTTCCGCAGAAATTGCAAATGGGCCAAACAGGAGGTTAAAGGCACTGACTCTCCAAGTCGGGAGAGTGTTAGTAAAGCGTGTGGAATGTTGCACCCGAGTACCAGGGGACGCGAACTGAGACATATTGGAACACGTCTCCCGATCACACGGTTGATCATACTCTGGGTTCCACGTGCATGTTTTACCTGAAGGCAGAATCCCTTAAACCTGGAGAGTTGAGACCCGTGGAATGGGTACCATGCAATATGACTTCAAAGGGTCTTCATTTGCTCACCGAACGTCTCCAATCCTATCACTGCTGCGTTTATGCCCCTGTACACACGCTTGATTTTCTTTCAGCGACATAGCAATCCATAGGTTTTAAGATACTTACTAGTCAGGTACATTCTTAGGCGTTTAATATGGGGTGTTGAGTCCATTTCGTTGAGCAAGGAGTAGTTCTTGTCTATTCCATATTTGGCTTAAGGAACTTTATCTGTGCTCATTTCAATCTCTGGTTTGATGCAGCACCCCAACTCACCTTTCCCCTTAAGCAAGCATAAGTTGGTTTTCTAAATTTGAGACCCTGTTCTGTTTTGTAATCCAGTTCCTGTGTAGCCAAGTTTACATTCCGTGTATTAGTGATATCTTATGATGTTTCTTTTTCTGTGTGACTTATTTCAGGTAGAATCATCATACCTGAATCCACTCATTATGCTGCTACGGGCCTGATGACATAGATTTCATTGCTGAGTGATATTGCATTGTACGTAAGTACCACAACTTCTTTATCCATTTTTCACTTTCTGCGATATTGAACTTGTACCGTAAACGAGGTTCTTGTAAACAGAGCTGTACCAAACTTTGGGGTGGCTGTGTCTTTTTGATTTTAATTTCCCTAAGCTATAGGACCATAAGTGGAAGTGCCCTAGGCTCTGTTGCTTTGTTTTTTAGATGTTTCAGGAAACACCATACACCTCTCGCGAGTGGCTGTTGGCAATTTACATCCCGCCCATCAGCATAACAAGGCTCCCAGTTCTCCATGGCCTGTCCTGCCTTTCTGGATTTTACACTTTTTTCAGATGGCCCTTTTGACCGGGGGGCAGTGAGACTTCATTGTAGTGCAGATTTCCTTTGCAAGCTTGCTTGTTTGGCCAAAAAGGGCGTATGCGTTTTTTCTTGAATATATTCAGGAAAAAACGCATACGCCCTTTTTGGCCAAGTGCATCATTGTGGACGTTCTGCCTCTTTTCCTATGCTTTAAATGCAATTCCAGTCTACCTCCTGAAATCGGTTTCCTGCAATTCTGCCCCGCTTTCAAGTCCTCTTGGCAGCCTTACTTCAGTATATTTTTGGACGATAGCTGTCATTTATAACTCTGCAGGTTTGTGAATTACAGTGCCCCTGAGCTCCTTTCTTCAACTCGCTTTCTTGTGAGCTGGCCGCAACACCGCAGGATTGCTTCAGGCCCTAATCTGGTTCCGGCACGGCACGCTGAGCCTTTGGTTAATTCCTCTTCCTGGTGGGAAATGAGAGTTAAATTTGCCCGTCCAGACACCTCCAGCTAGTCTCTCATTGGTTCTCCCTATTCCTGTTCATCTTCCGCAGAAATTGCAAACTGGGCCAAACAGGAGGTTAAAGGCACTGACTCTCCAAGTCGGGAGAGTGTTAGTAAAGCGTCTGGAATGTTGCACCTGAGTACCAGGGGACGAGAACTGAGACATATTGGAACACGTCTCCCGATCACACGGTTGATCATACTCTGGGTTCCACGTGCATGTTTTAGCTGAAGGAAGAATCCCTTAAACCTGGAGAGTTGAGACCCTTGGAATGGGTACCATGCAATATGACTTCAAAGGGTCTTCATTTGCTCACCGAACCTCTCCAATCCTATCACTGCTGCGTTTATGCCACTGTACACACGCTTGATTTTCTTTCAGAGACATAGCAATCCATAGGTTTTAAGATACTTACTAGTCAGGTACATTCTTAGGCGTTTAATATGGGGTGTTGAGTCCATTTCGTTGAGCAAGGAGTAGTTCTTGTCTATTCCATATTTGGCTTAAGGAACTTTATCTGTGCTCATTTCAATCTCTGGTTTTATGCAGCACCCCAACTCACCTTTCCCCTTAAGCAAGCATAAGTTGGTTTTCTAAATTTGAGACCCTGTTCTGTTTTGTAATCCAGTTCCTGTGTAGCCAAGTTTACATCCCGTGTATTAGTGATATCTTATGATGTTTCTTTTTCTGTGTGACTTATTTCAGTTAGAATCATCATACCTGAATCCACTCATTATGCTGCTACGGGCCTGATGACATAGATTTCATTGCTGAGTGATATTGCATTGTACGTAAGTACCACAACTTCTTTATCCATTTTTCACTTTCTGCGATATTGAACTTGTACCGTAAACGAGGTTCTTGTAAACAGAGCCGTCCCAAACTTTGGGGTGGCTGTGTCTTTTTGATTTTAATTTCCCTAAGCTATAGGACCATAAGTGGAAGTGCCCTAGGCTCTGTTGCTTTGTTTTTTAGATGTTTCAGGAAACACCATACACCTCTCCCGAGTGGCTGTTGTCAATTTACATCCCGCCCATCAGCATAACAAGGCTCCCAGTTCTCCATGGCCTGTCCTGCCTTTCTGGATTTTACACTTTTTTCAGATGGCCCTTTTGACCGGGGGGAAGTGAGACTTCATTGTAGTGCAGATTTCCTTTGCAAGCTTGCTTGGTTGGCCAAAAAGGGCGTATGCGTTTTTTCCTGAATATATTCAGGAAAAAACGCATACGCCCTTTTTGGCCAAGTGCATCATTGTGGACGTTCTGCCTCTTTTCCTATGCTTTAAATGCAATTCCAGTCTACCTCCTGAAATCGGTTTCCTGCAATTCTGCCCCGCTTTCAAGTCCTCTTGGCAGCCTTACTTCAGTATATTTTTGGACGATAGCTGTCATTTATAACTCTGCAGGTTTGTGAATTACAGTGCCCCTGAGCTCCTTTCTTCAACTCGCTTTCTTGTGAGCTGGCCGCAACACCGCAGGATTGCTTCAGGCCCTAATCTGGTTCCGGCACGGCACGCTGAGCCTTTGGTTAATTCCTCTTCCTGGTGGGAAATGAGAGTTAAATTTGCCCGTCCAGACACCTCCAGCTAGTCTCTCATTGGTTCTCCCTATTCCTGTTCATCTTCCGCAGAAATTGCAAACTGGGCCAAACAGGAGGTTAAAGGCACTGACTCTCCAAGTCGGGAGAGTGTTAGTAAAGCGTCTGGAATGTTGCACCCGAGTACCAGGGGACGAGAACTGAGACATATTGGAACACGTCTCCCGATCACACGGTTGATCATACTCTGGGTTCCACGTGCATGTTTTAGCTGAAGGAAGAATCCCTTAAACCTGGAGAGTTGAGACCCGTGGAATGGGTACCATGCAATATGACTTCAAAGGGTCTTCATTTGCTCACCGAACCTCTCCAATCCTATCACTGCTGCGTTTATGCCCCTGTACACATGCTTGATTTTCTTTCAGAGACATAGCAGTGCATAGGTTTTAAGATACTTACTAGTCAGGTACATTCTTAGGCATTTAATATGGGGTGTTGAGTCCATTTCGTTGAGCAAGGAGTAGTTCTTGTCTATTCTATATTTGGCTTAAGGAACTTTATCTGTGCTCATTTCAATCTCTGGTTTTATGCAGCACCCCAACTCACCTTTCCCCTTAAGCAAGCATAAGTTGGTTTTCTAAATTTGAGACCCTGTTCTGTTTTGTAATCCAGTTCCTGTGTAGCCAAGTTTACATTCCGTGTATTAGTGATATCTTATGATGTTTCTTTTTCTGTGTGACTTATTTCAGTTAGAATCATCATACCTGAATCCACTCATTATGCTGCTACGGGCCTGATGACATAGATTTCATTGCTGAGTGATATTGCATTGTACGTAAGTACCACAACTTCTTTATCCATTTTTCACTTTCTGCGATATTGAACTTGTACCGTAAACGAGGTTCTTGTAAACAGAGCCGTCCCAAACTTTGGGGTGGCTGTGTCTTTTTGATTTTAATTTCCCTAAGCTATAGGACCATAAGTGGAAGTGCCCTAGGCTCTGTTGCTTTGTTTTTTAGATGTTTCAGGAAACACCATACACCTCTCCCGAGTGGCTGTTGGCAATTTACATCCCGCCCATCAGCATAACAAGGCTCCCAGTTCTCCATGGCCTGTCCTGCCTTTCTGGATTTTACACTTTTTTCAGATGGCCCTTTTGACCGGGGGGAAGTGAGACTTCATTGTAGTGCAGATTTCCTTTGCAAGCTTGCTTGGTTGGCCAAAAAGGGCGTATGCGTTTTTTCCTGAATATATTCAGGAAAAAACGCATACGCCCTTTTTGGCCAAGTGCATCATTGTGGACGTTCTGCCTCTTTTCCTATGCTTTAAATGCAATTCCAGTCTACCTCCTGAAATCGGTTTCCTGCAATTCTGCCCCGCTTTCAAGTCCTCTTGGCAGCCTTACTTCAGTATATTTTTGGACGATAGCTGTCATTTATAACTCTGCAGGTTTGTGAATTACAGTGCCCCTGAGCTCCTTTCTTCAACTCGCTTTCTTGTGAGCTGGCCGCAACACCGCAGGATTGCTTCAGGCCCTAATCTGGTTCCGGCTCGGCACGCTGAGCCTTTGGTTAATTCCTCTTCCTGGTGGGAAATGAGAGTTAAATTTGCCCGTCCAGACACCTCCAGCTAGTCTCTCATTGGTTCTCCCTATTCCTGTTCATCTTCCGCAGAAATTGCAAACTGGGCCAAACAGGAGGTTAAAGGCACTGACTCTCCAAGTCGTGAGAGTGTTAGTAAAGCGTCTGGAATGTTGCACCCGAGTACCAGGGGACGAGAACTGAGACATATTGGAACACGTCTCCCGATCACACGGTTGATCATACTCTGGGTTCCACGTGCATGTTTTAGCTGAAGGAAGAATCCCTTAAATCTGGAGAGTTGAGACCCGTGGAATGGGTACCATGCAATATGACTTCAAAGGGTCTTCATTTGCTCACCGAACCTCTCCAATCCTATCACTGCTGCGTTTATGCCCCTGTACACACGCTTGATTTTCTTTCAGAGACATAGCAATCCATAGGTTTTAAGATACTTACTAGTCAGGTACATACTTAGGCGTTTAATATGGGGTGTTGAGTCCATTTCGTTGAGCAAGGAGTAGTTCTTGTCTATTCCATATTTGGCTTAAGGAACTTTATCTGTGCTCATTTCAATCTCTGGTTTGATGCAGCACCCCAACTCACCTTTCACCTTAAGCAAGCATAAGTTGGTTTTCTAAATTTGAGACCCTGTTCTGTTTTGTAATCCAGTTCCTGTGTAGCCAAGTTTACATTCCGTGTATTAGTGATATCTTATGATGTTTCTTTTTCTGTGTGACTTATTTCAGTTAGAATCATCATACCTGAATCCACTCATTATGCTGCTACGGGCCTGATGACATAGATTTCATTGCTGAGTGATATTGCATTGTACGTAAGTACCACAACTCCTTTATCCATTTTTCACTTTCTGCGATATTGAACTTGTACCGTAAACGAGGTTCTTGTAAACAGAGCCGTCCCAAACTTTGGGGTGGCTGTGTCTTTTTGATTTTAATTTCCCTAAGCTATAGGACCATAAGTGGAAGTGCCCTAGGCTCTGTTGCTTTGTTTTTTAGATGTTTCAGGAAACACCATACACCTCTCAAGAGTGGCTCTTGGCAATTTACATCCCGCCCATCAGCATAACAAGGCTCCCAGTTCTCCATGGCCTGTCCTGCCTTTCTGGATTTTACACTTTTTTCAGATGGCCCTTTTGACCGGGGGGCAGTGAGACTTCATTGTAGTGCAGATTTCCTTTGCAAGCTTGCTTGGTTGGCCAAAAAGGGCGTATGCGTTTTTTCCTGAATATATTCAGGAAAAAACGCATACGCCCTTTTTGGCCAAGTGCATCATTGTGGACGTTCTGCCTCTTTTCCTATGCTTTAAATGCAATTCCAGTCTACCTCCTGAAATCGGTTTCCTGCAATTCTGCCCCGCTTTCAAGTCCTCTTGGCAGCCTTACTTCAGTATATTTTTGGACGATAGCTGTCATTTATAACTCTGCAGGTTTGTGAATTACAGTGCCCCTGAGCTCCTTTCTTCAACTCGCTTTCTTGTGAGCTGGCCGCAACACCGCAGGATTGCTTCAGGCCCTAATCTGGTTCCGGCACGGCACGCTGAGCCTTTGGTTAATTCCTCTTCCTGGTGGGAAATGAGAGTTAAATTTGCCCGTCCAGACACCTCCAGCTAGTCTCTCATTGGTTCTCCCTATTCCTGTTCATCTTCCGCAGAAATTGCAAACTGGGCCAAACAGGAGGTTAAAGGCACTGACTCTCCACGTCGGGAGAGTGTTAGTAAAGCGTCTGGAATGTTGCACCCGAGTACCAGGGGACGAGAACTGAGACATATTGGAACACGTCTCCCGATCACACGGTTGATCATACTCTGGGTTCCACATGCATGTTTTAGCTGAAGGAAGAATCCCTTAAACCTGGAGAGTTGAGACCCGTGGAATGGTTACCATGCAATATGACTTCAAAGGGTCTTCATTTTCTCACCGAACCTCTGCAATCCTATCACTGCTGCGTTTATGCCCCTGTACACACGCTTGATTTTCTTTCAGACACATAGCAATCCATAGGTTTTAAGATACTTACTAGTCAGGTACATTCTTAGGCGTTTAATATGGGGTGTTGAGTCCATTTCGTTGAGCAAGGAGTAGTTCTTGTCTATTCCATATTTGGCTTAAGGAACTTTATCTGTGCTCATTTCAATCTCTGGTTTGATGCAGCACCCCAACTCACCTTTCCCCTTAAGCAAGCATAAGTTGGTTTTCTAAATTTGAGACCCTGTTCTGTTTTGTAATCCAGTTCCTGTGTAGCCAAGTTTACATTCCGTGTATTAGTGATATCTTATGATGTTTCTTTTTCTGTGTGACTTATTTCAGTTAGAATCATCATACCTGAATCCACTCATTATGCTGGTACGGGCCTGATGACATAGATTTCATTGCTGAGTGATATTGCATTGTACGTAAGTACCACAACTTCTTTATCCATTTTCCACTTTCTGCGGTATTGAACTTGTACCGTAAACGAGGTTCTTGTAAACAGAGCCGTCCCAAATTTTGGGGTGGCTGTGTCTTTTTGATTTTAATTTCCCTAAGCTATAGGACCATAAGTGGAAGTGCCCTAGGCTCTGTTGCTTTGTTTTTTAGGTATTTCAGGAAACACCATACACTTCTCCAGAGTGGCTCTTGGCAATTTACATCCCGCCCATCAGCATAACAAGGCTCCCAGTTCTCCATGGCCTGTCCTGCCTTTCTGGATTTTACACTTTTTTCAGATGGCCCTTTTGACCGGGGGGGAAGTGAGACTTCATTGTAGTGCAGATTTCCTTTGCAAGCTTGCTTGGTTGGCCAAAAAGGGCGTATGCGTTTTTTCCTGAATATATTCAGGAAAAAACGCATACGCCCTTTTTGTCCAAGTGCATCATTGTGGACGTTCTGCCTCTTTTCCTATGCTTTAAATGCAAATCCAGTCTACCTCCTGAAATCGGTTTCCTGCAATTCTGCCCCGCTTTCAAGTCCTCTTGGCAGCCTTACTTCACTATGTTTTTGGACGATAGCTGTCATTTATAACTCTGCAGGTTTTGTGAATTACAGTGCCCCTGAGCTCCTTTCTTCAACTCGCTTTCTTGTGAGCTGGCCGCAACACCGCAGGATTGCTTCAGGCCCTAATCTGGTTCCGGCACGGCACGCTGAGCCTTTGGTTAATTCCTCTTCCTGGTGGGAAATGAGAGTTAAATTTGTGCATCCAGACACCTCCAGCTAGTCTCTCATTGGTTCTCCCTATTCCTGTTCATCTTCCGCAGAAATTGCAAACTGGGCCAAACAGGAGGTTAAAGGCACTGACTCTCCAAGTCGGGAGAGTGTTAGTAAAGCGTCTGGAATGTTGCACCTGAGTACCAGGGGACCAGAACTGAGACATATAGGAACACGTCTCCCGATCACACGGTTGAACATACTCTGGGATCCACATGCATGTTTTAGCTGAAGGAAGAATCCCTTAAACCTGGAGAGTTGAGACCCGTGGAATGGGTACCATGCAATATGACTTCAAAGGGTCTGCATTTGCTCACCGAACCTCTCCAATCCTATCACTGCTGCGTTTATGCTGCTGTACACACGCTTGATTCTCTTTCAGAGACATAGCAATCCATAGGTTTTAAGATACTTACTAGTCAGGTATATTCTTAGGCGTTTAATATGGAGTGTTGAGTCCACTTCGTTGAGCAAGGAGTAGCTCTTGTCTATTACATATTTGGCTTATGGAACGGTATCTGTGCTAATTTCAATCTCTGGTTTTATGCAGCACCCCAACTCACCCGTCCCCTTAAGGAAGCATAAGTTGGTTTTCTACATTTGACACCCTGTTCTGTTTTGTAATTCAGTTCTTGTGTAGCCAAGTTTACATTCCGTGTATTAGTGATATCTTATGATATTTCTTTTTCTGTGTGACTAATTTCACTTAGAATCATCGTACCTGAATCCACTCATTATGCTGCTACGGGCCTTTTGACATAGATTTCATTGCTGAGTGATATTGCATTGTACGTAAGTACCACAACTTCTTTATCCATTTTTCGCTTTCTGTGATATTGAACTTGTACCGTAAACGAGGTTCTTGTAAACAGAGCCGTCCCAAACTTTGGGGTGGCTGTGTCTTTTTGATTTTAATTTCCCTAAGCTATAGGACCATAAGTGGAAGTGCCCTAGGCTCTGTTGCTTTGTTTTTTGGATGTTTCAGGAAACACCATACACTTCTCCAGAGTGGCTGCTGGCAATTTACATCCCGCCCATCAGCATAACTAGGCTCCCAGTTCTCCATGGCCTGTCCTGCCTTTCTGGATTTTACACTTTTTTCAGATGGCCCTTTTGACCGGGGGGCAGTGAGACTTCATTGTAGTGCAGATTTCCTTTGCAAGCTTGCTTGGTTGGCCAAAAAGGGCGTATGCGTTTTTCCCTGAATATATTCAGGAAAAAACGCATACGCACTTTTTGGCCAAGTGTATCATTGTGGACGTTCTGCCTCTTTTCCTATGCTTTACATGCAATTCCAGTCTACCTCCTGAAATCGGTTTCCTGCAATTCTGCCCCGCTTTCAACTCCTCTTGGCAGCCTTACTTCAATATATTTTTGGAAGATAGCTGTCCATTATAACTCTGCATGTTTGTGAATTACAGTGCCCCTGAGCTCCTTTCTTCAACTCGCTTTCTTGTGAGCTGGCCGCAACACCGCCGGATTGCTTCAGGCCCTAGTTTGGTTCCGGCACGGCATGCTGAGCCTTTGGTTAATTCCTCTTCCTGGTGGGAAATGAGAGTTAAATTTGCCCGTCCGGACACCTCCACCTAGTCTCTCATTGGTTCTCCTTATTCCTGTTCATTTTCCACAGAAATTGCAAACTGGGCCAAACAGGAGGTTAAAGGCACTGACTCTCCAAGTGGGGAGAGTGTTAGTAAAGCGTCTGGAATGTTGCACCTGAGTACCAGGGGACGAAAACTGAGACACATTTGAACACGTTTCCCGATCACACGGTTGATCATACTCTGGGTTCCACATGCATGTTTTAGCTGAAGGAAGAATCCATTAAACCTGGAGAGTTGAGACCCATGGAATGGGTACCATGCAATATGACTTCAAAGGGTCTGCATTTGCTCACCGAACCTCAGCAATCCTATCACTGCTGCGTTTATGCCGCTGTACACACGCTTGATTCTCTTTCGGAGACATATAAATCCATAGGTTTTAAGATTCTTACTAGTCAGGTAGATTCTTAGGCGTTTAATATGGAGTGTTGAGTCCACTTCATTGAGCAAGGAGTAGCTCTTGTCTATTACATATTTGGCTTATGGAACGGTATCTGTGCTCATTTCAATCTCTGGTTTTATGCAGCACCCCAACTCACCCGTCCCCTTAAGCAAGCATAAGTTGGTTTTCTACATTTGACACCCTGTTCTGTTTTGTAATTCAGTTCTTGTGTAGCCAAGTTTACATTCCGTGTATTAGTGATATCTTATGATGTTTCTTTTTCTGTGTGACTAATTTCACTTAGAATCATCGTACCTGAATCCACTCATTATGCTGCTACGGGCCTGTTGACATAGATTTCATTGCTGAGTGATATTGCATTGTACGTAAGTACCACAATTTCTTTATCCATTTTTCGCTTTCTGTGATATTGAACTTGTACCGTAAACGAGGTTCTTGTAAACAGAGCCGTCCCAAACTTTGGGGTGGCTGTGTCTTTTTGATTTTAATTTCCCTAAGCTATAGGACCATAAGTGGAAGTGCCCTAGGCTCTGTTGCTTTGTTTTTTGGATGTTTCAGGAAACACCATACACTTCTCCAGAGTGGCTGCTGGCAATTTACATCCCGCCCATCAGCATAACTAGGCTCCCAGTTCTCCATGGCCTGTCCTGCCTTTCTGGATTTTACACTTTTTTCAGATGGCCCTTTTGACCGGGGGGCAGTGAGACTTCATTGTAGTGCAGATTTCCTTTGCAAGCTTGCTTGGTTGGCCAAAAAGGGCGTATGCGTTTTTTCCTGAATATATTCAGGAAAAAACGCATACGCCCTTTTTGGCCAAGTGCATCATTGTGGACGTTCTGCCTCTTTTCCTATGCTTTACATGCAATTCCAGTCTACCTCCTGAAATCGGTTTCCTGCAATTCTGCCCTGCTTTCAACTCCTCTTGGCATCCTAATTCAATATATTTTTGGAAGATAGCTGTCATTTATAACTCTGCAGGTTTGTGAATTACAGTGCCCCTGAGCTCCTTTCTTCAACTCGCTTTCTTGTGAGCTGGCCGCAACACCGCAGGATTGCTTCTGGTCCTAGTGTGGTTCCGGCATGGCACGCTGAGCCTTTGGTTAATTCCTCTTCCTGGTGGGAAATGAGAGTTAAATTTGCCCGTCCAGACACCTCCACCTAATCTCTCATTTGTTCTCCCTATTCCTGTTCATTTTCCACAGAAATTGCAAATTGAGCCATACAGGAGGTTAAAGGCACTGACTCTCCAAGTGGGGAGAGTGTTAGTAAAGCGTCTGGAATGTTGCACCCGAGTACCAGGGGACGAAAACTGAGACACATTTGAACACGTTTCCCGATCACACGGTGGATCATACTCTGGGTTCCACATGCATGTTTTAGCTGAAGGAAGAATCCCTTAAACCTGGAGAGTTGAGACTCATGGAATGGGTACCATGCAATATGACTTCAAAGGGTCTGCATTTGCTCACCGAACCTCACCAATCCTATCACTGCTGCGTTTATGCCACTGTACACACGCTTGATTCTCTTTCGGAGACATATAAATCTATAGGTTTTAAGATTCTTACTAGTCAGGTAGATTCTTACTAGTCAGGTATATTCCTAGGCGTTTAATATAGGGTGTTGAGTCCACTTTGTTGAGCAAGGGCTACCTTTTGTCTATTATATTTTTGGCTTATGGAACGGTATCTGTGCCAATTTTAATCTCTGGTTTCATGCAGCACCCCATATCGGCTTTCCCCTTAAGCAAGCATAAGTTGGTTTTCTACATTTTTGACCCTGTTCTGTTTTGTAATTCAGTTCCTGTGTAGCCAAGTTTACATTCCGTGTAGTAGTGATATCTTATGATGTTTCTTTTTCTGTGTGACTAATTTCACTTAGAATCATCGTACCTGAATCCACTCATTATGCTGCTACGGGCCTGATGACATAGATTTCATTGCTGAGTGATATTGCATTGTACGTAAGTACCACAACTTCTCTATCCATTTTTCGCTTTTTGCGATATTTAACTTGTACCGTAAACGAGGTTCTTGTAAACAGAGCCATCCCAAACTTTGGGGTGGCTGTGTCTTTTTGATTTTAATTTCCCTAAGCTATAGGACCATAAGTGGAAGTGCCCTAGGCTCTGTTGCTTTGTTTTTTGGATGTTTCAGGAAACACCATACACTTCTCCAGAGTGGCTGCTGGCCATTTACATCCCGCCCATCAGCATAACTAGGCTCCCAGTTCTCCATGGCCTGTCCTGCCTTTCTGGATTTTACACTTTTTTCAGAAGGCCCTTTGACCGGGGGGCAGTGAGACTTCATTGTAGTGCAGATTTCCTTTGCGAGCTTGCTTGGTTGGCCAGAAAGGGCGTATGCGTTTCTTCCTGAATATATTCAGGAAAGAACGCATACGCCCTTTTTGGCCAAGTGCATCATTGTCGACGTTCTGAGTCTTTTCATATGTTTTCAGTGCAATTCCAGTCTACCTCCTGAAATCGGTTTCCTGCAGTTCTGCCTTGCTCTCAGTTCCTCTTCATAGCCTTACCTCAATATACGTTTGGAAAATAGTTGGCCTTTATAACTCTGCAGGTTTTTCAATTGCAGTGGCCCTTAGCTCCATTTTTCAGCTCTTATTTTTGTGATCTTGCCTCATATCCACAGGATTTCTTCAGGCCCTATTCTTCTTCTGGGGCGCCTTGCTCTGCCTTTGGTTAATTCTTCTTCCTGATGTGAAATTAGAGTGACATGTGCCCATTGAAACCGCTACAGCTATTTTCTCACTGGTTCCCCCTATTCCCATTCATCCTCCGCACTAACTGCAGACTGTGCGATACCGGAACTTAAAGGCATTGACTCTCCATGTGGAGATGTTGTTAGTAAAGTGGCTGGAATGTTGATCCGGAGCCCCAGGAGAGGAAAATGAGGTGCATTTTAGAAACCTTTCCCGATCATATGGTATACCATCTGCTGGATTTCCCATGCATGGTTTAGCTGTAGGAAGATTCCCTTCAACTTGGAGTGTTGGGACCCTTGGAATAAGTAGCATGAAGTATTGCATTAAACTTTCGGCAGTTGCTCACCAAAGCTCTCCAATCCTTTCAGCCCCAAGTGTCCAGCCTTATGTCTTATCCAGCTGTGGGTTTATATGTGGTCATTCCAGGTTGCATCACAGCCCCTGAGCGAATTTTGTAAGAATTTTTCTCTCTTTCATTGTTTCTGCGTTTTGGTTTTAAAATTTATTTCTATAATGGGGTTTAGCTCATTTTCACTGCTGTGTTTGTGCCGCTCTGCGCACACTTGATTCCCTTATGGAGATATATCAATACATGGGTTTTAAGATTCTTATTACTCAGATATATTTCTCTGTGGTGTATAGGGTGTGTTGAGGCCAGTTCATTGAGCAAGGTGTAGATCTTGTCTGATACCTATTTGGTTTATTGAACGGTATCTGTGCTAATTTCAAACTCTGGTTTTATGCATCACCCCACCTCTCCTTTCCCCTTAAGCTGACATAAGTGTGTTTTCTAAATGTGAGACACTGTTCTGTTTTGTCATTCATTTTTTGTGCAGCCATATTTATCCTCCCTCTATAAGTGATATCTTATGATATGTTTCTTTTTCTGTTTGACTTATTTCAAGTAGTATTATCGGACCTCAATCCACTCTTTATCCTTCTACTAGCCTTATTACATTGATTTCATGGTGAAGAGATATTCCATTGTACATAAGTACCACATTTTCTTTATCCATTGTTCTCTTTCCTGGGATATTTAAGGTGTACTGAAGTTGAGGTTCTTGTAAACAGAGTAGCCCTAAACTGTGGTGTGCTTGTGTCTTGTTGATTTTTAGACTTCCCTAGATATACTCCCGTGATTGGAAGTGCCCTATGCTCTGTCGCTCTGTTTTTTAGATGATTTAGGAACCACCATACACTTCTCCAGAGTGGCTCTCGGCAGTTCACACACTGTCCATCAGCGTATAAAGGCTCCCTGTTCTCCATGGCCTGTCCTGCATTTCTGGTTTTTACAATTTTTTCGGATGGCCCTTTTGACTGGTGGGAAATGAGACTTCTTTGTTGTGCACATTTGCATTGCTTGCTTGCTTGGTTGCCCATAAAGTGCGTATGCGTTTTTTCCTGGATATATTCAGGAAATAACACATACTCCCTTTTGGGCCAACTGCATCATTGTCGAAATTCTGCCGCTTTTCATGTGCTTTAAAGGCGAGTCCAATCTATCTCTTGAAATCTGTTTCTTGCAATTCTGTCTTGCATTCAGATCCTCTTCTTTGCCTTACCTCAACATATTTTTGGACGTTAGTTTTCATTTATAACTCTGCAGGTTTGTGAATTGCAGTGACCCTGAGCTCCATTTTTTAAGTTGCTCTTTTGTGAGCTGGCCTCAAAACTGCAGGATTGCTTCAGGCCCTATTTTGGCTCCGGCGAGGCGGGATGAGCCTTTTTTTAATTCTTATTCTTAATGGGAAATTAGAGTGACATGTGCCCGTCCAAACCCCTACAACTATTCTCTCATTGTTTCCCCCTGTTCCCGTTCATCCTCCTCACAATTTGCAAAATGTGTGAAACAGAAGTTTAAATGTGCTGATTCTCTAAGTGGGGAGATTCTAAGTAACGTGGCTGGAATGATGAACAGGAGCACCAGGAGAGGATAAATGAGGTGCATTTTAGACACATCTCCCGATCACATGGTGTACAGTCCTCTGGGTTTTCCATGCATGTTTTAGCTGTAGGAAGATTCCTTGAACCTGCAGATTTGGGACCCATTGAATGGGTACCAGGTAGTATTACTTTAAAGGGTGTGCATTTCCTCACCCAACCCCACATTTCTCTTAGTGCGAACAGTTTCCAGCCTTATGTCTCATCCTGCTGTGGGTCTAGATGTGTTCAATCCATGTTGCATCACCGTCCCTGAGGAAAAGTTGTAAGAGGTTTTCTCTGTCTCTCTGTCGTTTATTTTTTTCAATTTATTACTATGTTGTTTACAGCTGATTTTCAAAGCTCTGTTTCTTGCTGCTGTACATCTACTTGATTCACGTACAGAGAGACATCAATAATTTCTTTTTTAGATTCTTACCAGTCATAGATATTCTTTTCCGGTGACTTGAGTGTGCTGAGTGCAGTTCTTTTAGTTACCGTGTAGGCCTTGTTGATTATCAGTTTGGTATTTGGAATGGTATCTTTGCTAATTTCAACCTCCTGGATGATGCCTCACCCCTCCCCACCTTTCCCGTTTAGCAGCCTTACACGTGTTTTCTACATATTTATGTCACTTAGAATGATCATACGTAACTCCTCCGGAGTTGTTACAACTGGCCATATTTCATTGATTTCCAGGCTGAGTAATATTCCACTCTACATAAGTACCACATCTCTATCCATTTTTTCCCTCCAGAGACATTTAAGTTATATCCTAGTCGAGGATCTTTTAAACAGAGAGGCAGTAAACATTGGGGTGCCTGTGTCCTCTCGATTTTTGTTTTTCCCAAGATATACGCCCATGAGTGCAAGTGCCCTATGCTCTGTAGCTCATTTTTTAGATGCTTTAGTAAACACAATACAGTTCTCCAGAATGGCCGTTGGCAATATACATTTCCACTATAAGCCTCACAGGGCTCCCTCCTCTCCTTGCCCTGTCCTGCATTTCTGGCGTTTACACTTTATGAGGATGGCTCTTCTGACTGATGCGAAGTGATATCTTTTGTAGTATTGATTTCCAGTGCCCACCTGTTTGGTTGGCTAAAAAAGTGTATGCCCTTTTCTTGAATATATACAGAAAAAAACGCATACAGCCTTTTTGGCCAACTGCAATGTCGGAAATGTTCAGCCCCTTTTCTTGTGCTTAATGGCGAGTCCTTTCTACCTCCTCAAATCCCTTTCCTGCCATTCTCCCTTGCTTGCCAATCCTTTTCTCTGACTTTCCTCAAGACATTTTTCAGTGATAGATATTTTCAACTCTGCAGTTTCGTGAATTTTACTGCCCCTGAGTTCCATTGTTCAACTTGTGTTTATGGGAACTGGCCACAAAGCAGTGGGATTTCCTCAAGCCCTATACTGTTTCCATGGGCAACCCTAGCCTTTGGTCAATTCATCTTCCTGATTGGAAATTAGAGTGACATGTGCCTGTCTGAACACCTAGGACTTGTCTCTCATTGTTCCTCATCCTTCCGCTTCATCCTCTGGACAAATTCCAAACTGTACGCAACAGGATGTTGACAGTGTTGACATCTCCAAGTGGGGAGACTGTTAGTAAAGACGCTGGAGGGGTGAACCCGAACACCAGGAGATGAGGAGATGAGATGCCTTTTCCAAACTCTTCCCGATCAGACGGTATACCATCCTCTGGATGTGACAGACATGTTTTAGCAGTAGGAAGAGTCCCATTCATGTAAGGAGAACACCAGGGCTTTTTCAAAATCAGTGTCTCCCCGAAACCCAAACTGGGGAGTTTTTTAAGCTACGGCTACACATATGTTCATTAAGGGCCTTGGGAAGTAGGCAGAGTCCAAACTTTAGATGACTGAAGTCTTCAGGGTCAGAAGCACTCACCACCGGCTTCCCTTAGGTTACACTTTAACTGTCATTGATAGATGATGTCAATAAAAATATCTATTCTTTTTCCGATTATTTCCCCTTATAGGTTATTGCACAATATTGAGTGTAGTTCCCTGTGCTATACAGTAGTTCCTTGTTGATGATCTATTTTATACATAGCAGTGTGTATGTGTTAATTCCAAACTGTTAATTTATCCCTCCTCCCACCTTTCCCCTTTGGTAATAATAAATTATAAGATTTTATACTTCTCAGAAATGGGGGAGCTGAAAGAGAGGTATCATTTTCAATGGAAAAGCATTTAAAACAAGATTGAAGCTTTAACCAAGATTATTAGATGTACATCCTTGGAAAGAAATCACTTCATTTCTCTAATATTGACCTGACAAATAGGACAAACCTTCTCACTGAACTTGCTTATAATAAAGTGATGGAAATATCAAATGGAAGTGTTAGAAACATCTTATTTTACCCGAGCCTTATAAACTGTTCTATGTTAACTACAGTTTGGCTCACACATCTGTTCATTGAAGTTACAATAGTCTCAATTTCTGTTACTGATCCTCCAGAGTGGACCCCAACAAGGGTCCCCCTGCCCAGTGTCATTGGGGCCAACAGATCGAGACTGAGTTTGGTTCCCAAGCAAAGGAAACTTTATATTTTCATCAGAGAATGGAGAGGTGAGAGCATGCACTACCCCGTGGGCTGTGGGCTGGGCTGCTGTGTAGAGATCCTGTCAGAGTCAGTGGGAGGGAGGGGGCGGAGCTCTCAAGGGCCGGGTTGGCTGCAGCTCAGGCTCTATATCTCGGAGTCTGCACTGGGCCCCAGGAGCTGAGGTGTCGACCCAGCCATTCTGCACCAGGAAATCTGGTCTGAAGTGCCGGGTGTGGAACCTCTGCATGCGGGACCCTAGGAGCACGTGAAATTAGACAAAGCACAAAGGATAAAAAAGGTCAGACTTGACTTTATTGCCCAGATTCTATTTTTATCTCCCAGGGATTTTTAATGGGCTTTGCTGGGGACAAACCCCTCCTCTGCCTTTTGTCCCGTTCCTCATTCTTGGAGTGCTGAGGGTGCAGACCCTTCTTCTGTAACTGCTGAGTGCTGAGTTGGGAGCCCTCATACCAGGGGACGAGGGTCAGAACTTCTCCCCAGCAGCCTCCAGGTGACGTTGATTGGCCCCAGGACCCCTGCCTCCCTGCTCGTCCGCCTGAGCACCAGCATTGGAAGTGTTATAGATTCTAATGACCTTTAAGGGTCCAGGAAAGAGATGTGCAGAGACGCTGTGGGGGCCGGTTTCACCCCGCCCCACATTTGTTCGGCCACCTTAGGCTGACCGTTTCTGCCAGCCTAGATGCTCTGACCAGTAGTCTGCTCTTTCTTCAGTTAGGCCCCTGAATTAACATAAAATCAGCACCAGGTGTCAGAGCCCTGCCCGCTCAACTCCCAGACAGTCCAGGGTCAGTGGTGATCAAGGACCATGATGGCCACTGAGTCAACAGCCTTTTGAAGTAAACAGGAGTCCAGCCGGTCTTATTGGCCACCATCATCACGGTGTCTGTAGGCTTTTCTATGGTGACAGTGTGATATACGGTTCCCCTGCCAAGATTATTAGCTCCCCTCCGGGTGCAGGAAGTCCTGCAAGCAGTAGTCTACTCCTTCGGGACACACTATTGTTGTTTTATGAGAGAAACTCCAGGTCAAGTGATGTTCACATGAGTCGTCATGGTGCCCTGTTGCCTCCGGTTATCTCTCTGGATGTTGGAGTTGGAGGGCCTCCTCACTCGAGGTCGGTGTGCCCACGGAGCGAACCCTGCAACTTCAGGGCATGGTTGGTGATTAGGATCACCACGTGGGGTCCTTTTCCCTTAGGAGGGAGGTGGCCTTTTGGGCTGCTGATTTCCAGGTTTTTAGATACCGCCAGTATCTTGGCCAGATGTGGCAGTGGGCCAAGCCCCTTGGTGACTGTAGTTTATCCTACCTGGATGGCATTCTTGCGTTGTTCCATTTCAAGTGGTCCCAGTTTTTGCACTAATTCTCCAATGGCGATTCACCTTTCACCGGGAATGGAAAGGTCAAAGGGTTTAGCTCAATTAGGGAGTTCCAGGGCAAAGGTCTGAATTGACTGCTCTTTCCATTCTTGAAAGGCCACTTCTGGATTCTGTTCAAAAGGATCATCATCTTTTCCTTTCAGTGTTTCATATAGAGGCCCAGCTAGTAGACTGTAGTTAGGGATCCAGAAGCAGCAAACCCTGGCCTCCCCAGGAACCCCTAAGCTGTCTTCTAGTTTTAGAAAGGGGTAAGGCTGCAAATGGTTTCTTCCCTTTCCTGGGATGGGCTTCTCTGACCTTGTGTGAGAATGAAGCCCAGGCAGGTCACCGCAGTCTGTGATATTTGAGCTTTTTCTTGGACAACTTCTATCCTTTATTGGCTTGGTAGTTCAGAGGCCTCCTTAGTAGGGCTGGCGATCAGAATGTCGTCTGCATATTGAAGGAGGGTTTCCTTTTCCAGAGGTAGAACTTTTCGGTCGTTAGCTAAGCTTTCCCCAAAGATGGTGTGGGAATTTTTGAACCCTTGGGGCAAGACGGCCCGGAAGTATTGTTTTAGTTGTATGTTGAGTCCTGCCACTCACAAGCCAAAATTTCTTGTGACTCTGGGACTAATGGAATACAAAAGAAGGCATCATTGAAGACTAATACAGAATACCATGTCCTGGTGGTTGGTAGAATGACCAGCAGGGTGTAGGAATCAGGAGCAACTGGAGGTATATCCTCGGTGGCTTCACTGACTGTCCTGACATCCTTTACCAGGTCCCCAGCAGCCCATGGGGCTCTCGTGGTCAGGCCAATCCCAGGATATGGAGCTCTCCTGGGCAGGTACCCCACCCCCAACCCAGCCCACGGGGCTCTCATGGTCAGGCCCCTCCCAGGATACAGAGCTACCCTTGCAGGTACCGTGGCAGGGCTGGGCACACAGGAACCGTGCACACAGCCCTCATTGAAGAGCACCCCCAGCTCACCTGTCGCTCAGAGCTGACACAGAGCACCTCAGAGCAGGACTTGAACTAACAAACAGCAGCTCCGACAGGTCTGTGACCCTGGGCATCACTCTGTGTGGCCTCCCTCCACCTGGTCTTCCAGAGACTTCCACTGCACCCAGGGCACCAGGCCTCTGTCTCCAACCACCACCCACCCCTCCTCTCCCTGACTCCTGGGTTCCTCTCATTAGGAGAGGGTTTTCTTGAAGTTGTCTCCCACTCATGGGCCAGATAAAATGATTAGAAAACAAGCCAAAGCTGCAGCCCCTTGTCTATCCTGACTCTCAGGAGCCCACACCTGTTCCTTGGACCTGGCCGGTTCAGCAAGTTCCATTTTCTGCAACTGTGAGCCCCTGAGGGGTGATGATTGGCTACCTGGGCAGCCTTACCATGCTGGCCAGCCCTCCCCAGGTGTGCCTGGGTTGAGATCAATATAAATACCACTCCAGGCAGCAAAAGCCCCTGCAGCTGTGCCTGACGCCATTTTCTCTGCCCTGTCAGCAGTCTCGGGGCTGGGCTGGTGGGAGGGAGTGAGAGGCCACGGCTTTGTGGGTGGCCCAGTGTGAGTGGGGCTCTGCTGGACTTTCTGCAGCAGATGCCAGGCTGCCACCTGCTAAAGAAGAGGATGTGTCACCCATACCTGCTGCTGGAATTTCTCCCTGGGCAGAGGTGAGGAAGGAAAAAAGCAGTGGGGGCAGGGACAGGACGGGTATCTCAGGCAGGGAAATGGAAATCTTCCAGAAGAGCACCCAGGGCCAGGACCATCCTGGCTGGCCTGCAGGCACCAAGTCAGCTGGCATGCTGTCACTCGTGTGGCTCCATGGCCCTTCCTCTAGGCTTTCAAGTCCTTGTATATATTCAGGTGTTTTACCTGGGAAGGGTGGGAACAGTTCAGCAGCAAGTGGCCTGGGGCTCAGCTCACGTTTACTCACAGATGCCTCGGCACGGTGCCCCAGCTTTGCAATGAGGACGCTTGTTGTGTGGGGGCTGCTGGCTGAATGGGAGACGATTCCCCACCACTGACCAACTTCAGAATTGTTTACAACTGGAGCAAGTGCCCTGATACGGTTTTCCTCTGAGTAACTGGTGGGTTCTGTTTTTTTTTTTCTCTTTTTCGTTTTTGGTTCAAGGTAGATTTTATTCCTCTTTTTTGTATTTACAGATATAAGCATGGAAATAATTTATTCATATAAATACATGTATGTGAAGGGAATAATTGTTTTTTCTGTTTTATTTTTTAAATTTTATTTCTTTTTAATTTTGAATTTTATTTTATATTTTTATACAGCAGGTTCTCATTGGTTATCTATTTTATACATATAAATGTTTACATGCCAATCCCAATCTCTCAACTCCTCCCACCACCACCCCTCCAAGAGCTTTCCCCCCTTGTTGTCCATACGATTGTTGTCTACATCTGTTGCTCTATTTATGCCTTGCAAAATGGTTAATCTGTACAGTTTTTCTAGGTTCCACATATATGCATGAATATACAAGATTTGTTTTTCTCTTTCTGACTTACTTCACTCTGTAGGACAGTCTCTAGATCCATCGACGTCTCTACAAATGACCCAATTTCATTCCTTTCATGGCTTAGTAATATTCCATTTTATATATGTACCACAGCTTTATGCATTCGTCTGTCTGTGGGCATTTAGGTTGCTTCCATTACCTCGATATTGTAAATAGTGATGCAATGAACATTGCGGTGAATGTCTCTTTTTGATTTATGGTTTTGTCTGAGTATATGTCCAGTCCTGGGATTGCTGTATCATATGGTAATTCTATTATTAGTTTCTTAAGAAACTCCATATTGTTCTCCATAGTGACTGTATCAATTTATATTCCCAACAATAGTGGAAGAGTGTTCCTTTTCTCCACACCCTTTCCAGCATTTGTTGTTTGTAGATTTTCAGATGATGCCCATTCTAACAGGTGTGAGGTGATACCTCATTGTTGAGTCCATTTCGTTGAGCAACGGGTAGGTCTTGTCTATTACATATTTGGCTTATGGAACGGTATCTGTGCTAATTTCAAACTCTGGTTTTATGCAGCACCCCAACTCACCTTTCCCCTTAAGCAAGCATAAGTTGGTTTTCTAAACTTGAGACCCTGTTCTGTTTTGTAATTCAGTTCATGTGTAGCCAAGTTTACATTCGGTGCATTAGTGATACCTTATGATGTTTCTTTTTCTGTGTGACTTATTTCACTTAGAATCATCATGCCTCAATCCACTCATTATGCTGGTACAGGCCTGGTGACACAGATTTCATTGCTGAGTGGTATTCTGTTGTACATAAGTACCGCAACTTCTTTATCAATTATTTGTTCTCTGGGATATTTAACTTGTACTGTAGAAGAGGCTCCTGTAAACAGAGCCGTTGTAAATTTTGGGGTGGCTGTGTCTTTTTTATTTTAATTTCCCTAAGCTATAGGACCATAAGTGGAAATGCCCTAGATTCTGTTGCTTTGTTTTTCAGATGTATCAGGAAACACCATACACTTCTCCAGAGTGGCTGTTGGCAATGTACATCCCGCCCATAAGCATAACAAGGCTCCTTTTTCCCCATGGCCTGTCTTGCCTTTCTGGATTTTACACTTTTCTCAGTGGCCCTTTAGACCGGGGGGAAGTGACACTTCATAGTAGTTCGGATTTCCATTGCAAGCTTGCTTGGTTTGCCAAAAAGGGCGTATGTGTTTTTTCCTGAATATATTCAGGAACAAACTCATACGCCCTTTGTTGCCAAGTGCATCATTGTCGATGTTCTGCCTCTTTTCCTATGCTTTAAATGCAAATCCAGTCTACCTCCTGAAATCGGTTTCCTGCAATTCTGCCCCGCTTTCAAGTCCTCTTCGCAGCCTTACTTCAATATATTTTTGGACGTTATCTGTCATTTATAACTCTGCAGGTTTGTGAATTACAGGGCCCCTGAGCTCCTTTCTTCAACTCGCTTTCTTGTGAGCTGGCCGCAAACCCGCAAGACTGCTTCAGGCCCTAATCTGCTTCTGGCAGGGCACGCTGAGCCTTTGGTTAATTCCTCTTCCTGGTGGGAAATGAGTGTTAAATATGCCCGTCCAGACACCTACCTCACTCTCAACCCCTTGGTGATGTGGGTCCTCTGGTTTGTGGCCACTTTTGCTGGGTTCCTCACCTTTCAATGATGTGGCCCCACTAGTGTGAGGACACTCCTGCTTGGTTCTCATCCACGTGGTTATGTGGACCCCCTGGTGAGAGTCTGTTCCTGGCTTTGTTCCTCACCCACCTGTGAGGGAGACCCTCTGCTGATAGGTCACTCCTGCATGGCTGGCACACATTGCCTTGGTGAAGTCAGCCGTATGGTGGCAGTTGGAGCGTGCTGGGAATCTCTTCCCCCGGTGATGAGGGCCCTCTTGCGTCAGGCCCTAACTGCTGGGCTCACCAACTTTTCTTAGGGAGCCCAGTGATGCTTTGGCACTCCTCTTAGGATCCCATCTCCATGGGGATGTGGGCCTTCTGCTCTGAGGTCCCAACGGCTGGGTTGTTCACATTTTCATGATGTGGGCTCTCTGGTGTTAGTTCACAGAAGCCTGGATCCCATAGCCTCTGTGCTCTTGGCTGCCTGCTGGGAGGTTCCAACTGCTGGATTCCTCACTTTTTTAATTTTTTGGGCCCTCTGTTGTGAGGATCCTCCTGCCTGCCTCACTCCCAGCCCCTTCGTGATGTGTGTCATCTGGTTTGAGGCCACATGTGCTGGGTTCCTCACCTTTCGATGATGTGGGACCAATGGTCTTAGGAGACTCCTGCCTGGTTCACATCCCCTTGGTGATGTGGGCCCTCTGTTGAGAGTCTGATCCCGGCTGGGTTCCTCACCCATCTGTGAGGTGGGCCGTCTGATGTGAGGTCACTCTTGCCTGGCTTGCTCACCTCGCCTTGTGGACATGAGCCCTCTGGTGGCACTTGGAGCCTGCTGGGAGCCTCCTCTCCTCGGTGATGAGGGCCCTCTGGCATCAGGCCCTAACTGCTGGGCTCCCTACATTTTGTGATGTGCGCCCAGTGGTGCGAGGACACTCCAGCCAGGTTCACATCCCCATTGGGGTGTGGGCCTTCTGCTCTGAGGTCCCAAAGCCTGGGTTGCTCACAGTTTCATGATGTGGGCTCTCTGCTGTTAGTTCACTCCTGCCTGCATCCCATAGCTTCTGTGCTCTGGGCCGCCTGCTGGGAGGTTCCAACTGCTGGATTCCTCACCTTTCTTATTCTTTGGGCCCTCTGTTTTTAGGCTACTCCTGCCTGCCTCACTCCCATTCCCTTTGTGATATGTGTCCTCTGATTTGAGGCCACATGTGCTGGGTTCCGCACCTTTCGATGATGTGACCCCACTGGAGGGAAGACAGTCCTGACTGGTTCCCATCCCCTTGCTGATGTGGGCCCTCAGGTGAGAGTCTGATCCTGGCTGGGTTCCTCACCCTTCTGTGAGGTGGGCCCTCTGCTGTGAGGTCAGTCATGCCTGTCTGGCACACGTCACCTTGGCGACGTGGGCCCTCTGGTGGCAGTTGGAGTGTGCTGGGATCCTCCTCCCCTCGGTGATGAGGGCCCTCTTGCCTTAGGCCATAACTGCTGGGCTCCCCACATTTTCTGATGTGCGCCAAGTGAGTGAGGAGACTCTTGCCAGGTTCCCATCCCCATGGCGATATGGGCCTTCTGCTCTGAGGTCAAAACGGCTGGCTTGCTCACAGTACCATGATGTGGGCCCTCTGCTGTGAGTTCACTCCGGCAAGGATCCCTTATCATCGGTGCTCTGAGCCGCCTGCTGGGAGGTTCCAACTGCTGGATTCCTCAACTTTTTTATTCTATGTGCCCTCTGTTGTGAGGCTCCTCCTGCCTGCCTCACTGCCAGCCCCTTGGTGATGACTGTCCTATGGCTTGAGGCCACATGTGCTGCGTTCCTCACCTTTCGATGATGTGACCCCACTCGTGTGAGGACACTCCTGCCTGGTTCCCATCCCCTTGGTGAGGTGGGCCCTCTGGCGAGAGTCTAATCCTGGCTGGGTTCCTCAACGTTCTGTGAGGTAGGCCCTCTGCTGTGAGGTCACTCCTGCCTGGCTGGCACACGTCACCTTGGAGACGTGAGCCCTCTGGTGGCAGTTGGAGCATGCAGGGCGCCTCCTCCTCTCGGTGATGACGGCCCTCTGGCGTCAGGCCCTAAATGGTGGGCTCCCCACATTTTCTGATGTGCGCCCAGTGGTGCGAGGACACTCCAGCCAGGTTCCCATTCCCATGGGGATGTGGTCCTTCTGCGCTGAGGTCTCAACTCCTGGGTTGCTCACAGTTTTGTGATGTGGGCCCTCTGCTGTGAGTTCACTGTGGCCTGGATCCCATAGCCTCGGTGTTCTGGGCCGCCTGCTGGAAGGTCTAAATGCTGGAATCCTCACGTTTTTTATATTATGTGCCCTGTGTTGTGAGGCTACTCCTGCCTGCCTCACTCCAAGGCCCTTGGTGATGTGGGTCCTCTGGTTTGAGGACACATGTGCTGGGTTCCTCACCTTAAGATGATGAGGCCCCACTGGTGTGAGGATAATCCTGACTGGGTCCCATCCCCTTTGTGATGTGGGCCCTCTGGTGAGAGTCTGATCCTGGCTGGGTTCCTCACCCATCTGTGAGGTGGGCCCTCTACTATCAGGTAACTCTTGCCTGGGTTGCTCACCTCGCCTTGTTGACATGAGCCCTCTGGTGGCAATTGGACCCTGCTGGGAGCCTCCTCAGCTCTGTGCTGAGGGCCCTCTGATGTCAGGCCCTAACTGCTGGGCTCCCCAACTTTTCTTAGTGAGCCCAGTGTTGCTCAAGCACTCCTCTTAGGTTCCCATCCCCATGGGGATGTGGGCCTTCTGCTCTGAGGTTCCAACGGCTGGGTTGATCACAATTTCATGATGTGGGCTCTCTGGTGTTAGTTCACTGTGGCCTGGATCCCATAGCCTCTGTGGTCTTGGCTGCCTGCTGGGAGGTTCCAACTGCTCGATTCCTCAACTTTTGTATTCTATGGGTCCTGTGTTGTGATGCTCCTCCTGCCTGCCTCACTCGCAACCCCTTCGTGATGTGGGTCTTCTGGTTTGAGGCCACATGTGCTGGGTTAGGCAACTTTCAATGATGTGGCCCCACTGGTGTGAGGACACTCCTGCCTGGTTCCCATCCCCTTGGTGATGTGGGCCTTCTGGTGACAGTCTTATCCTGGCTGAGTTCCTCACTCTTCTGTGAGGTAGGCCCTCTGCTGTGAGGTCAATCCTGCCTGACTTGCACACATCACCTTGGCGACGTGGGCCCTCTGTTGGCACATGGAACCTGCTGGGAGCCTCCTGCCCTCGGTGATGATGGCCCTCTAGCATCAGGCTCTAACTGCTGGGCTCCCCACGTTTTCTGATGTGAGCCCAGTGATGCCAGGACACTCCTGTCAGGTTCCCATCCCCATGGGGATGTGGGCTTTCTGCTCTGAGGTCCCAATGCCTGGGTTGCTCACAGTTTCATGATGTGGGCTCTCTGGTGTTAGTTAACTCCTGCCTGCATCCCATAGCTTCTGTGCTCTCGGCCGCCTGCTGGGAGGTTCCAAATGCTGGATTCCTCACTTTTTTTATTCTTTGGGCCCTCTGTTTTTAGGCTACTCCTACCTGCCTCACTCCCATCCCCTTTGTGATGTATGTCCTCTGATATGAGGCCACATGTGCTGGGTTCCTCACCTTTCGATGATGTGGTCCCACTGGTGGGAGGACAGTCCTGACTGGTTCCCATCCCCTTGGTGTTGTGGGCCCTCTGGTGAGAGTCTCATCCTGCCTCGGTTCCTCACCCTTCTGTGAGATAGGCCCTCTGCTGTGAGGTCACTACTGCCTGGCTGGTGCATGCCACCTTGTAGACGTGGGCCCTCTGTTGGCAGTTGGAACCTGCTGGGAGTCTCCTCCCCTCAGTTATGAGGGCCCCCTGGCATCAGGCCCTAACTGCTGGGCTCCTAACATTTTCTGATATGTGCTAAGTGGTGCAAAGCCACTCCTGCCAGGTTCCCATCCCAATGGGGATGTGGGCCTTCTGTTCTGAGGTCCCAACAGCTGGGCTGCTCACAGGTTCATGATGTGGGCCCTCTGCTGTGAGTTCACTGCGGCCTGGATCCCATAGCCTCGGTGCTCTGGGCCACTTGCTGGGAGGTTCCAACTGCTGGATTCCTCAACTTTTATATTCTATGGACCCTGTGTTGTGAGGCCAGTCCTGCCAGCCTCATTCCAAACCCCTTGGTGATGTGGTTCCTCTGGTTTGAGGACACATGTGCTGGGATCCTCACCTTTCGATGATGTTGTCCCACTGGTGTGGGGACACTCCTGCCTGGTTCCCATCCCCTTGGTGATGTGGGCCCTCTGGTGAGAGTCTGATCCTGGCTGTGTTCCTCACCCTTCTGTGAGGTGGGCCCTCTGCTGTGAGGTCACTCCTGCCAGGCTGGCACACATCGCCTTGGCGACGTTGGCCCTCTGGTGGCAGCTGGAGCCTGCTGGGAGCCTCCTCCTCTCGGTGATGAGTGCCCTCTAGCGTCAGGCCCTAACTTCTGAGCACCCCACGTTTTCTGATGTGAGCCCAGTGATGCCAGGACACTCCTGTCATGTTCCCATCACCATGGGGATGTGGGCCTTCTGCTCTGAGGTCCCAATGTCTGGGTTGCTCACAGTTTCATGATGTGGGCTGTCTGGTGTTAGTTCACTCTGGCCTGGTTCCTCTAGCCTCTGTGCTCTGGGCCGCCTGCTGGGAGGTTCCAACTGCTGGATTCCTCACCTTTCTTATTTTTGGGCCCTCTGTTATGAGGCTCCTCCTGCCTGCCTCACTCCCAGCCCCTTGGTGATGGGTGTCCTATGGTTTGAAGCCACATGTTCTGGGTTCCTCACCTTTAGATGATGTGGCCCTACTCATGTGAGGACACTCCTGCCTGGTTCCAATCCATTTGGTGATGTGGGCCCTCTGGTGCGAGTCTGATCCTGACTGGGTTCGTCACACTTCTCTGAGGTGGACCCTCTGCTGTGAGGTCATTCGTGCCTGGTTGGCACACATCGCCTTGGCGACGTCAGCCCTCTGGTGGCAGTTGGAGCCTGCTGGGAGCCTCCTTCCCTTGGTGATGAGGGTCCTCTGGCGCCAGACCCTAACTGCTGGTCGCCCAAAATTTTCTGATACGTTCTCAGTGGTGCGAGGACACTCCTACCAGAATTCCATCCCCATGGGGATGTGGGCCTCCTGCTCTGAGGTCCCAATGGCTGGGTTGCTCAGTTTCATGACATGGGCCCTCTTCTGTGAGTTCACTGTGGCCTGGATCCCATAGCCTCGGTGCTCTGGGCCGCCTGCTGGGAGGTTCCAACTGCTGGATTCCTCACTTTTTTATTCTATGTGCCCAGTGTTGTGAGGCTACTCCTGCCTGCCTCACTCCGAGGTCCTTGGTGATGTGGGTCCTCTGGTTTGAGGACACATGTGCTGAGTACCTCAGCTTTCGATGATGTGGCCCCACTGATGTGAAGACACTCCTGCCTGGTTCCCATCCCCTTGGTGATGTGGGCCCTCTGGTGAGAGTCTGATGTTGGCTGGGTTTCTCACCCTTCTGTGAGGTGGGACCTCTGCTGTGAGGTAACTCCTGCCTGGCATGCTAACGTTGCCTTGGCAATGTGAGCCCTCAGGTGGCAGTTGGAGCCTGCTGGGAATCTCCTCCCCTCAGTTATGAGAGCTCTGGATAAAACACATATGCCCTTTTTTGCCAAGTGCATTATTTT
Source organism: Leucopleurus acutus (assembly GCF_964270905.1). Lineage (NCBI taxonomy): Eukaryota > Metazoa > Chordata > Mammalia > Artiodactyla > Delphinidae > Leucopleurus > Leucopleurus acutus. The sequence goes on along the minus strand of NW_028139136.1, from coordinate 351,078 downwards.
CCAAGTTCTGTCTCTTTTCCTATGCTTTAAGAGCTACTCCTGTGTACGTTTTGAAATCAATTTCCAGCAATTCTGCCCTGCATTCAAGTCCTCTTCGCAGCCTTACTTCAGCATAATTTTGGATGATAGCTGTCATTTATAACTCCGAAGGTTTCTGAATTACAGTGCCCCTGAGCTCCTTTCTTCAACTCGCTTTCTTGTGAGCTGGCCGCAACACCGCAGGATCTCCTCAGGCCCTAATTTAGTTCCAGCATGGCACGCGGAGCCTTTGGTTAATTCCTCTTCCTGGTGGGAAATGAGAGTTAAATTTGCCCGTCCGGACACCTCCACCTAGTCTCTCATTGGTTCTCCCTATTCCTGTTCATTTTCCACAGAAATTGCAAACTGGGCCAAACAGGAGGTTAAAGGCACTGACTCTCCAAGTGGGGAGAGTGTTAGTAAAGCGTCTGGAATGTTGCACCCGAGTACCAGGGGACGAAAACTGAGACACATTTGAAGACGTTTTCCGATCACACGGTGGATCATACTCTGGGTTCCACATGCATGTTTTAGCTGAAGGAAGAATCCCTTAAACATGGAGAGTTGAGACCCATGGAATGGGTACCATGCAATATGACTTCAAAGGGTCTGCATTTGCTCACTGAACCTCACCAATCCTATCACTGCTGCGTTTATGCCGCTGTACACATGCTTGATTCTCTTTCGGAGACATATAAATCCATAGGTTTTAAGATTCTTACTAGTCAGGTAGATTCTTACTAGTCAGGTATATTCTTAGGCGTTTAATATGGGGTGTTGAGTCCACTTCGTTGAGCAAGGAGTAGCTCTTGTCTATTACATATTTGGCTTATGGAACGGTATCTGTGCTAATTTCAATCTCTGGTTTTATGCAGCAACCCAACTCACCCGTCCCCTTAAGCAAGCATAAGTTGGTTTTCTACATTTGACACCCTGTTCTGTTTTGTAATTCAGTTCTTGTGTAGCCAAGTTTACATTCCGTGTATTAGTGATATCTTATGATGTTTCTTTTTCTGTGTGACTAATTTCAATTAGAATCATCGTACCTGAATCCACTCATTATGCTGCTACGGGCCTGATGACATAGATTTCATTGCTGAGTGATATTGCCTTGTACATAAGTACCACAACTTCTTTATCCATTTTTCGCTTTCTGTGATATTGAACTTGTTCGGTAAACGAGGTTCTTGTAAACAGAGCCGTCCCAAACTTTGGGGTGGCTGTGTCTTTTTGATTTTAATTTCCCTAAGCTATAGGACAATAAGTGGAAGTGCCCTAGGCTCTGTTGCTTTGTTTTTTGGATGTTTCAGGAAACACCATACACTTCTCCAGAGTGGCTGCTGGCAATTTACATCCCGCCCATCAGCATAACTAGGCTCCCAGTTCTCCATGGCCTGTCTTGCCTTTCTGGATTTTACACTTTTTTCAGATGGCCCTTTTGACCGGGGGGCAGTGAGACTTCATTGTAGTGCAGATTTCCTTTGCAAGCTTGCTTGGTTGGCCAAAAAGGGCGTATGCGTTTTTTCTTGAATATATTCAGGAAAAAACGCATACGCCCTTTTTGGCCAAGTGCATCATTGTGGACGTTCTGCCTCTTTTCCTATGCTTTACATGCAATTCCAGTCTACCTCCTGAAATCGGTTTCCTGCAATTCTGCCCTGCTTTCAACTCCTCTTGGCATCCTAATTCAATATATTTTTGGAAGATAGCTGTCATTTATAACTCTGCAGGTTTGTGAATTACAGTGCCCCTGAGCTCCTTTCTTCAACTCGCTTTCTTGTGAGCTGGCCGCAACACCGCAGGATTGCTTCAGGCCCTAGTTTGGTTCCGGCACGGCATGCTGAGCCTTTGGTTAATTCCTCTTCCTGGTGGGAAATGAGAGTTAAATTGGCCCGTCCGGACACCTCCACCTAATCTCTCATTGGTTCTCCCTAAACCTGTTCATCTTCCGCAGAAATTGCTAACTGGGCCAAACAGGAGGTTAAAGGCACTGACTCTCCAAGTGGGGAGAGTGTTAGTAAAGCGTCTGGAATGTTGCACCCGAGTACCAGGGGACCAAAACTGAGACACATTTGAACACGTTTTCCGACCACATGGTGGATCATACTCTGGGTTCCACATGCATGTTTTAGCTGAAGGAAGAATCCCTTAAACATGGAGAGTTGAGACCCATGGAATGGGTACCATGCAATATGACTTCAAAGGGTCTGCATTTGCTCACCGAACCTCACCAATCCTATCACTGCTGCGTTTATGCCGCTGTACACACGCTTGATTCTCTTTCGGAGACATATAAATCCATAGGTTTTAAGATTCTTACTAGTCAGGTAGATTCTTACAAGTCAGGTATATTCTTAGGCGTTTAATATGGGGTGTTGAGTCCACTTCGTTGAGCAAGGAGTAGCTCTTGTCTATTACATATTTGGCTTATGGAACGGTATCTGTGCTAATTTCAATCTCTGGTTTTATGCAGCACCCCAATTCACCCGTCCCCTTAAGCAAGCATAAGTTGGTTTTCTACATTTGACACCCTGTTCTGTTTTGTAATTCAGTTCTTGTGTAGCCAAGTTTACATTCCGTGTATTAGTGATATCTTATGATGTTTCTTTTTCTGTGTGACTAATTTCACTTAGAATCATCGTACCTGAATCCACTCATTATGCTGCTACGGGCCTGATGACATAGATTTCATTGCTGAGTGATATTGCATTGTACATAAGTACCACAACTTCTTTATCCATTTTTCGCTTTCTGTGATATTGAACTTGTTCGGTAAACGAGGTTCTTGTAAACAGAGCCGTCCCAAACTTTGGGGTGGCTGTGTCTTTTTGATTTTAATTTCCCTAAGCTATAGGACCATAAGTGGAAGTGCCCTAGGCTCTGTTGCTTTGTTTTTTGGATGTTTCAGGAAACACCATACACTTCTCCTGAGTGGCTGCTGGCAATTTACATCCCGCCCATCAGCATAACAAGGCTCCCAGTTCTCCATGGCCTGTCCTGCCTTTCTGGATTTTACACTTTTTTCAGATGGCCCTTTTGACCGGGGGGCAGTGAGACTTCATTGTAGTGCAGATTTCCTTTGCAAGCTTGCTTGGTTGGCCAAAAAGGGCGTATGCGTTTTTTCCTGAATATATTCAGGAAAAAACGCATACGCCCTTTTTGGCCAAGTGCATCATTGTGGACGTTCTGCCTCTTTTCCTATGCTTTACATGCAATTCCAGTGTACCTCCAGAAATCGGTTTCCTGCAATTCTGCCCCGCTTTCAACTCCTCTTGGCAGCCTTACTTCAATATATTTTTGGAAGATAGCTGTCCTTTATAACTCTGCAGGTTTGTGAATTACAGTGCCCCTGAGCTCCTTTCTTCAACTCGCTTTCTTGTGAGCTGGCCGCAACACCGCAGGATTGCTTCAGGCCCTAGTTTGATTCTGGCACGGCATGCTGAGCCTTTGGTTAATTCCTCTTCCTGGTGGGAAATGAGAGTTAAATTTGCCCGTCCGGATACCTCCACCTAGTCTCTCATTGGTTCTCCCTATTCCTGTTCATTTTCCACAGAAATTGCAAACTGGGCCAAACAGGAGGTTAAAGGCACTGACTCTCCAAGTGGGGAGAGTGTTAGTAAAGCGTCTGGAATGTTGCACCGGAGTACCAGGGAACGAAAACTGAGACACATTTGAACACGTTTCCCGATCACACGGTGGATCATACTCTGGGTTCCACATGCATGTTTTAGCTGAAGGAAGAATCCCTTAAACCTGGAGAGTTGAGAACCATGGAATGGGTACCATGCAATATGACTTCAAAGGGTCTGCATTTGCTCACCGAACCTCAGCAATCCTATCACTGCTGCGTTTATGCCGCTGTACACACGCTTGATTCTCTTTCGGAGACATATAAATCCATAGGTTTTAAGATTCTTACTAGTCAGGTATATTCTTAGGCGTTTAATATGGGGTGTTGAGTCCACTTCGTTGAGCAAGGAGTAGCTCTTGTCTATTACATATTTGGCTTATGGAACGGTATCTGTGCTCATTTCAATCTCTGGTTTTATGCAGCACCCCAACTCACCCGTCCCCTTAAGCAAGCATAAGTTGGTTTTCTACATTTGACACCCTGTTCTGTTTTGTAATTCAGTTCTTGTGTAGCCAAGTTTACATTCCGTGTATTAGTGATATCTTATGATGTTTCTTTTTCTGTGTGACTAATTTCACTTAGAATCATCGTACCTGAATCCACTCATTATGCTGCTACGGGCCTGATGACATAGATTTCATTGCTGAGTGATATTGCATTGTACATAAGTACCACAACTTCTTTATCCATTTTTCGCTTTCTGTGATATTCAACTTGTTCGGTAAACGAGGTTCTTGTAAACAGAGCCGTCCCAAACTTTGGGGTGGCTGTGTCTTTTTGATTTTAATTTCCCTAAGCTATAGGACCATAAGTGGAAGTGCCCTAGGCTCTGTTGCTTTGTTTTTTGGATGTTTCAGGAAACACCATACACTTCTCCAGAGTGGCTGCTGGCAATTTACATCCCGCCCATCAGCATAACTAGGCTCCCAGTTCTCCATGGCCTGTCCTGCCTTTCTGGATTTTACACTTTTTTCAGATTGCCCTTTTGACCGGGGTGCAGTGAGACTTCATTGTAGTGCAGATTTCCTTTGCAAGCTTGCTTGGTTGGCCAAAAAGGGCATATGCGTTTTTTCCGGAAAAAACGCATATGCCCTTTTTGGCCAAGTGCATCATTGTGGACGTTCTGCCTCTTTTCCTATGCTTTACATGCAATTCCAGTGTACCTCCAGAAATCGGTTTCCTGCAATTCTGCCCCGCTTTCAACTCCTCTTGGCAGCCTTACTTCAATATATTTTTGGAAGATAGCTGTCATTTATAACTCTGCAGGTTTGTGAATTACAGTGCCCCTGAGCTCCTTTCTTCAACTCGCTTTCTTGTGAGCTGGCCGCAACACCGCAGGATTGCTTCAGGCCCTAGTTTGATTCCGGCACGGCATGCTGAGCCTTTGGTTAATTCCTCTTCCTGGTGGGAAATGAGAGTTAAATTTGCCCGTCCGGATACCTCCACCTAGTCTCTCATTGGTTCTCCCTATTCCTGTTCATTTTCCACAGAAATTGCAAACTGGGCCAAACAGGAGGTTAAAGGCACTGACTCTCCAAGTGGGGAGAGTGTTAGTAAAGCGTCTGGAATGTTGCACCCGAGTACCAGGGAACGAAAACTGAGACACATTTGAACACGTGTCCCGATCACACGGTGGATCATACTCTGGGTTCCACATGCATGTTTTAGCTGAAAGAAGAATCCCTTAAACCTGCAGAGTTGAGACCCATGGAATGGGTATCATGCAATATGACTTCAAAGGGTCTGCATTTGCTCACCGAACCTCAGCAATCCTATCACTGCTGCTTTTATGCCGCTGTACACACGCTTGATTCTCTTTCGGAGACATATAAATCCATAGGTTTTAAGATTCTTACTAGTCAGGTATATTCTTAGGTGTTTAATATGGAGTGTTGAGTCCACTTCGTTGAACAAGGAGTAGCTCTTGTCTATTACATATTTGGCTTATGGAACTGTATCTGTGCTCATTTCAATCTCTGGTTTTATGCAGCACCCCAACTCACCCGTCCCCTTAAGCAAGCATAAGTTGGTTTTCTACATTTGACACCCTGTTCTGTTTTGTAATTCAGTTCTTGTGTAGCCAAGTTTACATTCCGTGTATTAGTGATATCTTATGATGTTTCTTTTTCTGTGTGACTAATTTCACTTAGAATCATCGTACCTGAATCCACTCATTATGCTGCTACGGGCCTGATGACATAGATTTCATTGCTGAGTGATATTGCATTGTACGTAAGTACCACAACTTCTTTATCCATTTTTCACTTTCTGCGATATTGAACTTGTACCGTAAACGAGGTTCTTGTAAACAGAGCCGTCCCAAACTTTGGGGTGGCTGTGTCTTTTTGATTTTAATTTCCCTAAGCTATAGGACCATAAGTGGAAGTGCCCTAGGCTCTGTTGCTTTGTTTTTTAGATGTTTCAGGAAACACCATACACCTCTCCCGAGTGGCTGTTGGCAATTTACATCCCGCCCATCAGCATAACAAGGCTCCCAGTTCTCCATGGCCTGTCCTGCCTTTCTGGATTTTACACTTTTTTCAGATGGCCCTTTTGACCGGGGGGCAGTGAGACTTCATTGTAGTGCAGATTTCCTTTGCAAGCTTGCTTGGTTGGCCAAAAAGGGCGTATGCGTTTTTTCCTGAATATATTCAGGAAAAAACGCATACGCCCTTTTTGTCCAAGTGCATCATTGTGGACCTTCTGCCTCTTTTCCTATGCTTTAAATGCAATTCCAGTCTACCTCCTGAAATCGGTTTCCTGCAATTCTGCCCCGCTTTCAAGTCCTCTTGGCAGCCTTACTTCAGTATATTTTTGGACGATAGCTGTCATTTATAACTCTGCAGGTTTGTGAATTACAGTGCCCCTGAGCTCCTTTCTTCAACTCGCTTTCTTGTGAGCTGGCCGCAACACCGCAGGATTGCTTCAGGCCCTAATCTGGTTCCGGCACGGCACGCTGAGCCTTTGGTTAATTCTTCTTCCTGGTGGGAAATGAGAGTTAAATTTGCCCGTCCAGACACCTCCACCTAGTCTCTCATTGGTTCTCCCTATTCCTGTTCACCTTCCTCAGAAATTGCAAATGGGCCAATCAGGAGGTTAAAGGCACTGACTCTCCAAGTCGGGAGAGTGTTAGTAAAGCGTGTGGAATGTTGCACCCGAGTACCAGGGGACGAGAACTGAGACATATTGGAACACGTCTCCCGATCACACGGTTGATCATACTCTGGGTTCCACGTGCATGTTTTAGCTGAAGGAAGAATCCCTTAAACCTGGAGAGTTGAGACCCGTGGAATGGGTACCATGCAATATGACTTCAAAGGGTCTTCATTTGCTCACCGAACCTCTCCAATCCTATCACTGCTGCGTTAATGCCCCTGTACACAAGCTTGATTTTCTTGCAGAGACATAGCAATCCATAGGTTTTAAGATACTTACTAGTCAGGTACATTCTTAGGCGTTTAATATGGGGTGTTGAGTCCATTTCGTTGAGCAAGGAGTAGTTCTTGTCTATTCCATATTTGGCTTAAGGAACTTTATCTGTGCTCATTTCAATCTCTGGTTTGATGCAGCACCCCAACTCACCTTTCCCCTTAAGCAAGCATAAGTTGGTTTTCTAAATTTGAGACCCTGTTCTGTTTTGTAATCCAGTTCCTGTGTAGCCAAGTTTACATTCCGTGTATTAGTGATATCTTATGATGTTTCTTTTTCTGTGTGACTTATTTCAGTTAGAATCATCATACCTGAATCCACTCATTATGCTGCTACGGGCCTGATGACATAGATTTCATTGCTGAGTGATATTGCATTGTACGTAAGTACCACAACTTCTTTATCCATTTTTCACTTTCTGCGATATTGAACTTGTACCGTAAACGAGGTTCTTGTAAACAGAGCCGTCCCAAACTTTGGGGTGGCTGTGTCTTTTTGATTTTAATTTCCCTAAGCTATAGGACCATAAGTGGAAGTGCCCTAGGCTCTGTTGCTTTGTTTTTTAGATGTTTCAGGAAACACCATACACCTCTCCCGAGTGGCTGTTGGCAATTTACATCCCGCCCATCAGCATAACTAGGCTCCCAGTTCTCCATGGCCTGTCCTGCCTTTCTGGATTTTACACTTTTTTCAGATGGCCCTTTTGACCGGGGGGCAGTGAGACTTCATTGTAGTGCAGATTTCCTTTGCAAGCTTGCTTGGTTGGCCAAAACGGGCGTATGCGTTTTTTCCTGAATATATTCAGGAAAAAATGCATACGCCCTTTTTGGCCAAGTGCATCATTGTGGACGTTCTGCCTCTTTTCCTATGCTTTACATGCAATTCCAGTGTACCTCCTGAAATCGGTTTCTTGCAATTCTGCCCCGCTTTCAACTCCTCTTGGCAGCCTAATTCAATATATTTTTGGAAGATAGCTGTCATTTATAACTCTGCAGGTTTGTGAATTACAGTGCCCCTGAGCTCCTTTCTTCAACTCGCTTTCTTGAGAGCTGGCCGCAACACCTCAGGATTGCTTCAGGCCCTAGTTTGGTTCCGGCACGGCATGCTGAGCCTTTGGTTAATTCCTCTTCCTGGTGGGAAATGAGAGTTAAATTTGCTGGTCCGGACACCTCAACCTAATCTCTCATTGGTTCTCCCTATTCCTGTTCATCTTCCGCAGAAATTGCTAACTGGGCCAAACAGGAAGTTAAAGGCACTGACTCTCGAAGTGGGGAGAGTGTTAGTAAAGCGTCTGGAATGTTGCACCCGAGTACCAGGGGACGAAAACTGAGACACATTTGAACACGTTTTCCGATCACACGGTGGATCATACTCTGGGTTCCACATGCATGTTTTAGCTGAAGGAAGAATCCCTTAAACATGGAGAGTTGAGACCCATGGAATGGGTACCATGCAATATGACTTCAAAGGGTCTGCATTTGCTCACCGAACCTCAGCAATCCTATCACTGCTGCGTTTATGCCGCTGTACACACGCTTGATTCTCTTTCGGAGACATATAAATCCATAGGTTTTAAGATTCTTACTAGTCAGGTAGATTCTTACTAGTCAGGTATATTCTTAGGCGTTTAATATGGGGTGTTGAGTCCACTTCGTTGAGCAAGGAGTAGCTCTTGTCTATTACATATTTGGCTTATGGAACGGTATCTGTGCTCATTTCAATCTCTGGTTTTATGCAGCACCCCAACTCACCCGTCCCCTTAAGCAAGCATAAGTTGGTTTTCTACATTTGACACCCTGTTCTGTTTTGTAATTCAGTTCTTGTGTAGCCAAGTTTACATTCCGTGTATTAGTGATATCTTATGATGTTTCTTTTTCTGTGTGACTAATTTCACTTAGAATCATCGTACCTGAATCCACTCATTATGCTGCTACGGGCCTGATGACATAGATTTCATTGCTGAGTGATATTGCATTGTACGTAAGTACCACAGTTTCTTTATCCATTTTTCGCTTTCTGTGATATTGAACTTGTACCGTAAACGAGGTTCTTGTAAACAGAGCCGTCCCAAACTTTGGGGTGGCTGTGTCTTTTTGATTTTAATTTCCCTAAGCTATAGGACCATAAGTGGAAGTGCCCTAGGCTCTGTTGCTTTGTTTTTTGGATGTTTCAGGAAACACCATACACTTCTCCAGAGTGGCTGCTGGCAATTTACATCCCGCCCATCAGCATAACTAGGCTCCCAGTTCTCCATGGCCTGTCCTGCCTTTCTGGATTTTACACTTTTTTCAGATGGCCCTTTTGACCGGGGGGCAGTGAGACTTCATTGTAGTGCAGATTTCCTTTGCAAGCTTGCTTGGTTGGCCAAAAAGGGCGTATGCGTTTTTTCCTGAATATATTCAGGAAAAAACGCATACGCCCTTTTTGGCCAAGTGCATCATTGTGGACGTTCTGCCTCTTTTCCTATGCTTTACATGCAATTCCAGTCTACCTCCTGAAATCGGTTTCCTGCAATTCTGCCCCGCTTTCAACTCCTCTTGGCAGCCTTACTTCAATATATTTTTGGAAGATAGCTGTCATTTATAACTCTGCAGGTTTGTGAATTACAGTGCCCCTGAGCTCCTTTCTTCAACTCGCTTTCTTGTGAGCTGGCCGCAACACCGCAGGATTGCTTCAGGCCCTAGTTTGATTCCGGCACGGCATGCTGCTCCTTTGGTTAATTCCTCTTCCTGGTGGGAAATGAGAGTTAAATTTGCCCGTCTGGACACCTCCACCTAGTCTCTCATTGGTTCTCCCTATTCCTGTTCATCTTCCACAGAAATTGCAAACTGGGCCAAACAGGAGGTTAAAGGCACTGACTCTCCAAGTGGGGAGAGTGTTAGTAAAGCGTCTGGAATGTTGCACCCGAGTACCAGGAAACGAAAATTGAGACACATTTGAACACGTTTTCCGATCACACGGTGGATCATACTCTGGGTTCCACATGCATGTTTTAGCTGAAGGAAGAATCCCTTAAACATGGAGAGTTGAGACCCATGGAATGGGTACCATGCAATATGACTTCAAAGGGTCTGCATTTGCTCACCGAACCTCACCAATCCTATCACTGCTGCGTTTATGCCGCTGTACACACGCTTGATTCTCTTTCGGAGACATATAAATCCATAGGTTTTAAGATTCTTACTAGTCAGGTAGATTCTTACTAGTCAGGTATATTCTTAGGCGTTTAATATGGGGTGTTGAGTCCACTTCGTTGAGCAAGGAGTAGCTCTTGTCTATTACATATTTGGCTTATGGAACGGTATCTGTGCTCATTTCAATCTCTGGTTTTATGCAGCACCCCAACTCACCCGTCCCCTTAAGCAAGCATAAGTTGGTTTTCTACATTTGACACCCTGTTCTGTTTTGTAATTCAGTTCTTGTGTAGCCAAGTTTACATTCCGTGTATTAGTGATATATTATGATGTTTCTTTTTCTGTGTGACTAATTTCACTTAGAATCATCGTACCTGAATCCACTCATTATGCTGCTACGGGCCTGATGACATAGATTTCATTGCTGAGTGATATTGCATTGTACGTAAGTACCACAATTTCTTTATCCATTTTTCGCTTTCTGTGATATTGAACTTGTACCGTAAACGAGGTTCTTGTAAACAGAGCCGTCCCAAACTTTGGGGTGGCTGTGTCTTTTTGATTTTAATTTCCCTAAGCTATAGGACCATAAGTGGAAGTGCCCTAGGCTCTGTTGCTTTGTTTTTTGGATGTTTCAGGAAACACCATACACTTCTCCAGAGTGGCTGCTGGCAATTTACATCCCGCCCATCAGCATAACTAGGCTCCCAGTTCTCCATGGCCTGTCCTGCCTTTCTGGATTTTACACTTTTTTCAGATGGCCCTTTTGACCGGGGGGCAGTGAGACTTCATTGTAGTGCAGATTTCCTTTGCAAGCTTGCTTGGTTGGCCAAAAAGGGCGTATGCGTTTTTTCCTGAATATATTCAGGAAAAAACGCATACGCCCTTTTTGGCCAAGTGCATCATTGTGGACGTTCTGCCTCTTTTCCTATGCTTTACATGCAATTCCAGTCTACCTCCTGAAATCGGTTTCCTGCAATTCTGCCCCCCTTTCAACTCCTCTTGGCATCCTAATTCAATATATTTTTGGAAGATAGCTGTCATTTATAACTCTGCAGGTTTGTGAATTACAGTGCCCCTGAGCTCCTTTCTTCAACTCGCTTTCTTGTGAGCTGGCCGCAACACCGCAGGATTGCTTCTGGTCCTAGTGTGGTTCCGGCATGGCACGCTGAGCCTTTGGTTAATTCCTCTTCCTGGTGGGAAATGAGAGTTAAATTTGCCCGTCCAGACACCTCCACCTAATCTCTCATTTGTTCTCCCTATTCCTGTTCATTTTCCACAGAAATTGCAAATTGAGCCATACAGGAGGTTAAAGGCACTGACTCTCCAAGTCGGGAGAGTGTTAGTAAAGCGTCTGGAATGTTGCACCCGAGTACCAGGGGACGAAAACTGAGACACATTTGAACACGTTTCCCGATCACACGGTGGATCATACTCTGGGTTCCACATGCATGTTTTAGCTGAAGGAAGAATCCCTTAAACCTGGAGAGTTGAGACCCATGGAATGGGTACCATGCAATATGACTTCAAAGGGTCTGCATTTGCTCACCGAACCTCACCAATCCTATCACTGCTGCGTTTATGCCACTGTACACACGCTTGATTCTCTTTCGGAGACATATAAATCTATAGGTTTTAAGATTCTTACTAGTCAGGTAGATTCTTACTAGTCAGGTATATTCCTAGGCGTTTAATATAGGGTGTTGAGTCCACTTCGTTGAGCAAGGGGTACCTTTTGTCTATTATATTTTTGGCTTATGGAACGGTATCTGTGCCAATTTTAATCTCTGGTTTCATGCAGCACCCCATATCGGCTTTCCCCTTAAGCAAGCATAAGTTGGTTTTCTACATTTTTGACCCTGTTCTGTTTTGTAATTCAGTTCCTGTGTAGCCAAGTTTACATTCCGTGTAGTAGTGATATCTTATGATGTTTCTTTTTCTGTGTGACTAATTTCACTTAGAATCATCGTACCTGAATCCACTCATTATGCTGCTACGGGCCTGATGACATAGATTTCATTGCTGAGTGATATTGCATTGTACGTAAGTACCACAACTTCTTTATCCATTTTTCGCTTTTTGCGATATTTAACTTGTACTGTAAACGAGGTTCTTGTAAACAGAGCCATCCCAAACTTTGGGGTGGCTGTGTCTTTTTGATTTTAATTTCCCTAAGCTATAGGACCATAAGTGGAAGTGCCCTAGGCTCTGTTGCTTTGTTTTTTGGATGTTTCAGGAAACACCATACACTTCTCCAGAGTGGCTGTTGGCCATTTTCATCTCGCCCATCAGCATAACAAGGCTCCCAGTTCTCCATGGCCTGTCCTGCCTTTCTGGATTTTACACTTTTTTCAGAAGGCCCTTTGACCGGGGGGCAGTGAGACTTCATTGTAGTGCAGATTTCCTTTGCGAGCTTGCTTGGTTGGCCAGAAAGGGCGTATGCGTTTCTTCCTGAATATATTCAGGAAAGAACGCATACGCCCTTTTTGGCCAAGTGCATCATTGTCGACGTTCTGAGTCTTTTCATATGTTTTCAGTGCAATTCCAGTCTACCTCCTGAAATCGGTTTCCTGCAGTTCTGCCTTGCTCTCAGTTCCTCTTCATAGCCTTACCTCAATATACGTTTGGAAAATAGTTGGCCTTTATAACTCTGCAGGTTTTTCAATTGCAGTGGCCCTTAGCTCCATTTTTCAGCTCTTATTTTTGTGATCTTGCCTCATATCCACAGGATTTCTTCAGGCCCTATTCTTCTTCTGGGGCGCCTTGCTCTGCCTTTGGTTAATTCTTCTTCCTGATGTGAAATTAGAGTGACATGTGCCCATTGAAACCGCTACAGCTATTTTCTCACTGGTTCCCCCTATTCCCATTCATCCTCCGCACTAACTGCAGACTGTGCGATACCGGAACTTTAAGGCATTGACTCTCCATGTGGAGATGTTGTTAGTAAAGTGGCTGGAATGTTGATCCGGAGCCCCAGGAGAGGAAAATGAGGTGCATTTTAGAAACCTTTCCCGATCATATGGTATACCATCTGCTGGATTTCCCATGCATGGTTTAGCTGTAGGAAGATTCCCTTCAACTTGGAGTGTTGGGACCCTTGGAATAAGTAGCATGAAGTATTGCATTAAACTTTCGGCAGTTGCTCACCAAAGCTCTCCAATCCTTTCAGCCCCAAGTGTCCAGCCTTATGTCTTATCCAGCTGTGGGTTTATATGTGGTCATTCCAGGTTGCATCACAGCCCCTGAGCGAATTTTGTAAGAATTTTTCTCTCTTTCATTGTTTCTGCGTTTTGGTTTTAAAATTTATTTCTATAATGGGGTTTAGCTCATTTTCACTGCTGTGTTTGTGCCGCTCTGCGCACACTTGATTCCCTTATGGAGATATATCAATACATGGGTTTTAAGATTCTTATTACTCAGATATATTTCTCTGTGGTGTATAGGGTGTGTTGAGGCCAGTTCATTGAGCAAGGTGTAGATCTTGTCTGATACCTATTTGGTTTATTGATCGGTATCTGTGCTAATTTCAAACTCTGGTTTTATGCATCACCCCACCTCTCCTTTCCCCTTAAGCTGACATAAGTGTGTTTTCTAAATGTGAGACACTGTTCTGTTTTGTCATTCATTTTTTGTGCAGCCATATTTATCCTCCCTCTATAAGTGATATCTTATGATATGTTTCTTTTTCTGTTTGACTTATTTCAAGTAGTATTATCGGACCTCAATCCACTCTTTATCCTTCTACTAGCCTTATTACATTGATTTCATGGTGAAGAGATATTCCATTGTACATAAGTACCACATTTTCTTTATCCATTGTTCTCTTTCCTGGGATATTTAAGGTGTACTGAAGTTGAGGTTCTTGTAAACAGAGTAGCCCTAAACTGTGGTGTGCTTGTGTCTTGTTGATTTTTAGACTTCCCTAGATATACTCCCGTGATTGGAAGTGCCCTATGCTCTGTCGCTCTGTTTTTTAGATGATTTAGGAACCACCATACACTTCTCCAGAGTGGCTCTCGGCAGTTCACACACTGTCCATCAGCGTATAAAGGCTCCCTGTTCTCCATGGCCTGTCCTGCATTTCTGGTTTTTACAATTTTTTCGGATGGCCCTTTTGACTGGTGGGAAATGAGACTTCTTTGTTGTGCACATTTGCATTGCTTGCTTGCTTGGTTGCCCATAAAGTGCGTATGCGTTTTTTCCTGGATATATTCAGGAAATAACACATACTCCCTTTTGGGCCAACTGCATCATTGTCGAAATTCTGCCGCTTTTCATGTGCTTTAAAGGCGAGTCCAATCTATCTCTTGAAATCTGTTTCTTGCAATTCTGTCTTGCATTCAGATCCTCTTCTTTGCCTTACCTCAACATATTTTTGGACGTTAGTTTTCATTTATAACTCTGCAGGTTTGTGAATTGCAGTGACCCTGAGCTCCATTTTTTAAGTTGCTCTTTTGTGAGCTGGCCTCAAAACTGCAGGATTGCTTCAGGCCCTATTTTGGCTCCGGCGAGGCGGGATGAGCCTTTTTTTAATTCTTATTCTTAATGGGAAATTAGAGTGACATGTGCCCGTCCAAACCCCTACAACTATTCTCTCATTGTTTCCCCCTGTTCCCGTTCATCCTCCTCACAATTTGCAAAATGTGTGAAACAGAAGTTTAAATGTGCTGATTCTCTAAGTGGGGAGATTCTAAGTAACGTGGCTGGAATGATGAACAGGAGCACCAGGAGAGGATAAATGAGGTGCATTTTAGACACATCTCCCGATCACATGGTGTACAGTCCTCTGGGTTTTCCATGCATGTTTTAGCTGTAGGAAGATTCCTTGAACCTGCAGATTTGGGACCCATTGAATGGGTACCAGGTAGTATTACTTTAAAGGGTGTGCATTTCCTCACCCAACCCCACATTTCTCTTAGTGCGAACAGTTTCCAGCCTTATGTCTCATCCTGCTGTGGGTCTAGATGTGTTCAATCCATGTTGCATCACCGTCCCTGAGGAAAAGTTGTAAGAGGTTTTCTCTGTCTCTCTGTCGTTTATTTTTTTCAGTTTATTACTATGTTGTTTACAGCTGATTTTCAAAGCTCTGTTTCTTGCTGCTGTACATCTACTTGATTCACGTACAGAGAGACATCAATAATTTCTTTTTTAGATTCTTACCAGTCATAGATATTCTTTTCCGGTGACTTGAGTGTGCTGAGTGCAGTTCTTTTAGTTACCGTGTAGGCCTTGTTGATTATCAGTTTGGTATTTGGAATGGTATCTTTGCTAATTTCAACCTCCTGGATGATGCCTCACCCCTCCCCACCTTTCCCGTTTAGCAGCCTTACACGTGTTTTCTACATATTTATGTCACTTAGAATGATCATACGTAACTCCTCCGGAGTTGTTACAACTGGCCATATTTCATTGATTTCCAGGCTGAGTAATATTCCACTCTACATAAGTACCACATCTCTATCCATTTTTTCCCTCCAGAGACATTTAAGTTATATCCTAGTCGAGGATCTTTTAAACAGAGAGGCAGTAAACATTGGGGTGCCTGTGTCCTCTCGATTTTTGTTTTTCCCAAGATATACGCCCATGAGTGCAAGTGCCCTATGCTCTGTAGCTCATTTTTTAGATGCTTTAGTAAACACAATACAGTTCTCCAGAATGGCCGTTGGCAATATACATTTCCACTATAAGCCTCACAGGGCTCCCTCCTCTCCTTGCCCTGTCCTGCATTTCTGGCGTTTACACTTTATGAGGATGGCTCTTCTGACTGATGCGAAGTGATATCTTTTGTAGTATTGATTTCCAGTGCCCACCTGTTTGGTTGGCTAAAAAAGTGTATGCCCTTTTCTTGAATATATACAGAAAAAAACGCATACAGCCTTTTTGGCCAACTGCAATGTCGGAAATGTTCAGCCCCTTTTCTTGTGCTTAATGGCGAGTCCTTTCTACCTCCTCAAATCCCTTTCCTGCCATTCTCCCTTGCTTGCCAATCCTTTTCTCTGACTTTCCTCAAGACATTTTTCAGTGATAGATATTTTCAACTCTGCAGTTTCGTGAATTTTACTGCCCCTGAGTTCCATTGTTCAACTTGTGTTTATGGGAACTGGCCACAAAGCAGTGGGATTTCCTCAAGCCCTATACTGTTTCCATGGGCAACCCTAGCCTTTGGTCAATTCATCTTCCTGATTGGAAATTAGAGTGACATGTGCCTGTCTGAACACCTAGGACTTGTCTCTCATTGTTCCTCATCCTTCCGCTTCATCCTCTGGACAAATTCCAAACTGTACGCAACAGGATGTTGACAGTGTTGACATCTCCAAGTGGGGAGACTGTTAGTAAAGACGCTGGAGGGGTGAACCCGAGCACCAGGAGATGAGGAGATGAGATGCCTTTTCCAAACTCTTCCCGATCAGACGGTATACCATCCTCTGGATGTGACAGACATGTTTTAGCAGTAGGAAGAGTCCCATTCATGTAAGGAGAACACCAGGGCTTTTTCAAAATCAGTGTCTCCCCGAAACCCAAACTGGGGAGTTTTTTAAGCTACGGCTACACATATGTTCATTAAGGGCCTTGGGAAGTAGGCAGAGTCCAAACTTTAGATGACTGAAGTCTTCAGGGTCAGAAGCACTCACCACCGGCTTCCCTTAGGTTACACTTTAACTGTCATTGATAGATGATGTCAATAAAAATATCTATTCTTTTTCCGATTATTTCCCCTTATAGGTTATTGCACAATATTGAGTGTAGTTCCCTGTGCTATACAGTAGTTCCTTGTTGATGATCTATTTTATACATAGCAGTGTGTATGTGTTAATTCCAAACTGTTAATTTATCCCTCCTCCCACCTTTCCCCTTTGGTAATAATAAATTATAAGATTTTATACTTCTCAGAAATGGGGGAGCTGAAAGAGAGGTATCATTTTCAATGGAAAAGCATTTAAAACAAGATTGAAGCTTTAACCAAGATTATTAGATGTACATCCTTGGAAAGAAATCACTTCATTTCTCTAATATTGACCTGACAAATAGGACAAACCTTCTCACTGAACTTGCTTATAATAAAGTGATGGAAATATCAAATGGAAGTGTTAGAAACATCTTATTTTACCCGAGCCTTATAAACTGTTCTATGTTAACTACAGTTTGGCTCACACATCTGTTCATTGAAGTTACAATAGTCTCAATTTCTGTTACTGATCCTCCAGAGTGGACCCCAACAAGGGTCCCCCTGCCCAGTGTCATTGGGGCCAACAGATCGAGACTGAGTTTGGTTCCCAAGCAAAGGAAACTTTATATTTTCATCAGAGAATGGAGAGGTGAGAGCATGCACTACCCCGTGGGCTGTGGGCTGGGCTGCTGTGTAGAGATCCTGTCAGAGTCAGTGGGAGGGAGGGGGCGGAGCTCTCAAGGGCCGGGTTGGCTGCAGCTCAGGCTCTATATCTCGGAGTCTGCACTGGGCCCCAGGAGCTGAGGTGTCGACCCAGCCATTCTGCACCAGGAAATCTGGTCTGAAGTGCCGGGTGTGGAACCTCTGCATGCGGGACCCTAGGAGCACGTGAAATTAGACAAAGCACAAAGGATAAAAAAGGTCAGACTTGACTTTATTGCCCAGATTCTATTTTTATCTCCCAGGGATTTTTAATGGGCTTTGCTGGGGACAAACCCCTCCTCTGCCTTTTGTCCCGTTCCTCATTCTTGGAGTGCTGAGGGTGCAGACCCTTCTTCTGTAACTGCTGAGTGCTGAGTTGGGAGCCCTCATACCAGGGGACGAGGGTCAGAACTTCTCCCCAGCAGCCTCCAGGTGACGTTGATTGGCCCCAGGACCCCTGCCTCCCTGCTCGTCCGCCTGAGCACCAGCATTGGAAGTGTTATAGATTCTAATGACCTTTAAGGGTCCAGGAAAGAGATGTGCAGAGACGCTGTGGGGGCCGGTTTCACCCCGCCCCACATTTGTTCGGCCACCTTAGGCTGACCGTTTCTGCCAGCCTAGATGCTCTGACCAGTAGTCTGCTCTTTCTTCAATTAGGCCCCTGAATTAACATAAAATCAGCACCAGGTGTCAGAGCCCTGCCCGCTCAACTCCCAGACAGTCCAGGGTCAGTGGTGATCAAGGACCATGATGGCCACTGAGTCAACAGCCTTTTGAAGTAAACAGGAGTCCAGCCGGTCTTATTGGCCACCATCATCACGGTGTCTGTAGGCTTTTCTATGGTGACAGTGTGATATACGGTTCCCCCGCCAAGATTATTAGCTCCCCTCCGGGTGCAGGAAGTCCTGCAAGCAGTAGTCTACTCCTTCGGGACACACTATTGTTGTTTTATGAGAGAAACTCCAGGTCAAGTGATGTTCACATGAGTCGTCATGGTGCCCTGTTGCCTCCGGTTATCTCTCTGGATGTTGGAGTTGGAGGGCCTCCTCACTCGAGGTCGGTGTGCCCACGGAGCGAACCCTGCAACTTCAGGGCATGGTTGGTGATTAGGATCACCACGTGGGGTCCTTTTCCCTTAGGAGGGAGGTGGCCTTTTGGGCTGCTGATTTCCAGGTTTTTAGATACCGCCAGTATCTTGGCCAGATGTGGCAGTGGGCCAAGCCCCTTGGTGACTGTAGTTTATCCTACCTGGATGGCATTCTTGCGTTGTTCCATTTCAAGTGGTCCCAGTTTTTGCACTAATTCTCCAATGGCGATTCACCTTTCACCGGGAATGGAAAGGTCAAAGGGTTTAGCTCAATTAGGGAGTTCCAGGGCAAGGGTCTGAATTGACTGCTCTTTCCATTCTTGAAAGGCCACTTCTGGATTCTGTTCAAAAGGATCATCATCTTTTCCTTTCAGTGTTTCATATAGAGGCCCAGCTAGTAGACTGTAGTTAGGGATCCAGAAGCAGCAAACCCTGGCCTCCCCAGGAACCCCTAAGCTGTCTTCTAGTTTTAGAAAGGGGTAAGGCTGCAAATGGTTTCTTCCCTTTCCTGGGATGGGCTTCTCTGACCTTGTGTGAGAATGAAGCCCAGGCAGGTCACCGCAGTCTGTGATATTTGAGCTTTTTCTTGGACAACTTCTATCCTTTATTGGCTTGGTAGTTCAGAGGCCTCCTTAGTAGGGCTGGCGATCAGAATGTCGTCTGCATATTGAAGGAGGGTTTCCTTTTCCAGAGGTAGAACTTTTCGGTCGTTAGCTAAGCTTTCCCCAAAGATGGTGTGGGAATTTTTGAACCCTTGGGGCAAGACGGCCCGGAAGTATTGTTTTAGTTGTATGTTGAGTCCTGCCACTCACAAGCCAAAATTTCTTGTGACTCTGGGACTAATGGAATACAAAAGAAGGCATCATTGAAGACTAATACAGAATACCATGTCCTGGTGGTTGGTAGAATGACCAGCAGGGTGTAGGAATCAGGAGCAACTGGAGGTATATCCTCGGTGGCTTCACTGACTGTCCTGACATCCTTTACCAGGTCCCCAGCAGCCCATGGGGCTCTCGTGGTCAGGCCAATCCCAGGATATGGAGCTCTCCTGGGCAGGTACCCCACCCCCAACCCAGCCCACGGGGCTCTCATGGTCAGGCCCCTCCCAGGATACAGAGCTACCCTTGCAGGTACCGTGGCAGGGCTGGGCACACAGGAACCGTGCACACAGCCCTCATTGAAGAGCACCCCCAGCTCACCTGTCGCTCAGAGCTGACACAGAGCACCTCAGAGCAGGACTTGAACTAACAAACAGCAGCTCCGACAGGTCTGTGACCCTGGGCATCACTCTGTGTGGCCTCCCTCCACCTGGTCTTCCAGAGACTTCCACTGCACCCAGGGCACCAGGCCTCTGTCTCCAACCACCACCCACCCCTCCTCTCCCTGACTCCTGGGTTCCTCTCATTAGGAGAGGGTTTTCTTGAAGTTGTCTCCCACTCATGGGCCAGATAAAATGATTAGAAAACAAGCCAAAGCTGCAGCCCCTTGTCTATCCTGACTCTCAGGAGCCCACACCTGTTCCTTGGACCTGGCCGGTTCAGCAAGTTCCATTTTCTGCAACTGTGAGCCCCTGAGGGGTGATGATTGGCTACCTGGGCAGCCTTACCATGCTGGCCAGCCCTCCCCAGGTGTGCCTGGGTTGAGATCAATATAAATACCACTCCAGGCAGCAAAAGCCCCTGCAGCTGTGCCTGACGCCATTTTCTCTGCCCTGTCAGCAGTCTCGGGGCTGGGCTGGTGGGAGGGAGTGAGAGGCCACGGCTTTGTGGGTGGCCCAGTGTGAGTGGGGCTCTGCTGGACTTTCTGCAGCAGATGCCAGGCTGCCACCTGCTAAAGAAGAGGATGTGTCACCCATACCTGCTGCTGGAATTTCTCCCTGGGCAGAGGTGAGGAAGGAAAAAAGCAGTGGGGGCAGGGACAGGACGGGTATCTCAGGCAGGGAAATGGAAATCTTCCAGAAGAGCACCCAGGGCCAGGACCATCCTGGCTGGCCTGCAGGCACCAAGTCAGCTGGCATGCTGTCACTCGTGTGGCTCCATGGCCCTTCCTCTAGGCTTTCAAGTCCTTGTATATATTCAGGTGTTTTACCTGGGAAGGGTGGGAACAGTTCAGCAGCAAGTGGCCTGGGGCTCAGCTCACGTTTACTCACAGATGCCTCGGCACGGTGCCCCAGCTTTGCAATGAGGACGCTTGTTGTGTGGGGGCTGCTGGCTGAATGGGAGACGATTCCCCACCACTGACCAACTTCAGAATTGTTTACAACTGGAGCAAGTGCCCTGATACGGTTTTCCTCTGAGTAACTGGTGGGTTCTGTTTTTTTTTTTCTCTTTTTCGTTTTTGGTTCAAGGTAGATTTTATTCCTCTTTTTTGTATTTACAGATATAAGCATGGAAATAATTTATTCATATAAATACATGTATGTGAAGGGAATAATTGTTTTTTCTGTTTTATTTTTTAAATTTTATTTCTTTTTAATTTTGAATTTTATTTTATATTTTTATACAGCAGGTTCTCATTGGTTATCTATTTTATACATATAAATGTTTACATGCCAATCCCAATCTCTCAACTCCTCCCACCACCACCCCTCCAAGAGCTTTCCCCCCTTGTTGTCCATACGATTGTTGTCTACATCTGTTGCTCTATTTATGCCTTGCAAAATGCTTAATCTGTACAGTTTTTCTAGGTTCCACATATATGCATGAATATACAAGATTTGTTTTTCTCTTTCTGACTTACTTCACTCTGTAGGACAGTCTCTAGATCCATCGACGTCTCTACAAATGACCCAATTTCATTCCTTTCATGGCTTAGTAATATTCCATTTTATATATGTACCACAGCTTTATGCATTCGTCTGTCTGTGGGCATTTAGGTTGCTTCCATTACCTCGATATTGTAAATAGTGATGCAATGAACATTGCGGTGAATGTCTCTTTTTGATTTATGGTTTTGTCTGAGTATATGTCCAGTCCTGGGATTGCTGTATCATATGGTAATTCTATTATTAGTTTCTTAAGAAACTCCATATTGTTCTCCATAGTGACTGTATCAATTTATATTCCCAACAATAGTGGAAGAGTGTTCCTTTTCTCCACACCCTTTCCAGCATTTGTTGTTTGTAGATTTTCAGATGATGCCCATTCTAACAGGTGTGAGGTGATACCTCATTGTTGAGTCCATTTCGTTGAGCAACGGGTAGGTCTTGTCTATTACATATTTGGCTTATGGAACGGTATCTGTGCTAATTTCAAACTCTGGTTTTATGCAGCACCCCAACTCACCTTTCCCCTTAAGCAAGCATAAGTTGGTTTTCTAAACTTGAGACCCTGTTCTGTTTTGTAATTCAGTTCATGTGTAGCCAAGTTTACATTCCGTGCATTAGTGATACCTTATGATGTTTCTTTTTCTGTGTGACTTATTTCACTTAGAATCATCATGCCTCAATCCACTCATTATGCTGGTACAGGCCTGGTGACACAGATTTCATTGCTGAGTGGTATTCTGTTGTACATAAGTACCGCAACTTCTTTATCAATTATTTGTTCTCTGGGATATTTAACTTGTACTGTAGAAGAGGCTCCTGTAAACAGAGCCGTTGTAAATTTTGGGGTGGCTGTGTCTTTTTGATTTTAATTTCCCTAAGCTATAGGACCATAAGTGGAAATGCCCTAGATTCTGTTGCTTTGTTTTTCAGATGTATCAGGAAACACCATACACTTCTCCAGAGTGGCTGTTGGCAATGTACATCCCGCCCATAAGCATAACAAGGCTCCTTTTTCCCCATGGCCTGTCTTGCCTTTCTGGATTTTACACTTTTCTCAGTGGCCCTTTAGACCGGGGGGAAGTGACACTTCATAGTAGTTCGGATTTCCATTGCAAGCTTGCTTGGTTTGCCAAAAAGGGCGTATGTGTTTTTTCCTGAATATATTCAGGAACAAACTCATACGCCCTTTGTTGCCAAGTGCATCATTGTCGATGTTCTGCCTCTTTTCCTATGCTTTAAATGCAAATCCAGTCTACCTCCTGAAATCGGTTTCCTGCAATTCTGCCCCGCTTTCAAGTCCTCTTCGCAGCCTTACTTCAATATATTTTTGGACGTTATCTGTCATTTATAACTCTGCAGGTTTGTGAATTACAGGGCCCCTGAGCTCCTTTCTTCAACTCGCTTTCTTGTGAGCTGGCCGCAAACCCGCAAGACTGCTTCAGGCCCTAATCTGCTTCTGGCAGGGCACGCTGAGCCTTTGGTTAATTCCTCTTCCTGGTGGGAAATGAGTGTTAAATATGCCCGTCCAGACACCTACCTCACTCTCAACCCCTTGGTGATGTGGGTCCTCTGGTTTGTGGCCACTTTTGCTGGGTTCCTCACCTTTCAATGATGTGGCCCCACTAGTGTGAGGACACTCCTGCTTGGTTCTCATCCACGTGGTTATGTGGACCCCCTGGTGAGAGTCTGTTCCTGGCTTTGTTCCTCACCCACCTGTGAGGGAGACCCTCTGCTGATAGGTCACTCCTGCATGGCTGGCACACATTGCCTTGGTGAAGTCAGCCGTGTGGTGGCAGTTGGAGCGTGCTGGGAATCTCTTCCCCCGGTGATGAGGGTCCTCTTGCGTCAGGCCCTAACTGCTGGGCTCACCAACTTTTCTTAGGGAGCCCAGTGATGCTTTGGCACTCCTCTTAGGATCCCATCTCCATGGGGATGTGGGCCTTCTGCTCTGAGGTCCCAACGGCTGGGTTGTTCACATTTTCATGATGTGGGCTCTCTGGTGTTAGTTCACAGAAGCCTGGATCCCATAGCCTCTGTGCTCTTGGCTGCCTGCTGGGAGGTTCCAACTGCTGGATTCCTCACTTTTTTAATTTTTTGGGCCCTCTGTTGTGAGGATCCTCCTGCCTGCCTCACTCCCAGCCCCTTCGTGATGTGTGTCGTCTGGTTTGAGGCCACATGTGCTGGGTTCCTCACCTTTCGATGATGTGGGACCAATGGTCTTAGGAGACTCCTGCCTGGTTCACATCCCCTTGGTTATGTGGGCCCTCTGTTGAGAGTCTGATCCCGGCTGGGTTCCTCACCCATCTGTGAGGTAGGCCGTCTGATGTGAGGTCACTCTTGCCTGGCTTGCTCACCTCGCCTTGTGGATATGAGCCCTCTGGTGGCACTTGGAGCCTGCTGGGAGCCTCCTCTCCTCGGTGATGAGGGCCCTCTGGCATCAGGCCCTAACTGCTGGGCTCCCTACATTTTGTGATGTGCGCCCAGTGGTGCGAGGACACTCCAGCCAGGTTCACATCCCCATTGGGGTGTGGGCCTTCTGCTCTGAGGTCCCAAAGCCTGGGTTGCTCACAGTTTCATGATGTGGGCTCTCTGCTGTTAGTTCACTCCTGCCTGCATCCCATAGCTTCTGTGCTCTGGGCCGCCTGCTGGGAGGTTCCAACTGCTGGATTCCTCACCTTTCTTATTCTTTGGGCCCTCTGTTTTTAGGCTACTCCTGCCTGCCTCACTCCCATTCCCTTTGTGATATGTGTCCTCTGATTTGAGGCCACATGTGCTGGGTTCCGCACCTTTCGATGATGTGACCCCACTGGAGGGAAGACAGTCCTGACTGGTTCCCATCCCCTTGCTGATGTGGGCCCTCAGGTGAGAGTCTGATCCTGGCTGGGTTCCTCACCCTTCTGTGAGGTGGGCCCTCTGCTGTGAGGTCAGTCATGCCTGTCTGGCACACGTCACCTTGGCGACGTGGGCCCTCTGGTGGCAGTTGGAGTGTGCTGGGATCCTCCTCCCCTCGGTGATGAGGGCCCTCTTGCCTTAGGCCATAACTGCTGGGCTCCCCACATTTTCTGATGTGCGCCAAGTGAGTGAGGAGACTCTTGCCAGGTTCCCATCCCCATGGCGATATGGGCCTTCTGCTCTGAGGTCAAAACGGCTGGCTTGCTCACAGTACCATGATGTGGGCCCTCTGCTGTGAGTTCACTCCGGCAAGGATCCCTTATCATCGGTGCTCTGAGCCGCCTGCTGGGAGGTTCCAACTGCTGGATTCCTCAACTTTTTTATTCTATGTGCCCTCTGTTGTGAGGCTCCTCCTGCCTGCCTCACTGCCAGCCCCTTGGTGATGACTGTCCTATGGCTTGAGGCCACATGTGCTGCGTTCCTCACCTTTCGATGATGTGACCCCACTCGTGTGAGGACACTCCTGCCTGGTTCCCATCCCCTTGGTGAGGTGGGCCCTCTGGCGAGAGTCTAATCCTGGCTGGGTTCCTCAACGTTCTGTGAGGTAGGCCCTCTGCTGTGAGGTCACTCCTGCCTGGCTGGCACACGTCACCTTGGAGACGTGAGCCCTCTGGTGGCAGTTGGAGCGTGCAGGGCGCCTCCTCCTCTCGGTGATGACGGCCCTCTGGCGTCAGGCCCTAAATGGTGGGCTCCCCACATTTTCTGATGTGCGCCCAGTGGTGCGAGGACACTCCAGCCAGGTTCCCATTCCCATGGGGATGTGGTCCTTCTGCGCTGAGGTCTCAACTCCTGGGTTGCTCACAGTTTTGTGATGTGGGCCCTCTGCTGTGAGTTCACTGTGGCCTGGATCCCATAGCCTCGGTGTTCTGGGCCGCCTGCTGGAAGGTCTAAATGCTGGAATCCTCACGTTTTTTATATTATGTGCCCTGTGTTGTGAGGCTACTCCTGCCTGCCTCACTCCAAGGCCCTTGGTGATGTGGGTCCTCTGGTTTGAGGACACATGTGCTGGGTTCCTCACCTTAAGATGATGAGGCCCCACTGGTGTGAGGATAATCCTGACTGGGTCCCATCCCCTTTGTGATGTGGGCCCTCTGGTGAGAGTCTGATCCTGGCTGGGTTCCTCACCCATCTGTGAGGTGGGCCCTCTACTATCAGGTAACTCTTGCCTGGGTTGCTCACCTCGCCTTGTTGACATGAGCCCTCTGGTGGCAATTGGACCCTGCTGGGAGCCTCCTCAGCTCTGTGCTGAGGGCCCTCTGATGTCAGGCCCTAACTGCTGGGCTCCCCAACTTTTCTTAGTGAGCCCAGTGTTGCTCAAGCACTCCTCTTAGGTTCCCATCCCCATGGGGATGTGGGCCTTCTGCTCTGAGGTTCCAACGGCTGGGTTGATCACAATTTCATGATGTGGGCTCTCTGGTGTTAGTTCACTGTGGCCTGGATCCCATAGCCTCTGTGGTCTTGGCTGCCTGCTGGGAGGTTCCAACTGCTCGATTCCTCAACTTTTGTATTCTATGGGTCCTGTGTTGTGATGCTCCTCCTGCCTGCCTCACTCGCAACCCCTTCGTGATGTGGGTCTTCTGGTTTGAGGCCACATGTGCTGGGTTAGGCAACTTTCAATGATGTGGCCCCACTGGTGTGAGGACACTCCTGCCTGGTTCCCATCCCCTTGGTGATGTGGGCCTTCTGGTGACAGTCTTATCCTGGCTGAGTTCCTCACTCTTCTGTGAGGTAGGCCCTCTGCTGTGAGGTCAATCCTGCCTGACTTGCACACATCACCTTGGCGACGTGGGCCCTCTGTTGGCACATGGAACCTGCTGGGAGCCTCCTGCCCTCGGTGATGATGGCCCTCTAGCATCAGGCTCTAACTGCTGGGCTCCCCACGTTTTCTGATGTGAGCCCAGTGATGCCAGGACACTCCTGTCAGGTTCCCATCCCCATGGGGATGTGGGCTTTCTGCTCTGAGGTCCCAATGCCTGGGTTGCTCACAGTTTCATGATGTGGGCTCTCTGGTGTTAGTTAACTCCTGCCTGCATCCCATAGCTTCTGTGCTCTCGGCCGCCTGCTGGGAGGTTCCAAATGCTGGATTCCTCACTTTTTTTATTCTTTGGGCCCTCTGTTTTTAGGCTACTCCTACCTGCCTCACTCCCATCCCCTTTGTGATGTATGTCCTCTGATATGAGGCCACATGTGCTGGGTTCCTCACCTTTCGATGATGTGGTCCCACTGGTGGGAGGACAGTCCTGACTGGTTCCCATCCCCTTGGTGTTGTGGGCCCTCTGGTGAGAGTCTCATCCTGCCTCGGTTCCTCACCCTTCTGTGAGATAGGCCCTCTGCTGTGAGGTCACTACTGCCTGGCTGGTGCATGCCACCTTGTAGACGTGGGCCCTCTGTTGGCAGTTGGAACCTGCTGGGAGTCTCCTCCCCTCAGTTATGAGGGCCCCCTGGCATCAGGCCCTAACTGCTGGGCTCCTAACATTTTCTGATATGTGCTAAGTGGTGCAAAGCCACTCCTGCCAGGTTCCCATCCCAATGGGGATGTGGGCCTTCTGTTCTGAGGTCCCAACAGCTGGGCTGCTCACAGGTTCATGATGTGGGCCCTCTGCTGTGAGTTCACTGCGGCCTGGATCCCATAGCCTCGGTGCTCTGGGCCACTTGCTGGGAGGTTCCAACTGCTGGATTCCTCAACTTTTATATTCTATGGACCCTGTGTTGTGAGGCCAGTCCTGCCAGCCTCATTCCGAACCCCTTGGTGATGTGGTTCCTCTGGTTTGAGGACACATGTGCTGGGATCCTCACCTTTCGATGATGTTGTCCCACTGGTGTGGGGACACTCCTGCCTGGTTCCCATCCCCTTGGTGATGTGGGCCCTCTGGTGAGAGTCTGATCCTGGCTGTGTTCCTCACCCTTCTGTGAGGTGGGCCCTCTGCTGTGAGGTCACTCCTGCCAGGCTGGCACACATCGCCTTGGCGACGTTGGCCCTCTGGTGGCAGCTGGAGCCTGCTGGGAGCCTCCTCCTCTCGGTGATGAGTGCCCTCTAGTGTCAGGCCCTAACTTCTGAGCACCCCACGTTTTCTGATGTGAGCCCAGTGATGCCAGGACACTCCTGTCATGTTCCCATCACCATGGGGATGTGGGCCTTCTGCTCTGAGGTCCCAATGTCTGGGTTGCTCACAGTTTCATGATGTGGGCTGTCTGGTGTTAGTTCACTCTGGCCTGGTTCCTCTAGCCTCTGTGCTCTGGGCCGCCTGCTGGGAGGTTCCAACTGCTGGATTCCTCACCTTTCTTATTTTTGGGCCCTCTGTTATGAGGCTCCTCCTGCCTGCCTCACTCCCAGCCCCTTGGTGATGG
This sequence comes from Leucopleurus acutus, assembly GCF_964270905.1. NCBI lineage: Eukaryota > Metazoa > Chordata > Mammalia > Artiodactyla > Delphinidae > Leucopleurus > Leucopleurus acutus. The sequence goes on along the minus strand of NW_028139136.1, from coordinate 323,343 downwards.
GTGTCCTATGGTTTGAAGCCACATGTTCTGGGTTCCTCACCTTTAGATGATGTGGCCCTACTCATGTGAGGACACTCCTGCCTGGTTCCAATCCATTTGGTGATGTGGGCCCTCTGGTGCGAGTCTGATCCTGACTGGGTTCGTCACACTTCTCTGAGGTGGACCCTCTGCTGTGAGGTCATTCGTGCCTGGTTGGCACACATCGCCTTGGCGACGTCAGCCCTCTGGTGGCAGTTGGAGCCTGCTGGGAGCCTCCTTCCCTTGGTGATGAGGGTCCTCTGGCGCCAGGCCCTAACTGCTGGTCGCCCAAAATTTTCTGATACGTTCTCAGTGGTGCGAGGACACTCCTACCAGAATTCCATCCCCATGGGGATGTGGGCCTCCTGCTCTGAGGTCCCAATGGCTGGGTTGCTCAGTTTCATGACATGGGCCCTCTTCTGTGAGTTCACTGTGGCCTGGATCCCATAGCCTCGGTGCTCTGGGCCGCCTGCTGGGAGGTTCCAACTGCTGGATTCCTCACTTTTTTATTCTATGTGCCCAGTGTTGTGAGGCTACTCCTGCCTGCCTCACTCCGAGGTCCTTGGTGATGTGGGTCCTCTGGTTTGAGGACACATGTGCTGAGTACCTCAGCTTTCGATGATGTGGCCCCACTGATGTGAAGACACTCCTGCCTGGTTCCCATCCCCTTGGTGATGTGGGCCCTCTGGTGAGAGTCTGATGTTGGCTGGGTTTCTCACCCTTCTGTGAGGTGGGACCTCTGCTGTGAGGTAACTCCTGCCTGGCATGCTAACGTTGCCTTGGCAATGTGAGCCCTCAGGTGGCAGTTGGAGCCTGCTGGGAATCTCCTCCCCTCAGTTATGAGAGCTCTGGATAAAACACATATGCCCTTTTTTGCCAAGTGCATTATTTTCCAAGTTCTGTCTCTTTTCCTATGCTTTAAGAGCTACTCCCGTGTACGTTTTGAAATCAATTTCCAGCAATTCTGCCCTGCATTCAAGTCCTCTTCGCAGCCTTACTTCAGCATAATTTTGGATGATAGCTGTCATTTATAACTCCGCAGGTTTCTGAATTACAGTGTCCCTGAGCTCCTTTCTTCAACTCGCTTTCTTGTGAGCTGGCCGCAACACCGCAGGATCTCCTCAGGCCCTAATTTAGTTCCAGCATGGCACGCGGAGCCTTTGGTTAATTCCTCTTCCTGGTGGGAAATGAGAGTTAAATTTGCCCGTCCGGACACCTCCACCTAGTCTCTCATTGGTTCTCCCTATTCCTGTTCATTTTCCACAGAAATTGCAAACTGGGCCAAACAGGAGGTTAAAGGCACTGACTCTCCAAGTGGGGAGAGTGTTAGTAAAGCGTCTGGAATGTTGCACCCGAGTACCAGGGGACAAAAACTGAGACACATTTGAACACGTTTTCCGATCACACGGTGGATCATACTCTGGGTTCCACATGCATGTTTTAGATGAAGGAAGAATCCCTTAAACAGGGAGAGTTGAGACCCATGGAATGGGTACCATGCAATATGACTTCAAAGGGTCTGCATTTGCTCACCGAACCTCACCAATCCTATCACTGCTGCGTTTATGCCGCTGTACACATGCTTGATTCTCTTTCGGAGACATATAAATCCATAGGTTTTAAGATTCTTACTAGTCAGGTAGATTCTTACTAGTCAGGTATATTCTTAGGCGTTTAATATGGGGTGTTGAGTCCACTTCGTTGAGCAAGGAGTAGCTCTTGTCTATTACATATTTGGCTTATGGAACGGTATCTGTGCTAATTTCAATCTCTGGTTTTATGCAGCAACCCAACTCACCCGTCCCCTTAAGCAAGCATAAGTTGGTTTTCTACATTTGACACCCTGTTCTGTTTTGTAATTCAGTTCTTGTGTAGCCAAGTTTACATTCCGTGTATTAGTGATATCTTATGATGTTTCTTTTTCTGTGTGACTAATTTCAATTAGAATCATCGTACCTGAATCCACTCATTATGCTGCTACGGGCCTGATGACATAGATTTCATTGCTGAGTGATATTGCATTGTACATAAGTACCACAACTTCTTTATCCATTTTTCGCTTTCTGTGATATTGAACTTGTTCGGTAAACGAGGTTCTTGTAAACAGAGCCGTCCCATACTTTGGGGTGGCTGTGTCTTTTTGATTTTAATTTCCCTAAGCTATAGGACCATAAGTGGAAGTGCCCTAGGCTCTGTTGCTTTGTTTTTTGGATGTTTCAGGAAACACCATACACTTCTCCAGAGTGGCTGCTGGCAATTTACATCCCGCCCATCAGCATAACAAGGCTCCCAGTTCTCCATGGCCTGTCCTGCCTTTCTGGATTTTACACTTTTTTCAGATGGCCCTTTTGACTGGGGGCAGTGAGACTTCATTGTAGTGCAGATTTCCTTTGCAAGCTTGCTTGGTTGGCCAAAAAGGGCGTATGCGTTTTTTCCTGAATATATTCAGGAAAAAACGCATACGCCCTTTTTGGCCAAGTGCATCATTGTGGACGTTCTGCCTCTTTTCCTATGCTTTACATGCAATTCCAGTCTACCTCCTGAAATCGGTTTCCTGCAATTCTGCCCCGCTTTCAACTCCTCTTGGCAGCCTTACTTCAATATATTTTTGGAAGATAGCTGTCATTTATAACTCTGCAGGTTTGTGAATTACAGTGCCCCTGAGCTCCTTTCTTCAACTCGCTTTCTTGTGAGCTGGCCGCAACACCGCAGGATTGCTTCAGGCCCTAGTTTGGTTCCGGCATGGCATGCTGAGCCTTTGGTTAATTCCTCTTCCTGGTGGGAAATGAGAGTTAAATTTGCCCGTCCGGACACCTCCACCTAGTCTCTCATTGGTTCTCCCAATTCCTGTTCATTTTCCACAGAAATTGCAAACTGGGCCAAACAGGAGGTTAAAGGCACTGACTCTCCAAGTGGGGAGAGTGTTAGTAAAGCGTCTGGAATGTTGCACCCGAGTACCAGGGGACGAAAACTGAGACACATTTGAACACGTTTCCCGATCACACGGTGGATCATACTCTGGGTTCCACATGCATGTTTTAGCTGAAGGAAGAATCCATTAAACCTGGAGAGTTGAGACCCATGGAATGGGTACCATGCAATATGACTTCAAAGGGTCTGCATTTGCTCACCGAACCTCAGCAATCCTATCACTGCTGCGTTTATGCCGCTGTACACACGCTTGATTCTCTTTCGGAGACATATAAATCCATAGGTTTTAAGATTCTTACTAGTCAGGTAGATTCTTAGGCGTTTAATATGGAGTGTTGAGTCCACTTCATTGAGCAAGGAGTAGCTCTTGTCTATTACATATTTGGCTTATGGAACGGTATCTGTGCTCATTTCAATCTCTGGTTTTATGCAGCACCCCAACTCACCCGTCCCCTTAAGCAAGCATAAGTTGGTTTTCTACATTTGACACCCTGTTCTGTTTTGTAATTCAGTTCTTGTGTAGCCAAGTTTACATTCCATGTATTAATGATATCTTATGATGTTTCATTTTCTGTGTGACTAATTTCACTTAGAATCATCGTACCTGAATCCACTCATTATGCTGCTATGGGCCTGATGACATAGATTTCATTGCTGAGTGATATTGCATTGTACGTAAGTACCACAATTTCTTTATCCATTTTTCGCTCTCTGTGATATTCAACTTGTACCATAAACGAGGTTCTTGTAAACAGAGCCGTCCCAAACTTTGGGGTGGCTGTGTCTTTTTTATTTTAATTTCCCTAAGCTATAGGACCATAAGTGGAAGTGCCCTAGGCTCTGTTGCTTTGTTTTTTGGATGTTTCAGGAAACACCATACACTTCTCCAGAGTGGCTGCTGGCAATTTACATCCCGCCCATCAGCATAACAAGGCTCCCAGTTCTCAATGGCCTGTCCTGCCTTTCTGGATTTTACACTTTTTTCAGATGACCCTTTTGACCGGGGAGCAGTGAGACTTCATTGTAGTGCAGATTTCCTTTGGAAGCTTGCTTGGTTGGCCAAAAAGGGCGTATGCGTTTTTTCCTGAATATATTCAGGAAAAAACGCATACGCCCTTTTTGGCCAAGTGCATCATTGTGGACGTTCTGCCTCTTTTCCTATGCTTTACATGCAATTCCAGTCTACCTCCTGAAATCGGTTTCCTGCAATTCTGCCCCCCTTTCAACTCCTCTTGGCAGCCTTACTTCAATATATTTTTGGAAGATAGCTGTCCTTTATAACTCTGCAGGTTTGTGAATTACAGTGCCCCTGAGCTCCTTTCTTCAACTCGCTTTCTTGTGAGCTGGCCGCAACACCGCAGGATTGCTTCTGGTCCTAGTGTGGTTCCGGCATGGCACGCTGAGCCTTTGGTTAATTCCTCTTCCTGGTTGGAAATGAGAGTTAAATTTGCCCGTCTGGACACCTCCACCTAGTCTCTCATTGGTTCTCCCTATTCCTGTTCATTTTCCACAGAAATTGCAAACTGGGCCAAACAGGAGGTTAAAGGCACTGACTCTCCAAGTGGGGAGAGTGTTAGTAAAGCGTCTGGAATGTTGCACCCGAGTACCAGGAAACGAAAATTGAGACACATTTGAACACGTTTTCCGATCACACGGTGGATCATACTCTGGGTTCCACATGCATGTTTTAGCTGAAGGAAGAATCCCTTAAACAGGGAGAGTTGAGACCCATGGAATGGGTACCATGCAATATGACTTCAAAGGGTCTGCATTTGCTCACCGAACCTCAGCAATCCTATCACTGCTGCGTTTATGCCGCTGTACACACGCTTGATTCTCTTTCGGAGACATATAAATCCATAGGTTTTAAGATTCTTACTAGTCAGGTATATTCTTAGGCGTTTAATATGGGGTGTTGAGTCCACTTCGTTGAGCAAGGAGTAGCTCTTGTCTATTACATATTTGGCTTATGGAACGGTATCTGTGCTCATTTCAATCTCTGGTTTTATGCAGCACCCCAACTCACCCGTCCCCTTAAGCAAGCATAAGTTGGTTTTCTACATTTGACACCCTGTTCTGTTTTGTAATTCAGTTCTTGTGTAGCCAAGTTTACATTCCGTGTATTAGTGATATCTTATGATGTTTCTTTTTCTGTGTGACTAATTTCACTTAGAATCATTGTACCTGAATCCACTCATTATGCTGCTATGGGCCTGATGACATAGATTTCATTGCTGAGTGATATTGCATTGTACGTAAGTACCACAATTTCTTTATCCATTTTTCGCTTTCTGTGATATTCAACTTGTACCGTAAACTAGGTTCTTGTAAACAGAGCCGTCCCAAACTTTGGGGTGGCTGTGTCTTTTTGATTTTAATTTCCCTAAGCTATAGGACCATAAGTGGAAGTGCCCTAGGCTCTGTTGCTTTGTTTTTTGGATGTTTCAGGAAACACCATACACTTCTCCAGAGTGGCTGCTGGCAATTTACATCCCGCCCATCAGCATAACTAGGCTCCCAGTTCTCCATGGCCTGTCCTGCCTTTCTGGATTTTACACTTTTTTCAGATGGCCCTTTTGACCGGGGGGCAGTGAGACTTCATTGTAGTGCAGATTTCATTTGCAAGCTTGCTTGGTTGGCCAAAAAGGGCGTAAGCGTTTTTTCTTGAATATATTCAGGAAAAAACGCATACGCCCTTTTTGGCCAAGTGCATCATTGTGGACGTTCTGCCTCTTTTCCTATGCTTTACATGCAATTCCAGTCTACCTCCTGAAATCGGTTTCCTGCAATTCTGCCCTGCTTTCAACTCCTCTTGGCATCCTAATTCAATATATTTTTGGAAGATAGCTGTTATTTATAACTCTGCAGGTTTGTGAATTACAGTGCCCCTGAGCTCCTTTCTTCAACTCGCTTTCTTGTGAGCTGGCCGCAACACCGCAGGATTGCTTCAGGCCCTAGTTTGGTTCCGGCACGGCATGCTGAGCCTTTGGTTAATTCCTCTTCCTGGTGGGAAATGAGAGTTAAATTGGCCCGTCCGGACACCTCCACCTAATCTCTCATTGGTTCTCCCTATTCCTGTTCATCTTCCGCAGAAATTGCTAACTGGGCCAAACAGGAGGTTAAAGGCACTGACTCTCCAAGTGGGGAGAGTGTTAGTAAAGCGTCTGGAATGTTGCACCCGAGTACCAGGGGACGAAAACTGAGAAACATTTGAACACGTTTTCCGACCACATGGTGGATCATACTCTGGGTTCCACATGCATGTTTTAGCTGAAGGAAGAATCCCTTAAACATGGAGAGTTGAGACCCATGGAATGGGTACCATGCAATATGACTTCAAAGGGTCTGCATTTGCTCACCGAACCTCACCAATCCTATCACTGCTGCGTTTATGCCGCTGTACACACGCTTGATTCTCTTTCGGAGACATATAAATCCATAGGTTTTAAGATTCTTACTAGTCAGGTAGATTCTTACAAGTCAGGTATATTCTTAGGCGTTTAATATGGGGTGTTGAGTCCACTTCGTTGAGCAAGGAGTAGCTCTTGTCTATTACATATTTGGCTTATGGAACGGTATCTGTGCTCATTTCAATCTCTGGTTTGATGCAGCACCCCAACTCACCCGTCCCCTTAAGCAAGCATAAGTTGGTTTTCTACATTTGACACCCTGTTCTGTTTTGTAATTCAGTTCTTGTGTAGCCAAGTTTACATTCCGTGTATTAGTGATATCTTATGATGTTTCTTTTTCTGTGTGACTAATTTCACTTAGAATCATCGTACCTGAATCCACTCATTATGCTGCTACGGGCCTGTTGACATAGATTTCATTGCTGAGTGATATTGCATTGTACGTAAGTACCACAATTTCTTTATCCATTTTTCGCTTTCTGTGATATTGAACTTGTACCGTAAACGAGGTTCTTGTAAACAGAGCCGTCCCAAACTTTGGGGTGGCTGTGTCTTTTTGATTTTAATTTCCCTAAGCTATAGGACAATAAGTGGAAGTGCCCTAGGCTCTGTTGCTTTGTTTTTTGGATGTTTCAGGAAACACCATACACTTCTCCAGAGTGGCTGCTGGCAATTTACATCCCGCCCATCAGCATAACTAGGCTCCCAGTTCTCCATGGCCTGTCCTGCCTTTCTGGATTTTACACTTTTTTCAGATGGCCCTTTTGACCGGGGAGCAGTGAGACTTCATTGTAGTGCAGATTTCCTTTGCAAGCTTGCTTGGTTGGCCAAAAAGGGCGTATGCGTTTTTTCCTGAATATATTCAGGAAAAAACGCATACGCCCTTTTTGGCCAAGTGCATCATTGTGGACGTTCTGCCTCTTTTCCTATGCTTTACATGCAATTCCAGTGTACCTCCAGAAATCGGTTTCCTGCAATTCTGCCCCCCTTTCAACTCCTCTTGGCAGCCTTACTTCAATATATTTTTGGAAGATAGCTGTCATTTATAACTCTGCAGGTTTGTGAATTACAGTGCCCCTGAGCTCCTTTCTTCAACTCGCTTTCTTGTGAGCTGGCCGCAACACCGCAGGATTGCTTCAGGCCCTAGTTTGGTTCCGGCACGGCATGCTGAGCCTTTGGTTAATTCCTCTTCCTGGTGGGAAATGAGAGTTAAATTTGCCCGTCCGGATACCTCCACCTAGTCTCTCATTGGTTCTCCCTATTCCTGTTCATTTTCCACAGAAATTGCAAACTGGGCCAAACAGGAGGTTAAAGGCACTGACTCTCCAAGTGGGGAGAGTGTTAGTAAAGCGTCTGGAATGTTGCACCCGAGTACCAGGGAACGAAAACTGAGACACATTTGAACACGTTTCCCGATCACACGGTGGATCATACTCTGGGTTCCACATGCATGTTTTAGCTGAAGGAAGAATCCCTTAAACCTGGAGAGTTGAGAACCATGGAATGGGTACCATGCAATATGACTTCAAAGGGTCTGCATTTGCTCACCGAACCTCAGCAATCCTATCACTGCTGCGTTTATGCCGCTGTACACACGCTTGATTCTCTTTCGGAGACATATAAATCCATAGGTTTTAAGATTCTTACTAGTCAGGTATATTCTTAGGCGTTTAATATGGGGTGTTGAGTCCACTTCGTTGAGCAAGGAGTAGCTCTTGTCTATTACATATTTGGCTTATGGAACGGTATCTGTGCTCATTTCAATCTCTGGTTTTATGCAGCACCCCAACTCACCCGTCCCCTTAAGCAAGCATAAGTTGGTTTTCTACATTTGACACCCTGTTCTGTTTTGTAATTCAGTTCTTGTGTAGCCAAGTTTACATTCCGTGTATTAGTGATATCTTATGATGTTTCTTTTTCTGTGTGACTAATTTCACTTAGAATCATCGTACCTGAATCCACTCATTATGCTGCTACGGGCCTGATGACATAGATTTCATTGCTGAGTGATATTGCATTGTACGTAAGTACCACAATTTCTTTATCCATTTTTCGCTTTCTGTGATATTCAACTTGTACCGTAAACTAGGTTCTTGTAAACAGAGCCGTCCCAAACTTTGGGGTGGCTGTGTCTTTTTGATTTTAATTTCCCTAAGCTATAGGACCATAAGTGGAAGTGCCCTAGGCTCTGTTGCTTTGTTTTTTGGATGTTTCAGGAAACACCATACACTTCTCCAGAGTGGCTGCTGGCAATTTACATCCCGCCCATCAGCATAACTAGGCTCCCAGTTCTCCATGGCCTGTCCTGCCTTTCTGGATTTTACACTTTTTTCAGATGGCCCTTTTGACCGGGGGGCAGTGAGACTTCATTGTATTGCAGATTTCATTTGCAAGCTTGCTTGGTTGGCCAAAAAGGGCGTAAGCGTTTTTTCTTGAATATATTCAGGAAAAAACGCATACGCCCTTTTTGGCCAAGTGCATCATTGTGGACGTTCTGCCTCTTTTCCTATGCTTTACATGCAATTCCAGTCTACCTCCTGAAATCGGTTTCCTGCAATTCTGCCCTGCTTTCAACTCCTCTTGGCATCCTAATTCAATATATTTTTGGAAGATAGCTGTCATTTATAACTCTGCAGGTTTGTGAATTACAGTGCCCCTGAGCTCCTTTCTTCAACTCGCTTTCTTGTGAGCTGGCCGCAACACCGCAGGATTGCTTCAGGCCCTAGTTTGGTTCCGGCACGGCATGCTGAGCCTTTGGTTAATTCCTCTTCCTGGTGGGAAATGAGAGTTAAATTGGCCCGTCCGGACACCTCCACCTAATCTCTCATTGGTTCTCCCTATTCCTGTTCATCTTCCGCAGAAATTGCTAACTGGGCCAAACAGGAGGTTAAAGGCACTGACTCTCCAAGTGGGGAGAGTGTTAGTAAAGCGTCTGGAATGTTGCACCCGAGTACCAGGGGACGAAAACTGAGACACATTTGAACACGTTTTCCGACCACATGGTGGATCATACTCTGGGTTCCACATGCATGTTTTAGCTGAAGGAAGAATCCCTTAAACATGGAGAGTTGAGACCCATGGAATGGGTACCATGCAATATGACTTCAAAGGGTCTGCATTTGCTCACCGAACCTCACCAATCCTATCACTGCTGCGTTTATGCCGCTGTACACACGCTTGATTCTCTTTCGGAGACATATAAATCCATAGGTTTTAAGATTCTTACTAGTCAGGTAGATTCTTACAAGTCAGGTATATTCTTAGGCGTTTAATATGGGGTGTTGAGTCCACTTCGTTGAGCAAGGAGTAGCTCTTGTCTATTACATATTTGGCTTATGGAACGGTATCTGTGCTCATTTCAATCTCTGGTTTGATGCAGCACCCCAACTCACCCGTCCCCTTAAGCAAGCATAAGTTGGTTTTCTACATTTGACACCCTGTTCTGTTTTGTAATTCAGTTCTTGTGTAGCCAAGTTTACATTCCGTGTATTAGTGATATCTTATGATGTTTCTTTTTCTGTGTGACTAATTTCACTTAGAATCATCGTACCTGAATCCACTCATTATGCTGCTACGGGCCTGTTGACATAGATTTCATTGCTGAGTGATATTGCATTGTACGTAAGTACCACAATTTCTTTATCCATTTTTCGCTTTCTGTGATATTGAACTTGTACCGTAAACGAGGTTCTTGTAAACAGAGCCGTCCCAAACTTTGGGGTGGCTGTGTCTTTTTGATTTTAATTTCCCTAAGCTATAGGACCATAAGTGGAAGTGCCCTAGGCTCTGTTGCTTTGTTTTTTGGATGTTTCAGGAAACACCATACACTTCTCCTGAGTGGCTGCTGGCAATTTACATCCCGCCCATCAGCATAACAAGGCTCCCAGTTCTCCATGGCCTGTCCTGCCTTTCTGGATTTTACACTTTTTTCAGATGGCCCTTTTGACCGGGGGGCAGTGAGACTTCATTGTAGTGCAGATTTCCTTTGCAAGCTTGCTTGGTTGGCCAAAAAGGGCGTATGCGTTTTTTCCTGAATATATTCAGGAAAAAACGCATACGCCCTTTTTGGCCAAGTGCATCATTGTGGACGTTCTGCCTCTTTTCCTATGCTTTACATGCAATTCCAGTGTACCTCCAGAAATCGGTTTCCTGCAATTCTGCCCCGCTTTCAACTCCTCTTGGCAGCCTTACTTCAATATATTTTTGGAAGATAGCTGTCCTTTATAACTCTGCAGGTTTGTGAATTACAGTGCCCCTGAGCTCCTTTCTTCAACTCGCTTTCTTGTGAGCTGGCCGCAACACCGCAGGATTGCTTCAGGCCCTAGTTTGATTCCGGCACGGCATGCTGAGCCTTTGGTTAATTCCTCTTCCTGGTGGGAAATGAGAGTTAAATTTGCCCGTCCGGATACCTCCACCTAGTCTCTCATTGGTTCTCTCTATTCCTGTTCATTTTCCACAGAAATTGCAAACTGGGCCAAACAGGAGGTTAAAGGCACTGACTCTCCAAGTGGGGAGAGTGTTAGTAAAGCGTCTGGAATGTTGCACCCGAGTACCAGGGAACGAAAACTGAGGCACATTTGAACACGTTTCCCGATCACACGGTGGATCATACTCTGGGTTCCACATGCATGTTTTAGCTGAAGGAAGAATCCCTTAAACCTGGAGAGTTGAGAACCATGGAATGGGTACCATGCAATATGACTTCAAAGGGTCTGCATTTGCTCACCGAACCTCAGCAATCCTATCACTGCTGCGTTTATGCCGCTGTACACACGCTTGATTCTCTTTCGGAGACATATAAATCCATAGGTTTTAAGATTCTTACTAGTCAGGTATATTCTTAGGCGTTTAATATGGGGTGTTGAGTCCACTTCGTTGAGCAAGGAGTAGCTCTTGTCTATTACATATTTGGCTTATGGAACGGTATCTGTGCTAATTTCAATCTCTGGTTTTATGCAGCAACCCAACTCACCCGTCCCCTTAAGCAAGCATAAGTTGGTTTTCTACATTTGACACCCTGTTCTGTTTTGTAATTCAGTTCTTGTGTAGCCAAGTTTACATTCCGTGTATTAGTGATAACTTATGATGTTTCTTTTTCTGTGTGACTAATTTCACTTAGAATCATCGTACCTGAATCCACTCATTATGCTGCTACGGGCCTGTTGACATAGATTTCATTGCTGAGTGATATTGCATTGTACGTAAGTACCACAATTTCTTTATCCATTTTTCGCTTTCTGTGATATTGAACTTGTACCGTAAACGAGGTTCTTGTAAACAGAGCCGTCCCAAACTTTGGGATGCCTGTGTCTTTTTGATTTTAATTTCCCTAAGCTATAGGACCATAAGTGGAAGTGCCCTAGGCTCTGTTGCTTTGTTTTTTGGATGTTTCAGGAAACACCATACACTTCTCCAGAGTGGCTGCTGGCAATTCACATCCCGCCCATCAGCATAACTAGGCTCCCAGTTCTCCATGGCCTGTCCTGCCTTTCTGGATTTTACACTTTTTTCAGATGGCCCTTTTGACCGGGGAGCAGTGAGACTTCATTGTAGTGCAGATTTCCTTTGCAAGCTTGCTTGGTTGGCCAAAAAGGGCGTATGCGTTTTTTCCTGTATATTCAGGAAAAAACGCATACGCCCTTTTTGGCCAAGTGCATCATTGTGGACGTTCTGCCTCTTTTCCTATGCTTTACATGCAATTCCAGTCTACCTCCTGAAATCGGTTTCCTGCAATTCTGCCCCCCTTTCAACTCCTCTTGGCAGCCTTACTTCAATATATTTTGGGAAGATAGCTGTCCTTTATAACTCTGCAGGTTTGTGAATTACAGTGCCCCTGAGCTCCTTTCTTCAACTCGCTTTCTTGTGAGCTGGCCGCAACACCGCAGGATTGCTTCTGGTCCTAGTGTGGTTCCGGCATGGCACGCTGAGCCTTTGGTTAATTCCTCTTCCTGGTTGGAAATGAGAGATAAATTTGCCCGTCCGGACACCTCCACCTAGTCTCTCATTGGTTCTCCCTATTCCTGTTCATTTTCCACAGAAATTGCAAACTGGGCCAAACAGGAGGTTAAAGGCACTGACTCTCCAAGTGGGGAGAGTGTTAGTAAAGCGTCTGGAATGTTGCACCCGAGTACCAGGGGACGAAAACTGAGACACATTTGAACACGTTTTCCGACCACATGGTGGATCATACTCTGGGTTCCACATGCATGTTTTAGCTGAAGGAAGAATCCCTTAAACATGGAGAGTTGAGACCCATGGAATGGGTACCATGCAATATGACTTCAAAGGGTCTGCATTTGCTCACCGAACCTCACCATTCCTATCACTGCTGCGTTTATGCCGCTGTACACACACTTGATTCTCTTTCGGAGACATATAAATCCATAGGTTTTAAGATTCTTACTAGTAAGGTAGATTCTTACTAGTCAGGTATATTCTTAGGCGTTTAATATGGGGTGTTGAGTCCACTTCGTTGAGCAAGGAGTAGCTCTTGTCTATTACATATTTGGCTTATGGAACGGTATCTGTGCTCATTTCAATCTCTGGTTTTATGCAGCAACCCAACTCACCCGTCCCCTTAAGCAAGCATAAGTTGGTTTTCTACATTTGACACCCTGTTCTGTTTTGTAATTCAGTTCTTGTGTAGCCAAGTTTACATTCCGTGTATTAGTGATATCTTATGATGTTTCTTTTTCTGTGTGACTAATTTCACTTAGAATCATCGTACCTGAATCCACTCATTATGCTGCTACGGGCCTGATGACATAGATTTCATTGCTGAGTGATATTGCATTGTACGTAAGTACCACAACTTCTTTATCCATTTTTCACTTTCTGCGATATTGAACTTGTACCGTAAACGAGGTTCTTGTAAACAGAGCCGTCCCAAACTTTGGGGTGGCTGTGTCTTTTTGATTTTAATTTCCCTAAGCTATAGGACCATAAGTGGAAGTGCCCTAGGCTCTGTTGCTTTGTTTTTTAGATGTTTCAGGAAACACCATACACCTCTCCCGAGTGGCTGTTGGCAATTTACATCCCGCCCATCAGCATAACAAGGCTCCCAGTTCTCCATGGCCTGTCCTGCCTTTCTGGATTTTACACTTTTTTCAGATGGCCCTTTTGACCGGGGGGGAAGTGAGACTTCATTGTAGTGCAGATTTCCTTTGCAAGCTTGCTTGGTTGGCCAAAAAGGGCGTATGCGTTTTTTCCTGAATATATTCAGGAAAAAACGCATACGCCCTTTTTGGCCAAGTGCATCATTGTGGACGTTCTGCCTCTTTTCCTATGCTTTAAATGCAATTCCAGTCTACCTCCTGAAATCGGTTTCCTGCAATTCTGCCCCGCTTTCAAGTCCTCTTGGCAGCCTTACTTCAGTATATTTTTGGACGATAGCTGTCATTTATAACTCTGCAGGTTTGTGAATTACAGTGCCCCTGAGCTCCTTTCTTCAACTCGCTTTCTTGTGAGCTGGCCGCAACACCGCAGGATTGCTTCAGGCCCTAATCTGGTTCCGGCACGGCACGCTGAGCCTTTGGTTAATTCCTCTTCCTGGTGGGAAATGAGAGTTTAATTTGCCCGTCCAGACACCTCCAGCTAGTCTCTCATTGGTTCTCCCTATTCCTGTTCATCTTCCGCAGAAATTGCAAACTGGGCCAAACAGGAGGTTAAAGGCACTGACTCTCCAAGTCGGGAGAGTGTTAGTAAAGCGTCTGGAATGTTGCACCCGAGTACCAGGGGACGAGAACTGAGACATATTGGAACACGTCTCCCGATCACACGGTTGATCATACTCTGGGTTCCACGTGCATGTTTTAGCTGAAGGAAGAATCCCTTAAACCTGGAGAGTTGAGACCCGTGGAATGGGTACCATGCAATATGACTTCAAAGGGTCTTCATTTGCTCACCGAACCTCTCCAATCCTATCACTGCTGCGTTTATGCCCCTGTACACACGCTTGATTTTCTTTCAGACACATAGCAATCCATAGGTTTTAAGATACTTACTAGTCAGGTACATTCTTAGGCGTTTAATATGGGGTGTTGAGTCCATTTCGTTGAGCAAGGAGTAGTTCTTGTCTATTCCATATTTGGCTTAAGGAACTTTATCTGTGCTCATTTCAATCTCTGGTTTGATGCAGCACCCCAACTCACCTTTCCCCTTAAGCAAGCATAAGTTGGTTTTCTAAATTTGAGACCCTGTTCTGTTTTGTAATCCAGTTCCTGTGTAGCCAAGTTTACATCCCGTGTATTAGTGATATCTTATGATGTTTCTTTTTCTGTGTGACTTATTTCAGTTAGAATCATCATACCTGAATCCACTCATTATGCTGCTACGGGCCTGATGACATAGATTTCATTGCTGAGTGATATTGCATTGTACGTAAGTACCACAACTTCTTTATCCATTTTTCACTTTCTGCGATATTGAACTTGTACCGTAAATGAGGTTCTTGTAAACAGAGCCGTCCCAAACTTTGGGGTGGCTGTGTCTTTTTGATTTTAATTTCCCTAAGCTATAGGACCATAAGTGGAAGTGCCCTAGGCTCTGTTGCTTTGTTTTTTAGATGTTTCAGGAAACACCATACACCTCTCCCGAGTGGCTCTTGGCAATTTCCATCCCGCCCATCAGCATAACAAGGCTCCCAGTTCTCCATGGCCTGTCCTGCCTTTCTGGATTTTACACTTTTTTCAGATGGCCCTTTTGACCGGGGGGAAGTGAGACTTCATTGTAGTGCAGATTTCCTTTGCAAGCTTGCTTGGTTGGCCAAAAAGGGCGTATGCGTTTTTTCCTGAATATATTCAGGAAAAAACGCATACGCCCTTTTTGTCCAAGTGCATCATTGTGGACGTTCTGCCTCTTTTCCTATGCTTTACATGCAATTCCAGTCTACCTCCTGAAATCGGTTTCCTGCAATTCTGCCCTGCTTTCAACTCCTCTTGGCATCCTAATTCAATATATTTTTGGAAGATAGCTGTCATTTATAACTCTGCAGGTTTGTGAATTACAGTGCCCCTGAGCTCCTTTCTTCAACTCGCTTTCTTGTGAGCTGGCCGCAACACCGCAGGATTGCTTCAGGCCCTAGTTTGGTTCCGGCACGGCATGCTGAGCCTTTGGTTAATTCCTCTTCCTGGTGGGAAATGAGAGTTAAATTGGCCCGTCCGGACACCTCCACCTAATCTCTCATTGGTTCTCCCTATTCCTGTTCATCTTCCGCAGAAATTGCTAACTGGGCCAAACAGGAGGTTAAAGGCACTGACTCTCCAAGTGGGGAGAGTGTTAGTAAAGCGTCTGGAATGTTGCACCCGAGTACCAGGGGACGAAAACTGAGACACATTTGAACACGTTTTCCGACCACATGGTGGATCATACTCTGGGTTCCACATGCATGTTTTAGCTGAAGGAAGAATCCCTTAAACATGGAGAGTTGAGACCCATGGAATGGGTACCATGCAATATGACTTCAAAGGGTCTGCATTTGCTCACCGAACCTCACCATTCCTATCACTGCTGCGTTTATGCCGCTGTACACACACTTGATTCTCTTTCGGAGACATATAAATCCATAGGTTTTAAGATTCTTACTAGTAAGGTAGATTCTTACTAGTCAGGTATATTCTTAGGCGTTTAATATGGGGTGTTGAGTCCACTTCGTTGAGCAAGGAGTAGCTCTTGTCTATTACATATTTGGCTTATGGAACGGTATCTGTGCTCATTTCAATCTCTGGTTTTATGCAGCACCCCAACTCACCCGTCCCCTTAAGCAAGCATAAGTTGGTTTTCTACATTTGACACCCTGTTCTGTTTTGTAATTCAGTTCTTGTGTAGCCAAGTTTACATTCCGTGTATTAGTGATATCTTATGATGTTTCTTTTTCTGTGTGACTAATTTCACTTAGAATCATCGTACCTGAATCCACTCATTATGCTGCTACGGGCCTGATGACATAGATTTCATTGCTGAGTGATATTGCATTGTACGTAAGTACCACAACTTCTTTATCCATTTTTCACTTTCTGCGTTATTGAACTTGTACCGTAAACGAGGTTCTTGTAAACAGAGCCGTCCCAAACTTTGGGGTGGCTGTGTCTTTTTGATTTTAATTTCCCTAAGCTATAGGACCATAAGTGGAAGTGCCCTAGGCTCTGTTGCTTTGTTTTTTAGATGTTTCAGGAAACACCATACACCTCTCCCGAGTGGCTGTTGGCAATTTACATCCCGCCCATCAGCATAACAAGGCTCCCAGTTCTCCATGGCCTGTCCTGCCTTTCTGGATTTTACACTTTTTTCAGATGGCCCTTTTGACCGGGGGGGAAGTGAGACTTCATTGTAGTGCAGATTTCCTTTGCAAGCTTGCTTGGTTGGCCAAAAAGGGCGTATGCGTTTTTTCCTGAATATATTCAGGAAAAAACGCATACGCCCTTTTTGGCCAAGTGCATCATTGTGGACGTTCTGCCTCTTTTCCTATGCTTTAAATGCAATTCCAGTCTACCTCCTGAAATCGGTTTCCTGCAATTCTGCCCCGCTTTCAAGTCCTCTTGGCAGCCTTACTTCAGTATATTTTTGGACGATAGCTGTCATTTATAACTCTGCAGGTTTGTGAATTACAGTGCCCCTGAGCTCCTTTCTTCAACTCGCTTTCTTGTGAGCTGGCCGCAACACCGCAGGATTGCTTCAGGCCCTAATCTGGTTCCGGCACGGCACGCTGAGCCTTTGGTTAATTCCTCTTCCTGGTGGGAAATGAGAGTTTAATTTGCCCGTCCAGACACCTCCAGCTAGTCTCTCATTGGTTCTCCCTATTCCTGTTCATCTTCCGCAGAAATTGCAAACTGGGCCAAACAGGAGGTTAAAGGCACTGACTCTCCAAGTCGGGAGAGTGTTAGTAAAGCGTCTGGAATGTTGCACCCGAGTACCAGGGGACGAGAACTGAGACATATTGGAACACGTCTCCCGATCACACGGTTGATCATACTCTGGGTTCCACGTGCATGTTTTAGCTGAAGGAAGAATCCCTTAAACCTGGAGAGTTGAGACCCGTGGAATGGGTACCATGCAATATGACTTCAAAGGGTCTTCATTTGCTCACCGAACCTCTCCAATCCTATCACTGCTGCGTTTATGCCCCTGTACACACGCTTGATTTTCTTTCAGACACATAGCAATCCATAGGTTTTAAGATACTTACTAGTCAGGTACATTCTTAGGCGTTTAATATGGGGTGTTGAGTCCATTTCGTTGAGCAAGGAGTAGTTCTTGTCTATTCCATATTTGGCTTAAGGAACTTTATCTGTGCTCATTTCAATCTCTGGTTTGATGCAGCACCCCAACTCACCTTTCCCCTTAAGCAAGCATAAGTTGGTTTTCTAAATTTGAGACCCTGTTCTGTTTTGTAATCCAGTTCCTGTGTAGCCAAGTTTACATCCCGTGTATTAGTGATATCTTATGATGTTTCTTTTTCTGTGTGACTTATTTCAGTTAGAATCATCATACCTGAATCCACTCATTATGCTGCTACGGGCCTGATGACATAGATTTCATTGCTGAGTGATATTGCATTGTACGTAAGTACCACAACTTCTTTATCCATTTTTCACTTTCTGCGATATTGAACTTGTACCGTAAATGAGGTTCTTGTAAACAGAGCCGTCCCAAACTTTGGGGTGGCTGTGTCTTTTTGATTTTAATTTCCCTAAGCTATAGGACCATAAGTGGAAGTGCCCTAGGCTCTGTTGCTTTGTTTTTTAGATGTTTCAGGAAACACCATACACCTCTCCCGAGTGGCTCTTGGCAATTTACATCCCGCCCATCAGCATAACAAGGCTCCCAGTTCTCCATGGCCTGTCCTGCCTTTCTGGATTTTACACTTTTTTCAGATGGCCCTTTTGACCGGGGGGAAGTGAGACTTCATTGTAGTGCAGATTTCCTTTGCAAGCTTGCTTGGTTGGCCAAAAAGGGCGTATGCGTTTTTTCCTGAATATATTCAGGAAAAAACGCATACGCCCTTTTTGTCCAAGTGCATCATTGTGGACGTTCTGCCTCTTTTCCTATGCTTTACATGCAATTCCAGTCTACCTCCTGAAATCGGTTTCCTGCAATTCTGCCCTGCTTTCAACTCCTCTTGGCATCCTAATTCAATATATTTTTGGAAGATAGCTGTCATTTATAACTCTGCAGGTTTGTGAATTACAGTGCCCCTGAGCTCCTTTCTTCAACTCGCTTTCTTGTGAGCTGGCCGCAACACCGCAGGATTGCTTCAGGCCCTAGTTTGGTTCCGGCACGGCATGCTGAGCCTTTGGTTAATTCCTCTTCCTGGTGGGAAATGAGAGTTAAATTGGCCCGTCCGGACACCTCCACCTAATCTCTCATTGGTTCTCCCTATTCCTGTTCATCTTCCGCAGAAATTGCTAACTGGGCCAAACAGGAGGTTAAAGGCACTGACTCTCCAAGTGGGGAGAGTGTTAGTAAAGCGTCTGGAATGTTGCACCCGAGTACCAGGGGACGAAAACTGAGACACATTTGAACACGTTTTCCGACCACATGGTGGATCATACTCTGGGTTCCACATGCATGTTTTAGCTGAAGGAAGAATCCCTTAAACATGGAGAGTTGAGACCCATGGAATGGGTACCATGCAATATGACTTCAAAGGGTCTGCATTTGCTCACCGAACCTCACCATTCCTATCACTGCTGCGTTTATGCCGCTGTACACACACTTGATTCTCTTTCGGAGACATATAAATCCATAGGTTTTAAGATTCTTACTAGTAAGGTAGATTCTTACTAGTCAGGTATATTCTTAGGCGTTTAATATGGGGTGTTGAGTCCACTTCGTTGAGCAAGGAGTAGCTCTTGTCTATTACATATTTGGCTTATGGAACGGTATCTGTGCTCATTTCAATCTCTGGTTTTATGCAGCACCCCAACTCACCCGTCCCCTTAAGCAAGCATAAGTTGGTTTTCTACATTTGACACCCTGTTCTGTTTTGTAATTCAGTTCTTGTGTAGCCAAGTTTACATTCCGTGTATTAGTGATATCTTATGATGTTTCTTTTTCTGTGTGACTAATTTCACTTAGAATCATCGTACCTGAATCCACTCATTATGCTGCTACGGGCCTGATGACATAGATTTCATTGCTGAGTGATATTGCATTGTACGTAAGTACCACAACTTCTTTATCCATTTTTCACTTTCTGCGATATTGAACTTGTACCGTAAACGAGGTTCTTGTAAACAGAGCCGTCCCAAACTTTGGGGTGGCTGTGTCTTTTTGATTTTAATTTCCCTAAGCTATAGGACCATAAGTGGAAGTGCCCTAGGCTCTGTTGCTTTGTTTTTTAGATGTTTCAGGAAACACCATACACCTCTCCCGAGTGGCTGTTGGCAATTTACATCCCGCCCATCAGCATAACAAGGCTCCCAGTTCTCCATGGCCTGTCCTGCCTTTCTGGATTTTACACTTTTTTCAGATGGCCCTTTTGACCGGGGGGGAAGTGAGACTTCATTGTAGTGCAGATTTCCTTTGCAAGCTTGCTTGGTTGGCCAAAAAGGGCGTATGCGTTTTTTCCTGAATATATTCAGGAAAAAACGCATACGCCCTTTTTGTCCAAGTGCATCATTGTGGACGTTCTGCCTCTTTTCCTATGCTTTAAATGCAATTCCAGTCTACCTCCTGAAATCGGTTTCCTGCAATTCTGCCCCGCTTTCAAGTCCTCTTGGCAGCCTTACTTCAGTATATTTTTGGACGATAGCTGTCATTTATAACTCTGCAGGTTTGTGAATTACAGTGCCCCTGAGCTCCTTTCTTCAACTCGCTTTCTTGTGAGCTGGCCGCAACACCGCAGGATTGCTTCAGGCCCTAATCTGGTTCCGGCACGGCACGCTGAGCCTTTGGTTAATTCCTCTTCCTGGTGGGAAATGAGAGTTTAATTTGCCCGTCCAGACACCTCCAGCTAGTCTCTCATTGGTTCTCCCTATTCCTGTTCATCTTCCGCAGAAATTGCAAACTGGGCCAAACAGGAGGTTAAAGGCACTGACTCTCCAAGTCGGGAGAGTGTTAGTAAAGCGTCTGGAATGTTGCACCCGAGTACCAGGGGACGAGAACTGAGACATATTGGAACACGTCTCCCGATCACACGGTTGATCATACTCTGGGTTCCACGTGCATGTTTTAGCTGAAGGAAGAATCCCTTAAACCTGGAGAGTTGAGACCCGTGGAATGGGTACCATGCAATATGACTTCAAAGGGTCTTCATTTGCTCACCGAACCTCTCCAATCCTATCACTGCTGCGTTTATGCCCCTGTACACACGCTTGATTTTCTTTCAGACACATAGCAATCCATAGGTTTTAAGATACTTACTAGTCAGGTACATTCTTAGGCGTTTAATATGGGGTGTTGAGTCCATTTCGTTGAGCAAGGAGTAGTTCTTGTCTATTCCATATTTGGCTTAAGGAACTTTATCTGTGCTCATTTCAATCTCTGGTTTGATGCAGCACCCCAACTCACCTTTCCCCTTAAGCAAGCATAAGTTGGTTTTCTAAATTTGAGACCCTGTTCTGTTTTGTAATCCAGTTCCTGTGTAGCCAAGTTTACATCCCGTGTATTAGTGATATCTTATGATGTTTCTTTTTCTGTGTGACTTATTTCAGTTAGAATCATCATACCTGAATCCACTCATTATGCTGCTACGGGCCTGATGACATAGATTTCATTGCTGAGTGATATTGCATTGTACGTAAGTACCACAACTTCTTTATCCATTTTTCACTTTCTGCGATATTGAACTTGTACCGTAAATGAGGTTCTTGTAAACAGAGCCGTCCCAAACTTTGGGGTGGCTGTGTCTTTTTGATTTTAATTTCCCTAAGCTATAGGACCATAAGTGGAAGTGCCCTAGGCTCTGTTGCTTTGTTTTTTAGATGTTTCAGGAAACACCATACACCTCTCCCGAGTGGCTCTTGGCAATTTCCATCCCGCCCATCAGCATAACAAGGCTCCCAGTTCTCCATGGCCTGTCCTGCCTTTCTGGATTTTACACTTTTTTCAGATGGCCCTTTTGACCGGGGGGAAGTGAGACTTCATTGTAGTGCAGATTTCCTTTGCAAGCTTGCTTGGTTGGCCAAAAAGGGCGTATGCGTTTTTTCCTGAATATATTCAGGAAAAAACGCATACGCCCTTTTTGTCCAAGTGCATCATTGTGGACGTTCTGCCTCTTTTCCTATGCTTTACATGCAATTCCAGTCTACCTCCTGAAATCGGTTTCCTGCAATTCTGCCCTGCTTTCAACTCCTCTTGGCATCCTAATTCAATATATTTTTGGAAGATAGCTGTCATTTATAACTCTGCAGGTTTGTGAATTACAGTGCCCCTGAGCTCCTTTCTTCAACTCGCTTTCTTGTGAGCTGGCCGCAACACCGCAGGATTGCTTCAGGCCCTAGTTTGGTTCCGGCACGGCATGCTGAGCCTTTGGTTAATTCCTCTTCCTGGTGGGAAATGAGAGTTAAATTGGCCCGTCCGGACACCTCCACCTAATCTCTCATTGGTTCTCCCTATTCCTGTTCATCTTCCGCAGAAATTGCTAACTGGGCCAAACAGGAGGTTAAAGGCACTGACTCTCCAAGTGGGGAGAGTGTTAGTAAAGCGTCTGGAATGTTGCACCCGAGTACCAGGGGACGAAAACTGAGACACATTTGAACACGTTTTCCGACCACATGGTGGATCATACTCTGGGTTCCACATGCATGTTTTAGCTGAAGGAAGAATCCCTTAAACATGGAGAGTTGAGACCCATGGAATGGGTACCATGCAATATGACTTCAAAGGGTCTGCATTTGCTCACCGAACCTCACCATTCCTATCACTGCTGCGTTTATGCCGCTGTACACACACTTGATTCTCTTTCGGAGACATATAAATCCATAGGTTTTAAGATTCTTACTAGTAAGGTAGATTCTTACTAGTCAGGTACATTCTTAGGCGTTTAATATGGGGTGTTGAGTCCATTTCGTTGAGCAAGGAGTAGTTCTTGTCTATTCCATATTTGGCTTAAGGAACTTTATCTGTGCTCATTTCAATCTCTGGTTTGATGCAGCACCCCAACTCACCTTTCCCCTTAAGCAAGCATAAGTTGGTTTTCTAAATTTGAGACCCTGTTCTGTTTTGTAATCCAGTTCCTGTGTAGCCAAGTTTACATCCCGTGTATTAGTGATATCTTATGATGTTTCTTTTTCTGTGTGACTTATTTCAGTTAGAATCATCATACCTGAATCCACTCATTATGCTGCTACGGGCCTGATGACATAGATTTCATTGCTGAGTGATATTGCATTGTACGTAAGTACCACAACTTCTTTATCCATTTTTCACTTTCTGCGATATTGAACTTGTACCGTAAATGAGGTTCTTGTAAACAGAGCCGTCCCAAACTTTGGGGTGGCTGTGTCTTTTTCATTTTAATTTCCCTAAGCTATAGGACCATAAGTGGAAGTGCCCTAGGCTCTGTTGCTTTGTTTTTTAGATGTTTCAGGAAACACCATACACCTCTCCCGAGTGGCTCTTGGCAATTTCCATCCCGCCCATCAGCATAACAAGGCTCCCAGTTCTCCATGGCCTGTCCTGCCTTTCTGGATTTTACACTTTTTTCAGATGGCCCTTTTGACCGGGGGGAAGTGAGACTTCATTGTAGTGCAGATTTCCTTTGCAAGCTTGCTTGGTTGGCCAAAAAGGGCGTATGCGTTTTTTCCTGAATATATATTTCCTGAATATATATTCAGGAAAAAACGCATACGCCCTTTTTGTCCAAGTGCATCATTGTGGACGTTCTGCCTCTTTTCCTATGCTTTACATGCAATTCCAGTCTACCTCCTGAAATCGGTTTCCTGCAATTCTGCCCTGCTTTCAACTCCTCTTGGCATCCTAATTCAATATATTTTTGGAAGATAGCTGTCATTTATAACTCTGCAGGTTTGTGAATTACAGTGCCCCTGAGCTCCTTTCTTCAACTCGCTTTCTTGTGAGCTGGCCGCAACACCGCAGGATTGCTTCAGGCCCTAGTTTGGTTCCGGCACGGCATGCTGAGCCTTTGGTTAATTCCTCTTCCTGGTGGGAAATGAGAGTTAAATTGGCCCGTCCGGACACCTCCACCTAATCTCTCATTGGTTCTCCCTATTCCTGTTCATCTTCCGCAGAAATTGCTAACTGGGCCAAACAGGAGGTTAAAGGCACTGACTCTCCAAGTGGGGAGAGTGTTAGTAAAGCGTCTGGAATGTTGCACCCGAGTACCAGGGGACGAAAACTGAGACACATTTGAACACGTTTTCCGACCACATGGTGGATCATACTCTGGGTTCCACATGCATGTTTTAGCTGAAGGAAGAATCCCTTAAACATGGAGAGTTGAGACCCATGGAATGGGTACCATGCAATATGACTTCAAAGGGTCTGCATTTGCTCACCGAACCTCACCATTCCTATCACTGCTGCGTTTATGCCGCTGTACACACACTTGATTCTCTTTCGGAGACATATAAATCCATAGGTTTTAAGATTCTTACTAGTAAGGTAGATTCTTACTAGTCAGGTATATTCTTAGGCGTTTAATATGGGGTGTTGAGTCCACTTCGTTGAGCAAGGAGTAGCTCTTGTCTATTACATATTTGGCTTATGGAACGGTATCTGTGCTCATTTCAATCTCTGGTTTTATGCAGCACCCCAACTCACCCGTCCCCTTAAGCAAGCATAAGTTGGTTTTCTACATTTGACACCCTGTTCTGTTTTGTAATTCAGTTCTTGTGTAGCCAAGTTTACATTCCGTGTATTAGTGATATCTTATGATGTTTCTTTTTCTGTGTGACTAATTTCACTTAGAATCATCGTACCTGAATCCACTCATTATGCTGCTACGGGCCTGATGACATAGATTTCATTGCTGAGTGATATTGCATTGTACGTAAGTACCACAACTTCTTTATCCATTTTTCACTTTCTGCGATATTGAACTTGTACCGTAAACGAGGTTCTTGTAAACAGAGCCGTCCCAAACTTTGGGGTGGCTGTGTCTTTTTGATTTTAATTTCCCTAAGCTATAGGACCATAAGTGGAAGTGCCCTAGGCTCTGTTGCTTTGTTTTTTAGATGTTTCAGGAAACACCATACACCTCTCCCGAGTGGCTGTTGACAATTTACATCCCGCCCATCAGCATAACAAGGCTCCCAGTTCTCCATGGCCTGTCCTGCCTTTCTGGATTTTACACTTTTTTCAGATGGCCCTTTTGACCGGGGGGAAGTGAGACTTCATTGTAGTGCAGATTTCCTTTGCAAGCTTGCTTGGTTGGCCAAAAAGGGCGTATGCGTTTTTTCCTGAATATATTCAGGAAAAAACGCATACGCCCTTTTTGGCCAAGTGCATCATTGTGGACGTTCTGCCTCTTTTCCTATGCTTTAAATGCAATTCCAGTCTACCTCCTGAAATCGGTTTCCTGCAATTCTGCCCCGCTTTCAAGTCCTCTTGGCAGCCTTACTTCAGTATATTTTTGGACGATAGCTGTCATTTATAACTCTGCAGGTTTGTGAATTACAGTGCCCCTGAGCTCCTTTCTTCAACTCGCTTTCTTGTGAGCTGGCCGCAACACCGCAGGATTGCTTCAGGCCCTAATCTGGTTCCGGCACGGCACGCTGAGCCTTTGGTTAATTCCTCTTCCTGGTGGGAAATGAGAGTTTAATTTGCCCGTCCAGACACCTCCAGCTAGTCTCTCATTGGTTCTCCCTATTCCTGTTCATCTTCCGCAGAAATTGCAAACTGGGCCAAACAGGAGGTTAAAGGCACTGACTCTCCAAGTCGGGAGAGTGTTAGTAAAGCGTCTGGAATGTTGCACCCGAGTACCAGGGGACGAGAACTGAGACATATTGGAACATGTCTCCCGATCACACGGGTGATCATACTCTGGGTTCCACGTGCATGTTTTACCTGAAGGCAGAATCCCTTAAACCTGGAGAGTTGAGACCCGTGGAATGGGTACCATGCAATATGACTTCAAAGGGTCTTCATTTGCTCACCGAACCTCTCCAATCTTATCACTGCTGCGTTTATGCCCCTGTACACACGCTTGATTTTCTTTCAGAGACATAGCAATTCATAGGTTTTAAGATACTTACTAGTCAGGTACATTCTTAGGCGTTTAATATGGGGTGTTGAGTCCATTTCGTTGAGCAAGGAGTAGTTCTTGTCTATTCCATATTTGGCTTACGGAACTTTATCTGTGTTCATTTAAATCTCTGGTTTTATGCAGCACCCCAACTCACCTTTCCCCTTAAGCAAGCATAAGTTGGTTTTCTAAATTTGAGACCCTGTTCTGTTTTGTAATCCAGTTCCTGTGTAGCCAAGTTTACATCCCGTGTATTAGTGATATCTTATGATGTTTCTTTTTCTGTGTGACTTATTTCAGTTAGAATCATCATACCTGAATCCACTCATTATGCTGCTACGGGCCTGATGACATAGATTTCATTGCTGAGTGATATTGCATTGTACGTAAGTACCACAACTTCTTTATCCATTTTTCACTTTCTGCGATATTGAACTTGTACCGTAAACGAGGTTCTTGTAAACAGAGCCGTCCCAAACTTTGGGGTGGCTGTGTCTTTTTGATTTTAATTTCCCTAAGCTATAGGACCATAAGTGGAAGTGCCCTAGGCTCTGTTGCTTTGTTTTTTAGATGTTTCAGCAAACACCATACACCTCTCCCGAGTGGCTCTTGGCAATTTACATCCCGCCCATCAGCATAACAAGGCTCCCAGTTCTCCATGGCCTGTCCTGCCTTTCTGGATTTTACACTTTTTTCAGATGGCCCTTTTGACCGGGGGGAAGTGAGACTTCATTGTAGTGAAGATTTCCTTTGCAAGCTTGCTTGGTTGGCCAAAAAGGGCGTATGCGTTTTTTCCTGAATATATTCAGGAAAAAACGCATACGCCCTTTTTGGCCAAGTGCATCATTGTGGACGTTCTGCCTCTTTTCCTATGCTTTAAATGCAATTCCAGTCTACCTCCTGAAATCGGTTTCCTGCAATTCTGCCCCGCTTTCAAGTCCTCTTGGCAGCCTTACTTCAGTATATTTTTGGACGATAGCTGTCATTTATAACTCTGCAGGTTTGTGAATTACAGTGCCCCTGAGCTCCTTTCTTCAACTCGCTTTCTTGTGAGCTGGCCGCAACACCGCAGGATTGCTTCAGGCCCTAATCTGGTTCCGGCACGGCACGCTGAGCCTTTGGTTAATTCCTCTTCCTGGTGGGAAATGAGAGTTAAATTTGCCCGTCCAGACACCTCCAGCTAGTCTCTCATTGGTTCTCCCTATTCCTGTTCATCTTCCGCAGAAATTGCAAACTGGGCCAAACAGGAGGTTAAAGGCACTGACTCTCCAAGTCGGGAGAGTGTTAGTAAAGCGTCTGGAATGTTGCACCCGAGTACCAGGGGACGAGAACTGAGACATATTGGAACACGTCTCCCGATCACACGGTTGATCATACTCTGGGTTCCACGTGCATGTTTTACCTGAAGGCAGAATCCCTTAAACCTGGAGAGTTGAGACCCGTGGAATGGGTACCATGCAATATGACTTCAAAGGGTCTTCATTTGCTCACCGAACGTCTCCAATCCTATCACTGCTGCGTTTATGCCCCTGTACACACGCTTGATTTTCTTTCAGACACATAGCAATCCATAGGTTTTAAGATACTTACTAGTCAGGTACATTCTTAGGCGTTTAATATGGGCTGTTGAGTCCATTTCGTTGAGCAAGGAGTAGTTCTTGTCTATTCTATATTTGGCTTAAGGAACTTTATCTGTGCTCATTTCAATCTCTGGTTTGATGCAGCACCCCAACTCACCTTTCCCCTTAAGCAAGCATAAGTTGGTTTTCTAAATTTGAGACCCTGTTCTGTTTTGTAATCCAGTTCCTGTGTAGCCAAGTTTACATTCCGTGTATTAGTGATATCTTATGATGTTTCTTTTTCTGTGTGACTTATTTCAGTTAGAATCATCATACCTGAATCCACTCATTATGCTGCTACGGGCCTGATGACATAGATTTCATTGCTGAGTGATATTGCATTGTACGTAAGTACCACAACTTCTTTATCCATTTTTCACTTTCTGCGATATTGAACTTGTACCGTAAACGAGGTTCTTGTAAACAGAGCCGTCCCAAACTTTGGGGTGGCTGTGTCTTTTTGATTTTAATTTCCCTAAGCTATAGGACCATAAGTGGAAGTGCCCTAGGCTCTGTTGCTTTGTTTTTTAGATGTTTCAGGAAACACCATACACCTCTCCCGAGTGGCTGTTGGCAATTTACATCCCGCCCATCAGCATAACAAGGCTCCCAGTTCTCCATGGCCTGTCCTGCCTTTCTGGATTTTACACTTTTTTCAGATGGCCCTTTTGACCGGGGGGAAGAGAGACTTCATTGTAGTGCAGATTTCCTTTGCAAGCTTGCTTGGTTGGCCAAAAAGGGCGTATGCGTTTTTTCCTGAATATATTCAGGAAAAAACGCATACGCCCTTTTTGGCCAAGTGCATCATTGTGGACGTTCTGCCTCTTTTCCTATGCTTTAAATGCAATTCCAGTCTACCTCCTGAAATCGGTTTCCTGCAATTCTGCCCCACTTTCAAGTCCTCTTGGCAGCCTTACTTCAGTATATTTTTGGACGATAGCTGTCATTTATAACTCTGCAGGTTTGTGAATTACAGTGCCCCTGAGCTCCTTTCTTCAACTCGCTTTCTTGTGAGCTGGCCGCAACACCGCAGGATTGCTTCAGGCCCTAATCTGGTTCTGGCACGGCACGCTGAGCCTTTGGTTAATTCCTCTTCCTGGTGGGAAATGAGAGTTAAATTTGCCCGTCCAGACACCTCCAGCTAGTCTCTCATTGGTTCTCCCTATTCCTGTTCATCTTCCGCAGAAATTGCAAACTGGGCCAAACAGGAGGTTAAAGGCACTGACTCTCCAAGTCGGGAGAGTGTTAGTAAAGCGTCTGGAATGTTGCACCCGAGTACCAGGGGACGAGAACTGAGACATATTGGAACACGTCTCCCGATCACACGGTTGATCATACTCTGGGTTCCACGTGCATGTTTTAGCTGAAGGAAGAATCCCTTAAACCTGGAGAGTTGAGACCCGTGGAATGGGTACCATGCAATATGACTTCAAAGGGTCTTCATTTGCTCACCGAACCTCTCCAATCCTATCACTGCTGCGTTTATGCCCCTGTACACACGCTTGATTTTCTTTCAGAGACATAGCAATCCATAGGTTTTAAGATACTTACTAGTCAGGTACATTCTTAGGCGTTTAATATGGGGTGTTGAGTCCATTTCATTGAGCAAGGAGTAGTTCTTGTCTATTCTATATTTGGCTTAAGGAACTTTATATGTGTTCATTTAAATCTCTGGTTTTATGCAGCACCCCAACTCACCTTTCCCCTTAAGCAAGCATAAGTTGGTTTTCTAAATTTGAGACCCTGTTCTGTTTTGTAATCCAGTTCCTGTGTAGCCAAGTTTACATCCCGTGTATTAGTGATATCTTATGATGTTTCTTTTTCTGTGTGACTTATTTCAGTTAGAATCATCATACCTGAATCCACTCATTATGCTGCTACGGGCCTGATGACATAGATTTCATTGCTGAGTGATATTGCATTGTACGTAAGTACCAGAACTTCTTTATCCATTTTTCACTTTCTGCGATATTGAACTTGTACCGTAAACGAGGTTCTTGTAAACAGAGCCGTCCCAAACTTTGGGGTGGCTGTGTCTTTTTGATTTTAATTTCCCTAAACTATAGGACCATAAGTGGAAGTGCGCTAGGCTCTGTTGCTTTGTTTTTTAGATGTTTCAGGAAACACCATACACCTCTCCCAAGTGGCTGTTGGCAATTTACATCCCGCCCATCAGCATAACAAGGCTCCCAGTTCTCCATGGCCTGTCCTGCCTTTCTGGATTTTACACTTTTTTCAGATGGCCCTTTTGACCGGGGGGAAGTGAGACTTCATTGTAGTGCAGATTTCCTTTGCAAGCTTGCTTGGTTGGCCAAAAAGGGCGTATGCGTTTTTTCCTGAATATATTCAGGAAAAAACGCATACGCCCTTTTTGGCCAAGTGCATCATTGTGGACGTTCTGCCTCTTTTCCTATGCTTTAAATGCAAATCCAGTCTACCTCCTGAAATCGGTTTCCTGCAATTCTGCCCCGCTTTCAAGTCCTCTTGGCAGCCTTACTTCAGTATATTTTTGGACGATAGCTGTCATTTATAACTCTGCAGGTTTGTGAATTACAGTGCCCCTGAGCTCCTTTCTTCAACTCGCTTTCTTGTGAGCTGGCCGCAACACCGCAGGATTGCTTCAGGCCCTAATCTGGTTCCGGCACGGCACGCTGAGTCTTTGGTTAATTCCTCTTCCTGGTGGGAAATGAGAGTTAAATTTGCCCGTCCAGACACCTCCAGCTAGTCTCTCATTGGTTCTCCCTATTCCTGTTCATCTTCCGCAGAAATTGCAAACTGGGCCAAACAGGAGGTTAAAGGCACTGACTCTCCAAGTCGGGAGAGTGTTAGTAAAGCGTCTGGAATGTTGCACCCGAGTACCAGGGGACGAGAACTGAGACATATTGGAACACGTCTCCCGATCACACGGTTGATCATACTCTGGGTTACACGTGCATGTTTTACCTGAAGGCAGAATCCCTTAAACCTGGAGAGTTGAGACCCGTGGAATGGGTACCATGCAATATGACTTCAAAGGGTCTTCATTTGCTCACCGAACGTCTCCAATCCTATCACTGCTGCGTTTATGCCCCTGTACACATGCTTGATTTTCTTTCAGACACATAGCAATTCATAGGTTTTAAGATACTTACTAGTCAGGTACATTCTTAGGCGTTTAATATGGGGTGTTGAGTCCATTTCGTTGAGCAAGGAGTAGTTCTTGTCTATTCCATATTTGGCTTAAGGAACTTTATCTGTGCTCATTTCAATCTCTGGTTTGATGCAGCACCCCAACTCACCTTTCCCCTTAAGCAAGCATAAGTTGGTTTTCTAAATTTGAGACCCTGTTCTGTTTTGTAATCCAGTTCCTGTGTAGCCAAGTTTACATCCCGTGTATTAGTGATATCTTATGATGTTTCTTTTTCTGTGTGACTTATTTCAGTTAGAATCATCATACCTGAATCCACTCATTATGCTGCTACGGGCCTGATGACATAGATTTCATTGCTGAGTGATATTGCATTGTACGTAAGTACCACAACATCTTTATCCATTTTTCACTTTCTGCGATATTGAACTTGTACCGTAAACGAGGTTCTTGTAAACAGAGCCGTCCCAAACTTTGGGGTGGCTGTGTCTTTTTGATTTTAATTTCCCTAAGCTATAGGACCATAAGTGGAAGTGCCCTAGGCTCTGTTGCTTTGTTTTTTGGATGTTTCAGGAAACACCATACACCTCTCCCGAGTGGCTGTTGGCAATTTACATCCCGACCATCAGCATAACTAGGCTCCCAGTTCTCCATGGCCTGTCCTGCCTTTCTGGATTTTACACTTTTTTCAGATGGCCCTTTTGACCGGGGGGAAGTGAGACTTCATTGTAGTGCAGATTTCCTTTGCAAGCTTGCTTGGTTGGCCAAAAAGGGCGTATGCGTTTTTCCCTGAATATATTCAGGAAAAAACGCATACGCCCTTTTTGGCCAAGTGTATCATTGTGGACGTTCTGCCTCTTTTCCTATGCTTTACATGCAATTCCAGTCTACCTCCTGAAATCGGTTTCCTGCAATTCTGCCCCGCTTTCAACTCCTCTTGGCAGCCTTACTTCAATATGTTTTTGGAAGATAGCTGTCATTTATAACTCTGCAGGTTTGTGAATTACAGTGCCCCTGAGCTCCTTTCTTCAACTCGCTTTCTTGTGAGCTGGCCGCAACACCGCAGGATTGCTTCTGGTCCTAGTGTGGTTCCGGCATGGCACGCTGATCCTTTGGTTAATTCCTCTTCCTGGTGGGAAATGAGAGTTAAATTTGCCCGTCTGGACACCTTCACCTAGTCTCTCATTGGTTCTCCCTATTCCTGTTCATTTTCCACAGAAATTGCAAACTGGGCCAAACAGGAGGTTAAAGGCACTGACTCTCCAAGTGGGGAGAGTGTTAGTAAAGCGTCTGGAATGTTGCACCCGAGTACCAGGAAACGAAAATTGAGACACATTTGAACACGTTTTCCGATCACATGGTGGATCATACTCTGGGTTCCACATGCATGTTTTAGCTGAAGGAAGAATCCCTTAAACAGGGAGAGTTGAGACCCATGGAATGGGTACCATGCAATATGACTTCAAAGGGTCTGCATTTGCTCACCGAACCTCAGCAATCCTATCACTGCTGCGTTTATGCCACTGTACACATGCTTGATTCTCTTTCGGAGACATATAAATCCATAGGTTTTAAGATTCTTACTAGTCAGGTAGATTCTTACTAGTCAGGTATATTCTTAGGCGTTTAATATGGGGTGTTGAGTCCACTTCGTTGAGCAAGGAGTAGCTCTTGTCTATTACATATTTGGCTTATGGAACGGTATCTGTGCTAATTTCAATCTCTGGTTTTATGCAGCACCCCAACTCACCCGTCCCCTTAAGCAAGCATAAGTTGGTTTTCTACATTTGACACCCTGTTCTGTTTTGTAATTCAGTTCTTGTGTAGCCAAGTTTACATTCCGTGTATTAGTGATATCTTATGATGTTTCTTTTTCTGTGTGACTAATTTCACTTAGAATCATCGTACCTGAATCCACTCATTATGCTGCTATGGGCCTGATGACATAGATTTCATTGCTGAGTGATATTGCATTGTACATAAGTACCACAACTTCTTTATCCATTTTTCGCTTTCTGTGATATTGAACTTGTTCGGTAAACGAGGTTCTTGTAAACAGAGCCGTCCCAAACTTTGGGGTGGCTGTGTCTTTTTGATTTTAATTTCCCTAAGCTATAGGACCATAAGTGGAAGTGCCCTAGGCTCTGTTGCTTTGTTTTTTGGATGTTTCAGGAAACACCATACACTTCTCCAGAGTGGCTGCTGGCAGTTTACATCCCGCCCATCAGCATAACAAGGCTCCCAGTTCTCCATGGCCTGTCCTGCCTTTCTGGATTTTACACTTTTTTCAGATGGCCCTTTTGACCGGGTGGCAGTGAGACTTCATTGTAGTGCAGATTTCCTTTGCAAGCTTGCTTGGTTGGCCAAAAAGGGCGTATGCGTTTTTTCCTGAATATATTCAGGAAAAAACGCATACGCCCTTTTTGGCCAAGTGCATCATTGTGGACGTTCTGCCTCTTTTCCTATGCTTTAAATGCAATTCCAGTCTACCTCCTGAAATCGGTTTCCTGCAATTCTGCCCCGCTTTCAAGTCCTCTTGGCAGCCTTACTTCAGTATATTTTTGGACGATAGCTGTCATTTATAACTCTGCAGGTTTGTGAATTACAGTGCCCCTGAGCTCCTTTCTTCAACTCGCTTTCTTGTGAGCTGGCCGCAACACCGCAGGATTGCTTCAGGCCCTAATCTGGTTCCGGCACGGCACGCTGAGCCTTTGGTTAATTCCTCTTCCTGGTGGGAAATGAGAGTTAAATTTGCCCGTCCAGACACCTCCAGCTAGTCTCTCATTGGTTCTCCCTATTCCTGTTCATCTTCCGCAGAAATTGCAAACTGGGCCAAACAGGAGGTTAAAGGCACTGACTCTCCAAGTCGGGAGAGTGTTAGTAAAGCGTCTGGAATGTTGCACCCGAGTACCAGGGGACGAGAACTGAGACATATTGGAACACGTCTCCCGATCACACGGTTGATCATACTCTGGGTTCCACGTGCATGTTTTACCTGAAGGCAGAATCCCTTAAACCTGGAGAGTTGAGACCCGTGGAATGGGTACCATGCAATATGACTTCAAAGGGTCTTCATTTGCTCACCGAACGTCTCCAATCCTATCACTGCTGCGTTTATGCCCCTGTACACACGCTTGATTTTCTTTCAGACACATAGCAATCCATAGGTTTTAAGATACTTACTAGTCAGGTACATTCTTAGGCGTTTAATATGGGCTGTTGAGTCCATTTCGTTGAGCAAGGAGTAGTTCTTGTCTATTCTATATTTGGCTTAAGGAACTTTATCTGTGCTCATTTCAATCTCTGGTTTGATGCAGCACCCCAACTCACCTTTCCCCTTAAGCAAGCATAAGTTGGTTTTCTAAATTTGAGACCCTGTTCTGTTTTGTAATCCAGTTCCTGTGTAGCCAAGTTTACATTCCGTGTATTAGTGATATCTTATGATGTTTCTTTTTCTGTGTGACTTATTTCAGTTAGAATCATCATACCTGAATCCACTCATTATGCTGCTACGGGCCTGATGACATAGATTTCATTGCTGAGTGATATTGCATTGTACGTAAGTACCACAACTTCTTTATCCATTTTTCACTTTCTGCGATATTGAACTTGTACCGTAAACGAGGTTCTTGTAAACAGAGCCGTCCCAAACTTTGGGGTGGCTGTGTCTTTTTGATTTTAATTTCCCTAAGCTATAGGACCATAAGTGGAAGTGCCCTAGGCTCTGTTGCTTTGTTTTTTAGATGTTTCAGGAAACACCATACACCTCTCCCGAGTGGCTGTTGGCAATTTACATCCCGCCCATCAGCATAACAAGGCTCCCAGTTCTCCATGGCCTGTCCTGCCTTTCTGGATTTTACACTTTTTTCAGATGGCCCTTTTGACCGGGGGGAAGAGAGACTTCATTGTAGTGCAGATTTCCTTTGCAAGCTTGCTTGGTTGGCCAAAAAGGGCGTATGCGTTTTTTCCTGAATATATTCAGGAAAAAACGCATACGCCCTTTTTGGCCAAGTGCATCATTGTGGACGTTCTGCCTCTTTTCCTATGCTTTAAATGCAATTCCAGTCTACCTCCTGAAATCGGTTTCCTGCAATTCTGCCCCACTTTCAAGTCCTCTTGGCAGCCTTACTTCAGTATATTTTTGGACGATAGCTGTCATTTATAACTCTGCAGGTTTGTGAATTACAGTGCCCCTGAGCTCCTTTCTTCAACTCGCTTTCTTGTGAGCTGGCCGCAACACCGCAGGATTGCTTCAGGCCCTAATCTGGTTCTGGCACGGCACGCTGAGCCTTTGGTTAATTCCTCTTCCTGGTGGGAAATGAGAGTTAAATTTGCCCGTCCAGACACCTCCAGCTAGTCTCTCATTGGTTCTCCCTATTCCTGTTCATCTTCCGCAGAAATTGCAAACTGGGCCAAACAGGAGGTTAAAGGCACTGACTCTCCAAGTCGGGAGAGTGTTAGTAAAGCGTCTGGAATGTTGCACCCGAGTACCAGGGGACGAGAACTGAGACATATTGGAACACGTCTCCCGATCACACGGTTGATCATACTCTGGGTTCCACGTGCATGTTTTAGCTGAAGGAAGAATCCCTTAAACCTGGAGAGTTGAGACCCGTGGAATGGGTACCATGCAATATGACTTCAAAGGGTCTTCATTTGCTCACCGAACCTCTCCAATCCTATCACTGCTGCGTTTATGCCCCTGTACACACGCTTGATTTTCTTTCAGAGACATAGCAATCCATAGGTTTTAAGATACTTACTAGTCAGGTACATTCTTAGGCGTTTAATATGGGGTGTTGAGTCCATTTCATTGAGCAAGGAGTAGTTCTTGTCTATTCTATATTTGGCTTAAGGAACTTTATATGTGTTCATTTAAATCTCTGGTTTTATGCAGCACCCCAACTCACCTTTCCCCTTAAGCAAGCATAAGTTGGTTTTCTAAATTTGAGACCCTGTTCTGTTTTGTAATCCAGTTCCTGTGTAGCCAAGTTTACATCCCGTGTATTAGTGATATCTTATGATGTTTCTTTTTCTGTGTGACTTATTTCAGTTAGAATCATCATACCTGAATCCACTCATTATGCTGCTACGGGCCTGATGACATAGATTTCATTGCTGAGTGATATTGCATTGTACGTAAGTACCAGAACTTCTTTATCCATTTTTCACTTTCTGCGATATTGAACTTGTACCGTAAACGAGGTTCTTGTAAACAGAGCCGTCCCAAACTTTGGGGTGGCTGTGTCTTTTTGATTTTAATTTCCCTAAACTATAGGACCATAAGTGGAAGTGCGCTAGGCTCTGTTGCTTTGTTTTTTAGATGTTTCAGGAAACACCATACACCTCTCCCAAGTGGCTGTTGGCAATTTACATCCCGCCCATCAGCATAACAAGGCTCCCAGTTCTCCATGGCCTGTCCTGCCTTTCTGGATTTTACACTTTTTTCAGATGGCCCTTTTGACCGGGGGGAAGTGAG
Source organism: Leucopleurus acutus (assembly GCF_964270905.1). NCBI lineage: Eukaryota > Metazoa > Chordata > Mammalia > Artiodactyla > Delphinidae > Leucopleurus > Leucopleurus acutus. Next base: position 287,615 of record NW_028139136.1, on the reverse strand, counting down.
ACTTCATTGTAGTGCAGATTTCCTTTGCAAGCTTGCTTGGTTGGCCAAAAAGGGCGTATGCGTTTTTTCCTGAATATATTCAGGAAAAAACGCATACGCCCTTTTTGGCCAAGTGCATCATTGTGGACGTTCTGCCTCTTTTCCTATGCTTTAAATGCAAATCCAGTCTACCTCCTGAAATCGGTTTCCTGCAATTCTGCCCCGCTTTCAAGTCCTCTTGGCAGCCTTACTTCAGTATATTTTTGGACGATAGCTGTCATTTATAACTCTGCAGGTTTGTGAATTACAGTGCCCCTGAGCTCCTTTCTTCAACTCGCTTTCTTGTGAGCTGGCCGCAACACCGCAGGATTGCTTCAGGCCCTAATCTGGTTCCGGCACGGCACGCTGAGTCTTTGGTTAATTCCTCTTCCTGGTGGGAAATGAGAGTTAAATTTGCCCGTCCAGACACCTCCAGCTAGTCTCTCATTGGTTCTCCCTATTCCTGTTCATCTTCCGCAGAAATTGCAAACTGGGCCAAACAGGAGGTTAAAGGCACTGACTCTCCAAGTCGGGAGAGTGTTAGTAAAGCGTCTGGAATGTTGCACCCGAGTACCAGGGGACGAGAACTGAGACATATTGGAACACGTCTCCCGATCACACGGTTGATCATACTCTGGGTTCCACGTGCATGTTTTACCTGAAGGCAGAATCCCTTAAACCTGGAGAGTTGAGACCCGTGGAATGGGTACCATGCAATATGACTTCAAAGGGTCTTCATTTGCTCACCGAACGTCTCCAATCCTATCACTGCTGCGTTTATGCCCCTGTACACATGCTTGATTTTCTTTCAGACACATAGCAATTCATAGGTTTTAAGATACTTACTAGTCAGGTACATTCTTAGGCGTTTAATATGGGGTGTTGAGTCCATTTCGTTGAGCAAGGAGTAGTTCTTGTCTATTCCATATTTGGCTTAAGGAACTTTATCTGTGCTCATTTCAATCTCTGGTTTGATGCAGCACCCCAACTCACCTTTCCCCTTAAGCAAGCATAAGTTGGTTTTCTAAATTTGAGACCCTGTTCTGTTTTGTAATCCAGTTCCTGTGTAGCCAAGTTTACATCCCGTGTATTAGTGATATCTTATGATGTTTCTTTTTCTGTGTGACTTATTTCAGTTAGAATCATCATACCTGAATCCACTCATTATGCTGCTACGGGCCTGATGACATAGATTTCATTGCTGAGTGATATTGCATTGTACGTAAGTACCACAACATCTTTATCCATTTTTCACTTTCTGCGATATTGAACTTGTACCGTAAACGAGGTTCTTGTAAACAGAGCCGTCCCAAACTTTGGGGTGGCTGTGTCTTTTTGATTTTAATTTCCCTAAGCTATAGGACCATAAGTGGAAGTGCCCTAGGCTCTGTTGCTTTGTTTTTTGGATGTTTCAGGAAACACCATACACCTCTCCCGAGTGGCTGTTGGCAATTTACATCCCGACCATCAGCATAACTAGGCTCCCAGTTCTCCATGGCCTGTCCTGCCTTTCTGGATTTTACACTTTTTTCAGATGGCCCTTTTGACCGGGGGGAAGTGAGACTTCATTGTAGTGCAGATTTCCTTTGCAAGCTTGCTTGGTTGGCCAAAAAGGGCGTATGCGTTTTTCCCTGAATATATTCAGGAAAAAACGCATACGCCCTTTTTGGCCAAGTGTATCATTGTGGACGTTCTGCCTCTTTTCCTATGCTTTACATGCAATTCCAGTCTACCTCCTGAAATCGGTTTCCTGCAATTCTGCCCCGCTTTCAACTCCTCTTGGCAGCCTTACTTCAATATGTTTTTGGAAGATAGCTGTCATTTATAACTCTGCAGGTTTGTGAATTACAGTGCCCCTGAGCTCCTTTCTTCAACTCGCTTTCTTGTGAGCTGGCCGCAACACCGCAGGATTGCTTCTGGTCCTAGTGTGGTTCCGGCATGGCACGCTGATCCTTTGGTTAATTCCTCTTCCTGGTGGGAAATGAGAGTTAAATTTGCCCGTCTGGACACCTTCACCTAGTCTCTCATTGGTTCTCCCTATTCCTGTTCATTTTCCACAGAAATTGCAAACTGGGCCAAACAGGAGGTTAAAGGCACTGACTCTCCAAGTGGGGAGAGTGTTAGTAAAGCGTCTGGAATGTTGCACCCGAGTACCAGGAAACGAAAATTGAGACACATTTGAACACGTTTTCCGATCACATGGTGGATCATACTCTGGGTTCCACATGCATGTTTTAGCTGAAGGAAGAATCCCTTAAACAGGGAGAGTTGAGACCCATGGAATGGGTACCATGCAATATGACTTCAAAGGGTCTGCATTTGCTCACCGAACCTCAGCAATCCTATCACTGCTGCGTTTATGCCACTGTACACATGCTTGATTCTCTTTCGGAGACATATAAATCCATAGGTTTTAAGATTCTTACTAGTCAGGTAGATTCTTACTAGTCAGGTATATTCTTAGGCGTTTAATATGGGGTGTTGAGTCCACTTCGTTGAGCAAGGAGTAGCTCTTGTCTATTACATATTTGGCTTATGGAACGGTATCTGTGCTAATTTCAATCTCTGGTTTTATGCAGCACCCCAACTCACCCGTCCCCTTAAGCAAGCATAAGTTGGTTTTCTACATTTGACACCCTGTTCTGTTTTGTAATTCAGTTCTTGTGTAGCCAAGTTTACATTCCGTGTATTAGTGATATCTTATGATGTTTCTTTTTCTGTGTGACTAATTTCACTTAGAATCATCGTACCTGAATCCACTCATTATGCTGCTATGGGCCTGATGACATAGATTTCATTGCTGAGTGATATTGCATTGTACATAAGTACCACAACTTCTTTATCCATTTTTCGCTTTCTGTGATATTGAACTTGTTCGGTAAACGAGGTTCTTGTAAACAGAGCCGTCCCAAACTTTGGGGTGGCTGTGTCTTTTTGATTTTAATTTCCCTAAGCTATAGGACCATAAGTGGAAGTGCCCTAGGCTCTGTTGCTTTGTTTTTTGGATGTTTCAGGAAACACCATACACTTCTCCAGAGTGGCTGCTGGCAGTTTACATCCCGCCCATCAGCATAACAAGGCTCCCAGTTCTCCATGGCCTGTCCTGCCTTTCTGGATTTTACACTTTTTTCAGATGGCCCTTTTGACCGGGTGGCAGTGAGACTTCATTGTAGTGCAGATTTCCTTTGCAAGCTTGCTTGGTTGGCCAAAAAGGGCGTATGCGTTTTTTCCTGAATATATTCAGGAAAAAACGCATACGCCCTTTTTGGCCAAGTGCATCATTGTGGACGTTCTGCCTCTTTTCCTATGCTTTAAATGCAATTCCAGTCTACCTCCTGAAATCGGTTTCCTGCAATTCTGCCCCGCTTTCAAGTCCTCTTGGCAGCCTTACTTCAGTATATTTTTGGACGATAGCTATCATTTATAACTCTGCAGGTTTGTGAATTACAGTGCCACTGAGCTCCTTTCTTCAACTCGCTTTCTTGTGAGCTGGCCGCAACACCGCAGGATTGCTTCAGGCCCTAATCTGGTTCCGGCACGGCACGCTGAGCCTTTGGTTAATTCCTCTTCCTGGTGGGAAATGAGAGTTAAATTTGCCCGTCCAGACACCTCCACCTAGTCTCTCATTGGTTCTCCCTATTCCTGTTCACCTTCCTCAGAAATTGAAAATGGGCCAAACAGGAGGTTAAAGGCACTGACTCTCCAAGTCGGGAGAGTGTTAGTAAAGCGTGTGGAATGTTGCACCCGAGTACCAGGGGACGAGAACTGAGACATATTTGAACACGTCTCCCGATCACACGGTTGATCATACTCTGGGTTCCACGTGCATGTTTTACCTGAAGGCAGAATCCCTTAAACCTGGAGAGTTGAGACCCGTGGAATGGGTACCATGCAATATGACTTCAAAGGGTCTTCATTTGCTCACCGAACGTCTCCAATCCTATCACTGCTGCGTTTATGCCCCTGTACACACGCTTGATTTTCTTTCAGACACATAGCAATCCATAGGTTTTAAGATACTTACTAGTCAGGTACATTCTTAGGCGTTTAATATGGGGTGTTGAGTCCATTTCGTTGAGCAAGGAGTAGTTCTTGTCTATTCCATATTTGGCTTAAGGAACTTTATCTGTGCTCATTTCAATCTCTGGTTTGATGCAGCACCCCAACTCACCTTTCCCCTTAAGCAAGCATAAGTTGGTTTTCTACATTTGACACCCTGTTCTGTTTTGTAATCCAGTTCCTGTGTAGCCAAGTTTACATTCCGTGTATTAGTGATATCTTATGATGTTTCTTTTTCTGTGTGACTTATTTCAGTTAGAATCATCATACCTGAATCCACTCATTATGCTGCTACGGGCCTGATGACATAGATTTCATTGCTGAGTGATATTGCATTGTACGTAAGTACCACAACTTCTTTATCCATTTTTCACTTTCTGCGATATTGAACTTGTACCGTAAACGAGGTTCTTGTAAACAGAGCTGTCCCAAACTTTGGGGTGGCTGTGTCTTTTTGATTTTAATTTCCCTAAGCTATAGGACCATAAGTGGAAGTGCCCTAGGCTCTGTTGCTTTGTTTTTTAGATGTTTCAGGAAACACCATACACCTCTCCAGAGTGGCTCTTGGCAATTTACATCCCGCCCATCAGCATAACAAGGCTCCCAGTTCTCCATGGCCTGTCCTGCCTTTCTGGATTTTACACTTTTTTCAGATGGCCCTTTTGACCGGGGGGAAGTGAGACTTCATTGTAGTGCAGATTTCCTTTGCAAGCTTGCTTGGTTGGCCAAAAAGGGCGTATGCGTTTTTTCCTGAATATATTCAGGAAAAAACGCATACGCCCTTTTTGGCCAAGTGCATCATTGTGGACGTTCTGCCTCTTTTCCTATGCTTTAAATGCAAATCCAGTCTACCTCCTGAAATCGGTTTCCTGCAATTCTGCCCCGCTTTCAAGTCCTCTTGGCAGCCTTACTTCAGTATATTTTTGGACGATAGCTGTCTTTTATAACTCTGCAGGTTTGTGAATTACAGTGCCCCTGAGCTCCTTTCTTCAACTCGCTTTCTTGTGAGCTGGCCGCAACACCGCAGGATTGCTTCAGGCCCTAATCTGGTTCCGGCACGGCACGCTGAGTCTTTGGTTAATTCCTCTTCCTGGTGGGAAATGAGAGTTAAATTTGCCCGTCCAGACACCTCCAGCTAGTCTCTCATTGGTTCTCCCTATTCCTGTTCATCTTCCGCAGAAATTGCAAACTGGGCCAAACAGGAGGTTAAAGGCACTGACTCTCCAAGTCGGGAGAGTGTTAGTAAAGCGTCTGGAATGTTGCACCCGAGTACCAGGGGACGAGAACTGAGACATATTGGAACACGTCTCCCGATCACACGGTTGATCATACTCTGGGTTCCACGTGCATCTTTTACCTGAAGGCAGAATCCCTTAAACCTGGAGAGTTGAGACCCGTGGAATGGGTACCATGCAATATGACTTCAAAGGGTCTTCATTTGCTCACCGAACCTCTCCAATCCTATCACTGCTGCATTTATGCCCCTGTACACACGCTTGATTTTCTTTCAGAGACATAGCAATCCATAGGTTTTAAGATACTTACTAGTCAGGTACATTCTTAGGCGTTTAATATGGGGTGTTGAGTCCATTTCATTGAGCAAGGAGTAGTTCTTGTCTATTCCATATTTGGCTTAAGGAACTTTATCTGTGCTCATTTCAATCTCTGGTTTGATGCAGCACCCCAACTCACCTTTCCCCTTAAGCAAGCATAAGTTGGTTTTCTAAATTTGAGACCCTGTTCTGTTTTGTAATCCAGTTCCTGTGTAGCCAAGTTTACATTCCGTGTATTAGTGATATCTTATGATGTTTCTTTTTCTGTGTGACTTATTTCAGTTAGAATCATCATACCTGAATCCACTCATTATGCTGCTACGGGCCTGATGACATAGATTTCATTGCTGAGTGATATTGCATTGTACGTAAGTACCACAAATTCTTTATCCATTTTTCACTTTCTGCGATATTGAACTTGTACCGTAAACGAGGTTCTTGTAAACAGAGCCGTCCCAAACTTTGGGGTGGCTGTGTCTTTTTGATTTTAATTTCCCTAAGCTATAGGACCATAAGTGGAAGTGCCCTAGGCTCTGTTGCTTTGTTTTTTAGATGTTTCAGGAAACACCATACACCTCTCCCGAGTGGCTCTTGGCAATTTACATCCCGCCCATCAGCATAACAAGGCTCCCAGTTCTCCATGGCCTGTCCTGCCTTTCTGGATTTTACTTTTTTCAGATGGCCCTTTTGACCGGTGGGAAGGGAGACTTCATTGTAGTGCAGATTTCCTTTGCAAGCTTGCTTGGTTGGCCAAAAAGGGCGTATGCGTTTTTTCCTGAATATATTCAGGAAAAAACGCATACGCCCTTTTTGGCCAAGTGCATCATTGTGGACGTTCTGCCTCTTTTCCTATGCTTTAAATGCAATTCCAGTCTACCTCCTGAAATCGGTTTCCTGCAATTCTGCCCCGCTTTCAAGTCCTCTTGGCAGCCTTACTTCAGTATATTTTTGGACGATAGCTGTCATTTATAACTCTGCAGGTTTGTGAATTACAGTGCCCCTGAGCTCCTTTCTTCAACTCGCTTTCTTGTGAGCTGGCCGCAACACCGCAGGATTGCTTCAGGCCCTAATCTGGTTCCGGCACGGCACGCTGAGCCTTTGGTTAATTCCTCTTCCTGGTGGGAAATGAGAGTTAAATTTGCCCGTCCAGACACCTCCACCTAGTCTCTCATTGGTTCTCCCTATTCCTGTTCATCTTCCTCAGAAATTGCAAATGGGCCAAACAGGAGGTTAAAGACACTGACTCTCCACGTCGGGAGAGTGTTAGTAAAGCGTCTGGAATGTTGCACCCGAGTACCAGGGGACGAGAACTGAGACATATTGGAACATGTCTCCCGACCACACGGTTGATCATACTCTGGGTTCCATGTGCATGTTTTACCTGAAGGCAGAATCCCTTAAACCTGGAGAGTTGAGTCCCGTGGAATGGGTACCATGCAATATGACTTCAAAGGGTCTTCATTTGCTCACCGAACCTCTCCAATCCTATCACTGCTGCGTTTATGCCCCTGTACACACGCTTGATTTTCTTTCAGAGACATAGCAATCCATAGGTTTTAAGATACTTACTAGTCAGGTACATTCTTAGGCGTTTAATATGGGGTGTTGAGTCCATTTCGTTGAGCAAGGAGTAGTTCTTGTCTATTCCATATTTGGCTTAAGGAACTTTATCTGTGCTCATTTCAATCTCTGGTTTTATGCAGCACCCCAACTCACCTTTCCCCTTAAGCAAGCATAAGTTGGTTTTCTAAATTTGAGACCCTGTTCTGTTTTGTAATCCAGTTCCTGTGTAGCCAAGTTTACATTCCGTGTATTAGTGATATCTTATGATGTTTCTTTTTCTGTGTGACTTATTTCAGTTAGAATCATCATACCTGAATCCACTCATTATGCTGCTATGGGCCTGATGACATAGATTTCATTGCTGAGTGATATTGCATTGTACGTAAGTACCACAACTTCTTTATCCATTTTTCACTTTCTGCGATATTGAACTTGTACCGTAAACGAGGTTCTTGTAAACAGAGCCGTCCCAAACTTTGGGGTGGCTGTGTCTTTTTGATTTTAATTTCCCTAAGCTATAGGACCATAAGTGGAAGTGCCCTAGGCTCTGTTGCTTTGTTTTTTAGATGTTTCAGGAAACACCATACACCTCTCCCTAGTGGCTCTTGGCAATTTACATCCCGCCCATCAGCATAACAAGGCTCCCAGTTCTCCATGGCCTGTCCTGCCTTTCTGGATTTTACACTTTTTTCAGATGGCCCTTTTGACCGGGGGGAAGTGAGACTTCATTGTAGTGCAGATTTCCTTTGCAAGCTTGCTTGGTTGGCCAAAAAGGGCGTATGCGTTTTTTCCTGAATATATTCAGGAAAAAACGCATACGCCCTTTTTGACCAAGTGCATCATTGTGGACGTTCTGCCTCTTTTCTTATGCTTTAAATGCAATTCCAGTCTACCTCCTGAAATCGGTTTCCTGCAATTCTGCCCCGCTTTCAAATCCTCTTGGCAGCCTTACTTCAGTATATTTTTGGACGATAGCTGTCATTTATAACTCTGCAGATTTGTGAATTACAGTGCCCCTGAGCTCCTTTCTTCAACTCGCTTTCTTGTGAGCTGGCCGCAACACCGCAGGATTGCTTCAGGCCCTAATCTGGTTCCGGCACGGCACGCTGAGCCTTTGGTTAATTCCTCTTCCTGGTGGGAAATGAGAGTTAAATTTGCCCGTCCAGACACCTCCACCTAGTCTCTCATTGGTTCTCCCTATTCCTGTTCATCTTCCGCAGAAATTGCAAACTGGGCCAAACAGGAGGTTAAAGGCACTGACTCTCCAAGTCGGGAGAGTGTTAGTAAAGCGTCTGGAATGTTGCACCCGAGTACCAGGGGACGAGAACTGAGACATATTGGAACACGTCTCCCGATCACACGGTTGATCATACTCTGGGTTCCACGTGCATGTTTTACCTGAAGGCAGAATCCCTTAAACCTGGAGAGTTGAGACCCGTGGAATGGGTACCATGCAATATGACTTCAAAGGGTCTTCATTTGCTCACCGAACCTCTCCAATCCTATCACTGCTGCGTTTATGCCCCTGTACACACGCTTGATTTTCTTTCAGACACATAGCAATCCATAGGTTTTAAGATACTTACTAGTCAGGTACATTCTTAGGCGTTTAATATGGGGTGTTGAGTCCATTTCGTTGAGCAAGGAGTAGTTCTTGTCTATTCCATATTTGGCTTAAGGAACTTTATCTGTGCTCATTTCAATCTCTGGTTTGATGCAGCACCCCAACTCACCTTTCCCCTTAAGCAAGCATAAGTTGGTTTTCTAAATTTGAGACCCTGTTCTGTTTTGTAATCCAGTTCCTGTGTAGCCAAGTTTACATCCCGTGTATTAGTGATATCTTATGATGTTTCTTTTTCTGTGTGACTTATTTCAGTTAGAATCATCATACCTGAATCCACTCATTATGCTGCTACGGGCCTGATGACATAGATTTCATTGCTGAGTGATATTGCATTGTACGTAAGTACCACAACTTCTTTATCCATTTTTCACTTTCTGCGATATTGAACTTGTACCGTAAACGAGGTTCTTGTAAACAGAGCCGTCCCAAACTTTGGGGTGGCTGTGTCTTTTTGATTTTAATTTCCCTAAGCTATAGGACCATAAGTGGAAGTGCCCTAGGCTCTGTTGCTTTGTTTTTTAGATGTTTCAGGAAACACCATACACCTCTCCCGTGTGGCTCTTGGCAATTTACATACCGCCCATCAGCATAACAAGGCTCCCAGTTCTCCATGGCCTGTCCTGCCTTTCTGGATTTTACACTTTTTTCAGATGGCCCTTTTGACCGGGGGGAAGTTAGACTTCATTGTAGTGCAGGTTTCCTTTGCAAGCTTGCTTGGTTGGCCAAAAAGGGCGTATGCGTTTTTTCCTGAATATATTCAGGAAAAAACGCATACGCCCTTTTTGGCCAAGTGCATCATTGTGGACGTTCTGCCTCTTTTCCTATGCTTTAAATGCAATTCCAGTCTACCTCCTGAAATCGGTTTCCTGCAATTCTGCCCCGCTTTCAAGTCCTCTTGGCAGCCTTATTTCAGTATATTTTTGGACGATAGCTGTCATTTATAACTCTGCAGGTTTGTGAATTACAGTGCCCCTGAGCTCCTTTCTTCAACTCGCTTTCTTGTGAGCTGGCCGCAACACCGCAGGATTGCTTCAGGCCCTAATCTGGTTCCGGCACGGCACGCTGAGCCTTTGGTTAATTCCTCTTCCTGGTGGGAAATGAGAGTTAAATTTGCCCGTCCAGACACCTCCAGCTAGTCTCTCATTGGTTCTCCCTATTCCTGTTCATCTTCCGCAGAAATTGCAAACTGGGCCAAACAGGAGGTTAAAGGCACTGACTCTCCAAGTCGGGAGAGTGTTAGTAAAGCGTCTGGAATGTTGCACCCGAGTACCAGGGGACGAGAACTGAGACATATTGGAACACGTCTCCCGATCACACAGTTGATCATACTCTGGGTTCCATGTGCATGTTTTAGCTGAAGGAAGAATCCCTTAAACCTGGAGAGTTGAGACCCGTGGAATGGGTACCATGCAATATGACTTCAAAGGGTCTTCATTTGCTCACCGAACCTCTCCAATCCTATCACTGCTGCGTTTGTGCCCCTGTACACATGCTTGATTTTCTTTCAGAGACATAGCAATCCATAGGTTTTAAGATACTTACTAGTCAGGTACATTCTTAGGCGTTTAATATGGGGTGTTGAGTCCATTTCGTTGAGCAAGGAGTAGTTCTTGTCTATTCTATATTTGGCTTAAGGAACTTTATCTGTGCTCATTTCAATCTCTGGTTTTATGCAGCACCCCAACTCACCTTTCCCCTTAAGCAAGCATAAGTTGGTTTTCTAAATTTGAGACCCTGTTCTGTTTTGTAATCCAGTTCCTGTGTAGCCAAGTTTACATCCCGTGTATTAGTGATATCTTATGATGTTTCTTTTTCTGTGTGACTTATTTCAGTTAGAATCATCATACCTGAATCCACTCATTATGCTGCTACGGGCCTGATGACATAGATTTCATTGCTGAGTGATATTGCATTGTACGTAAGTACCACAACTTCTTTATCCATTTTTCACTTTCTGCGATATTGAACTTGTACCGTAAACGAGGTTCTTGTAAACAGAGCCGTCCCAAACTTTGGGGTGGCTGTGTCTTTTTGATTTTAATTTCCCTAAGCTATAGGACCATAAGTGGAAGTGCCCTAGGCTCTGTTGCTTTGTTTTTTAGATGTTTCAGGAAACACCATACACCTCTCCCGAGTGGCTGTTGGCAATTTACATCCCGCCCATCAGCATAACAAGGCTCCCAGTTCTCCATGGCCTGTCCTGCCTTTCTGGATTTTACACTTTTTTCAGATGGCCCTTTTGACCGGTGGGAAGTGAGACTTCATTGTAGTGCAGATTTCCTTTGCAAGCTTGCTTGGTTGGCCAAAAAGGGCGTATGCGTTTTTTCCTGAATATATTCAGGAAAAAACGCATACGCCCTTTTTGGCCAAGTGCATCATTGTGGACGTTCTGCCTCTTTTCCTATGCTTTAAATGCAATTCCAGTCTACCTCCTGAAATCGGTTTCCTGCAATTCTGCCCCGCTTTCAAGTCCTCTTGGCAGCCTTACTTCAGTATATTTTTGGACGATAGCTGTCATTTATAACTCTGCAGGTTTGTGAATTACAGTGCCCCTGAGCTCCTTTCTTCAACTCGCTTTCTTGTGAGCTGGCCGCAACACCGCAGGATTGCTTCAGGCCCTAATCTGGTTCCGGCACGGCACGCTGAGCCTTTGGTTAATTCCTCTTCCTGGTGGGAAATGAGAGTTAAATTTGCCCGTCCAGACACCTCCAGCTAGTCTCTCATTGGTTCTCCCTATTCCTGTTCATCTTCCGCAGAATTTGCAAACTGGGCCAAACAGGAGGTTAAAGGCACTGACTCTCCAAGTCGGGAGAGTGTTAGTAAAGCGTCTGGAATGTTGCACCCGAGTACCAGGGGACGAGAACTGAGACATATTGGAACACGTCTCCCGATCACACGGTTGATCATACTCTGGGTTCCACGTGCATGTTTTAGCTGAAGGAAGAATCCCTTAAACCTGGAGAGTTGAGACCCGTAGAATGGGTACCATGCAATATGACTTCAAAGGGTCTTCATTTGCTCACCGAACCTCTCCAATCCTATCACTGCTGCGTTTATGCCCCTGTACACACGCTTGATTTTCTTTCAGAGACATAGCAATCCATAGGTTTTAAGATACTTACTAGTCAGGTACATTCTTAGGCGTTTAATATGGGGTGTTGAGTCCATTTCGTTGAGCAAGGAGTAGTTCTTGTCTATTCCATATTATGCTTAAGGAACTTTATCTGTGCTCATTTCAATCTCTGGTTTGATGCAGCACCCCAACTCACCTTTCCCCTTAAGCAAGCATAAGTTGGTTTTCTAAATTTGAGACCCTGTTCTGTTTTGTAATCCAGTTCCTGTGTAGCCAAGTTTACATCCCGTGTATTAGTGATATCTTATGATGTTTCTTTTTCTGTGTGACTTATTTCAGTTAGAATCATCATACCTGAATCCACTCATTATGCTGCTACGGGCCTGATGACATAGATTTCATTGCTGAGTGATATTGCATTGTACGTATGTACCAGAACTTCTTTATCCATTTTTCACTTTCTGCGATATTGAACTTGTACCGTAAACGAGGTTCTTGTAAACAGAGCCGTCCCAAACTTTGGGGTGGCTGTGTCTTTTTGATTTTAATTTCCCTAAGCTATAGGACCATAAGTGGAAGTGCGCTAGGCTCTGTTGCTTTGTTTTTTAGATGTTTCAGGAAACACCATACACCTCTCCCGAGTGGCTGTTGGCAATTTACATCCCGCCCATCAGCATAACAAGGCTCCCAGTTCTCCATGGCCTGTCCTGCCTTTCTGGATTTTACACTTTTTTCAGATGTCCCTTTTGACCGGGGGGAAGTGAGACTTCATTGTAGTGCAGATTTCCTTTGCAAGCTTGCTTGGTTGGCCAAAAAGGGCGTATGCGTTTTTTCCTGAATATATTCAGGAAAAAACGCATACGCCCTTTTTGTCCAAGTGCATCATTGTGGACGTTCTGCCTCTTTTCCTATGCTTTAAATGCAAATCCAGTCTACCTCCTGAAATCGGTTTCCTGCAATTCTGCCCCGCTTTCAAGTCCTCTTGGCAGCCTTACTTCAGTATATTTTTGGACGATAGCTGTCTTTTATAACTCTGCAGGTTTGTGAATTACAGTGCCCCTGAGCTCCTTTCTTCAACTCGCTTTCTTGTGAGCTGGCCGCAACACCGCAGGATTGCTTCAGGCCCTAATCTGGTTCCGGCACGGCACGCTGAGTCTTTGGTTAATTCCTCTTCCTGGTGGGAAATGAGAGTTAAATTTGCCCGTCCAGACACCTCCAGCTAGTCTCTCATTGGTTCTCCCTATTCCTGTTCATCTTCCGCAGAAATTGCAAACTGGGCCAAACAGGAGGTTAAAGGCACTGACTCTCCAAGTCGGGAGAGTGTTAGTAAAGCGTCTGGAATGTTGCACCCGAGTACCAGGGGACGAGAACTGAGACATATTGGAACACGTCTCCCGATCACACGGTTGATCATACTCTGGGTTACACGTGCATGTTTTAGCTGAAGGAAGAATCCCTTAAACCTGGAGAGTTGAGACCCGTGGAATGGGTACCATGCAATATGACTTCAAAGGGTCTTCGTTTGCTCACCGAACCTCTCCAATCCTATCACTGCTGCGTTTATGCCCCTGTACACACGCTTGATTTTCTTTCAGAGACATAGCAATCCATAGGTTTTAAGATACTTACTAGTCAGGTACATTCTTAGGCGTTTAATATGGGGTGTTGTGTCCATTTCGTTGAGCAAGGAGTAGTTCTTGTCTATTCCATATTTGGCTTAAGGAACTTTATCTGTGCTCATTTCAATCTCTGGTTTGATGCAGCACCCCAACTCACCTTTCGCCTTAAGCAAGCATAAGTTGGTTTTCTACATTTGACACCCTGTTCTGTTTTGTAATCCAGTTCCTGTGTAGCCAAGTTTACATTCCGTGTATTAGTGATATCTTATGATGTTTCTTTTTCTGTGTGACTTATTTCAGTTAGAATCATCATACCTGAATCCACTAATTATGCTGCTACGGGCCTGATGACATAGATTTCATTGCTGAGTGATATTGCATTGTACGTAAGTACCACAACTTCTTTATCCATTTTTCACTTTCTGCGATATTGAACTTGTACCGTAAACGAGGTTCTTGTAAACAGAGCTGTCCCAAACTTTGGGGTGGCTGTGTCTTTTTGATTTTAATTTCCCTAAGCTATAGGACCATAAGTGGAAGTGCCCTAGGCTCTGTTGCTTTGTTTTTTAGATGTTTCAGGAAACACCATACACCTCTCAAGAGTGGCTCTTGGCAATTTACATCCCGCCCATCAGCATAACAAGGCTCCCAGTTCTCCATGGCCTGTCCTGCCTTTCTGGATTTTACACTTTTTTCAGATGGCCCTTTTGACCAGGGGGAAGTGAGACTTCATTGTAGTGCAAATTTCCTTTGCAAGCTTGCTTAGTTGGCAAAAAAGTGCGTATGCGTTTTTTCCTGAATATATTCAGGAAAAAACGCATACGCCCTTTTTGGCCAACTGCATCATTGTGGACGTTCTGCCTCTTTTCCTATGCTTTAAATGCAATTCCAGTCTACCTCCTGAAATCGGTTTCCTGAAATTCTGCCCCGCTTTCAAGTCCTCTTGGCAGCCTTACTTCAGTATATTTTTGGACGATAGCTGTCATTTATAACTCTGCAGGTTTGTGAATTACAGTGCCCCTGAGCTCCTTTCTTCAACTCGCTTTCTTGTGAGCTGGCCGCAACACCGCAGGATTGCTTCAGGCCCTAATCTGGTTCCGGCACGGCACGCTGAGCCTTTGGTTAATTCCTCTTCCTGGTGGGAAATGAGAGTTTAATTTGCCCGTCCAGACACCTCCAGCTAGTCTCTCATTGGTTCTCCCTATTCCTGTTCATCTTCCGCAGAAATTGCAAACTGGGCCAAACAGGAGGTTAAAGGCACTGACTCTCCACGTCGGGAGAGTGTTAGTAAAGCGTCTGGAATGTTGCACCCGAGTACCAGGGGACGAGAACTGAGACATATTGGAACACGTCTCCCGATCACACGGTTGATCATACTCTGTGTTACACGTGCATGTTTTACCTGAAGGCAGAATCCCTTAAACCTGGAGAGTTGAGACCCGTGGAATGGGTACCATGCAATATGACTTCAAAGGGTCTTCATTTGCTCACCGAACGTCTCCAATCCTATAACTGCTGCGTTTATGCCCCTGTACACATGCTTGATTTTCTTTCAGACACATAGCAATTCATAGGTTTTAAGATACTTACTAGTCAGGTACATTCTTAGGCGTTTAATATGGGGTGTTGAGTCCATTTCGTTGAGCAAGGAGTAGTTCTTGTCTATTCCATATTTGGCTTAAGGAACTTTATCTGTGCTCATTTCAATCTCTGGTTTGATGCAGCACCCCAACTCACCTTTCCCCTTAAGCAAGCATAAGTTGGTTTTCTAAATTTGAGACCCTGTTCTGTTTTGTAATCCAGTTCCTGTGTAGCCAAGTTTACATTCCGTGTATTAGTGATATCTTATGATGTTTCTTTTTCTGTGTGATTTATTTCAGTTAGAATCATCATACGTGAATCCACTCATTATGCTGCTACGGGCCTGATGACATAGATTTCATTGCTGAGTGATATTGCATTGTACGTAAGTACCACAACTTCTTTATCCATTTTTCACTTTCTGCGATATTGAACTTGTACCATAAACGAGGTTCTTGTAAACAGAGCCGTCCCAAACTTTGGGGTGGCTGTGTCTTTTTGATTTTAATTTCCCTAAGCTATAGGACCATAAGTGGAAGTGCCCTAGGCTCTGTTGCTTTGTTTTTTGGATGTTTCAGGAAACACCATACACCTCTCCCGAGTGGCTGTTGGCAATTTACATCCCGCCCATCAGCATAACTAGGCTCCCAGTTCTCCATGGCCTGTCCTGCCTTTCTGGATTTTACACTTTTTTCAGATGGCCCTTTTGACCGTGGGGAAGTGAGACTTCATTGTAGTGCAGATTTCCTTTGCAAGCTTGCTTGGTTGGCCAAAAAGGGCGTATGCGTTTTTCCCTGAATATATTCAGGAAAAAACACATACGCCCTTTTTGGCCAAGTGTATCATTGTGGACGTTCTGCCTCTTTTCCTATGCTTTACATGCAATTCCAGTCTACCTCCTGAAATCGGTTTCCTGCAATTCTGCCCCGCTTTCAACTCCTCTTGGCAGCCTTACTTCAATATGTTTTTGGAAGATAGCTGTCATTTATAACTCTGCAGGTTTGTGAATTACAGTGCCCCTGAGCTCCTTTCTTCAACTCGCTTTCTTGTGAGCTGGCCGCAACACCGCAGGATTGCTTCAGGCCGTAGTTTGGTTCCAGCACGGCATGCTGAGCCTTTGGTTAATTCCTCTTCCTGGTGGGAAATGAGAGTTAAATTTGCCCGTCCGGACACCACCACCTAGTCTCTCATTGGTTCTCCCTATTCCTGTTCATTTTCCACAGAAATTGCAAACTGGGCCAAACAGGAGGTTAAAGGCACTGACTCTCCAAGTGGGGAGAGTGTTAGTAAAGCGTCTGGAATGTTGCACCCGAGTACCAGGGGACGAAAACTGAGACACATTTGAACACGTTTCCCGATCACACGGTGGATCATACTCTGGGTTCCACATGCATGTTTTAGCTGAAGGAAGAATCCATTAAACCTGGAGAGTTGAGACCCATGGAATGGGTACCATGCAATATGACTTCAAAGGGTCTGCATTTGCTCACCGAACCTCAGCAATCCTATCACTGCTGCGTTTATGCCGCTGTACACACGCTTGATTCTCTTTCGGAGACATATAAATCCATAGGTTTTAAGATTCTTACTAGTCAGGTACATTCTTAGGCGTTTAATATGGAGTGTTGAGTCCACTTCATTGAGCAAGGAGTAGCTCTTGTCTATTACATATTTGGCTTATGGAACGGTATCTGTGCTCATTTCAATCTCTGGTTTTATGCAGCACCCCAACTCACCCGTCCCCTTAAGCAAGCATAAGTTGGTTTTCTACATTTGACACCCTGTTCTGTTTTGTAATTCAGTTCTTGTGTAGCCAAGTTTACATTCCGTGTATTAGTGATATCTTATGATGTTTCTTTTTCTGTGTGACTAATTTCACTTAGAATCATCGTACCTGAATCCACTCATTATGCTGCTACGGGCCTGTTGACATAGATTTCATTGCTGAGTGATATTGCATTGTACGTAAGTACCACAATTTCTTTATCCATTTTTCGTTTTCTGTGATATTCAACTTGTACCGTAAAGGAGGTTCTTGTAAACAGAGCCGTCCCAAACTTTGGGGTGGCTGTGTCTTTTTGATTTTAATTTCCCTAAGCTATAGGACCATAAGTGGAAGTGCCCTAGGCTCTGTTGCTTTGTTTTTTAGATGTTTCAGGAAACACCATACACCTCTCCCGAGTGGCTGTTGGCAATTTACATCCCGCCCATCAGCATAACAAGGCTCCCAGTTCTCCATGGCCTGTCCTGCCTTTCTGGATTTTACACTTTTTTCAGATGGCCCTTTTGACCGGGGGGAAGTGAGACTTCATTGTAGTGCAGATTTCCTTTGCAAGCTTGCTTGGTTGGCCAAAAAGGGCGTATGCGTTTTTCCCTGAATATATTCAGGAAAAAACGCATACGCCCTTTTTGGCCAAGTGTATCATTGTGGACGTTCTGCCTCTTTTCCTATGCTTTACATGCAATTCCAGTCTACCTCCTGAAATCGGTTTCCTGCAATTCTGCCCCCCTTTCAACTCCTCTTGGCAGCCTTACTTCAATATGTTTTTGGAAGATAGCTGTCATTTATAACTCTGCAGGTTTGTGAATTACAGTGCCCCTGAGCTCCTTTCTTCAACTCGCTTTCTTGTGAGCTGGCCGCAACACCGCAGGATTGCTTCAGGCCCTAGTTTGGTTCCGGCACGGCATGCTGAGCCTTTGGTTAATTCCTCTTCCTGGTGGGAAATGAGAGTTAAATTGGCCCGTCCGGACACCTCCACCTAATCTCTCATTGGTTCTCCCTATTCCTGTTCATCTTCCGCAGAAATTGCTAACTGGGCCAAACAGGAGGTTAAAGGCACTGACTCTCCAAGTGGGGAGAGTGTTAGTAAAGCGTCTGGAATGTTGCACCCGAGTACCAGGGGACGAAAACTGAGACACATTTGAACACGTTTTCCGACCACATGGTGGATCATACTCTGGGTTCCACATGCATGTTTTAGCTGAAGGAAGAATCCCTTAAACATGGAGAGTTGAGACCCATGGAATGGGTACCATGCAATATGACTTCAAAGGGTCTGCATTTGCTCACCGAACCTCACCATTCCTATCACTGCTGCGTTTATGCCGCTGTACACACACTTGATTCTCTTTCGGAGACATATAAATCCATAGGTTTTAAGATTCTTACTAGTAAGGTATATTCTTACTAGTCAGGTATATTCTTAGGCGTTTAATATGGGGTGTTGAGTCCACTTCGTTGAGCAAGGAGTAGCTCTTGTCTATTACATATTTGGCTTATGGAACGGTATCTGTGCTCATTTCAATCTCTGGTTTTATGCAGCACCCCAACTCACCTGTCCCCTTAAGCAAGCATAAGTTGGTTTTCTACATTTGACACCCTGTTCTGTTTTGTAATTCAGTTCTTGTGTAGCCAAGTTTACATTCCGTGTATTAGTGATATCTTATGATGTTTCTTTTTCTGTGTGACTAATTTCACTTAGAATCATCGTACCTGAATCCACTCATTATGCTGCTACGGGCCTGATGACATAGATTTCATTGCTGAGTGATATTGCATTGTACGTAAGTACCACAACTTCTTTATCCATTTTTCACTTTCTGCGATATTGAACTTGTACCGTAAACGAGGTTCTTGTAAACAGAGCCGTCCCAAACTTTGGGGTGGCTGTGTCTTTTTGATTTTAATTTCCCTAAGCTATAGGACCATAAGTGGAAGTGCCCTAGGCTCTGTTGCTTTGTTTTTTAGATGTTTCAGGAAACACCATACACCTCTCCCGAGTGGCTGTTGGCAATTTACATCCCGCCCATCAGCATAACAAGGCTCCCAGTTCTCCATGGCCTGTCCTGCCTTTCTGGATTTTACACTTTTTTCAGATGGCCCTTTTGACCGGGGGGAAGTGAGACTTCATTGTAGTGCAGATTTCCTTTGCAAGCTTCCTTGGTTGGCCAAAAAGGGTGTATGCGTTTTTTCCTTTTTGGCCAAGTGCATCATTGTGGACGTTCTGCCTCTTTTCCTATGCTTTAAATGCAATTCCAGTCTACCTCCTGAAATCGGTTTCCTGCAATTCTGCCCCGCTTTCAAGTCCTCTTGGCAGCCTTACTTCAGTATATTTTTGGACAATAGCTGTCATTTATAACTCTGCAGGTTTGTGAATTACAGTGCCCCTGAGCTCCTTTCTTCAACTCGCTTTCTTGTGAGCTGGCCGCAACACCGCAGGATTGCTTCAGGCCCTAATCTGGTTCCGGCACGGCACGCTGAGCCTTTGGTTAATTCCTCTTCCTGGTGGGAAATGAGAGTTTAATTTGCCCGTCCAGACACCTCCAGCTAGTCTCTCATTGGTTCTCCCTATTCCTGTTCATCTTCCGCAGAAATTGCAAACTGGGCCAAACAGGAGGTTAAAGGCACTGACTCTCCAAGTCGGGAGAGTGTTAGTAAAGCGTCTGGAATGTTGCACCCGAGTACCAGGGGACGAGAACTGAGACATATTGGAACACGTCTCCCGATCACACGGTTGATCATACTCTGGGTTCCACGTGCATGTTTTAGCTGAAGGAAGAATCCCTTAAACCTGGAGAGTTGAGACCCGTGGAATGGGTACCATGCAATATGACTTCAAAGGGTCTTCATTTGCTCACCGAACCTCTCCAATCCTATCACTGCTGCGTTTATGCCCCTGTACACACGCTTGATTTTCTTTCAGACACATAGCAATCCATAGGTTTTAAGATACTTACTAGTCAGGTACATTCTTAGGCGTTTAATATGGGCTGTTGAGTCCATTTCGTTGAGCAAGGAGTAGTTCTTGTCTATTCCATATTTGGCTTAAGGAACTTTATCTGTGCTCATTTCAATCTCTGGTTTGATGCAGCACCCCAACTCACCTTTCCCCTTAAGCAAGCATAAGTTGGTTTTCTAAATTTGAGACCCTGTTCTGTTTTGTAATCCAGTTCCTGTGTAGCCAAGTTTACATCCCGTGTATTAGTGATATCTTATGATGTTTCTTTTTCTGTGTGACTTATTTCAGTTAGAATCATCATACCTGAATCCACTCATTATGCTGCTACGGGCCTGATGACATAGATTTCATTGCTGAGTGATATTGCATTGTACGTAAGTACCACAACTTCTTTATCCATTTTTCACTTTCTGCGATATTGAACTTGTACCGTAAACGAGGTTCTTGTAAACAGAGCCGTCCCAAACTTTGGGGTGGCTGTGTCTTTTTGATTTTAATTTCCCTAAACTATAGGACCATAAGTGGAAGTGCGCTAGGCTCTGTTGCTTTGTTTTTTAGATGTTTCAGGAAACACCATACACCTCTCCCAAGTGGCTGTTGGCAATTTACATCCCGCCCATCAGCATAACAAGGCTCCCAGTTCTCCATGGCCTGTCCTGCCTTTCTGGATTTTACACTTTTTTCAGATGGCCCTTTTGACCGGGGGGAAGTGAGACTTCATTGTAGTGCAGATTTCCTTTGCAAGCTTGCTTGGTTGGCCAAAAAGGGCGTATGCGTTTTTTCCTGAATATATTCAGGAAAAAACGCATACGCCCTTTTTGGCCAAGTGCATCATTGTGGACGTTCTGCCTCTTTTCCTATGCTTTAAATGCAAATCCAGTCTACCTCCTGAAATCGGTTTCCTGCAATTCTGCCCCGCTTTCAAGTCCTCTTGGCAGCCTTACTTCAGTATATTTTTGGACGATAGCTGTCTTTTATAACTCTGCAGGTTTGTGAATTACAGTGCCCCTGAGCTCCTTTCTTCAACTCGCTTTCTTGTGAGCTGGCCGCAACACCGCAGGATTGCTTCAGGCCCTAATCTGGTTCCGGCACGGCACGCTGAGTCTTTGGTTAATTCCTCTTCCTGGTGGGAAATGAGAGTTAAATTTGCCCGTCCAGACACCTCCAGCTAGTCTCTCATTGGTTCTCCCTATTCCTGTTCATCTTCCGCAGAAATTGCAAACTGGGCCAAACAGGAGGTTAAAGGCACTGACTCTCCAAGTCGGGAGAGTGTTAGTAAAGCGTCTGGAATGTTGCACCCGAGTACCAGGGGACGAGAACTGAGACATATTGGAACACGTCTCCCGATCACACGGTTGATCATACTCTGGGTTACACGTGCATGTTTTAGCTGAAGGAAGAATCCCTTAAACCTGGAGAGTTGAGACCCGTGGAATGGGTACCATGCAATATGACTTCAAAGGGTCTTCGTTTGCTCACCGAACCTCTCCAATCCTATCACTGCTGCGTTTATGCCCCTGTACACATGCTTGATTTTCTTTCAGACACATAGCAATTCATAGGTTTTAAGATACTTACTAGTCAGGTACATTCTTAGGCGTTTAATATGGGGTGTTGAGTCCATTTCGTTGAGCAAGGAGTAGTTCTTGTCTATTCCATATTTGGCTTAAGGAACTTTATCTGTGCTCATTTCAATCTCTGCTTTGATGCAGCACCCCAACTCACCTTTCCCCTTAAGCAAGCATAAGTTGGTTTTCTAAATTTGAGACCCTGTTCTGTTTTGTAATCCAGTTCCTGTGTAGCCAAGTTTACATCCCGTGTATTAGTGATATCTTATGATGTTTCTTTTTCTGTGTGACTTATTTCAGTTAGAATCATCATACCTGAATCCACTCATTATGCTGCTACGGGCCTGATGACATAGATTTCATTGCTGAGTGATATTGCATTGTACGTAAGTACCACAACATCTTTATCCATTTTTCACTTTCTGCGATATTGAACTTGTACCGTAAACGAGGTTCTTGTAAACAGAGCCGTCCCAAACTTTGGGGTGGCTGTGTCTTTTTGATTTTAATTTCCCTAAGCTATAGGACCATAAGTGGAAGTGCCCTAGGCTCTGTTGCTTTGTTTTTTGGATGTTTCAGGAAACACCATACACCTCTCCCGAGTGGCTGTTGGCAATTTACATCCCGCCCATCAGCATAACTAGGCTCCCAGTTCTCCATGGCCTGTCCTGCCTTTCTGGATTTTACACTTTTTTCAGATGGCCCTTTTGACCGGGGGGAAGTGAGACTTCATTGTAGTGCAGATTTCCTTTGCAAGCTTGCTTGGTTGGCCAAAAAGGGCGTATGCGTTTTTCCCTGAATATATTCAGGAAAAAACGCATACGCCCTTTTTGGCCAAGCGTATCATTGTGGACGTTCTGCCTCTTTTCCTATGCTTTACATGCAATTCCAGTCTACCTCCTGAAATCGGTTTCCTGCAATTCTGCCCCGCTTTCAACTCCTCTTGGCAGCCTTACTTCAATATGTTTTTGGAAGATAGCTGTCATTTATAACTCTGCAGGTTTGTGAATTACAGTGCCCCTGAGCTCCTTTCTTCAACTCGCTTTCTTGTGAGCTGGCCGCAACACCGCAGGATTGCTTCTGGTCCTAGTGTGGTTCCGGCATGGCACGCTGATCCTTTGGTTAATTCCTCTTCCTGGTTGGAAATGAGAGTTAAATTTGCCCGTCTGGACACCTTCACCTAGTCTCTCATTGGTTCTCCCTATTCCTGTTCATTTTCCACAGAAATTGCAAACTGGGCCAAACAGGAGGTTAAAGGCACTGACTCTCCAAGTGGGGAGAGTGTTAGTAAAGCGTCTGGAATGTTGCACCCGAGTACCAGGAAACGAAAATTGAGACACATTTGAACACGTTTTCCAATCACATGGTGGATCATACTCTGGGTTCCACATGCATGTTTTAGCTGAAGGAAGAATCCCTTAAACAGGGAGAGTTGAGACCCATGGAATGGGTACCATGCAATATGACTTCAAAGGGTCTGCATTTGCTCACCGAACCTCAGCAATCCTATCACTGCTGCGTTTATGCCACTGTACACATGCTTGATTCTCTTTCGGAGACATATAAATCCATAGGTTTTAAGATTCTTACTAGTCAGGTAGATTCTTACTAGTCAGGTATATTCTTAGGCGTTTAATATGGGGTGTTGAGTCCACTTCGTTGAGCAAGGAGTAGCTCTTGTCTATTACATATTTGGCTTATGGAACGGTATCTGTGCTAATTTCAATCTCTGGTTTTATGCAGCACCCCAACTCACCCGTCCCCTTCAGCAAGCATAAGTTGGTTTTCTACATTTGACACCCTGTTCTGTTTTGTAATTCAGTTCTTGTGTAGCCAAGTTTACATTCCGTGTATTAGTGATATCTTATGATGTTTCTTTTTCTGTGTGACTAATTTCACTTAGAATCATCGTACCTGAATCCACTCATTATGCTGCTATGGGCCTGATGACATAGATTTCATTGCTGAGTGATATTGCATTGTACATAAGTACCACAACTTCTTTATCCATTTTTCGCTTTCTGTGATATTGAACTTGTTCGGTAAACGAGGTTCTTGTAAACAGAGCCGTCCCAAACTTTGGGGTGGCTGTGTCTTTTTGATTTTAATTTCCCTAAGCTATAGGACCATAAGTGGAAGTGCCCTAGGCTCTGTTGCTTTGTTTTTTGGATGTTTCAGGAAACACCATACACTTCTCCAGAGTGGCTGCTGGCAGTTTACATCCCGCCCATCAGCATAACAAGGCTCCCAGTTCTCCATGGCCTGTCCTGCCTTTCTGGATTTTACACTTTTTTCAGATGGCCCTTTTGACCGGGGGGCAGTGAGACTTCATTGTAGTGCAGATTTCCTTTGCAAGCTTGCTTGGTTGGCCAAAAAGGGCGTATGCGTTTTTTCCTGAATATATTCAGGAAAAAACGCATACGCCCTTTTTGGCCAAGTGCATCATTGTGGACGTTCTGCCTCTTTTCCTATGCTTTAAATGCAATTCCAGTCTACCTCCTGAAATCGGTTTCCTGCAATTCTGCCCCGCTTTCAAGTCCTCTTGGCAGCCTTACTTCAGTATATTTTTGGACGATAGCTATCATTTATAACTCTGCAGGTTTGTGAATTACAGTGCCACTGAGCTCCTTTCTTCAACTCGCTTTCTTGTGAGCTGGCCGCAACACCGCAGGATTGCTTCAGGCCCTAATCTGGTTCCGGCACGGCACGCTGAGCCTTTGGTTAATTCCTCTTCCTGGTGGGAAATGAGAGTTAAATTTGCCCGTCCAGACACCTCCACCTAGTCTCTCATTGGTTCTCCCTATTCCTGTTCACCTTCCTCAGAAATTGCAAATGGGCCAAACAGGAGGTTAAAGGCACTGACTCTCCAAGTCGGGAGAGTGTTAGTAAAGCGTGTGGAATGTTGCACCCGAGTACCAGGGGACGAGAACTGAGACATATTGGAACACGTCTCCCGATCACACGGTTGATCATACTCTGGGTTCCACGTGCATGTTTTACCTGAAGGCAGAATCCCTTAAACCTGGAGAGTTGAGACCCGTGGAATGGGTACCATGCAATATGACTTCAAAGGGTCTTCATTTGCTCACCGAACGTCTCCAATCCTATCACTGCTGCGTTTATGCCCCTGTACACACGCTTGATTTTCTTTCAGACACATAGCAATCCATAGGTTTTAAGATACTTACTAGTCAGGTACATTCTTAGGCGTTTAATATGGGGTGTTGAGTCCATTTCGTTGAGCAAGGAGTAGTTCTTGTCTATTCCATATTTGGCTTAAGGAACTTTATCTGTGCTCATTTCAATCTCTGGTTTGATGCAGCACCCCAACTCACCTTTCCCCTTAAGCAAGCATAAGTTGGTTTTCTACATTTGACACCCTGTTCTGTTTTGTAATCCAGTTCCTGTGTAGCCAAGTTTACATTCCGTGTATTAGTGATATCTTATGATGTTTCTTTTTCTGTGTGACTTATTTCAGTTAGAATCATCATACCTGAATCCACTCATTATGCTGCTACGGGCCTGATGACATAGATTTCATTGCTGAGTGATATTGCATTGTACGTAAGTACCACAACTTCTTTATCCATTTTTCACTTTCTGCGATATTGAACTTGTACCGTAAACGAGGTTCTTGTAAACAGAGCTGTCCCAAACTTTGGGGTGGCTGTGTCTTTTTGATTTTAATTTCCCTAAGCTATAGGACCATAAGTGGAAGTGCCCTAGGCTCTGTTGCTTTGTTTTTTAGATGTTTCAGGAAACACCATACACCTCTCCAGAGTGGCTGTTGGCAATTTACATCCCGCCCATCAGCATAACAAGGCTCCCAGTTCTCCATGGCCTGTCCTGCCTTTCTGGATTTTACACTTTTTTCAGATGGCCCTTTTGACCGGGGGGAAGTGAGACTTCATTGTAGTGCAGATTTCCTTTGCAAGCTTGCTTGGTTGGCCAAAAAGGGCGTATGCGTTTTTTCCTGAATATATTCAGGAAAAAACGCATACGCCCTTTTTGTCCAAGTGCATCATTGTGGACGTTCTGCCTCTTTTCCTATGCTTTAAATGCAAATCCAGTCTACCTCCTGAAATCGGTTTCCTGCAATTCTGCCCCGCTTTCAAGTCCTCTTGGCAGCCTTACTTCAGTATATTTTTGGACGATAGCTGTCTTTTATAACTCTGCAGGTTTGTGAATTACAGTGCCCCTGAGCTCCTTTCTTCAACTCGCTTTCTTGTGAGCTGGCCGCAACACCGCAGGATTGCTTCAGGCCCTAATCTGGTTCCGGCACGGCACGCTGAGTCTTTGGTTAATTCCTCTTCCTGGTGGGAAATGAGAGTTAAATTTGCCCGTCCAGACACCTCCAGCTAGTCTCTCATTGGTTCTCCCTATTCCTGTTCATCTTCCGCAGAAATTGCAAACTGGGCCAAACAGGAGGTTAAAGGCACTGACTCTCCAAGTCGGGAGAGTGTTAGTAAAGCGTCTGGAATGTTGCACCCGAGTACCAGGGGACGAGAACTGAGACATATTGGAACACGTCTCCCGATCACACGGTTGATCATACTCTGGGTTACACGTGCATGTTTTACCTGAAGGCAGAATCCCTTAAACCTGGAGAGTTGAGACCCGTGGAATGGGTACCATGCAATATGACTTCAAAGGGTCTTCGTTTGCTCACCGAACCTCTCCAATCCTATCACTGCTGCGTTTATGCCCCTGTACACACGCTTGATTTTCTTTCAGAGACATAGCAATCCATAGGTTTTAAGATACTTACTAGTCAGGTACATTCTTAGGCGTTTAATATGGGGTCGTGTGTCCATTTCGTTGAGCAAGGAGTAGTTCTTGTCTATTCCATATTTGGCTTAAGGAACTTTATCTGTGCTCATTTCAATCTCTGGTTTGATGCAGCACTCCAACTCACCTTTCGCCTTAAGCAAGCATAAGTTGGTTTTCTACATTTGACACCCTGTTCTGTTTTGTAATCCAGTTCCTGTGTAGCCAAGTTTACATTCCGTGTATTAGTGATATCTTATGATGTTTCTTTTTCTGTGTGACTTATTTCAGTTAGAATCATCATACCTGAATCCACTAATTATGCTGCTACGGTCCTGATGACATAGATTTCATTGCTGAGTGATATTGCATTGTACGTAAGTACCACAACTTCTTTATCCATTTTTCACTTTCTGCGATATTGAACTTGTACCGTAAACGAGGTTCTTGTAAACAGAGCTGTCCCAAACTTTGGGGTGGCTGTGTCTTTTTGATTTTAATTTCCCTAAGCTATAGGACCATAAGTGGAAGTGCCCTAGGCTCTGTTGCTTTGTTTTTTAGATGTTTCAGGAAACACCATACACCTCTCAAGAGTGGCTCTTGGCAATTTACATCCCGCCCATCAGCATAACAAGGCTCCCAGTTCTCCATGGCCTGTCCTGCCTTTCTGGATTTTACACTTTTTTCAGATGGCCCTTTTGACCGGGGGGAAGTGAGACTTCATTGTAGTGCAAATTTCCTTTGCAAGCTTGCTTAGTTGGCAAAAAAGTGCGTATGCGTTTTTTCCTGAATATATTCAGGAAAAAACGCATACGCCCTTTTTGGCCAACTGCATCATTGTGGACGTTCTGCCTCTTTTCCTATGCTTTAAATGCAATTCCAGTCTACCTCCTGAAATCGGTTTCCTGCAATTCTGCCCCGCTTTCAAGTCCTCTTGGCAGCCTTACTTCAGTATATTTTTGGACGATAGCTGTCATTTATAACTCTGCAGGTTTGTGAATTACAGTGCCCCTGAGCTCCTTTCTTCAACTCGCTTTCTTGTGAGCTGGCCGCAACACCGCAGGATTGCTTCAGGCCCTAGTTTGGTTCCGGCACGGCATGCTGAGCCTTTGGTTAATTCCTCTTCCTGGTGGGAAATGAGAGTTAAATTGGCCCGTCCGGACACCTCCACCTAATCTCTCATTGGTTCTCCCTATTCCTGTTCATCTTCCGCAGAAATTGCTAACTGGGCCAAACAGGAGGTTAAAGGCACTGACTCTCCAAGTGGGGAGAGTGTTAGTAAAGCGTCTGGAATGTTGCACCCGAGTACCAGGGGACGAAAACTGAGACACATTTGAACACGTTTTCCGACCACATGGTGGATCATACTCTGGGTTCCACATGCATGTTTTAGCTGAAGGAAGAATCCCTTAAACATGGAGAGTTGAGACCCATGGAATGGGTACCATGCAATATGACTTCAAAGGGTCTGCATTTGCTCACCGAACCTCACCATTCCTATCACTGCTGCGTTTATGCCGCTGTACACACACTTGATTCTCTTTCGGAGACATATAAATCCATAGGTTTTAAGATTCTTACTAGTAAGGTAGATTCTTACTAGTCAGGTATATTCTTAGGCGTTTAATATGGGGTGTTGAGTCCACTTCGTTGAGCAAGGAGTAGCTCTTGTCTATTACATATTTGGCTTATGGAACGGTATCTGTGCTCATTTCAATCTCTGGTTTTATGCAGCACCCCAACTCACCCGTCCCCTTAAGCAAGCATAAGTTGGTTTTCTACATTTGACACCCTGTTCTGTTTTGTAATTCAGTTCTTGTGTAGCCAAGTTTACATTCCGTGTATTAGTGATATCTTATGATGTTTCTTTTTCTGTGTGACTAATTTCACTTAGAATCATCGTACCTGAATCCACTCATTATGCTGCTACGGGCCTGATGACATAGATTTCATTGCTGAGTGATATTGCATTGTACGTAAGTACCACAACTTCTTTATCCATTTTTCACTTTCTGCGATATTGAACTTGTACCGTAAACGAGGTTCTTGTAAACAGAGCCGTCGCAAACTTTGGGGTGGCTGTGTCTTTTTGATTTTAATTTCCCTAAGCTATAGGACCATAAGTGGAAGTGCCCTAGGCTCTGTTGCTTTGTTTTTTAGATGTTTCAGGAAACACCATACACCTCTCCCGAGTGGCTGTTGGCAATTTACATCCCGCCCATCAGCATAACAAGGCTCCCAGTTCTCCATGGCCTGTCCTGCCTTTCTGGATTTTACACTTTTTTCAGATGGCCCTTTTGACCGGGGGGGAAGTGAGACTTCATTGTAGTGCAGATTTCCTTTGCAAGCTTGCTTGGTTGGCCAAAAAGGGCGTATGCGTTTTTTCCTGAATATATTCAGGAAAAAACGCATACGCCCTTTTTGGCCAAGTGCATCATTGTGGACGTTCTGCCTCTTTTCCTATGCTTTAAATGCAATTCCAGTCTACCTCCTGAAATCGGTTTCCTGCAATTCTGCCCCGCTTTCAAGTCCTCTTGGCAGCCTTACTTCAGTATATTTTTGGACGATAGCTGTCATTTATAACTCTGCAGGTTTGTGAATTACAGTGCCCCTGAGCTCCTTTCTTCAACTCGCTTTCTTGTGAGCTGGCCGCAACACCGCAGGATTGCTTCAGGCCCTAATCTGGTTCCGGCACGGCACGCTGAGCCTTTGGTTAATTCCTCTTCCTGGTGGGAAATGAGAGTTAAATTTGCCCGTCCAGACACCTCCAGCTAGTCTCTCATTGGTTCTCCCTATTCCTGTTCATCTTCCGCAGAAATTGCAAACTGGGCCAAACAGGAGGTTAAAGGCACTGACTCTCCAAGTCGGGAGAGTGTTAGTAAAGCGTGTGGAATGTTGCACCCGAGTACCAGGGGACGAGAACTGAGACATATTGGAACACGTCTCCCGATCACACGGTTGATCATACTCTGGGTTCCACGTGCATGTTTTACCTGAAGGCAGAATCCCTTAAACCTGGAGAGTTGAGACCCGTGGAATGGGTACCATGCAATATGACTTCAAAGGGTCTTCATTTGCTCACCGAACGTCTCCAATCCTATCACTGCTGCGTTTATGCCCCTGTACACACGCTTGATTTTCTTTCAGACACATAGCAATCCATAGGTTTTAAGATACTTACTAGTCAGGTACATTCTTAGGCGTTTAATATGGGGTGTTGAGTCCATTTCGTTGAGCAAGGAGTAGTTCTTGTCTATTCCATATTTGGCTTAAGGAACTTTATCTGTGCTCATTTCAATCTCTGGTTTGATGCAGCACCCCAACTCACCTTTCCCCTTAAGCAAGCATAAGTTGGTTTTCTACATTTGACACCCTGTTCTGTTTTGTAATCCAGTTCCTGTGTAGCCAAGTTTACATTCCGTGTATTAGTGATATCTTATGATGTTTCTTTTTCTGTGTGACTTATTTCAGTTAG
Source organism: Leucopleurus acutus (assembly GCF_964270905.1). Classification (NCBI taxonomy): domain Eukaryota; kingdom Metazoa; phylum Chordata; class Mammalia; order Artiodactyla; family Delphinidae; genus Leucopleurus; species Leucopleurus acutus. The sequence goes on along the minus strand of NW_028139136.1, from coordinate 257,976 downwards.
AATCATCATACCTGAATCCACTCATTATGCTGCTACGGGCCTGATGACATAGATTTCATTGCTGAGTGATATTGCATTGTACGTAAGTACCACAACTTCTTTATCCATTTTTCACTTTCTGCGATATTGAACTTGTACCGTAAACGAGGTTCTTGTAAACAGAGCTGTCCCAAACTTTGGGGTGGCTGTGTCTTTTTGATTTTAATTTCCCTAAGCTATAGGACCATAAGTGGAAGTGCCCTAGGCTCTGTTGCTTTGTTTTTTAGATGTTTCAGGAAACACCATACACCTCTCCAGAGTGGCTCTTGGCAATTTACATCCCGCCCATCAGCATAACAAGGCTCCCAGTTCTCCATGGCCTGTCCTGCCTTTCTGGATTTTACACTTTTTTCAGATGGCCCTTTTGACCGGGGGGAAGTGAGACTTCATTGTAGTGCAGATTTCCTTTGCAAGCTTGCTTGGTTGGCCAAAAAGGGCGTATGCGTTTTTTCCTGAATATATTCAGGAAAAAACGCATACGCCCTTTTTGTCCAAGTGCATCATTGTGGACGTTCTGCCTCTTTTCCTATGCTTTAAATGCAAATCCAGTCTACCTCCTGAAATCGGTTTCCTGCAATTCTGCCCCGCTTTCAAGTCCTCTTGGCAGCCTTACTTCAGTATATTTTTGGACGATAGCTGTCTTTTATAACTCTGCAGGTTTGTGAATTACAGTGCCCCTGAGCTCCTTTCTTCAACTCGCTTTCTTGTGAGCTGGCCGCAACACCGCAGGATTGCTTCAGGCCCTAATCTGGTTCCGGCACGGCACGCTGAGTCTTTGGTTAATTCCTCTTCCTGGTGGGAAATGAGAGTTAAATTTGCCCGTCCAGACACCTCCAGCTAGTCTCTCATTGGTTCTCCCTATTCCTGTTCATCTTCCGCAGAAATTGCAAACTGGGCCAAACAGGAGGTTAAAGGCACTGACTCTCCAAGTCGGGAGAGTGTTAGTAAAGCGTCTGGAATGTTGCACCCGAGTACCAGGGGACGAGAACTGAGACATATTGGAACACGTCTCCCGATCACACGGTTGATCATACTCTGGGTTACACGTGCATGTTTTACCTGAAGGCAGAATCCCTTAAACCTGGAGAGTTGAGACCCGTGGAATGGGTACCATGCAATATGACTTCAAAGGGTCTTCGTTTGCTCACCGAACCTCTCCAATCCTATCACTGCTGCGTTTATGCCCCTGTACACACGCTTGATTTTCTTTCAGAGACATAGCAATCCATAGGTTTTAAGATACTTACTAGTCAGGTACATTCTTAGGCGTTTAATATGGGGTCGTGTGTCCATTTCGTTGAGCAAGGAGTAGTTCTTGTCTATTCCATATTTGGCTTAAGGAACTTTATCTGTGCTCATTTCAATCTCTGGTTTGATGCAGCACCCCAACTCACCTTTCGCCTTAAGCAAGCATAAGTTGGTTTTCTACATTTGACACCCTGTTCTGTTTTGTAATCCAGTTCCTGTGTAGCCAAGTTTACATTCCGTGTATTAGTGATATCTTATGATGTTTCTTTTTCTGTGTGACTTATTTCAGTTAGAATCATCATACCTGAATCCACTAATTATGCTGCTACGGTCCTGATGACATAGATTTCATTGCTGAGTGATATTGCATTGTACGTAAGTACCACAACTTCTTTATCCATTTTTCACTTTCTGCGATATTGAACTTGTACCGTAAACGAGGTTCTTGTAAACAGAGCTGTCCCAAACTTTGGGGTGGCTGTGTCTTTTTGATTTTAATTTCCCTAAGCTATAGGACCATAAGTGGAAGTGCCCTAGGCTCTGTTGCTTTGTTTTTTAGATGTTTCAGGAAACACCATACACCTCTCAAGAGTGGCTCTTGGCAATTTACATCCCGCCCATCAGCATAACAAGGCTCCCAGTTCTCCATGGCCTGTCCTGCCTTTCTGGATTTTACACTTTTTTCAGATGGCCCTTTTGACCGGGGGGAAGTGAGACTTCATTGTAGTGCAAATTTCCTTTGCAAGCTTGCTTAGTTGGCAAAAAAGTGCGTATGCGTTTTTTCCTGAATATATTCAGGAAAAAACGCATACGCCCTTTTTGGCCAACTGCATCATTGTGGACGTTCTGCCTCTTTTCCTATGCTTTAAATGCAATTCCAGTCTACCTCCTGAAATCGGTTTCCTGCAATTCTGCCCCGCTTTCAAGTCCTCTTGGCAGCCTTACTTCAGTATATTTTTGGACGATAGCTGTCATTTATAACTCTGCAGGTTTGTGAATTACAGTGCCCCTGAGCTCCTTTCTTCAACTCGCTTTCTTGTGAGCTGGCCGCAACACCGCAGGATTGCTTCAGGCCCTAGTTTGGTTCCGGCACGGCATGCTGAGCCTTTGGTTAATTCCTCTTCCTGGTGGGAAATGAGAGTTAAATTGGCCCGTCCGGACACCTCCACCTAATCTCTCATTGGTTCTCCCTATTCCTGTTCATCTTCCGCAGAAATTGCTAACTGGGCCAAACAGGAGGTTAAAGGCACTGACTCTCCAAGTGGGGAGAGTGTTAGTAAAGCGTCTGGAATGTTGCACCCGAGTACCAGGGGACGAAAACTGAGACACATTTGAACACGTTTTCCGACCACATGGTGGATCATACTCTGGGTTCCACATGCATGTTTTAGCTGAAGGAAGAATCCCTTAAACATGGAGAGTTGAGACCCATGGAATGGGTACCATGCAATATGACTTCAAAGGGTCTGCATTTGCTCACCGAACCTCACCATTCCTATCACTGCTGCGTTTATGCCGCTGTACACACACTTGATTCTCTTTCGGAGACATATAAATCCATAGGTTTTAAGATTCTTACTAGTAAGGTAGATTCTTACTAGTCAGGTATATTCTTAGGCGTTTAATATGGGGTGTTGAGTCCACTTCGTTGAGCAAGGAGTAGCTCTTGTCTATTACATATTTGGCTTATGGAACGGTATCTGTGCTCATTTCAATCTCTGGTTTTATGCAGCACCCCAACTCACCCGTCCCCTTAAGCAAGCATAAGTTGGTTTTCTAAATTTGACACCCTGTTCTGTTTTGTAATTCAGTTCTTGTGTAGCCAAGTTTACATTCCGTGTATTAGTGATATCTTATGATGTTTCTTTTTCTGTGTGACTAATTTCACTTAGAATCATCGTACCTGAATCCACTCATTATGCTGCTACGGGCCTGATGACATAGATTTCATTGCTGAGTGATATTGCATTGTACGTAAGTACCACAACTTCTTTATCCATTTTTCACTTTCTGCGATATTGAACTTGTACCGTAAACGAGGTTCTTGTAAACAGAGCCGTCGCAAACTTTGGGGTGGCTGTGTCTTTTTGATTTTAATTTCCCTAAGCTATAGGACCATAAGTGGAAGTGCCCTAGGCTCTGTTGCTTTGTTTTTTAGATGTTTCAGGAAACACCATACACCTCTCCCGAGTGGCTGTTGGCAATTTACATCCCGCCCATCAGCATAACAAGGCTCCCAGTTCTCCATGGCCTGTCCTGCCTTTCTGGATTTTACACTTTTTTCAGATGGCCCTTTTGACCGGGGGGGAAGTGAGACTTCATTGTAGTGCAGATTTCCTTTGCAAGCTTGCTTGGTTGGCCAAAAAGGGCGTATGCGTTTTTTCCTGAATATATTCAGGAAAAAACGCATACGCCCTTTTTGGCCAAGTGCATCATTGTGGACGTTCTGCCTCTTTTCCTATGCTTTAAATGCAATTCCAGTCTACCTCCTGAAATCGGTTTCCTGCAATTCTGCCCCGCTTTCAAGTCCTCTTGGCAGCCTTACTTCAGTATATTTTTGGACGATAGCTGTCATTTATAACTCTGCAGGTTTGTGAATTACAGTGCCCCTGAGCTCCTTTCTTCAACTCGCTTTCTTGTGAGCTGGCCGCAACACCGCAGGATTGCTTCAGGCCCTAATCTGGTTCCGGCACGGCACGCTGAGCCTTTGGTTAATTCCTCTTCCTGGTGGGAAATGAGAGTTTAATTTGCCCGTCCAGACACCTCCAGCTAGTCTCTCATTGGTTCTCCCTATTCCTGTTCATCTTCCGCAGAAATTGCAAACTGGGCCAAACAGGAGGTTAAAGGCACTGACTCTCCAAGTCGGGAGAGTGTTAGTAAAGCGTCTGGAATGTTGCACCCGAGTACCAGGGGACGAGAACTGAGACATATTGGAACACGTCTCCCGATCACACGGTTGATCATACTCTGGGTTCCACGTGCATGTTTTAGCTGAAGGAAGAATCCCTTAAACCTGGAGAGTTGAGACCCGTGGAATGGGTACCATGCAATATGACTTCAAAGGGTCTTCATTTGCTCACCGAACCTCTCCAATCCTATCACTGCTGCGTTTATGCCCCTGTACACACGCTTGATTTTCTTTCAGACACATAGCAATCCATAGGTTTTAAGATACTTACTAGTCAGGTACATTCTTAGGCGTTTAATATGGGGTGTTGAGTCCATTTCGTTGAGCAAGGAGTAGTTCTTGTCTATTCCATATTTGGCTTAAGGAACTTTATCTGTGCTCATTTCAATCTCTGGTTTGATGCAGCACCCCAACTCACCTTTCCCCTTAAGCAAGCATAAGTTGGTTTTCTAAATTTGAGACCCTGTTCTGTTTTGTAATCCAGTTCCTGTGTAGCCAAGTTTACATCCCGTGTATTAGTGATATCTTATGATGTTTCTTTTTCTGTGTGACTTATTTCAGTTAGAATCATCATACCTGAATCCACTCATTATGCTGCTACGGGCCTGATGACATAGATTTCATTGCTGAGTGATATTGCATTGTACGTAAGTACCACAACTTCTTTATCCATTTTTCACTTTCTGCGATATTGAACTTGTACCGTAAATGAGGTTCTTGTAAACAGAGCCGTCCCAAACTTTGGGGTGGCTGTGTCTTTTTGATTTTAATTTCCCTAAGCTATAGGACCATAAGTGGAAGTGCCCTAGGCTCTGTTGCTTTGTTTTTTAGATGTTTCAGGAAACACCATACACCTCTCCCGAGTGGCTCTTGGCAATTTCCATCCCGCCCATCAGCATAACAAGGCTCCCAGTTCTCCATGGCCTGTCCTGCCTTTCTGGATTTTACACTTTTTTCAGATGGCCCTTTTGACCGGGGGGAAGTGAGACTTCATTGTAGTGAAGATTTCCTTTGCAAGCTTGCTTGGTTGGCCAAAAAGGGCGTATGCGTTTTTTCCTGAATATATATTTCCTGAATATATATTCAGGAAAAAACGCATACGCCCTTTTTGTCCAAGTGCATCATTGTGGACGTTCTGCCTCTTTTCCTATGCTTTACATGCAATTCCAGTCTACCTCCTGAAATCGGTTTCCTGCAATTCTGCCCTGCTTTCAACTCCTCTTGGCATCCTAATTCAATATATTTTTGGAAGATAGCTGTCATTTATAACTCTGCAGGTTTGTGAATTACAGTGCCCCTGAGCTCCTTTCTTCAACTCGCTTTCTTGTGAGCTGGCCGCAACACCGCAGGATTGCTTCAGGCCCTAGTTTGGTTCCGGCACGGCATGCTGAGCCTTTGGTTAATTCCTCTTCCTGGTGGGAAATGAGAGTTAAATTGGCCCGTCCGGACACCTCCACCTAATCTCTCATTGGTTCTCCCTATTCCTGTTCATCTTCCGCAGAAATTGCTAACTGGGCCAAACAGGAGGTTAAAGGCACTGACTCTCCAAGTGGGGAGAGTGTTAGTAAAGCGTCTGGAATGTTGCACCCGAGTACCAGGGGACGAAAACTGAGACACATTTGAACACGTTTTCCGACCACATGGTGGATCATACTCTGGGTTCCACATGCATGTTTTAGCTGAAGGAAGAATCCCTTAAACATGGAGAGTTGAGACCCATGGAATGGGTACCATGCAATATGACTTCAAAGGGTCTGCATTTGCTCACCGAACCTCACCATTCCTATCACTGCTGCGTTTATGCCGCTGTACACACACTTGATTCTCTTTCGGAGACATATAAATCCATAGGTTTTAAGATTCTTACTAGTAAGGTAGATTCTTACTAGTCAGGTATATTCTTAGGCGTTTAATATGGGGTGTTGAGTCCACTTCGTTGAGCAAGGAGTAGCTCTTGTCTATTACATATTTGGCTTATGGAACGGTATCTGTGCTCATTTCAATCTCTGGTTTTATGCAGCACCCCAACTCACCCGTCCCCTTAAGCAAGCATAAGTTGGTTTTCTACATTTGACACCCTGTTCTGTTTTGTAATTCAGTTCTTGTGTAGCCAAGTTTACATTCCGTGTATTAGTGATATCTTATGATGTTTCTTTTTCTGTGTGACTAATTTCACTTAGAATCATCGTACCTGAATCCACTCATTATGCTGCTACGGGCCTGATGACATAGATTTCATTGCTGAGTGATATTGCATTGTACGTAAGTACCACAACTTCTTTATCCATTTTTCACTTTCTGCGATATTGAACTTGTACCGTAAACGAGGTTCTTGTAAACAGAGCCGTCCCAAACTTTGGGGTGGCTGTGTCTTTTTGATTTTAATTTCCCTAAGCTATAGGACCATAAGTGGAAGTGCCCTAGGCTCTGTTGCTTTGTTTTTTAGATGTTTCAGGAAACACCATACACCTCTCCCGAGTGGCTGTTGACAATTTACATCCCGCCCATCAGCATAACAAGGCTCCCAGTTCTCCATGGCCTGTCCTGCCTTTCTGGATTTTACACTTTTTTCAGATGGCCCTTTTGACCGGGGGGAAGTGAGACTTCATTGTAGTGCAGATTTCCTTTGCAAGCTTGCTTGGTTGGCCAAAAAGGGCGTATGCGTTTTTTCCTGAATATATTCAGGAAAAAACGCATACGCCCTTTTTGGCCAAGTGCATCATTGTGGACGTTCTGCCTCTTTTCCTATGCTTTAAATGCAATTCCAGTCTACCTCCTGAAATCGGTTTCCTGCAATTCTGCCCCGCTTTCAAGTCCTCTTGGCAGCCTTACTTCAGTATATTTTTGGACGATAGCTGTCATTTATAACTCTGCAGGTTTGTGAATTACAGTGCCCCTGAGCTCCTTTCTTCAACTCGCTTTCTTGTGAGCTGGCCGCAACACCGCAGGATTGCTTCAGGCCCTAATCTGGTTCCGGCACGGCACGCTGAGCCTTTGGTTAATTCCTCTTCCTGGTGGGAAATGAGAGTTTAATTTGCCCGTCCAGACACCTCCAGCTAGTCTCTCATTGGTTCTCCCTATTCCTGTTCATCTTCCGCAGAAATTGCAAACTGGGCCAAACAGGAGGTTAAAGGCACTGACTCTCCAAGTCGGGAGAGTGTTAGTAAAGCGTCTGGAATGTTGCACCCGAGTACCAGGGGACGAGAACTGAGACATATTGGAACATGTCTCCCGATCACACGGTTGATCATACTCTGGGTTCCACGTGCATGTTTTACCTGAAGGCAGAATCCCTTAAACCTGGAGAGTTGAGACCCGTGGAATGGGTACCATGCAATATGACTTCAAAGGGTCTTCATTTGCTCACCGAACCTCTCCAATCTTATCACTGCTGCGTTTATGCCCCTGTACACACGCTTGATTTTCTTTCAGAGACATAGCAATTCATAGGTTTTAAGATACTTACTAGTCAGGTACATTCTTAGGCGTTTAATATGGGGTGTTGAGTCCATTTCGTTGAGCAAGGAGTAGTTCTTGTCTATTCCATATTTGGCTTACGGAACTTTATCTGTGTTCATTTAAATCTCTGGTTTTATGCAGCACCCCAACTCACCTTTCCCCTTAAGCAAGCATAAGTTGGTTTTCTAAATTTGAGACCCTGTTCTGTTTTGTAATCCAGTTCCTGTGTAGCCAAGTTTACATCCCGTGTATTAGTGATATCTTATGATGTTTCTTTTTCTGTGTGACTTATTTCAGTTAGAATCATCATACCTGAATCCACTCATTATGCTGCTACGGGCCTGATGACATAGATTTCATTGCTGAGTGATATTGCATTGTACGTAAGTACCACAACTTCTTTATCCATTTTTCACTTTCTGCGATATTGAACTTGTACCGTAAACGAGGTTCTTGTAAACAGAGCCGTCCCAAACTTTGGGGTGGCTGTGTCTTTTTGATTTTAATTTCCCTAAGCTATAGGACCATAAGTGGAAGTGCCCTAGGCTCTGTTGCTTTGTTTTTTAGATGTTTCAGCAAACACCATACACCTCTCCCGAGTGGCTCTTGGCAATTTACATCCCGCCCATCAGCATAACAAGGCTCCCAGTTCTCCATGGCCTGTCCTGCCTTTCTGGATTTTACACTTTTTTCAGATGGCCCTTTTGACCGGGGGGAAGTGAGACTTCATTGTAGTGAAGATTTCCTTTGCAAGCTTGCTTGGTTGGCCAAAAAGGGCGTATGCGTTTTTTCCTGAATATATTCAGGAAAAAACGCATACGCCCTTTTTGGCCAAGTGCATCATTGTGGACGTTCTGCCTCTTTTCCTATGCTTTAAATGCAATTCCAGTCTACCTCCTGAAATCGGTTTCCTGCAATTCTGCCCCGCTTTCAAGTCCTCTTGGCAGCCTTACTTCAGTATATTTTTGGACGATAGCTGTCATTTATAACTCTGCAGGTTTGTGAATTACAGTGCCCCTGAGCTCCTTTCTTCAACTCGCTTTCTTGTGAGCTGGCCGCAACACCGCAGGATTGCTTCAGGCCCTAATCTGGTTCCGGCACGGCACGCTGAGCCTTTGGTTAATTCCTCTTCCTGGTGGGAAATGAGAGTTAAATTTGCCCGTCCAGACACCTCCAGCTAGTCTCTCATTGGTTCTCCCTATTCCTGTTCATCTTCCGCAGAAATTGCAAACTGGGCCAAACAGGAGGTTAAAGGCACTGACTCTCCAAGTCGGGAGAGTGTTAGTAAAGCGTCTGGAATGTTGCACCCGAGTACCAGGGGACGAGAACTGAGACATATTGGAACACGTCTCCCGATCACACGGTTGATCATACTCTGGGTTCCACGTGCATGTTTTACCTGAAGGCAGAATCCCTTAAACCTGGAGAGTTGAGACCCGTGGAATGGGTACCATGCAATATGACTTCAAAGGGTCTTCATTTGCTCACCGAACGTCTCCAATCCTATCACTGCTACGTTTATGCCCCTGTACACACGCTTGATTTTCTTTCAGACACATAGCAATCCATAGGTTTTAAGATACTTACTAGTCAGGTACATTCTTAGGCGTTTAATATGGGCTGTTGAGTCCATTTCGTTGAGCAAGGAGTAGTTCTTGTCTATTCTATATTTGGCTTAAGGAACTTTATCTGTGCTCATTTCAATCTCTGGTTTGATGCAGCACCCCAACTCACCTTTCCCCTTAAGCAAGCATAAGTTGGTTTTCTAAATTTGAGACCCTGTTCTGTTTTGTAATCCAGTTCCTGTGTAGCCAAGTTTACATTCCGTGTATTAGTGATATCTTATGATGTTTCTTTTTCTGTGTGACTTATTTCAGTTAGAATCATCATACCTGAATCCACTCATTATGCTGCTACGGGCCTGATGACATAGATTTCATTGCTGAGTGATATTGCATTGTACGTAAGTACCACAACTTCTTTATCCATTTTTCACTTTCTGCGAGATTGAACTTGTACCGTAAACGAGGTTCTTGTAAACAGAGCCGTCCCAAACTTTGGGGTGGCTGTGTCTTTTTGATTTTAATTTCCCTAAGCTATAGGACCATAAGTGGAAGTGCCCTAGGCTCTGTTGCTTTGTTTTTTAGATGTTTCAGGAAACACCATACACCTCTCCCGAGTGGCTGTTGGCAATTTACATCCCGCCCATCAGCATAACAAGGCTCCCAGTTCTCCATGGCCTGTCCTGCCTTTCTGGATTTTACACTTTTTTCAGATGGCCCTTTTGACCGGGGGGAAGAGAGACTTCATTGTAGTGCAGATTTCCTTTGCAAGCTTGCTTGGTTGGCCAAAAAGGGCGTATGCGTTTTTTCCTGAATATATTCAGGAAAAAACGCATACGCCCTTTTTGGCCAAGTGCATCATTGTGGACGTTCTGCCTCTTTTCCTATGCTTTAAATGCAATTCCAGTCTACCTCCTGAAATCGGTTTCCTGCAATTCTGCCCCACTTTCAAGTCCTCTTGGCAGCCTTACTTCAGTATATTTTTGGACGATAGCTGTCATTTATAACTCTGCAGGTTTGTGAATTACAGTGCCCCTGAGCTCCTTTCTTCAACTCGCTTTCTTGTGAGCTGGCCGCAACACCGCAGGATTGCTTCAGGCCCTAATCTGGTTCTGGCACGGCACGCTGAGCCTTTGGTTAATTCCTCTTCCTGGTGGGAAATGAGAGTTAAATTTGCCCGTCCAGACACCTCCAGCTAGTCTCTCATTGGTTCTCCCTATTCCTGTTCATCTTCCGCAGAAATTGCAAACTGGGCCAAACAGGAGGTTAAAGGCACTGACTCTCCAAGTCGGGAGAGTGTTAGTAAAGCGTCTGGAATGTTGCACCCGAGTACCAGGGGACGAGAACTGAGACATATTGGAACACGTCTCCCGATCACACGGTTGATCATACTCTGGGTTCCACGTGCATGTTTTAGCTGAAGGAAGAATCCCTTAAACCTGGAGAGTTGAGACCCGTGGAATGGGTACCATGCAATATGACTTCAAAGGGTCTTCATTTGCTCACCGAACCTCTCCAATCCTATCACTGCTGCGTTTATGCCCCTGTACACACGCTTGATTTTCTTTCAGACACATAGCAATCCATAGGTTTTAAGATACTTACTAGTCAGGTACATTCTTAGGCGTTTAATATGGGGTGTTGAGTCCATTTCATTGAGCAAGGAGTAGTTCTTGTCTATTCTATATTTGGCTTAAGGAACTTTATATGTGTTCATTTAAATCTCTGGTTTTATGCAGCACCCCAACTCACCTTTCCCCTTAAGCAAGCATAAGTTGGTTTTCTAAATTTGAGACCCTGTTCTGTTTTGTAATCCAGTTCCTGTGTAGCCAAGTTTACATCCCGTGTATTAGTGATATCTTATGATGTTTCTTTTTCTGTGTGACTTATTTCAGTTAGAATCATCATACCTGAATCCACTCATTATGCTGCTACGGGCCTGATGACATAGATTTCATTGCTGAGTGATATTGCATTGTACGTAAGTACCACAACTTCTTTATCCATTTTTCACTTTCTGCGATATTGAACTTGTACCGTAAACGAGGTTCTTGTAAACAGAGCCGTCCCAAACTTTGGGGTGGCTGTGTCTTTTTGATTTTAATTTCCCTAAACTATAGGACCATAAGTGGAAGTGCGCTAGGCTCTGTTGCTTTGTTTTTTAGATGTTTCAGGAAACACCATACACCTCTCCCAAGTGGCTGTTGGCAATTTACATCCCGCCCATCAGCATAACAAGGCTCCCAGTTCTCCATGGCCTGTCCTGCCTTTCTGGATTTTACACTTTTTTCAGATGGCCCTTTTGACCGGGGGGAAGTGAGACTTCATTGTAGTGCAGATTTCCTTTGCAAGCTTGCTTGGTTGGCCAAAAAGGGCGTATGCGTTTTTTCCTGAATATATTCAGGAAAAAACGCATACGCCCTTTTTGGCCAAGTGCATCATTGTGGACGTTCTGCCTCTTTTCCTATGCTTTAAATGCAAATCCAGTCTACCTCCTGAAATCGGTTTCCTGCAATTCTGCCCCGCTTTCAAGTCCTCTTGGCAGCCTTACTTCAGTATATTTTTGGACGATAGCTGTCATTTATAACTCTGCAGGTTTGTGAATTACAGTGCCCCTGAGCTCCTTTCTTCAACTCGCTTTCTTGTGAGCTGGCCGCAACACCGCAGGATTGCTTCAGGCCCTAATCTGGTTCCGGCACGGCACGCTGAGTCTTTGGTTAATTCCTCTTCCTGGTGGGAAATGAGAGTTAAATTTGCCCGTCCAGACACCTCCAGCTAGTCTCTCATTGGTTCTCCCTATTCCTGTTCATCTTCCGCAGAAATTGCAAACTGGGCCAAACAGGAGGTTAAAGGCACTGACTCTCCAAGTCGGGAGAGTGTTAGTAAAGCGTCTGGAATGTTGCACCCGAGTACCAGGGGACGAGAACTGAGACATATTGGAACACGTCTCCCGATCACACGGTTGATCATACTCTGGGTTCCACGTGCATGTTTTACCTGAAGGCAGAATCCCTTAAACCTGGAGAGTTGAGACCCGTGGAATGGGTACCATGCAATATGACTTCAAAGGGTCTTCATTTGCTCACCGAACGTCTCCAATCCTATCACTGCTGCGTTTATGCCCCTGTACACATGCTTGATTTTCTTTCAGACACATAGCAATTCATAGGTTTTAAGATACTTACTAGTCAGGTACATTCTTAGGCGTTTAATATGGGGTGTTGAGTCCATTTCGTTGAGCAAGGAGTAGTTCTTGTCTATTCCATATTTGGCTTAAGGAACTTTATCTGTGCTCATTTCAATCTCTGGTTTGATGCAGCACCCCAACTCACCTTTCCCCTTAAGCAAGCATAAGTTGGTTTTCTAAATTTGAGACCCTGTTCTGTTTTGTAATCCAGTTCCTGTGTAGCCAAGTTTACATCCCGTGTATTAGTGATATCTTATGATGTTTCTTTTTCTGTGTGACTTATTTCAGTTAGAATCATCATACCTGAATCCACTCATTATGCTGCTACGGGCCTGATGACATAGATTTCATTGCTGAGTGATATTGCATTGTACGTAAGTACCACAACATCTTTATCCATTTTTCACTTTCTGCGATATTGAACTTGTACCGTAAACGAGGTTCTTGTAAACAGAGCCGTCCCAAACTTTGGGGTGGCTGTGTCTTTTTGATTTTAATTTCCCTAAGCTATAGGACCATAAGTGGAAGTGCCCTAGGCTCTGTTGCTTTGTTTTTTGGATGTTTCAGGAAACACCATACACCTCTCCCGAGTGGCTGTTGGCAATTTACATCCCGCCCATCAGCATAACTAGGCTCCCAGTTCTCCATGGCCTGTCCTGCCTTTCTGGATTTTACACTTTTTTCAGATGGCCCTTTTGACCGGGGGGAAGTGAGACTTCATTGTAGTGCAGATTTCCTTTGCAAGCTTGCTTGGTTGGCCAAAAAGGGCGTATGCGTTTTTCCCTGAATATATTCAGGAAAAAACGCATACGCCCTTTTTGGCCAAGTGTATCATTGTGGACGTTCTGCCTCTTTTCCTATGCTTTACATGCAATTCCAGTCTACCTCCTGAAATCGGTTTCCTGCAATTCTGCCCCGCTTTCAACTCCTCTTGGCAGCCTTACTTCAATATGTTTTTGGAAGATAGCTGTCATTTATAACTCTGCAGGTTTGTGAATTACAGTGCCCCTGAGCTCCTTTCTTCAACTCGCTTTCTTGTGAGCTGGCCGCAACACCGCAGGATTGCTTCTGGTCCTAGTGTGGTTCCGGCATGGCACGCTGATCCTTTGGTTAATTCCTCTTCCTGGTTGGAAATGAGAGTTAAATTTGCCCGTCTGGACACCTTCACCTAGTCTCTCATTGGTTCTCCCTATTCCTGTTCATTTTCCACAGAAATTGCAAACTGGGCCAAACAGGAGGTTAAAGGCACTGACTCTCCAAGTGGGGAGAGTGTTAGTAAAGCGTCTGGAATGTTGCACCCGAGTACCAGGAAACGAAAATTGAGACACATTTGAACACGTTTTCCGATCACATGGTGGATCATACTCTGGGTTCCACATGCATGTTTTAGCTGAAGGAAGAATCCCTTAAACAGGGAGAGTTGAGACCCATGGAATGGGTACCATGCAATATGACTTCAAAGGGTCTGCATTTGCTCACCGAACCTCAGCAATCCTATCACTGCTGCGTTTATGCCACTGTACACATGCTTGATTCTCTTTCGGAGACATATAAATCCATAGGTTTTAAGATTCTTACTAGTCAGGTAGATTCTTACTAGTCAGGTATATTCTTAGGCGTTTAATATGGGGTGTTGAGTCCACTTCGTTGAGCAAGGAGTAGCTCTTGTCTATTACATATTTGGCTTATGGAACGGTATCTGTGCTAATTTCAATCTCTGGTTTTATGCAGCACCCCAACTCACCCGTCCCCTTAAGCAAGCATAAGTTGGTTTTCTACATTTGACACCCTGTTCTGTTTTGTAATTCAGTTCTTGTGTAGCCAAGTTTACATTCCGTGTATTAGTGATATCTTATGATGTTTCTTTTTCTGTGTGACTAATTTCACTTAGAATCATCGTACCTGAATCCACTCATTATGCTGCTATGGGCCTGATGACATAGATTTCATTGCTGAGTGATATTGCATTGTACATAAGTACCACAACTTCTTTATCCATTTTTCGCTTTCTGTGATATTGAACTTGTTCGGTAAACGAGGTTCTTGTAAACAGAGCCGTCCCAAACTTTGGGGTGGCTGTGTCTTTTTGATTTTAATTTCCCTAAGCTATAGGACCATAAGTGGAAGTGCCCTAGGCTCTGTTGCTTTGTTTTTTGGATGTTTCAGGAAACACCATACACTTCTCCAGAGTGGCTGCTGGCAGTTTACATCCCGCCCATCAGCATAACAAGGCTCCCAGTTCTCCATGGCCTGTCCTGCCTTTCTGGATTTTACACTTTTTTCAGATGGCCCTTTTGACCGGGTGGCAGTGAGACTTCATTGTAGTGCAGATTTCCTTTGCAAGCTTGCTTGGTTGGCCAAAAAGGGCGTATGCGTTTTTTCCTGAATATATTCAGGAAAAAACGCATACGCCCTTTTTGGCCAAGTGCATCATTGTGGACGTTCTGCCTCTTTTCCTATGCTTTAAATGCAATTCCAGTCTACCTCCTGAAATCGGTTTCCTGCAATTCTGCCCCGCTTTCAAGTCCTCTTGGCAGCCTTACTTCAGTATATTTTTGGACGATAGCTATCATTTATAACTCTGCAGGTTTGTGAATTACAGTGCCACTGAGCTCCTTTCTTCAACTCGCTTTCTTGTGAGCTGGCCGCAACACCGCAGGATTGCTTCAGGCCCTAATCTGGTTCCGGCACGGCACGCTGAGCCTTTGGTTAATTCCTCTTCCTGGTGGGAAATGAGAGTTAAATTTGCCCGTCCAGACACCTCCACCTAGTCTCTCATTGGTTCTCCCTATTCCTGTTCACCTTCCTCAGAAATTGCAAATGGGCCAAACAGGAGGTTAAAGGCACTGACTCTCCAAGTCGGGAGAGTGTTAGTAAAGCGTCTGGAATGTTGCACCCGAGTACCAGGGGACGAGAACTGAGACATATTGGAACACGTCTCCCGATCACACGGTTGATCATACTCTGGGTTCCACGTGCATGTTTTACCTGAAGGCAGAATCCCTTAAACCTGGAGAGTTGAGACCCGTGGAATGGGTACCATGCAATATGACTTCAAAGGGTCTTCATTTGCTCACCGAACGTCTCCAATCCTATCACTGCTGCGTTTATGCCCCTGTACACACGCTTGATTTTCTTTCAGACACATAGCAATCCATAGGTTTTAAGATACTTACTAGTCAGGTACATTCTTAGGCGTTTAATATGGGGTGTTGAGTCCATTTCGTTGAGCAAGGAGTAGTTCTTGTCTATTCCATATTTGGCTTAAGGAACTTTATCTGTGCTCATTTCAATCTCTGGTTTGATGCAGCACCCCAACTCACCTTTCCCCTTAAGCAAGCATAAGTTGGTTTTCTACATTTGACACCCTGTTCTGTTTTGTAATCCAGTTCCTGTGTAGCCAAGTTTACATTCCGTGTATTAGTGATATCTTATGATGTTTCTTTTTCTGTGTGACTTATTTCAGTTAGAATCATCATACCTGAATCCACTCATTATGCTGCTACGGGCCTGATGACATAGATTTCATTGCTGAGTGATATTGCATTGTACGTAAGTACCACAACTTCTTTATCCATTTTTCACTTTCTGCGATATTGAACTTGTACCGTAAACGAGGTTCTTGTAAACAGAGCTGTCCCAAACTTTGGGGTGGCTGTGTCTTTTTGATTTTAATTTCCCTAAGCTATAGGACCATAAGTGGAAGTGCCCTAGGCTCTGTTGCTTTGTTTTTTAGATGTTTCAGGAAACACCATACACCTCTCCAGAGTGGCTCTTGGCAATTTACATCCCGCCCATCAGCATAACAAGGCTCCCAGTTCTCCATGGCCTGTCCTGCCTTTCTGGATTTTACACTTTTTTCAGATGGCCCTTTTGACCGGGGGGAAGTGAGACTTCATTGTAGTGCAGATTTCCTTTGCAAGCTTGCTTGGTTGGCCAAAAAGGGCGTATGCGTTTTTTCCTGAATTCAGGAAAAAACGCATACGCCCTTTTTGGCCAAGTGCATCATTGTGGACGTTCTGCCTCTTTTCCTATGCTTTAAATGCAAATCCAGTCTACCTCCTGAAATCGGTTTCCTGCAATTCTGCCCCGCTTTCAAGTCCTCTTGGCAGCCTTACTTCAGTATATTTTTGGACGATAGCTGTCTTTTATAACTCTGCAGGTTTGTGAATTACAGTGCCCCTGAGCTCCTTTCTTCAACTCGCTTTCTTGTGAGCTGGCCGCAACACCGCAGGATTGCTTCAGGCCCTAATCTGGTTCCGGCACGGCACGCTGAGTCTTTGGTTAATTCCTCTTCCTGGTGGGAAATGAGAGTTAAATTTGCCCGTCCAGACACCTCCAGCTAGTCTCTCATTGGTTCTCCCTATTCCTGTTCATCTTCCGCAGAAATTGCAAACTGGGCCAAACAGGATGTTAAAGGCACTGACTCTCCAAGTCGGGAGAGTGTTAGTAAAGCGTCTGGAATGTTGCACCCGAGTACCAGGGGACGAGAACTGAGACATATTGGAACACGTCTCCCGATCACACGGTTGATCATACTCTGGGTTCCACGTGCATATTTTACCTGAAGGCAGAATCCCTTAAACCTGGAGAGTTGAGACCCGTGTAATGGGTACCATGCAATATGACTTCAAAGGGTCTTCATTTGCTCACCGAACCTCTCCAATCCTATCACTGCTGCATTTATGCCCCTGTACACACGCTTGATTTTCTTTCAGAGACATAGCAATCCATAGGTTTTAAGATACTTACTAGTCAGGTACATTCTTAGGCGTTTAATATGGGGTGTTGAGTCCATTTCATTGAGCAAGGAGTAGTTCTTGTCTATTCCATATTTGGCTTAAGGAACTTTATCTGTGCTCATTTCAATCTCTGGTTTGATGCAGCACCCCAACTCACCTTTCCCCTTAAGCAAGCATAAGTTGGTTTTCTAAATTTGAGACCCTGTTCTGTTTTGTAATCCAGTTCCTGTGTAGCCAAGTTTACATTCCGTGTATTAGTGATATCTTATGATGTTTCTTTTTCTGTGTGACTTATTTCAGTTAGAATCATCATACCTGAATCCACTCATTATGCTGCTACGGGCCTGATGACATAGATTTCATTGCTGAGTGATATTGCATTGTACGTAAGTACCACAACTTCTTTATCCATTTTTCACTTTCTGCGATATTGAACTTGTACCGTAAACGAGGTTCTTGTAAACAGAGCCGTCCCAAACTTTGGGGTGGCTGTGTCTTTTTGATTTTAATTTCCCTAAGCTATAGGACCATAAGTGGAAGTGCCCTAGGCTCTGTTGCTTTGTTTTTTAGATGTTTCAGGAAACACCATACACCTCTCCCGAGTGGCTCTTGGCAATTTACATCCCGCCCATCAGCATAACAAGGCTCCCAGTTCTCCATGGCCTGTCCTGCCTTTCTGGATTTTACTTTTTTCAGATGGCCCTTTTGACCGGTGGGAAGTGAGACTTCATTGTAGTGCAGATTTCCTTTGCAAGCTTGCTTGGTTGGCCAAAAAGGGCGTATGCGTTTTTTCCTGAATATATTCAGGAAAAAACGCATACGCCCTTTTTGGCCAAGTGCATCATTGTGGACGTTCTGCCTCTTTTCCTATGCTTTAAATGCAATTCCAGTCTACCTCCTGAAATCGGTTTCCTGCAATTCTGCCCCGCTTTCAAGTCCTCTTGGCAGCCTTACTTCAGTATATTTTTGGACGATAGCTGTCATTTATAACTCTGCAGGTTTGTGAATTACAGTGCCCCTGAGCTCCTTTCTTCAACTCGCTTTCTTGTGAGCTGGCCGCAACACCGCAGGATTGCTTCAGGCCCTAATCTGGTTCCGGCACGGCACGCTGAGCCTTTGGTTAATTCCTCTTCCTGGTGGGAAATGAGAGTTAAATTTGCCCGTCCAGACACCTCCACCTAGTCTCTCATTGGTTCTCCCTATTCCTGTTCATCTTCCTCAGAAATTGCAAATGGGCCAAACAGGAGGTTAAAGGCACTGACTCTCCACGTCGGGAGAGTGTTAGTAAAGCGTCTGGAATGTTGCACCCGAGTACCAGGGGACGAGAACTGAGACATATTGGAACATGTCTCCCGACCACACGGTTGATCATACTCTGGGTTCCATGTGCATGTTTTACCTGAAGGCAGAATCCCTTAAACCTGGAGAGTTGAGTCCCGTGGAATGGGTACCATGCAATATGACTTCAAAGGGTCTTCATTTGCTCACCGAACCTCTCCAATCCTATCACTGCTGCGTTTATGCCCCTGTACACACGCTTGATTTTCTTTCAGAGACATAGCAATCCATAGGTTTTAAGATACTTACTAGTCAGGTACATTCTTAGGCGTTTAATATGGGGTGTTGAGTCCATTTCGTTGAGCAAGGAGTAGTTCTTGTCTATTCCATATTTGGCTTAAGGAACTTTATCTGTGCTCATTTCAATCTCTGGTTTTATGCAGCACCCCAACTCACCTTTCCCCTTAAGCAAGCATAAGTTGGTTTTCTAAATTTGAGACCCTGTTCTGTTTTGTAATCCAGTTCCTGTGTAGCCAAGTTTACATTCCGTGTATTAGTGATATCTTATGATGTTTCTTTTTCTGTGTGACTTATTTCAGTTAGAATCATCATACCTGAATCCACTCATTATGCTGCTATGGGCCTGATGACATAGATTTCATTGCTGAGTGATATTGCATTGTACGTAAGTACCACAACTTCTTTATCCATTTTTCACTTTCTGCGATATTGAACTTGTACCGTAAACGAGGTTCTTGTAAACAGAGCCGTCCCAAACTTTGGGGTGGCTGTGTCTTTTTGATTTTAATTTCCCTAAGCTATAGGACCATAAGTGGAAGTGCCCTAGGCTCTGTTGCTTTGTTTTTTAGATGTTTCAGGAAACACCATACACCTCTCCCTAGTGGCTCTTGGCAATTTACATCCCGCCCATCAGCATAACAAGGCTCCCAGTTCTCCATGGCCTGTCCTGCCTTTCTGGATTTTACACTTTTTTCAGATGGCCCTTTTGACCGGGGGGAAGTGAGACTTCATTGTAGTGCAGATTTCCTTTGCAAGCTTGCTTGGTTGGCCAAAAAGGGCGTATGCGTTTTTTCCTGAATATATTCAGGAAAAAACGCATACGCCCTTTTTGACCAAGTGCATCATTGTGGACGTTCTGCCTCTTTTTCTATGCTTTAAATGCAATTCCAGTCTACCTCCTGAAATCGGTTTCCTGCAATTCTGCCCCGCTTTCAAATCCTCTTGGCAGCCTTACTTCAGTATATTTTTGGACGATAGCTGTCATTTATAACTCTGCAGATTTGTGAATTACAGTGCCCCTGAGCTCCTTTCTTCAACTCGCTTTCTTGTGAGCTGGCCGCAACACCGCAGGATTGCTTCAGGCCCTAATCTGGTTCCGGCACGGCACGCTGAGCCTTTGGTTAATTCCTCTTCCTGGTGGGAAATGAGAGTTAAATTTGCCCGTCCAGACACCTCCAGCTAGTCTCTCATTGGTTCTCCCTATTCCTGTTCATCTTCCGCAGAAATTGCAAACTGGGCCAAACAGGAGGTTAAAGGCACTGACTCTCCAAGTCGGGAGAGTGTTAGTAAAGCGTCGGGAATGTTGCACCCGAGTACCAGGGGACGAGAACTGAGACATATTGGAACACGTCTCCCGATCACACAGTTGATCATACTCTGGGTTCCATGTGCATGTTTTAGCTGAAGGAAGAATCCCTTAAACCTGGAGAGTTGAGACCCGTGGAATGGGTACCATGCAATATGACTTCAAAGGGTCTTCATTTGCTCACCGAACCTCTCCAATCCTATCACTGCTGCGTTTGTGCCCCTGTACACATGCTTGATTTTCTTTCAGAGACATAGCAATCCATAGGTTTTAAGATACTTACTAGTCAGGTACATTCTTAGGCGTTTAATATGGGGTGTTGAGTCCATTTCGTTGAGCAAGGAGTAGTTCTTGTCTATTCTATATTTTGCTTAAGGAACTTTATCTGTGCTCATTTCAATCTCTGGTTTTATGCAGCACCCCAACTCACCTTTCCCCTTAAGCAAGCATAAGTTGGTTTTCTAAATTTGAGACCCTGTTCTGTTTTGTAATCCAGTTCCTGTGTAGCCAAGTTTACATCCCGTGTATTAGTGATATCTTATGATGTTTCTTTTTCTGTGTGACTTATTTCAGTTAGAATCATCATACCTGAATCCACTCATTATGCTGCTACGGGCCTGATGACATAGATTTCATTGCTGAGTGATATTGCATTGTACGTAAGTACCACAACTTCTTTATCCATTTTTCACTTTCTGCGATATTGAACTTGTACCGTAAACGAGGTTCTTGTAAACAGAGCCGTCCCAAACTTTGGGGTGGCTGTGTCTTTTTGATTTTAATTTCCCTAAGCTATAGGACCATAAGTGGAAGTGCCCTAGGCTCTGTTGCTTTGTTTTTTAGATGTTTCAGGAAACACCATACACCTCTCCCGAGTGGCTGTTGGCAATTTACATCCCGCCCATCAGCATAACAAGGCTCCCAGTTCTCCATGGCCTGTCCTGCCTTTCTGGATTTTACTTTTTTCAGATGGCCCTTTTGACCGGTGCGAAGTGAGACTTCATTGTAGTGCAGATTTCCTTTGCAAGCTTGCTTGGTTGGCCAAAAAGGGCGTATGCGTTTTTTCCTGAATATATTCAGGAAAAAACGCATACGCCCTTTTTGGCCAAGTGCATCATTGTGGACGTTCTGCCTCTTTTCCTATGCTTTAAATGCAATTCCAGTCTACCTCCTGAAATCGGTTTCCTGCAATTCTGCCCCGCTTTCAAGTCCTCTTGGCAGCCTTACTTCAGTATATTTTTGGACGATAGCTGTCATTTATAACTCTGCAGGTTTGTGAATTACAGTGCCCCTGAGCTCCTTTCTTCAACTCGCTTTCTTGTGAGCTGGCCGCAACACCGCAGGATTGCTTCAGGCCCTAATCTGGTTCCGGCACGGCACGCTGAGCCTTTGGTTAATTCCTCTTCCTGGTGGGAAATGAGAGTTAAATTTGCCCGTCCAGACACCTCCAGCTAGTCTCTCATTGGTTCTCCCTATTCCTGTTCATCTTCCTCAGAAATTGCAAACTGGGCCAAACAGGAGGTTAAAGGCACTGACTCTCCAAGTCGGGAGAGTGTTAGTAAAGCGTCTGGAATGTTGCACCCGAGTACCAGGGGACGAGAACTGAGACATATTGGAACACGTCTCCCGATCACACGGTTGATCATATTCTGGGTTCCACGTGCATGTTTTACCTGAAGGCAGAATCCCTTAAACCTGGAGAGTTGAGACCCGTGGAATGGGTACCATGCAATATGACTTCAAAGGGTCTTCATTTGCTCACCGAACCTCTCCAATCCTATCACTGCTGCGTTTATGCCCCTGTACACACGCTTGATTTTCTTTCAGAGACATAGCAATCCATAGGTTTTAAGATACTTACTAGTCAGGTACATTCTTAGGCGTTTAATATGGGGTGTTGAGTCCATTTCATTGAGCAAGGAGTAGTTCTTGTCTATTCTATATTTGGCTTAAGGAACTTTATCTGTGCTCATTTCAATCTCTGGTTTGATGCAGCACCCCAACTCACCTTTCCCCTTAAGCAAGCATAAGTTGGTTTTCTAAATTTGAGACCCTGTTCTGTTTTGTAATCCAGTTCCTGTGTAGCCAAATTTACATTCCGTGTATTAGTGATATCTTATGATGTTTCTTTTTCTGTGTGACTTATTTCAGTTAGAATCATCATACCTGAATCCACTCATTATGCTGCTACGGGCCTGATGACATAGATTTCATTGCTGAGTGATATTGCATTGTACGTAAGTACCACAACTTCTTTATCCATTTTTCACTTTCTGCGATATTGAACTTGTACCGTAAACGAGGTTCTTGTAAACAGAGCCGTCCCAAACTTTGGGGTGGCTGTGTCTTTTTGATTTTAATTTCCCTAAGCTATAGGACCATAAGTGGAAGTGCCCTAGGCTCTGTTGCTTTGTTTTTTAGATGTTTCAGGAAACACCATACACCTCTCCCGAGTGGCTGTTGGCAATTTACATCCCGCCCATCAGCATAACAAGGCTCCCAGTTCTCCATGGCCTGTCCTGCCTTTCTGGATTTTACACTTTTTTCAGATGGCCCTTTTGACCGGTGGGAAGTGAGACTTCATTGTAGTGCAGATTTCCTTTGCAAGCTTGCTTGGTTGGCCAAAAAGGGCGTATGCGTTTTTTCCTGAATATATTCAGGAAAAAACGCATACGCCCTTTTTGGCCAAGT
Source organism: Leucopleurus acutus (assembly GCF_964270905.1). Classification (NCBI taxonomy): domain Eukaryota; kingdom Metazoa; phylum Chordata; class Mammalia; order Artiodactyla; family Delphinidae; genus Leucopleurus; species Leucopleurus acutus. The sequence goes on along the minus strand of NW_028139136.1, from coordinate 235,256 downwards.
GCATCATTGTGGACGTTCTGCCTCTTTTCCTATGCTTTAAATGCAATTCCAGTCTACCTCCTGAAATCGGTTTCCTGCAATTCTGCCCCGCTTTCAAGTCCTCTTGGCAGCCTTACTTCAGTATATTTTTGGACGATAGCTGTCATTTATAACTCTGCAGGTTTGTGAATTACAGTGCCCCTGAGCTCCTTTCTTCAACTCGCTTTCTTGTGAGCTGGCCGCAACACCGCAGGATTGCTTCAGGCCCTAATCTGGTTCCGGCACGGCACGCTGAGCCTTTGGTTAATTCCTCTTCCTGGTGGGAAATGAGAGTTAAATTTGCCCGTCCAGACACCTCCAGCTAGTCTCTCATTGGTTCTCCCTATTCCTGTTCATCTTCCGCAGAATTTGCAAACTGGGCCAAACAGGAGGTTAAAGGCACTGACTCTCCAAGTCGGGAGAGTGTTAGTAAAGCGTCTGGAATGTTGCACCCGAGTACCAGGGGACGAGAACTGAGACATATTGGAACACGTCTCCCGATCACACGGTTGATCATACTCTGGGTTCCACGTGCATGTTTTAGCTGAAGGAAGAATCCCTTAAACCTGGAGAGTTGAGACCCGTAGAATGGGTACCATGCAATATGACTTCAAAGGGTCTTCATTTGCTCACCGAACCTCTCCAATCCTATCACTGCTGCGTTTATGCCCCTGTACACACGCTTGATTTTCTTTCAGAGACATAGCAATCCATAGGTTTTAAGATACTTACTAGTCAGGTACATTCTTAGGCGTTTAATATGGGGTGTTGAGTCCATTTCGTTGAGCAAGGAGTAGTTCTTGTCTATTCCATATTTGGCTTAAGGAACTTTATCTGTGCTCATTTCAATCTCTGGTTTGATGCAGCACCCCAACTCACCTTTCCCCTTAAGCAAGCATAAGTTGGTTTTCTAAATTTGAGACCCTGTTCTGTTTTGTAATCCAGTTCCTGTGTAGCCAAGTTTACATCCCGTGTATTAGTGATATCTTATGATGTTTCTTTTTCTGTGTGACTTATTTCAGTTAGAATCATCATACCTGAATCCACTCATTATGCTGCTACGGGCCTGATGACATAGATTTCATTGCTGAGTGATATTGCATTGTACGTATGTACCAGAACTTCTTTATCCATTTTTCACTTTCTGCGATATTGAACTTGTACCGTAAACGAGGTTCTTGTAAACAGAGCCGTCCCAAACTTTGGGGTGGCTGTGTCTTTTTGATTTTAATTTCCCTAAGCTATAGGACCATAAGTGGAAGTGCGCTAGGCTCTGTTGCTTTGTTTTTTAGATGTTTCAGGAAACACCATACACCTCTCCCGAGTGGCTGTTGGCAATTTACATCCCGCCCATCAGCATAACAAGGCTCCCAGTTCTCCATGGCCTGTCCTGCCTTTCTGGATTTTACACTTTTTTCAGATGGCCCTTTTGACCGGGGGGAAGTGAGACTTCATTGTAGTGCAGATTTCCTTTGCAAGCTTGCTTGGTTGGCCAAAAAGGGCGTATGCGTTTTTTCCTGAATATATTCAGGAAAAAACGCATACGCCCTTTTTGTCCAAGTGCATCATTGTGGACGTTCTGCCTCTTTTCCTATGCTTTAAATGCAAATCCAGTCTACCTCCTGAAATCGGTTTCCTGCAATTCTGCCCCGCTTTCAAGTCCTCTTGGCAGCCTTACTTCAGTATATTTTTGGACGATAGCTGTCTTTTATAACTCTGCAGGTTTGTGAATTACAGTGCCCCTGAGCTCCTTTCTTCAACTCGCTTTCTTGTGAGCTGGCCGCAACACCGCAGGATTGCTTCAGGCCCTAATCTGGTTCCGGCACGGCACGCTGAGTCTTTGGTTAATTCCTCTTCCTGGTGGGAAATGAGAGTTAAATTTGCCCGTCCAGACACCTCCAGCTAGTCTCTCATTGGTTCTCCCTATTCCTGTTCATCTTCCGCAGAAATTGCAAACTGGGCCAAACAGGAGGTTAAAGGCACTGACTCTCCAAGTCGGGAGAGTGTTAGTAAAGCGTCTGGAATGTTGCACCCGAGTACCAGGGGACGAGAACTGAGACATATTGGAACACGTCTCCCGATCACACGGTTGATCATACTCTGGGTTACACGTGCATGTTTTAGCTGAAGGAAGAATCCCTTAAACCTGGAGAGTTGAGACCCGTGGAATGGGTACCATGCAATATGACTTCAAAGGGTCTTCGTTTGCTCACCGAACCTCTCCAATCCTATCACTGCTGCGTTTATGCCCCTGTACACACGCTTGATTTTCTTTCAGAGACATAGCAATCCATAGGTTTTAAGATACTTACTAGTCAGGTACATTCTTAGGCGTTTAATATGGGGTGTTGTGTCCATTTCGTTGAGCAAGGAGTAGTTCTTGTCTATTCCATATTTGGCTTAAGGAACTTTATCTGTGCTCATTTCAATCTCTGGTTTGATGCAGCACCCCAACTCACCTTTCGCCTTAAGCAAGCATAAGTTGGTTTTCCACATTTGACACCCTGTTCTGTTTTGTAATCCAGTTCCTGTGTAGCCAAGTTTACATTCCGTGTATTAGTGATATCTTATGATGTTTCTTTTTCTGTGTGACTTATTTCAGTTAGAATCATCATACCTGAATCCACTAATTATGCTGCTACGGGCCTGATGACATAGATTTCATTGCTGAGTGATATTGCATTGTACGTAAGTACCACAACTTCTTTATCCATTTTTCACTTTCTGCGATATTGAACTTGTACCGTAAACGAGGTTCTTGTAAACAGAGCTGTCCCAAACTTTGGGGTGGCTGTGTCTTTTTGATTTTAATTTCCCTAAGCTATAGGACCATAAGTGGAAGTGCCCTAGGCTCTGTTGCTTTGTTTTTTAGATGTTTCAGGAAACACCATACACCTCTCAAGAGTGGCTCTTGGCAATTTACATCCCGCCCATCAGCATAACAAGGCTCCCAGTTCTCCATGGCCTGTCCTGCCTTTCTGGATTTTACACTTTTTTCAGATGGCCCTTTTGACCGGGGGGAAGTGAGACTTCATTGTAGTGCAAATTTCCTTTGCAAGCTTGCTTAGTTGGCAAAAAAGTGCGTATGCGTTTTTTCCTGAATATATTCAGGAAAAAACGCATACGCCCTTTTTGGCCAACTGCATCATTGTGGACGTTCTGCCTCTTTTCCTATGCTTTAAATGCAATTCCAGTCTACCTCCTGAAATCGGTTTCCTGAAATTCTGCCCCGCTTTCAAGTCCTCTTGGCAGCCTTACTTCAGTATATTTTTGGACGATAGCTGTCATTTATAACTCTGCAGGTTTGTGAATTACAGTGCCCCTGAGCTCCTTTCTTCAACTCGCTTTCTTGTGAGCTGGCCGCAACACCGCAGGATTGCTTCAGGCCCTAATCTGGTTCCGGCACGGCACGCTGAGCCTTTGGTTAATTCCTCTTCCTGGTGGGAAATGAGAGTTTAATTTGCCCGTCCAGACACCTCCAGCTAGTCTCTCATTGGTTCTCCCTATTCCTGTTCATCTTCCGCAGAAATTGCAAACTGGGCCAAACAGGAGGTTAAAGGCACTGACTCTCCACGTCGGGAGAGTGTTAGTAAAGCGTCTGGAATGTTGCACCCGAGTACCAGGGGACGAGAACTGAGACATATTGGAACACGTCTCCCGATCACACGGTTGATCATACTCTGGGTTACACGTGCATGTTTTACCTGAAGGCAGAATCCCTTAAACCTGGAGAGTTGAGACCCGTGGAATGGGTACCATGCAATATGACTTCAAAGGGTCTTCATTTGCTCACCGAACGTCTCCAATCCTATAACTGCTGCGTTTATGCCCCTGTACACATGCTTGATTTTCTTTCAGACACATAGCAATTCATAGGTTTTAAGATACTTACTAGTCAGGTACATTCTTAGGCGTTTAATATGGGGTGTTGAGTCCATTTCGTTGAGCAAGGAGTAGTTCTTGTCTATTCCATATTTGGCTTAAGGAACTTTATCTGTGCTCATTTCAATCTCTGGTTTGATGCAGCACCCCAACTCACCTTTCCCCTTAAGCAAGCATAAGTTGGTTTTCTAAATTTGAGACCCTGTTCTGTTTTGTAATCCAGTTCCTGTGTAGCCAAGTTTACATTCCGTGTATTAGTGATATCTTATGATGTTTCTTTTTCTGTGTGATTTATTTCAGTTAGAATCATCATACGTGAATCCACTCATTATGCTGCTACGGGCCTGATGACATAGATTTCATTGCTGAGTGATATTGCATTGTACGTAAGTACCACAACTTCTTTATCCATTTTTCACTTTCTGCGATATTGAACTTGTACCATAAACGAGGTTCTTGTAAACAGAGCCGTCCCAAACTTTGGGGTGGCTGTGTCTTTTTGATTTTAATTTCCCTAAGCTATAGGACCATAAGTGGAAGTGCCCTAGGCTCTGTTGCTTTGTTTTTTGGATGTTTCAGGAAACACCATACACCTCTCCCGAGTGGCTGTTGGCAATTTACATCCCGCCCATCAGCATAACTAGGCTCCCAGTTCTCCATGGCCTGTCCTGCCTTTCTGGATTTTACACTTTTTTCAGATGGCCCTTTTGACTGGGGGGAAGTGAGACTTCATTGTAGTGCAGATTTCCTTTGCAAGCTTGCTTGGTTGGCCAAAAAGGGCGTATGCGTTTTTCCCTGAATATATTCAGGAAAAAACACATACGCCCTTTTTGGCCAAGTGTATCATTGTGGACGTTCTGCCTCTTTTCCTATGCTTTACATGCAATTCCAGTCTACCTCCTGAAATCGGTTTCCTGCAATTCTGCCCCGCTTTCAACTCCTCTTGGCAGCCTTACTTCAATATGTTTTTGGAAGATAGCTGTCATTTATAACTCTGCAGGTTTGTGAATTACAGTGCCCCTGAGCTCCTTTCTTCAACTCGCTTTCTTGTGAGCTGGCCGCAACACCGCAGGATTGCTTCAGGCCGTAGTTTGGTTCCAGCACGGCATGCTGAGCCTTTGGTTAATTCCTCTTCCTGGTGGGAAATGAGAGTTAAATTTGCCCGTCCGGACACCACCACCTAGTCTCTCATTGGTTCTCCCTATTCCTGTTCATTTTCCACAGAAATTGCAAACTGGGCCAAACAGGAGGTTAAAGGCACTGACTCTCCAAGTGGGGAGAGTGTTAGTAAAGCGTCTGGAATGTTGCACCCGAGTACCAGGGGACGAAAACTGAGACACATTTGAACACGTTTCCCGATCACACGGTGGATCATACTCTGGGTTCCACATGCATGTTTTAGCTGAAGGAAGAATCCATTAAACCTGGAGAGTTGAGACCCATGGAATGGGTACCATGCAATATGACTTCAAAGGGTCTGCATTTGCTCACCGAACCTCAGCAATCCTATCACTGCTGCGTTTATGCCGCTGTACACACGCTTGATTCTCTTTCGGAGACATATAAATCCATAGGTTTTAAGATTCTTACTAGTCAGGTACATTCTTAGGCGTTTAATATGGAGTGTTGAGTCCACTTCATTGAGCAAGGAGTAGCTCTTGTCTATTACATATTTGGCTTATGGAACGGTATCTGTGCTCATTTCAATCTCTGGTTTTATGCAGCACCCCAACTCACCCGTCCCCTTAAGCAAGCATAAGTTGGTTTTCTACATTTGACACCCTGTTCTGTTTTGTAATTCAGTTCTTGTGTAGCCAAGTTTACATTCCGTGTATTAGTGATATCTTATGATGTTTCTTTTTCTGTGTGACTAATTTCACTTAGAATCATCGTACCTGAATCCACTCATTATGCTGCTACGGGCCTGTTGACATAGATTTCATTGCTGAGTGATATTGCATTGTACGTAAGTACCACAATTTCTTTATCCATTTTTCGTTTTCTGTGATATTCAACTTGTACCGTAAAGGAGGTTCTTGTAAACAGAGCCGTCCCAAACTTTGGGGTGGCTGTGTCTTTTTGATTTTAATTTCCCTAAGCTATAGGACCATAAGTGGAAGTGCCCTAGGCTCTGTTGCTTTGTTTTTTAGATGTTTCAGGAAACACCATACACCTCTCCCGAGTGGCTGTTGGCAATTTACATCCCGCCCATCAGCATAACAAGGCTCCCAGTTCTCCATGGCCTGTCCTGCCTTTCTGGATTTTACACTTTTTTCAGATGGCCCTTTTGACCGGGGGGAAGTGAGACTTCATTGTAGTGCAGATTTCCTTTGCAAGCTTGCTTGGTTGGCCAAAAAGGGCGTATGCGTTTTTCCCTGAATATATTCAGGAAAAAACGCATACGCCCTTTTTGGCCAAGTGTATCATTGTGGACGTTCTGCCTCTTTTCCTATGCTTTACATGCAATTCCAGTCTACCTCCTGAAATCGGTTTCCTGCAATTCTGCCCCCCTTTCAACTCCTCTTGGCAGCCTTACTTCAATATGTTTTTGGAAGATAGCTGTCATTTATAACTCTGCAGGTTTGTGAATTACAGTGCCCCTGAGCTCCTTTCTTCAACTCGCTTTCTTGTGAGCTGGCCGCAACACCGCAGGATTGCTTCAGGCCCTAGTTTGGTTCCGGCACGGCATGCTGAGCCTTTGGTTAATTCCTCTTCCTGGTGGGAAATGAGAGTTAAATTTACCCGTCCGGACACCTCCACCTAGTCTCTCATTGGTTCTCCCAATTCCTGTTCATTTTCCACAGAAATTGCAAACTGGGCCAAACAGGAGGTTAAAGGCACTGACTCTCCAAGTGGGGAGAGTGTTAGTAAAGCGTCTGGAATGTTGCACCCGAGTACCAGGGGACGAAAACTGAGACACATTTGAACACGTTTCCCGATCACACGGTGGATCATACTCTGGGTTCCACATGCATGTTTTAGCTGAAGGAAGAATCCATTAAACCTGGAGAGTTGAGACCCATGGAATGGGTACCATGCAATATGACTTCAAAGGGTCTGCATTTGCTCACCGAACCTCAGCAATCCTATCACTGCTGCGTTTATGTCGCTGTACACACGCTTGATTCTCTTTCGGAGACATATAAATCCATAGGTTTTAAGATTCTTACTAGTCAGGTACATTCTTAGGCGTTTAATATGGAGTGTTGAGTCCACTTCATTGAGCAAGGAGTAGCTCTTGTCTATTACATATTTGGCTTATGGAACGGTATCTGTGCTCATTTCAATCTCTGGTTTTATGCAGCACCCCAACTCACCCGTCCCCTTAAGCAAGCATAAGTTGGTTTTCTACATTTGACACCCTGTTCTGTTTTGTAATTCAGTTCTTGTGTAGCCAAGTTTACATTCCGTGTATTAGTGATATCTTATGATGTTTCTTTTTCTGTGTGACTAATTTCACTTAGAATCATCGTACCTGAATCCACTCATTATGCTGCTACGGGCCTGTTGACATAGATTTCATTGCTGAGTGATATTGCATTGTACGTAAGTACCACAATTTCTTTATCCATTTTTCGCTTTCTGTGATATTCAACTTGTACCGTAAACGAGGTTCTTGTAAACAGAGCCGTCCCAAACTTTGGGGTGGCTGTGTCTTTTTGATTTTAATTTCCCTAAGCTATAGGACCATAAGTGGAAGTGCCCTAGGCTCTGTTGCTTTGTTTTTTGGATGTTTCAGGAAACACCATACACTTCTCCAGAGTGGCTGCTGGCAATTTACATCCCGCCCATCAGCATAACTAGGCTCCCAGTTCTCCATGGCCTGTCCTGCCTTTCTGGATTTTACACTTTTTTCAGATGGCCCTTTTGACCGGGGGGCAGTGAGACTTCATTGTAGTGCAGATTTCCTTTGCAAGCTTGCTTGGTTGGCCAAAAAGGGCGTATGCGTTTTTTCCTGAATATATTCAGGAAAAAACGCATACGCCCTTTTTGGCCAAGTGCATCATTGTGGGCGTTCTGCCTCTTTTCCTATGCTTTACATGCAATTCCAGTCTACCTCCTGAAATCGGTTTCCTGCAATTCTGCCCTGCTTTCAACTCCTCTTGGCATCCTAATTCAATATATTTTTGGAAGATAGCTGTCATTTATAACTCTGCAGGTTTGTGAATTACAGTGCCCCTGAGCTCCTTTCTTCAACTCGCTTTCTTGTGAGCTGGCCGCAACACCGCAGGATTGCTTCAGGCCCTAGTTTGGTTCCGGCACGGCATGCTGAGCCTTTGGTTAATTCCTCTTCCTGGTGGGAAATGAGAGTTAAATTGGCCCGTCCGGACACCTCCACCTAATCTCTCATTGGTTCTCCCTATTCCTGTTCATCTTCCGCAGAAATTGCTAACTGGGCCAAACAGGAGGTTAAAGGCACTGACTCTCCAAGTGGGGAGAGTGTTAGTAAAGCGTCTGGAATGTTGCACCCGAGTACCAGGGGACGAAAACTGAGACACATTTGAACACGTTTTCCGACCACATGGTGGATCATACTCTGGGTTCCACATGCATGTTTTAGCTGAAGGAAGAATCCCTTAAACATGGAGAGTTGAGACCCATGGAATGGGTACCATGCAATATGACTTCAAAGGGTCTGCATTTGCTCACCGAACCTCACCATTCCTATCACTGCTGCGTTTATGCCGCTGTACACACACTTGATTCTCTTTCGGAGACATATAAATCCATAGGTTTTAAGATTCTTACTAGTAAGGTATATTCTTACTAGTCAGGTATATTCTTAGGCGTTTAATATGGGGTGTTGAGTCCACTTCGTTGAGCAAGGAGTAGCTCTTGTCTATTACATATTTGGCTTATGGAACGGTATCTGTGCTCATTTCAATCTCTGGTTTTATGCAGCACCCCAACTCACCTGTCCCCTTAAGCAAGCATAAGTTGGTTTTCTACATTTGACACCCTGTTCTGTTTTGTAATTCAGTTCTTGTGTAGCCAAGTTTACATTCCGTGTATTAGTGATATCTTATGATGTTTCTTTTTCTGTGTGACTAATTTCACTTAGAATCATCGTACCTGAATCCACTCATTATGCTGCTACGGGCCTGATGACATAGATTTCATTGCTGAGTGATATTGCATTGTACGTAAGTACCACAACTTCTTTATCCATTTTTCACTTTCTGCGATATTGAACTTGTACCGTAAACGAGGTTCTTGTAAACAGAGCCGTCCCAAACTTTGGGGTGGCTGTGTCTTTTTGATTTTAATTTCCCTAAGCTATAGGACCATAAGTGGAAGTGCCCTAGGCTCTGTTGCTTTGTTTTTTAGATGTTTCAGGAAACACCATACACCTCTCCCGAGTGGCTGTTGGCAATTTACATCCCGCCCATCAGCATAACAAGGCTCCCAGTTCTCCATGGCCTGTCCTGCCTTTCTGGATTTTACACTTTTTTCAGATGGCCCTTTTGACCGGGGGGAAGTGAGACTTCATTGTAGTGCAGATTTCCTTTGCAAGCTTGCTTGGTTGGCCAAAAAGGGTGTATGCGTTTTTTCCTTTTTGGCCAAGTGCATCATTGTGGACGTTCTGCCTCTTTTCCTATGCTTTAAATGCAATTCCAGTCTACCTCCTGAAATCGGTTTCCTGCAATTCTGCCCCGCTTTCAAGTCCTCTTGGCAGCCTTACTTCAGTATATTTTTGGACAATAGCTGTCATTTATAACTCTGCAGGTTTGTGAATTACAGTGCCCCTGAGCTCCTTTCTTCAACTCGCTTTCTTGTGAGCTGGCCGCAACACCGCAGGATTGCTTCAGGCCCTAATCTGGTTCCGGCAAGGCACGCTGAGCCTTTGGTTAATTCCTCTTCCTGGTGGGAAATGAGAGTTTAATTTGCCCGTCCAGACACCTCCAGCTAGTCTCTCATTGGTTCTCCCTATTCCTGTTCATCTTCCGCAGAAATTGCAAACTGGGCCAAACAGGAGGTTAAAGGCACTGACTCTCCAAGTCGGGAGAGTGTTAGTAAAGCGTCTGGAATGTTGCACCCGAGTACCAGGGGACGAGAACTGAGACATATTGGAACACGTCTCCCGATCACACGGTTGATCATACTCTGGGTTCCACGTGCATGTTTTAGCTGAAGGAAGAATCCCTTAAACCTGGAGAGTTGAGACCCGTGGAATGGGTACCATGCAATATGACTTCAAAGGGTCTTCATTTGCTCACCGAACCTCTCCAATCCTATCACTGCTGCGTTTATGCCCCTGTACACACGCTTGATTTTCTTTCAGACACATAGCAATCCATAGGTTTTAAGATACTTACTAGTCAGGTACATTCTTAGGCGTTTAATATGGGGTGTTGAGTCCATTTCGTTGAGCAAGGAGTAGTTCTTGTCTATTCCATATTTGGCTTAAGGAACTTTATCTGTGCTCATTTCAATCTCTGGTTTGATGCAGCACCCCAACTCACCTTTCCCCTTAAGCAAGCATAAGTTGGTTTTCTAAATTTGAGACCCTGTTCTGTTTTGTAATCCAGTTCCTGTGTAGCCAAGTTTACATCCCGTGTATTAGTGATATCTTATGATGTTTCTTTTTCTGTGTGACTTATTTCAGTTAGAATCATCATACCTGAATCCACTCATTATGCTGCTACGGGCCTGATGACATAGATTTCATTGCTGAGTGATATTGCATTGTACGTAAGTACCACAACTTCTTTATCCATTTTTCACTTTCTGCGATATTGAACTTGTACCGTAAACGAGGTTCTTGTAAACAGAGCCGTCCCAAACTTTGGGGTGGCTGTGTCTTTTTGATTTTAATTTCCCTAAGCTATAGGACCATAAGTGGAAGTGCCCTAGGCTCTGTTGCTTTGTTTTTTAGATGTTTCAGGAAACACCATACACCTCTCCCGAGTGGCTCTTGGCAATTTACATCCCGCCCATCAGCATAACAAGGCTCCCAGTTCTCCATGGCCTGTCCTGCCTTTCTGGATTTTACACTTTTTTCAGATGGCCCTTTTGACCGGGGGGCAGTGAGACTTCATTGTAGTGCAGATTTCCTTTGCAAGCTTGCTTGGTTGGCCAAAAAGGGCGTATGCGTTTTTTCCTGAATATATTCAGGAAAAAACGCATACGCCCTTTTTGGCCAAGCGCATCATTGTGGACGTTCTGCCTCTTTTCCTATGCTTTAAATGCAATTCCAGTCTACCTCCTGAAATCGGTTTCCTGCAATTCTGCCCCGCTTTCAAGTCCTCTTGGCAGCCTTACTTCAGTATATTTTTGGACGATAGCTGTCATTTATAACTCTGCAGGTTTGTGAATTACAGTGCCCCTGAGCTCCTTTCTTCAACTCGCTTTCTTGTGAGCTGGCCGCAACACCGCAGGATTGCTTCAGGCCCTAATCTGGTTCCGGCACGGCACGCTGATCCTTTGGTTAATTCCTCTTCCTGGTGGGAAATGAGAGTTAAATTTGCCCGTCCAGACACCTCCACCTAGTCTCTCATTGGTTCTCCCTATTCCTGTTCACCTTCCTCAGAAATTGCAAATGGGCCAAACAGGAGGTTAAAGGCACTGACTCTCCAAGTCGGGAGAGTGTTAGTAAAGCGTGTGGAATGTTGCACCCGAGTACCAGGGGACGAGAACTGAGACATATTGGAACACGTCTCCCGATCACACGGTTGATCATACTCTGGGTTCCACGTGCATGTTTTACCTGAAGGCAGAATCCCTTAAACCTGGAGAGTTGAGACCCGTGGAATGGGTACCATGCAATATGACTTCAAAGGGTCTTCATTTGCTCACCGAACGTCTCCAATCCTATCACTGCTGCGTTTATGCCCCTGTACACACGCTTGATTTTCTTTCAGACACATAGCAATCCATAGGTTTTAAGATACTTACTAGTCAGGTACATTCTTAGGCGTTTAATATGGGCTGTTGAGTCCATTTCGTTGAGCAAGGAGTAGTTCTTGTCTATTCTATATTTGGCTTAAGGAACTTTATCTGTGCTCATTTCAATCTCTGGTTTGATGCAGCACCCCAACTCACCTTTCCCCTTAAGCAAGCATAAGTTGGTTTTCTAAATTTGAGACCCTGTTCTGTTTTGTAATCCAGTTCCTGTGTAGCCAAGTTTACATTCCGTGTATTAGTGATATCTTATGATGTTTCTTTTTCTGTGTGACTTATTTCAGTTAGAATCATCATACCTGAATCCACTCATTATGCTGCTACGGGCCTGATGACATAGATTTCATTGCTGAGTGATATTGCATTGTACGTAAGTACCACAACTTCTTTATCCATTTTTCACTTTCTGCGATATTGAACTTGTACCGTAAACGAGGTTCTTGTAAACAGAGCTGTCCCAAACTTTGGGGTGGCTGTGTCTTTTTGATTTTAATTTCCCTAAGCTATAGGACCATAAGTGGAAGTGCCCTAGGCTCTGTTGCTTTGTTTTTTAGATGTTTCAGGAAACACCATACACCTCTCACGAGTGGCTGTTGGCAATTTACATCCCGCCCATCAGCATAACAAGGCTCCCAGTTCTCCATGGCCTGTCCTGCCTTTCTGGATTTTACACTTTTTTCAGATGGCCCTTTTGACCGGGGGGAAGAGAGACTTCATTGTAGTGCAGATTTCCTTTGCAAGCTTGCTTGGTTGGCCAAAAAGGGCGTATGCGTTTTTTCCTGAATATATTCAGGAAAAAACGCATACGCCCTTTTTGGCCAAGTGCATCATTGTGGACGTTCTGCCTCTTTTCCTATGCTTTAAATGCAATTCCAGTCTACCTCCTGAAATCGGTTTCCTGCAATTCTGCCCCACTTTCAAGTCCTCTTGGCAGCCTTACTTCAGTATATTTTTGGACGATAGCTGTCATTTATAACTCTGCAGGTTTGTGAATTACAGTGCCCCTGAGCTCCTTTCTTCAACTCGCTTTCTTGTGAGCTGGCCGCAACACCGCAGGATTGCTTCAGGCCCTAATCTGGTTCTGGCACGGCACGCTGAGCCTTTGGTTAATTCCTCTTCCTGGTGGGAAATGAGAGTTAAATTTGCCCGTCCAGACACCTCCAGCTAGTCTCTCATTGGTTCTCCCTATTCCTGTTCATCTTCCGCAGAAATTGCAAACTGGGCCAAACAGGAGGTTAAAGGCACTGACTCTCCAAGTCGGGAGAGTGTTAGTAAAGCGTCTGGAATGTTGCACCCGAGTACCAGGGGACGAGAACTGAGACATATTGGAACACGTCTCCCGATCACACGGTTGATCATACTCTGGGTTCCACGTGCATGTTTTAGCTGAAGGAAGAATCCCTTAAACCTGGAGAGTTGAGACCCGTGGAATGGGTACCATGCAATATGACTTCAAAGGGTCTTCATTTGCTCACCGAACCTCTCCAATCCTATCACTGCTGCGTTTATGCCCCTGTACACACGCTTGATTTTCTTTCAGAGACATAGCAATCCATAGGTTTTAAGATACTTACTAGTCAGGTACATTCTTAGGCGTTTAATATGGGGTGTTGAGTCCATTTCGTTGAGCAAGGAGTAGTTCTAGTCTATTCTATATTTGGCTTAAGGAACTTTATATGTGTTCATTTAAATCTCTGGTTTTATGCAGCACCCCAACTCACCTTTCCCCTTAAGCAAGCATAAGTTGGTTTTCTAAATTTGAGACCCTGTTCTGTTTTGTAATCCAGTTCCTGTGTAGCCAAGTTTACATCCCGTGTATTAGTGATATCTTATGATGTTTCTTTTTCTGTGTGACTTATTTCAGTTAGAATCATCATACCTGAATCCACTCATTATGCTGCTACGGGCCTGATGACATAGATTTCATTGCTGAGTGATATTGCATTGTACGTAAGTACCAGAACTTCTTTATCCATTTTTCACTTTCTGCGATATTGAACTTGTACCGTAAACGAGGTTCTTGTAAACAGAGCCGTCCCAAACTTTGGGGTGGCTGTGTCTTTTTGATTTTAATTTCCCTAAACTATAGGACCATAAGTGGAAGTGCGCTAGGCTCTGTTGCTTTGTTTTTTAGATGTTTCAGGAAACACCATACACCTCTCCCAAGTGGCTGTTGGCAATTTACATCCCGCCCATCAGCATAACAAGGCTCCCAGTTCTCCATGGCCTGTCCTGCCTTTCTGGATTTTACACTTTTTTCAGATGGCCCTTTTGACCGGGGGGAAGTGAGACTTCATTGTAGTGCAGATTTCCTTTGCAAGCTTGCTTGGTTGGCCAAAAAGGGCGTATGCGTTTTTTCCTGAATATATTCAGGAAAAAACGCATACGCCCTTTTTGGCCAAGTGCATCATTGTGGACGTTCTGCCTCTTTTCCTATGCTTTAAATGCAAATCCAGTCTACCTCCTGAAATCGGTTTCCTGCAATTCTGCCCCGCTTTCAAGTCCTCTTGGCAGCCTTACTTCAGTATATTTTTGGACGATAGCTGTCATTTATAACTCTGCAGGTTTGTGAATTACAGTGCCCCTGAGCTCCTTTCTTCAACTCGCTTTCTTGTGAGCTGGCCGCAACACCGCAGGATTGCTTCAGGCCCTAATCTGGTTCCGGCACGGCACGCTGAGTCTTTGGTTAATTCCTCTTCCTGGTGGGAAATGAGAGTTAAATTTGCCCGTCCAGACACCTCCAGCTAGTCTCTCATTGGTTCTCCCTATTCCTGTTCATCTTCCGCAGAAATTGCAAACTGGGCCAAACAGGAGGTTAAAGGCACTGACTCTCCAAGTCGGGAGAGTGTTAGTAAAGCGTCTGGAATGTTGCACCCGAGTACCAGGGGACGAGAACTGAGACATATTGGAACACGTCTCCCGATCACACGGTTGATCATACTCTGGGTTACACGTGCATGTTTTACCTGAAGGCAGAATCCCTTAAACCTGGAGAGTTGAGACCCGTGGAATGGGTACCATGCAATATGACTTCAAAGGGTCTTCATTTGCTCACCGAACGTCTCCAATCCTATCACTGCTGCGTTTATGCCCCTGTACACATGCTTGATTTTCTTTCAGACACATAGCAATTCATAGGTTTTAAGATACTTACTAGTCAGGTACATTCTTAGGCGTTTAATATGGGGTGTTGAGTCCATTTCGTTGAGCAAGGAGTAGTTCTTGTCTATTCCATATTTGGCTTAAGGAACTTTATCTGTGCTCATTTCAATCTCTGGTTTTATGCAGCACCCCAACTCACCTTTCCCCTTAAGCAAGCATAAGTTGGTTTTCTAAATTTGAGACCCTGTTCTGTTTTGTAATCCAGTTCCTGTGTAGCCAAGTTTACATCCCGTGTATTAGTGATATCTTATGATGTTTCTTTTTCTGTGTGACTTATTTCAGTTAGAATCATCATACCTGAATCCACTCATTATGCTGCTACGGGCCTGATGACATAGATTTCATTGCTGAGTGATATTGCATTGTACGTAAGTACCACAACATCTTTATCCATTTTTCACTTTCTGCGATATTGAACTTGTACCGTAAACGAGGTTCTTGTAAACAGAGCCGTCCCAAACTTTGGGGTGGCTGTGTCTTTTTGATTTTAATTTCCCTAAGCTATAGGACCATAAGTGGAAGTGCCCTAGGCTCTGTTGCTTTGTTTTTTGGATGTTTCAGGAAACACCATACACCTCTCCCGAGTGGCTGTTGGCAATTTACATCCCGCCCATCAGCATAACTAGGCTCCCAGTTCTCCATGGCCTGTCCTGCCTTTCTGGATTTTACACTTTTTTCAGATGGCCCTTTTGACCGGGGGGAAGTGAGACTTCATTGTAGTGCAGATTTCCTTTGCAAGCTTGCTTGGTTGGCCAAAAAGGGCGTATGCGTTTTTCCCTGAATATATTCAGGAAAAAACGCATACGCCCTTTTTGGCCAAGTGTATCATTGTGGACGTTCTGCCTCTTTTCCTATGCTTTACATGCAATTCCAGTCTACCTCCTGAAATCGGTTTCCTGCAATTCTGCCCCGCTTTCAACTCCTCTTGGCAGCCTTACTTCAATATGTTTTTGGAAGATAGCTGTCATTTATAACTCTGCAGGTTTGTGAATTACAGTGCCCCTGAGCTCCTTTCTTCAACTCGCTTTCTTGTGAGCTGGCCGCAACACCGCAGGATTGCTTCTGGTCCTAGTGTGGTTCCGGCATGGCACGCTGATCCTTTGGTTAATTCCTCTTCCTGGTTGGAAATGAGAGTTAAATTTGCCCGTCTGGACACCTTCACCTAGTCTCTCATTGGTTCTCCCTATTCCTGTTCATTTTCCACAGAAATTGCAAACTGGGCCAAACAGGAGGTTAAAGGCACTGACTCTCCAAGTGGGGAGAGTGTTAGTAAAGCGTCTGGAATGTTGCACCCGAGTACCAGGAAACGAAAATTGAGACACATTTGAACACGTTTTCCGATCACATGGTGGATCATACTCTGGGTTCCACATGCATGTTTTAGCTGAAGGAAGAATCCCTTAAACAGGGAGAGTTGAGACCCATGGAATGGGTACCATGCAATATGACTTCAAAGGGTCTGCATTTGCTCACCGAACCTCAGCAATCCTATCACTGCTGCGTTTATGCCACTGTACACATGCTTGATTCTCTTTCGGAGACATATAAATCCATAGGTTTTAAGATTCTTACTAGTCAGGTAGATTCTTACTAGTCAGGTATATTCTTAGGCGTTTAATATGGGGTGTTGAGTCCACTTCGTTGAGCAAGGAGTAGCTCTTGTCTATTACATATTTGGCTTATGGAACGGTATCTGTGCTAATTTCAATCTCTGGTTTTATGCAGCACCCCAACTCACCCGTCCCCTTAAGCAAGCATAAGTTGGTTTTCTACATTTGACACCCTGTTCTGTTTTGTAATTCAGTTCTTGTGTAGCCAAGTTTACATTCCGTGTATTAGTGATATCTTATGATGTTTCTTTTTCTGTGTGACTAATTTCACTTAGAATCATCGTACCTGAATCCACTCATTATGCTGCTATGGGCCTGATGACATAGATTTCATTGCTGAGTGATATTGCATTGTACATAAGTACCACAACTTCTTTATCCATTTTTCGCTTTCTGTGATATTGAACTTGTTCGGTAAACGAGGTTCTTGTAAACAGAGCCGTCCCAAACTTTGGGGTGGCTGTGTCTTTTTGATTTTAATTTCCCTAAGCTATAGGACCATAAGTGGAAGTGCCCTAGGCTCTGTTGCTTTGTTTTTTGGATGTTTCAGGAAACACCATACACTTCTCCAGAGTGGCTGCTGGCAGTTTACATCCCGCCCATCAGCATAACAAGGCTCCCAGTTCTCCATGGCCTGTCCTGCCTTTCTGGATTTTACACTTTTTTCAGATGGCCCTTTTGACCGGGGGGCAGTGAGACTTCATTGTAGTGCAGATTTCCTTTGCAAGCTTGCTTGGTTGGCCAAAAAGGGCGTATGCGTTTTTTCCTGAATATATTCAGGAAAAAACGCATACGCCCTTTTTGGCCAAGTGCATCATTGTGGACGTTCTGCGTCTTTTCCTATGCTTTACATGCAATTCCAGTGTACCTCCAGAAATCGGTTTCCTGCAATTCTGCCCCGCTTTCAACTCCTCTTGGCAGCCTTACTTCAATATATTTTTGGAAGATAGCTGTCATTTATAACTCTGCAGGTTTGTGAATTACAGTGCCCCTGAGCTCCTTTCTTCAACTCGCTTTCTTGTGAGCTGGCCGCAACACCGCAGGATTGCTTCAGGCCCTAGTTTGGTTCCGGCACGGCATGCTGAGCCTTTGGTTAATTCCTCTTCCTGGTGGGAAATGAGAGTTAAATTTGCCCGTCCGGACACCTCCACCTAGTCTCTCATTGGTTCTCCCTATTCCTGTACATTTTCCACAGATATTGCAAACTGGGCCAAACAGGAGGTTAAAGGCACTGACTCTCCAAGTGGGGAGAGTGTTAGTAAAGCGTCTGGAATGTTGCACCCGAGTACCAGGGGACGAAAACTGAGACACATTTGAACACGTTTCCCGATCACACGGTGGATCATACTCTGGGTTCCACATGCATGTTTTAGCTGAAGGAAGAATCCATTAAACCTGGAGAGTTGAGACCCATGGAATGGGTACCATGCAATATGACTTCAAAGGGTCTGCATTTGCTCACCGAACCTCAGCAATCCTATCACTGCTGCGTTTATGCCGCTGTACACACGCTTGATTCTCTTTCGGAGACATATAAATCCATAGGTTTTAAGATTCTTACTAGTCAGGTAGATTCTTACTAGTCAGGTATATTCTTAGGCGTTTAATATGGGGTGTTGAGTCCACTTCGTTGAGCAAGGAGTAGCTCTTGTCTATTACATATTTGGCTTATGGAACGGTATCTGTGCTAATTTCAATCTCTGGATTTATGCAGCACCCCAACTCACCCGTCCCCTTAAGCAAGCATAAGTTGGTTTTCTACATTTGACACCCTGTTCTGTTTTGTAATTCAGTTCTTGTGTAGCCAAGTTTACATTCCGTGTATTAGTGATATCTTATGATGTTTCTTTTTCTGTGTGACTAATTTCACTTAGAATCATCGTACCTGAATCCACTCATTATGCTGCTACGGGCCTGTTGACATAGATTTCATTGCTGAGTGATATTGCATTGTACGTAAGTACCACAATTTCTTTATCCATTTTTCGCTTTCTGTGATATTGAACTTGTACCGTAAACGAGGTTCTTGTAAACAGAGCCGTCCCAAACTTTGGGGTGGCTGTGTCTTTTTGATTTTAATTTCCCTAAGCTATAGGACAATAAGTGGAAGTGCCCTAGGCTCTGTTGCTTTGTTTTTTGGATGTTTCAGGAAACACCATACACTTCTCCAGAGTGGCTGCTGGCAATTTACATCCCGCCCATCAGCATAACTAGGCTCCCAGTTCTCCATGGCCTGTCCTGCCTTTCTGGATTTTACACTTTTTTCAGATGGCCCTTTTGACCGGGGGGCAGTGAGACTTCATTGTAGTGCAGATTTCCTTTGCAAGCTTGCTTGGTTGGCCAAAAAGGGCGTATGCGTTTTTTCCTGAATATATTCAGGAAAAAACGCATACGCCCTTTTTGGCCAAGTGCATCATTGTGGACGTTCTGCCTCTTTTCCTATGCTTTAAATGCAATTCCAGTCTACCTCCTGAAATCGGTTTCCTGCAATTCTGCCCCCCTTTCAACTCCTCTTGGCAGTCTTACTTCAATATATTTTTGGAAGATAGCTGTCCTTTATAACTCTGCAGGTTTGTGAATTACAGTGCCCCTGAGCTCCTTTCTTCAACTCGCTTTCTTGTGAGCTGGCCGCAACACCGCAGGATTGCTTCTGGTCCTAGTGTGGTTCCGGCATGGCACACTGAGCCTTTGGTTAATTCCTCTTCCTGGTTGGAAATGAGAGTTAAATTTGCCCGTCTGGACACCTCCACCTAGTCTCTCATTGGTTCTCCCTATTCCTGTTCATTTTCCACAGAAATTGCAAACTGGGCCAAACAGGAGGTTAAAGGCACTGACTCTCCAAGTGGGGAGAGTGTTAGTAAAGCGTCTGGAATGTTGCACCTGAGTACCAGGAATCGAAAATTGAGACACATTTGAGCACGTTTTCCGATCACACGGTGGATCATACTCTGGGTTCCACATGCATGTTTTAGCTGAAGGAAGAATCCCTTAAACAGGGAGAGTTGAGACCCATGGAATGGGTACCATGCAATATGACTTCAAAGGGTCTGCATTTGCTCACCGAACCTCAGCAATCCTATCACTGCTGCGTTTATGCCACTGTACACACGCTTGATTCTCTTTCGGAGACATATAAATCCATAGGTTTTAAGATTCTTACTAGTCAGGTAGATTCTTACTAGTCAGGTATATTCTTAGGCGTTTAATATGGGGTGTTGAGTCCACTTCGTTGAGCAAGGAGTAGCTCTTGTCTATTACATATTTGGCTTATGGAACGGTATCTGTGCTCATTTCAATCTCTGGTTTTATGCAGCACCCCAACTCACCCGTCCCCTTAAGCAAGCATAAGTTGGTTTTCTACATTTGACACCCTGTTCTGTTTTGTAATTCAGTTCTTGTGTAGCCAAGTTTACATTCCGTGTATTAGTGATATCTTATGATGTTTCTTTTTCTGTGTGACTAATTTCACTTAGAATCATCGTACCTGAATCCACTCATTATGCTGCTACGGGCCTGATGACATAGATTTCATTGCTGAGTGATATTGCATTGTACGTAAGTACCACAATTTCTTTATCCATTTTTCGCTTTCTGTGATATTGAACTTGTACCGTAAACGAGGTTCTTGTAAACAGAGCCGTCCCAAATTTTGGGGTGGCTGTGTCTTTTTGATTTTAATTTCCCTAAGCTATAGGACCATAAGTGGAAGTGCCCTAGGCTCTGTTGCTTTGTTTTTTGGATGTTTCAGGAAACACCATACACCTCTCCCGAGTGGCTGTTGGCAATTTACATCCCGCCCATCAGCATAACTAGGCTCCCAGTTCTCCATGGCCTGTCCTGCCTTTCTGGATTTTACACTTTTTTCAGATTGCCCTTTTGACCGGGGGGCAGTGAGACTTCATTGTAGTGCAGATTTCCTTTGCAAGCTTGCTTGGTTGGCCAAAACGGGCGTATGCGTTTTTTCCTGAATATATTCAGGAAAAAACGCATACGCCCTTTTTGGCCAAGTGCATCATTGTGGACGTTCTGCCTCTTTTCCTATGCTTTACATGCAATTCCAGTCTACCTCCTGAAATCGGTTTCCTGCAATTCTGCCCCGCTTTCAACTCCTCTTGGCAGCCTTACTTCAATATATTTTTGGAAGATAGCTGTCATTTATAACTCTGCAGGTTTGTGAATTACAGTGCCCCTGAGCTCCTTTCTTCAACTCGCTTTCTTGTGAGCTGGCCGCAACACCGCAGGATTGCTTCAGGCCCTAATCTGGTTCCGGCACGGCACGCTGAGTCTTTGGTTAATTCCTCTTCCTGGTGGGAAATGAGAGTTAAATTTGCCCGTCCAGACACCTCCAGCTAGTCTCTCATTGGTTCTCCCTATTCCTGTTCATCTTCCGCAGAAATTGCAAACTGGGCCAAACAGGAGGTTAAAGGCACTGACTCTCCAAGTCGGGAGAGTGTTAGTAAAGCGTCTGGAATGTTGCACCCGAGTACCAGGGG
This sequence comes from Leucopleurus acutus, assembly GCF_964270905.1. Classification (NCBI taxonomy): domain Eukaryota; kingdom Metazoa; phylum Chordata; class Mammalia; order Artiodactyla; family Delphinidae; genus Leucopleurus; species Leucopleurus acutus. The sequence goes on along the minus strand of NW_028139136.1, from coordinate 214,189 downwards.
ACGAGAACTGAGACATATTGGAACACGTCTCCCGATCACACGGTTGATCATACTCTGGGTTACACGTGCATGTTTTACCTGAAGGCAGAATCCCTTAAACCTGGAGAGTTGAGACCCGTGGAATGGGTACCATGCAATATGACTTCAAAGGGTCTTCATTTGCTCACCGAACGTCTCCAATCCTATCACTGCTGCGTTTATGCCCCTGTACACATGCTTGATTTTCTTTCAGACACATAGCAATTCATAGGTTTTAAGATACTTACTAGTCAGGTACATTCTTAGGCGTTTAATATGGGGTGTTGAGTCCATTTCGTTGAGCAAGGAGTAGTTCTTGTCTATTCCATATTTGGCTTAAGGAACTTTATCTGTGCTCATTTCAATCTCTGGTTTGATGCAGCACCCCAACTCACCTTTCCCCTTAAGCAAGCATAAGTTGGTTTTCTAAATTTGAGACCCTGTTCTGTTTTGTAATCCAGTTCCTGTGTAGCCAAGTTTACATCCCGTGTATTAGTGATATCTTATGATGTTTCTTTTTCTGTGTGACTTATTTCAGTTAGAATCATCATACCTGAATCCACTCATTATGCTGCTACGGGCCTGATGACATAGATTTCATTGCTGAGTGATATTGCATTGTACGTAAGTACCACAACATCTTTATCCATTTTTCACTTTCTGCGATATTGAACTTGTACCGTAAACGAGGTTCTTGTAAACAGAGCCGTCCCAAACTTTGGGGTGGCTGTGTCTTTTTGATTTTAATTTCCCTAAGCTATAGGACCATAAGTGGAAGTGCCCTAGGCTCTGTTGCTTTGTTTTTTAGATGTTTCAGGAAACACCATACACCTCTCCCGTGTGGCTCTTGGCAATTTACATACCGCCCATCAGCATAACAAGGCTCCCAGTTCTCCATGGCCTGTCCTGCCTTTCTGGATTTTACACTTTTTTCAGATGGCCCTTTTGACCGGGGGGAAGTTAGACTTCATTGTAGTGCAGGTTTCCTTTGCAAGCTTGCTTGGTTGGCCAAAAAGGGCGTATGCGTTTTTTCCTGAATATATTCAGGAAAAAACGCATACGCCCTTTTTGGCCAAGTGCATCATTGTGGACGTTCTGCCTCTTTTCCTATGCTTTAAATGCAATTCCAGTCTACCTCCTGAAATCGGTTTCCTGCAATTCTGCCCCGCTTTCAAGTCCTCTTGGCAGCCTTATTTCAGTATATTTTTGGACGATAGCTGTCATTTATAACTCTGCAGGTTTGTGAATTACAGTGCCCCTGAGCTCCTTTCTTCAACTCGCTTTCTTGTGAGCTGGCCGCAACACCGCAGGATTGCTTCAGGCCCTAATCTGGTTCCGGCACGGCACGCTGAGCCTTTGGTTAATTCCTCTTCCTGGTGGGAAATGAGAGTTAAATTTGCCCGTCCAGACACCTCCACCTAGTCTCTCATTGGTTCTCCCTATTCCTGTTCATCTTCCGCAGAAATTGCAAACTGGGCCAAACAGGAGGTTAAAGGCACTGACTCTCCAAGTCGGGAGAGTGTTAGTAAAGCGTCTGGAATGTTGCACCCGAGTACCAGGGGACGAGAACTGAGACATATTGGAACACGTCTCCCGATCACACAGTTGATCATACTCTGGGTTCCATGTGCATGTTTTAGCTGAAGGAAGAATCCCTTAAACCTGGAGAGTTGAGACCCGTGGAATGGGTACCATGCAATATGACTTCAAAGGGTCTTCATTTGCTCACCGAACCTCTCCAATCCTATCACTGCTGCGTTTGTGCCCCTGTACACATGCTTGATTTTCTTTCAGAGACATAGCAATCCATAGGTTTTAAGATACTTACTAGTCAGGTACATTCTTAGGCGTTTAATATGGGGTGTTGAGTCCATTTCGTTGAGCAAGGAGTAGTTCTTGTCTATTCTATATTTGGCTTAAGGAACTTTATCTGTGCTCATTTCAATCTCTGGTTTTATGCAGCACCCCAACTCACCTTTCCCCTTAAGCAAGCATAAGTTGGTTTTCTAAATTTGAGACCCTGTTCTGTTTTGTAATCCAGTTCCTGTGTAGCCAAGTTTACATCCCGTGTATTAGTGATATCTTATGATGTTTCTTTTTCTGTGTGACTTATTTCAGTTAGAATCATCATACCTGAATCCACTCATTATGCTGCTACGGGCCTGATGACATAGATTTCATTGCTGAGTGATATTGCATTGTACGTAAGTACCACAACTTCTTTATCCATTTTTCACTTTCTGCGATATTGAACTTGTACCGTAAACGAGGTTCTTGTAAACAGAGCCGTCCCAAACTTTGGGGTGGCTGTGTCTTTTTGATTTTAATTTCCCTAAGCTATAGGACCATAAGTGGAAGTGCCCTAGGCTCTGTTGCTTTGTTTTTTAGATGTTTCAGGAAACACCATACACCTCTCCCGAGTGGCTGTTGGCAATTTACATCCCGCCCATCAGCATAACAAGGCTCCCAGTTCTCCATGGCCTGTCCTGCCTTTCTGGATTTTACTTTTTTCAGATGGCCCTTTTGACCGGTGCGAAGTGAGACTTCATTGTAGTGCAGATTTCCTTTGCAAGCTTGCTTGGTTGGCCAAAAAGGGCGTATGCGTTTTTTCCTGAATATATTCAGGAAAAAACGCATACGCCCTTTTTGGCCAAGTGCATCATTGTGGACGTTCTGCCTCTTTTCCTATGCTTTAAATGCAATTCCAGTCTACCTCCTGAAATCGGTTTCCTGCAATTCTGCCCCGCTTTCAAGTCCTCTTGGCAGCCTTACTTCAGTATATTTTTGGACGATAGCTGTCATTTATAACTCTGCAGGTTTGTGAATTACAGTGCCCCTGAGCTCCTTTCTTCAACTCGCTTTCTTGTGAGCTGGCCGCAACACCGCAGGATTGCTTCAGGCCCTAATCTGGTTCCGGCACGGCACGCTGAGCCTTTGGTTAATTCCTCTTCCTGGTGGGAAATGAGAGTTAAATTTGCCCGTCCAGACACCTCCAGCTAGTCTCTCATTGGTTCTCCCTATTCCTGTTCATCTTCCTCAGAAATTGCAAACTGGGCCAAACAGGAGGTTAAAGGCACTGACTCTCCAAGTCGGGAGAGTGTTAGTAAAGCGTCTGGAATGTTGCACCCGAGTACCAGGGGACGAGAACTGAGACATATTGGAACACGTCTCCCGATCACACGGTTGATCATATTCTGGGTTCCACGTGCATGTTTTACCTGAAGGCAGAATCCCTTAAACCTGGAGAGTTGAGACCCGTGGAATGGGTACCATGCAATATGACTTCAAAGGGTCTTCATTTGCTCACCGAACCTCTCCAATCCTATCACTGCTGCGTTTATGCCCCTGTACACACGCTTGATTTTCTTTCAGAGACATAGCAATCCATAGGTTTTAAGATACTTACTAGTCAGGTACATTCTTAGGCGTTTAATATGGGGTGTTGAGTCCATTTCATTGAGCAAGGAGTAGTTCTTGTCTATTCTATATTTGGCTTAAGGAACTTTATCTGTGCTCATTTCAATCTCTGGTTTGATGCAGCACCCCAACTCACCTTTCCCCTTAAGCAAGCATAAGTTGGTTTTCTAAATTTGAGACCCTGTTCTGTTTTGTAATCCAGTTCCTGTGTAGCCAAATTTACATTCCGTGTATTAGTGATATCTTATGATGTTTCTTTTTCTGTGTGACTTATTTCAGTTAGAATCATCATACCTGAATCCACTCATTATGCTGCTACGGGCCTGATGACATAGATTTCATTGCTGAGTGATATTGCATTGTACGTAAGTACCACAACTTCTTTATCCATTTTTCACTTTCTGCGATATTGAACTTGTACCGTAAACGAGGTTCTTGTAAACAGAGCCGTCCCAAACTTTGGGGTGGCTGTGTCTTTTTGATTTTAATTTCCCTAAGCTATAGGACCATAAGTGGAAGTGCCCTAGGCTCTGTTGCTTTGTTTTTTAGATGTTTCAGGAAACACCATACACCTCTCCCGAGTGGCTGTTGGCAATTTACATCCCGCCCATCAGCATAACAAGGCTCCCAGTTCTCCATGGCCTGTCCTGCCTTTCTGGATTTTACACTTTTTTCAGATGGCCCTTTTGACCGGTGGGAAGTGAGACTTCATTGTAGTGCAGATTTCCTTTGCAAGCTTGCTTGGTTGGCCAAAAAGGGCGTATGCGTTTTTTCCTGAATATATTCAGGAAAAAACGCATACGCCCTTTTTGGCCAAGTGCATCATTGTGGACGTTCTGCCTCTTTTCCTATGCTTTAAATGCAATTCCAGTCTACCTCCTGAAATCGGTTTCCTGCAATTCTGCCCCGCTTTCAAGTCCTCTTGGCAGCCTTACTTCAGTATATTTTTGGACGATAGCTGTCATTTATAACTCTGCAGGTTTGTGAATTACAGTGCCCCTGAGCTCCTTTCTTCAACTCGCTTTCTTGTGAGCTGGCCGCAACACCGCAGGATTGCTTCAGGCCCTAATCTGGTTCCGGCACGGCACGCTGAGCCTTTGGTTAATTCCTCTTCCTGGTGGGAAATGAGAGTTAAATTTGCCCGTCCAGACACCTCCAGCTAGTCTCTCATTGGTTCTCCCTATTCCTGTTCATCTTCCGCAGAATTTGCAAACTGGGCCAAACAGGAGGTTAAAGGCACTGACTCTCCAAGTCGGGAGAGTGTTAGTAAAGCGTCTGGAATGTTGCACCCGAGTACCAGGGGACGAGAACTGAGACATATTGGAACACGTCTCCCGATCACACGGTTGATCATACTCTGGGTTCCACGTGCATGTTTTAGCTGAAGGAAGAATCCCTTAAACCTGGAGAGTTGAGACCCGTAGAATGGGTACCATGCAATATGACTTCAAAGGGTCTTCATTTGCTCACCGAACCTCTCCAATCCTATCACTGCTGCGTTTATGCCCCTGTACACACGCTTGATTTTCTTTCAGAGACATAGCAATCCATAGGTTTTAAGATACTTACTAGTCAGGTACATTCTTAGGCGTTTAATATGGGGTGTTGAGTCCATTTCGTTGAGCAAGGAGTAGTTCTTGTCTATTCCATATTTGGCTTAAGGAACTTTATCTGTGCTCATTTCAATCTCTGGTTTGATGCAGCACCCCAACTCACCTTTCCCCTTAAGCAAGCATAAGTTGGTTTTCTAAATTTGAGACCCTGTTCTGTTTTGTAATCCAGTTCCTGTGTAGCCAAGTTTACATCCCGTGTATTAGTGATATCTTATGATGTTTCTTTTTCTGTGTGACTTATTTCAGTTAGAATCATCATACCTGAATCCACTCATTATGCTGCTACGGGCCTGATGACATAGATTTCATTGCTGAGTGATATTGCATTGTACGTATGTACCAGAACTTCTTTATCCATTTTTCACTTTCTGCGATATTGAACTTGTACCGTAAACGAGGTTCTTGTAAACAGAGCCGTCCCAAACTTTGGGGTGGCTGTGTCTTTTTGATTTTAATTTCCCTAAGCTATAGGACCATAAGTGGAAGTGCGCTAGGCTCTGTTGCTTTGTTTTTTAGATGTTTCAGGAAACACCATACACCTCTCCCGAGTGGCTGTTGGCAATTTACATCCCGCCCATCAGCATAACAAGGCTCCCAGTTCTCCATGGCCTGTCCTGCCTTTCTGGATTTTACACTTTTTTCAGATGGCCCTTTTGACCGGGGGGAAGTGAGACTTCATTGTAGTGCAGATTTCCTTTGCAAGCTTGCTTGGTTGGCCAAAAAGGGCGTATGCGTTTTTTCCTGAATATATTCAGGAAAAAACGCATACGCCCTTTTTGTCCAAGTGCATCATTGTGGACGTTCTGCCTCTTTTCCTATGCTTTAAATGCAAATCCAGTCTACCTCCTGAAATCGGTTTCCTGCAATTCTGCCCCGCTTTCAAGTCCTCTTGGCAGCCTTACTTCAGTATATTTTTGGACGATAGCTGTCTTTTATAACTCTGCAGGTTTGTGAATTACAGTGCCCCTGAGCTCCTTTCTTCAACTCGCTTTCTTGTGAGCTGGCCGCAACACCGCAGGATTGCTTCAGGCCCTAATCTGGTTCCGGCACGGCACGCTGAGTCTTTGGTTAATTCCTCTTCCTGGTGGGAAATGAGAGTTAAATTTGCCCGTCCAGACACCTCCAGCTAGTCTCTCATTGGTTCTCCCTATTCCTGTTCATCTTCCGCAGAAATTGCAAACTGGGCCAAACAGGAGGTTAAAGGCACTGACTCTCCAAGTCGGGAGAGTGTTAGTAAAGCGTCTGGAATGTTGCACCCGAGTACCAGGGGACGAGAACTGAGACATATTGGAACACGTCTCCCGATCACACGGTTGATCATACTCTGGGTTACACGTGCATGTTTTAGCTGAAGGAAGAATCCCTTAAACCTGGAGAGTTGAGACCCGTGGAATGGGTACCATGCAATATGACTTCAAAGGGTCTTCGTTTGCTCACCGAACCTCTCCAATCCTATCACTGCTGCATTTATGCCCCTGTACACACGCTTGATTTTCTTTCAGAGACATAGCAATCCATAGGTTTTAAGATACTTACTAGTCAGGTACATTCTTAGGCGTTTAATATGGGGTGTTGTGTCCATTTCGTTGAGCAAGGAGTAGTTCTTGTCTATTCCATATTTGGCTTAAGGAACTTTATCTGTGCTCATTTCAATCTCTGGTTTGATGCAGCACCCCAACTCACCTTTCGCCTTAAGCAAGCATAAGTTGGTTTTCTACATTTGACACCCTGTTCTGTTTTGTAATCCAGTTCCTGTGTAGCCAAGTTTACATTCCGTGTATTAGTGATATCTTATGATGTTTCTTTTTCTGTGTGACTTATTTCAGTTAGAATCATCATACCTGAATCCACTAATTATGCTGCTACGGGCCTGATGACATAGATTTCATTGCTGAGTGATATTGCATTGTACGTAAGTACCACAACTTCTTTATCCATTTTTCACTTTCTGCGATATTGAACTTGTACCGTAAACGAGGTTCTTGTAAACAGAGCTGTCCCAAACTTTGGGGTGGCTGTGTCTTTTTGATTTTAATTTCCCTAAGCTATAGGACCATAAGTGGAAGTGCCCTAGGCTCTGTTGCTTTGTTTTTTAGATGTTTCAGGAAACACCATACACCTCTCAAGAGTGGCTCTTGGCAATTTACATCCCGCCCATCAGCATAACAAGGCTCCCAGTTCTCCATGGCCTGTCCTGCCTTTCTGGATTTTACACTTTTTTCAGATGGCCCTTTTGACCGGGGGGAAGTGAGACTTCATTGTAGTGCAAATTTCCTTTGCAAGCTTGCTTAGTTGGCAAAAAAGTGCGTATGCGTTTTTTCCTGAATATATTCAGGAAAAAACGCATACGCCCTTTTTGGCCAACTGCATCATTGTGGACGTTCTGCCTCTTTTCCTATGCTTTAAATGCAATTCCAGTCTACCTCCTGAAATCGGTTTCCTGAAATTCTGCCCCGCTTTCAAGTCCTCTTGGCAGCCTTACTTCAGTATATTTTTGGACGATAGCTGTCATTTATAACTCTGCAGGTTTGTGAATTACAGTGCCCCTGAGCTCCTTTCTTCAACTCGCTTTCTTGTGAGCTGGCCGCAACACCGCAGGATTGCTTCAGGCCCTAATCTGGTTCCGGCACGGCACGCTGAGCCTTTGGTTAATTCCTCTTCCTGGTGGGAAATGAGAGTTTAATTTGCCCGTCCAGACACCTCCAGCTAGTCTCTCATTGGTTCTCCCTATTCCTGTTCATCTTCCGCAGAAATTGCAAACTGGGCCAAACAGGAGGTTAAAGGCACTGACTCTCCACGTCGGGAGAGTGTTAGTAAAGCGTCTGGAATGTTGCACCCGAGTACCAGGGGACGAGAACTGAGACATATTGGAACACGTCTCCCGATCACACGGTTGATCATACTCTGGGTTACACGTGCATGTTTTACCTGAAGGCAGAATCCCTTAAACCTGGAGAGTTGAGACCCGTGGAATGGGTACCATGCAATATGACTTCAAAGGGTCTTCATTTGCTCACCGAACCTCTCCAATCCTATAACTGCTGCGTTTATGCCCCTGTACACATGCTTGATTTTCTTTCAGACACATAGCAATTCATAGGTTTTAAGATACTTACTAGTCAGGTACATTCTTAGGCGTTTAATATGGGGTGTTGAGTCCATTTCGTTGAGCAAGGAGTAGTTCTTGTCTATTCCATATTTGGCTTAAGGAACTTTATCTGTGCTCATTTCAATCTCTGGTTTGATGCAGCACCCCAACTCACCTTTCCCCTTAAGCAAGCATAAGTTGGTTTTCTAAATTTGAGACCCTGTTCTGTTTTGTAATCCAGTTCCTGTGTAGCCAAGTTTACATTCCGTGTATTAGTGATATCTTATGATGTTTCTTTTTCTGTGTGATTTATTTCAGTTAGAATCATCATACGTGAATCCACTCATTATGCTGCTACGGGCCTGATGACATAGATTTCATTGCTGAGTGATATTGCATTGTACGTAAGTACCACAACTTCTTTATCCATTTTTCACTTTCTGCGATATTGAACTTGTACCATAAACGAGGTTCTTGTAAACAGAGCCGTCCCAAACTTTGGGGTGGCTGTGTCTTTTTGATTTTAATTTCCCTAAGCTATAGGACCATAAGTGGAAGTGCCCTAGGCTCTGTTGCTTTGTTTTTTGGATGTTTCAGGAAACACCATACACCTCTCCCGAGTGGCTGTTGGCAATTTACATCCCGCCCATCAGCATAACTAGGCTCCCAGTTCTCCATGGCCTGTCCTGCCTTTCTGGATTTTACACTTTTTTCAGATGGCCCTTTTGACCGGGGGGCAGTGAGACTTCATTGTAGTGCAGATTTCCTTTGCAAGCTTGCTTGGTTGGCCAAAAAGGGTGTATGCGTTTTTTCCTTTTTGGCCAAGTGCATCATTGTGGACGTTCTGCCTCTTTTCCTATGCTTTAAATGCAATTCCAGTCTACCTCCTGAAATCGGTTTCCTGCAATTCTGCCCCGCTTTCAAGTCCTCTTGGCAGCCTTACTTCAGTATATTTTTGGACAATAGCTGTCATTTATAACTCTGCAGGTTTGTGAATTACAGTGCCCCTGAGCTCCTTTCTTCAACTCGCTTTCTTGTGAGCTGGCCGCAACACCGCAGGATTGCTTCAGGCCCTAATCTGGTTCCGGCACGGCACGCTGAGCCTTTGGTTAATTCCTCTTCCTGGTGGGAAATGAGAGTTTAATTTGCCCGTCCAGACACCTCCAGCTAGTCTCTCATTGGTTCTCCCTATTCCTGTTCATCTTCCGCAGAAATTGCAAACTGGGCCAAACAGGAGGTTAAAGGCACTGACTCTCCAAGTCGGGAGAGTGTTAGTAAAGCGTCTGGAATGTTGCACCCGAGTACCAGGGGACGAGAACTGAGACATATTGGAACACGTCTCCCGATCACACGGTTGATCATACTCTGGGTTCCACGTGCATGTTTTAGCTGAAGGAAGAATCCCTTAAACCTGGAGAGTTGAGACCCGTGGAATGGGTACCATGCAATATGACTTCAAAGGGTCTTCATTTGCTCACCGAACCTCTCCAATCCTATCACTGCTGCGTTTATGCCCCTGTACACACGCTTGATTTTCTTTCAGACACATAGCAATCCATAGGTTTTAAGATACTTACTAGTCAGGTACATTCTTAGGCGTTTAATATGGGGTGTTGAGTCCATTTCGTTGAGCAAGGAGTAGTTCTTGTCTATTCCATATTTGGCTTAAGGAACTTTATCTGTGCTCATTTCAATCTCTGGTTTGATGCAGCACCCCAACTCACCTTTCCCCTTAAGCAAGCATAAGTTGGTTTTCTAAATTTGAGACCCTGTTCTGTTTTGTAATCCAGTTCCTGTGTAGCCAAGTTTACATCCCGTGTATTAGTGATATCTTATGATGTTTCTTTTTCTGTGTGACTTATTTCAGTTAGAATCATCATACCTGAATCCACTCATTATGCTGCTACGGGCCTGATGACATAGATTTCATTGCTGAGTGATATTGCATTGTACGTAAGTACCACAACTTCTTTATCCATTTTTCACTTTCTGCGATATTGAACTTGTACCGTAAACGAGGTTCTTGTAAACAGAGCCGTCCCAAACTTTGGGGTGGCTGTGTCTTTTTGATTTTAATTTCCCTAAGCTATAGGACCATAAGTGGAAGTGCCCTAGGCTCTGTTGCTTTGTTTTTTAGATGTTTCAGGAAACACCATACACCTCTCCCAAGTGGCTCTTGGCAATTTACATCCCGCCCATCAGCATAACAAGGCTCCCAGTTCTCCATGGCCTGTCCTGCCTTTCTGGATTTTACACTTTTTTCAGATGGCCCTTTTGACCGGGGGGCAGTGAGACTTCATTGTAGTGCAGATTTCCTTTGCAAGCTTGCTTGGTTGGCCAAAAAGGGCGTATGCGTTTTTTCCTGAATATATTCAGGAAAAAACGCATACGCCCTTTTTGGCCAAGCGCATCATTGTGGACGTTCTGCCTCTTTTCCTATGCTTTAAATGCAATTCCAGTCTACCTCCTGAAATCGGTTTCCTGCAATTCTGCCCCGCTTTCAAGTCCTCTTGGCAGCCTTACTTCAGTATATTTTTGGACGATAGCTGTCATTTATAACTCTGCAGGTTTGTGAATTACAGTGCCCCTGAGCTCCTTTCTTCAACTCGCTTTCTTGTGAGCTGGCCGCAACACCGCAGGATTGCTTCAGGCCCTAATCTGGTTCCGGCACGGCACGCTGATCCTTTGGTTAATTCCTCTTCCTGGTGGGAAATGAGAGTTAAATTTGCCCGTCCAGACACCTCCAGCTAGTCTCTCATTGGTTCTCCCTATTCCTGTTCACCTTCCTCAGAAATTGCAAATGGGCCAAACAGGAGGTTAAAGGCACTGACTCTCCAAGTCGGGAGAGTGTTAGTAAAGCGTGTGGAATGTTGCACCCGAGTACCAGGGGACGAGAACTGAGACATATTGGAACACGTCTCCCGATCACACGGTTGATCATACTCTGGGTTCCACGTGCATGTTTTACCTGAAGGCAGAATCCCTTAAACCTGGAGAGTTGAGACCCGTGGAATGGGTACCATGCAATATGACTTCAAAGGGTCTTCATTTGCTCACCGAACGTCTCCAATCCTATCACTGCTGCGTTTATGCCCCTGTACACACGCTTGATTTTCTTTCAGACACATAGCAATCCATAGGTTTTAAGATACTTACTAGTCAGGTACATTCTTAGGCGTTTAATATGGGCTGTTGAGTCCATTTCGTTGAGCAAGGAGTAGTTCTTGTCTATTCTATATTTGGCTTAAGGAACTTTATCTGTGCTCATTTCAATCTCTGGTTTGATGCAGCACCCCAACTCACCTTTCCCCTTAAGCAAGCATAAGTTGGTTTTCTAAATTTGAGACCCTGTTCTGTTTTGTAATCCAGTTCCTGTGTAGCCAAGTTTACATTCCGTGTATTAGTGATATCTTATGATGTTTCTTTTTCTGTGTGACTTATTTCAGTTAGAATCATCATACCTGAATCCACTCATTATGCTGCTACGGGCCTGATGACATAGATTTCATTGCTGAGTGATATTGCATTGTACGTAAGTACCACAACTTCTTTATCCATTTTTCACTTTCTGCGATATTGAACTTGTACCGTAAACGAGGTTCTTGTAAACAGAGCCGTCCCAAACTTTGGGGTGGCTGTGTCTTTTTGATTTTAATTTCCCTAAGCTATAGGACCATAAGTGGAAGTGCCCTAGGCTCTGTTGCTTTGTTTTTTAGATGTTTCAGGAAACACCATACACCTCTCCCGAGTGGCTGTTGGCAATTTACATCCCGCCCATCAGCATAACAAGGCTCCCAGTTCTCCATGGCCTGTCCTGCCTTTCTGGATTTTACACTTTTTTCAGATGGCCCTTTTGACCGGGGGGAAGAGAGACTTCATTGTAGTGCAGATTTCCTTTGCAAGCTTGCTTGGTTGGCCAAAAAGGGCGTATGCGTTTTTTCCTGAATATATTCAGGAAAAAACGCATACGCCCTTTTTGGCCAAGTGCATCATTGTGGACGTTCTGCCTCTTTTCCTATGCTTTAAATGCAATTCCAGTCTACCTCCTGAAATCGGTTTCCTGCAATTCTGCCCCACTTTCAAGTCCTCTTGGCAGCCTTACTTCAGTATATTTTTGGACGATAGCTGTCATTTATAACTCTGCAGGTTTGTGAATTACAGTGCCCCTGAGCTCCTTTCTTCAACTCGCTTTCTTGTGAGCTGGCCGCAACACCGCAGGATTGCTTCAGGCCCTAATCTGGTTCTGGCACGGCACGCTGAGCCTTTGGTTAATTCCTCTTCCTGGTGGGAAATGAGAGTTAAATTTGCCCGTCCAGACACCTCCAGCTAGTCTCTCATTGGTTCTCCCTATTCCTGTTCATCTTCCGCAGAAATTGCAAACTGGGCCAAACAGGAGGTTAAAGGCACTGACTCTCCAAGTCGGGAGAGTGTTAGTAAAGCGTCTGGAATGTTGCACCCGAGTACCAGGGGACGAGAACTGAGACATATTGGAACACGTCTCCCGATCACACGGTTGATCATACTCTGGGTTCCACGTGCATGTTTTAGCTGAAGGAAGAATCCCTTAAACCTGGAGAGTTGAGACCCGTGGAATGGGTACCATGCAATATGACTTCAAAGGGTCTTCATTTGCTCACCGAACCTCTCCAATCCTATCACTGCTGCGTTTATGCCCCTGTACACACGCTTGATTTTCTTTCAGACACATAGCAATCCATAGGTTTTAAGATACTTACTAGTCAGGTACATTCTTAGGCGTTTAATATGGGGTGTTGAGTCCATTTCGTTGAGCAAGGAGTAGTTCTTGTCTATTCTATATTTGGCTTAAGGAACTTTATATGTGTTCATTTAAATCTCTGGTTTTATGCAGCACCCCAACTCACCTTTCCCCTTAAGCAAGCATAAGTTGGTTTTCTAAATTTGAGACCCTGTTCTGTTTTGTAATCCAGTTCCTGTGTAGCCAAGTTTACATCCCGTGTATTAGTGATATCTTATGATGTTTCTTTTTCTGTGTGACTTATTTCAGTTAGAATCATCATACCTGAATCCACTCATTATGCTGCTACGGGCCTGATGACATAGATTTCATTGCTGAGTGATATTGCATTGTACGTAAGTACCAGAACTTCTTTATCCATTTTTCACTTTCTGCGATATTGAACTTGTACCGTAAACGAGGTTCTTGTAAACAGAGCCGTCCCAAACTTTGGGGTGGCTGTGTCTTTTTGATTTTAATTTCCCTAAACTATAGGACCATAAGTGGAAGTGCGCTAGGCTCTGTTGCTTTGTTTTTTAGATGTTTCAGGAAACACCATACACCTCTCCCAAGTGGCTGTTGGCAATTTACATCCCGCCCATCAGCATAACAAGGCTCCCAGTTCTCCATGGCCTGTCCTGCCTTTCTGGATTTTACACTTTTTTCAGATGGCCCTTTTGACCGGGGGGAAGTGAGACTTCATTGTAGTGCAGATTTCCTTTGCAAGCTTGCTTGGTTGGCCAAAAAGGGCGTATGCGTTTTTTCCTGAATATATTCAGGAAAAAACGCATACGCCCTTTTTGGCCAAGTGCATCATTGTGGACGTTCTGCCTCTTTTCCTATGCTTTAAATGCAAATCCAGTCTACCTCCTGAAATCGGTTTCCTGCAATTCTGCCCCGCTTTCAAGTCCTCTTGGCAGCCTTACTTCAGTATATTTTTGGACGATAGCTGTCATTTATAACTCTGCAGGTTTGTGAATTACAGTGCCCCTGAGCTCCTTTCTTCAACTCGCTTTCTTGTGAGCTGGCCGCAACACCGCAGGATTGCTTCAGGCCCTAATCTGGTTCCGGCACGGCACGCTGAGTCTTTGGTTAATTCCTCTTCCTGGTGGGAAATGAGAGTTAAATTTGCCCGTCCAGACACCTCCAGCTAGTCTCTCATTGGTTCTCCCTATTCCTGTTCATCTTCCGCAGAAATTGCAAACTGGGCCAAACAGGAGGTTAAAGGCACTGACTCTCCAAGTCGGGAGAGTGTTAGTAAAGCGTCTGGAATGTTGCACCCGAGTACCAGGGGACGAGAACTGAGACATATTGGAACACGTCTCCCGATCACACGGTTGATCATACTCTGGGTTACACGTGCATGTTTTACCTGAAGGCAGAATCCCTTAAACCTGGAGAGTTGAGACCCGTGGAATGGGTACCATGCAATATGACTTCAAAGGGTCTTCATTTGCTCACCGAACGTCTCCAATCCTATCACTGCTGCGTTTATGCCCCTGTACACATGCTTGATTTTCTTTCAGACACATAGCAATTCATAGGTTTTAAGATACTTACTAGTCAGGTACATTCTTAGGCGTTTAATATGGGGTGTTGAGTCCATTTCGTTGAGCAAGGAGTAGTTCTTGTCTATTCCATATTTGGCTTAAGGAACTTTATCTGTGCTCATTTCAATCTCTGGTTTGATGCAGCACCCCAACTCACCTTTCCCCTTAAGCAAGCATAAGTTGGTTTTCTAAATTTGAGACCCTGTTCTGTTTTGTAATCCAGTTCCTGTGTAGCCAAGTTTACATCCCGTGTATTAGTGATATCTTATGATGTTTCTTTTTCTGTGTGACTTATTTCAGTTAGAATCATCATACCTGAATCCACTCATTATGCTGCTACGGGCCTGATGACATAGATTTCATTGCTGAGTGATATTGCATTGTACGTAAGTACCACAACATCTTTATCCATTTTTCACTTTCTGCGATATTGAACTTGTACCGTAAACGAGGTTCTTGTAAACAGAGCCGTCCCAAACTTTGGGGTGGCTGTGTCTTTTTGATTTTAATTTCCCTAAGCTATAGGACCATAAGTGGAAGTGCCCTAGGCTCTGTTGCTTTGTTTTTTGGATGTTTCAGGAAACACCATACACCTCTCCCGAGTGGCTGTTGGCAATTTACATCCCGCCCATCAGCATAACTAGGCTCCCAGTTCTCCATGGCCTGTCCTGCCTTTCTGGATTTTACACTTTTTTCAGATGGCCCTTTTGACCGGGGGGAAGTGAGACTTCATTGTAGTGCAGATTTCCTTTGCAAGCTTGCTTGGTTGGCCAAAAAGGGCGTATGCGTTTTTCCCTGAATATATTCAGGAAAAAACGCATACGCCCTTTTTGGCCAAGTGTATCATTGTGGACGTTCTGCCTCTTTTCCTATGCTTTACATGCAATTCCAGTCTACCTCCTGAAATCGGTTTCCTGCAATTCTGCCCCGCTTTCAACTCCTCTTGGCAGCCTTACTTCAATATGTTTTTGGAAGATAGCTGTCATTTATAACTCTGCAGGTTTGTGAATTACAGTGCCCCTGAGCTCCTTTCTTCAACTCGCTTTCTTGTGAGCTGGCCGCAACACCGCAGGATTGCTTCTGGTCCTAGTGTGGTTCCGGCATGGCACGCTGATCCTTTGGTTAATTCCTCTTCCTGGTTGGAAATGAGAGTTAAATTTGCCCGTCTGGACACCTTCACCTAGTCTCTCATTGGTTCTCCCTATTCCTGTTCATTTTCCACAGAAATTGCAAACTGGGCCAAACAGGAGGTTAAAGGCACTGACTCTCCAAGTGGGGAGAGTGTTAGTAAAGCGTCTGGAATGTTGCACCCGAGTACCAGGAAACGAAAATTGAGACACATTTGAACACGTTTTCCGATCACATGGTGGATCATACTCTGGGTTCCACATGCATGTTTTAGCTGAAGGAAGAATCCCTTAAACAGGGAGAGTTGAGACCCATGGAATGGGTACCATGCAATATGACTTCAAAGGGTCTGCATTTGCTCACCGAACCTCAGCAATCCTATCACTGCTGCGTTTATGCCACTGTACACATGCTTGATTCTCTTTCGGAGACATATAAATCCATAGGTTTTAAGATTCTTACTAGTCAGGTAGATTCTTACTAGTCAGGTATATTCTTAGGCGTTTAATATGGGGTGTTGAGTCCACTTCGTTGAGCAAGGAGTAGCTCTTGTCTATTACATATTTGGCTTATGGAACGGTATCTGTGCTAATTTCAATCTCTGGTTTTATGCAGCACCCCAACTCACCCGTCCCCTTAAGCAAGCATAAGTTGGTTTTCTACATTTGACACCCTGTTCTGTTTTGTAATTCAGTTCTTGTGTAGCCAAGTTTACATTCCGTGTATTAGTGATATCTTATGATGTTTCTTTTTCTGTGTGACTAATTTCACTTAGAATCATCGTACCTGAATCCACTCATTATGCTGCTATGGGCCTGATGACATAGATTTCATTGCTGAGTGATATTGCATTGTACATAAGTACCACAACTTCTTTATCCATTTTTCGCTTTCTGTGATATTGAACTTGTTCGGTAAACGAGGTTCTTGTAAACAGAGCCGTCCCAAACTTTGGGGTGGCTGTGTCTTTTTGATTTTAATTTCCCTAAGCTATAGGACCATAAGTGGAAGTGCCCTAGGCTCTGTTGCTTTGTTTTTTGGATGTTTCAGGAAACACCATACACTTCTCCAGAGTGGCTGCTGGCAGTTTACATCCCGCCCATCAGCATAACAAGGCTCCCAGTTCTCCATGGCCTGTCCTGCCTTTCTGGATTTTACACTTTTTTCAGATGGCCCTTTTGACCGGGGGGCAGTGAGACTTCATTGTAGTGCAGATTTCCTTTGCAAGCTTGCTTGGTTGGCCAAAAAGGGCGTATGCGTTTTTTCCTGAATATATTCAGGAAAAAACGCATACGCCCTTTTTGGCCAAGTGCATCATTGTGGACGTTCTGCGTCTTTTCCTATGCTTTACATGCAATTCCAGTGTACCTCCAGAAATCGGTTTCCTGCAATTCTGCCCCGCTTTCAACTCCTCTTGGCAGCCTTACTTCAATATATTTTTGGAAGATAGCTGTCATTTATAACTCTGCAGGTTTGTGAATTACAGTGCCCCTGAGCTCCTTTCTTCAACTCGCTTTCTTGTGAGCTGGCCGCAACACCGCAGGATTGCTTCAGGCCCTAGTTTGGTTCCGGCACGGCATGCTGAGCCTTTGGTTAATTCCTCTTCCTGGTGGGAAATGAGAGTTAAATTTGCCCGTCCGGACACCTCCACCTAGTCTCTCATTGGTTCTCCCTATTCCTGTACATTTTCCACAGATATTGCAAACTGGGCCAAACAGGAGGTTAAAGGCACTGACTCTCCAAGTGGGGAGAGTGTTAGTAAAGCGTCTGGAATGTTGCACCCGAGTACCAGGGGACGAAAACTGAGACACATTTGAACACGTTTCCCGATCACACGGTGGATCATACTCTGGGTTCCACATGCATGTTTTAGCTGAAGGAAGAATCCATTAAACCTGGAGAGTTGAGACCCATGGAATGGGTACCATGCAATATGACTTCAAAGGGTCTGCATTTGCTCACCGAACCTCAGCAATCCTATCACTGCTGCGTTTATGCCGCTGTACACACGCTTGATTCTCTTTCGGAGACATATAAATCCATAGGTTTTAAGATTCTTACTAGTCAGGTAGATTCTTACTAGTCAGGTATATTCTTAGGCGTTTAATATGGGGTGTTGAGTCCACTTCGTTGAGCAAGGAGTAGCTCTTGTCTATTACATATTTGGCTTATGGAACGGTATCTGTGCTAATTTCAATCTCTGGATTTATGCAGCACCCCAACTCACCCGTCCCCTTAAGCAAGCATAAGTTGGTTTTCTACATTTGACACCCTGTTCTGTTTTGTAATTCAGTTCTTGTGTAGCCAAGTTTACATTCCGTGTATTAGTGATATCTTATGATGTTTCTTTTTCTGTGTGACTAATTTCACTTAGAATCATCGTACCTGAATCCACTCATTATGCTGCTACGGGCCTGTTGACATAGATTTCATTGCTGAGTGATATTGCATTGTACGTAAGTACCACAATTTCTTTATCCATTTTTCGCTTTCTGTGATATTGAACTTGTACCGTAAACGAGGTTCTTGTAAA
The DNA here is from genome assembly GCF_964270905.1 of Leucopleurus acutus. NCBI lineage: Eukaryota > Metazoa > Chordata > Mammalia > Artiodactyla > Delphinidae > Leucopleurus > Leucopleurus acutus. Next base: position 196,086 of record NW_028139136.1, on the reverse strand, counting down.
CAGAGCCGTCCCAAACTTTGGGGTGGCTGTGTCTTTTTGATTTTAATTTCCCTAAGCTATAGGACAATAAGTGGAAGTGCCCTAGGCTCTGTTGCTTTGTTTTTTGGATGTTTCAGGAAACACCATACACTTCTCCAGAGTGGCTGCTGGCAATTTACATCCCGCCCATCAGCATAACTAGGCTCCCAGTTCTCCATGACCTGTCCTGCCTTTCTGGATTTTACACTTTTTTCAGATGGCCCTTTTGACCGGGGGGCAGTGAGACTTCATTGTAGTGCAGATTTCCTTTGCAAGCTTGCTTGGTTGGCCAAAAAGGGCGTATGCGTTTTTTCCTGAATCAGGAAAAAACGCATACGCCCTTTTTGGCCAAGTGCATCATTGTGGACGTTCTGCCTCTTTTCCTATGCTTTAAATGCAATTCCAGTCTACCTCCTGAAATCGGTTTCCTGCAATTCTGCCCCCCTTTCAACTCCTCTTGGCAGTCTTACTTCAATATATTTTTGGAAGATAGCTGTCATTTATAACTCTGCAGGTTTGTGAATTACAGTGCCCCTGAGCTCCTTTCTTCAACTCGCTTTCTTGTGAGCTGGCCACAACACCGCAGGATTGCTTCTGGTCCTAGTGTGGTTCCGGCATGGCACACTGAGCCTTTGGTTAATTCCTCTTCCTGGTTGGAAATGAGAGTTAAATTTGCCCGTCTGGACACCTCCACCTAGTCTCTCATTGGTTCTCCCTATTCCTGTTCATTTTCCACAGAAATTGCAAACTGGGCCAAACAGGAGGTTAAAGGCACTGACTCTCCAAGTGGGGAGAGTGTTAGTAAAGCGTCTGGAATGTTGCACCTGAGTACCAGGAATCGAAAATTGAGACACATTTGAGCACGTTTTCCGATCACACGGTGGATCATACTCTGGGTTCCACATGCATGTTTTAGCTGAAGGAAGAATCCCTTAAACAGGGAGAGTTGAGACCCATGGAATGGGTACCATGCAATATGACTTCAAAGGGTCTGCATTTGCTCACCGAACCTCAGCAATCCTATCACTGCTGCGTTTATGCCACTGTACACACGCTTGATTCTCTTTCGGAGACATATAAATCCATAGGTTTTAAGATTCTTACTAGTCAGGTAGATTCTTACTAGTCAGGTATATTCTTAGGCGTTTAATATGGGGTGTTGAGTCCACTTCGTTGAGCAAGGAGTAGCTCTTGTCTATTACATATTTGGCTTATGGAACGGTATCTGTGCTCATTTCAATCTCTGGTTTTATGCAGCACCCCAACTCACCCGTCCCCTTAAGCAAGCATAAGTTGGTTTTCTACATTTGACACCCTGTTCTGTTTTGTAATTCAGTTCTTGTGTAGCCAAGTTTACATTCCGTGTATTAGTGATATCTTATGATGTTTCTTTTTCTGTGTGACTAATTTCACTTAGAATCATCGTACCTGAATCCACTCATTATGCTGCTACGGGCCTGATGACATAGATTTCATTGCTGAGTGATATTGCATTGTACGTAAGTACCACAATTTCTTTATCCATTTTTCGCTTTCTGTGATATTGAACTTGTACCGTAAACGAGGTTCTTGTAAACAGAGCCGTCCCAAACTTTGGGGTGGCTGTGTCTTTTTGATTTTAATTTCCCTAAGCTATAGGACCATAAGTGGAAGTGCCCTAGGCTCTGTTGCTTTGTTTTTTGGATGTTTCAGGAAACACCATACACCTCTCCCGAGTGCCTGTTGGCAATTTACATCCCGCCCATCAGCATAACTAGGCTCCCAGTTCTCCATGGCCTGTCCTGCCTTTCTGGATTTTACACTTTTTTCAGATGGCCCTTTTGACCGGGGGGCAGTGAGACTTCATTGTAGTGCAGATTTCCTTTGCAAGCTTGCTTGGTTGGCCAAAACGGGCGTATGCGTTTTTTCCTGAATATATTCAGGAAAAAACGCATACGCCCTTTTTGGCCAAGTGCATCATTGTGGACGTTCTGCCTCTTTTCCTATGCTTTACATGCAATTCCAGTCTACCTCCTGAAATCGGTTTCCTGCAATTCTGCCCCGCTTTCAACTCCTCTTGGCAGCCTTACTTCAATATATTTTTGGAAGATAGCTGTCATTTATAACTCTGCAGGTTTGTGAATTACAGTGCCCCTGAGCTCCTTTCTTCAACTCGCTTTCTTGTGAGCTGGCCGCAACACCGCAGGATTGCTTCAGGCCCTAATCTGGTTCCGGCACGGCACGCTGAGTCTTTGGTTAATTCCTCTTCCTGGTGGGAAATGAGAGTTAAATTTGCCCGTCCAGACACCTCCAGCTAGTCTCTCATTGGTTCTCCCTATTCCTGTTCATCTTCCGCAGAAATTGCAAACTGGGCCAAACAGGAGGTTAAAGGCACTGACTCTCCAAGTCGGGAGAGTGTTAGTAAAGCGTCTGGAATGTTGCACCCGAGTACCAGGGGACGAGAACTGAGACATATTGGAACACGTCTCCCGATCACACGGTTGATCATACTCTGGGTTACACGTGCATGTTTTACCTGAAGGCAGAATCCCTTAAACCTGGAGAGTTGAGACCCGTGGAATGGGTACCATGCAATATGACTTCAAAGGGTCTTCATTTGCTCACCGAACGTCTCCAATCCTATCACTGCTGCGTTTATGCCCCTGTACACATGCTTGATTTTCTTTCAGACACATAGCAATTCATAGGTTTTAAGATACTTACTAGTCAGGTACATTCTTAGGCGTTTAATATGGGGTGTTGAGTCCATTTCGTTGAGCAAGGAGTAGTTCTTGTCTATTCCATATTTGGCTTAAGGAACTTTATCTGTGCTCATTTCAATCTCTGGTTTGATGCAGCACCCCAACTCACCTTTCCCCTTAAGCAAGCATAAGTTGGTTTTCTAAATTTGAGACCCTGTTCTGTTTTGTAATCCAGTTCCTGTGTAGCCAAGTTTACATCCCGTGTATTAGTGATATCTTATGATGTTTCTTTTTCTGTGTGACTTATTTCAGTTAGAATCATCATACCTGAATCCACTCATTATGCTGCTACGGGCCTGATGACATAGATTTCATTGCTGAGTGATATTGCATTGTACGTAAGTACCACAACATCTTTATCCATTTTTCACTTTCTGCGATATTGAACTTGTACCGTAAACGAGGTTCTTGTAAACAGAGCCGTCCCAAACTTTGGGGTGGCTGTGTCTTTTTGATTTTAATTTCCCTAAGCTATAGGACCATAAGTGGAAGTGCCCTAGGCTCTGTTGCTTTGTTTTTTGGATGTTTCAGGAAACACCATACACCTCTCCCGAGTGGCTGTTGGCAATTTACATCCCGCCCATCAGCATAACTAGGCTCCCAGTTCTCCATGGCCTGTCCTGCCTTTCTGGATTTTACACTTTTTTCAGATGGCCCTTTTGACCGGGGGGAAGTGAGACTTCATTGTAGTGCAGATTTCCTTTGCAAGCTTGCTTGGTTGGCCAAAAAGGGCGTATGCGTTTTTCCCTGAATATATTCAGGAAAAAACGCATACGCCCTTTTTGGCCAAGTGTATCATTGTGGACGTTCTGCCTCTTTTCCTATGCTTTACATGCAATTCCAGTCTACCTCCTGAAATCGGTTTCCTGCAATTCTGCCCCGCTTTCAACTCCTCTTGGCAGCCTTACTTCAATATGTTTTTGGAAGATAGCTGTCATTTATAACTCTGCAGGTTTGTGAATTACAGTGCCCCTGAGCTCCTTTCTTCAACTCGCTTTCTTGTGAGCTGGCCGCAACACCGCAGGATTGCTTCAGTCCCTAATCTGGTTCCGGCACGGCACGCTGAGCCTTTGGTTAATTCCTCTTCCTGGTGGGAAATGAGAGTTAAATTGGCCCGTCCGGACACCTCCACCTAATCTCTCATTGGTTCTCCCTATTCCTGTTCATCTTCCGCAGAAATTGCTAACTGGGCCAAACAGGAGGTTAAAGGCACTGACTCTCCAAGTGGGGAGAGTGTTAGTAAAGCGTCTGGAATGTTGCACCCGAGTACCAGGGGACGAAAACTGAGACACATTTGAACACGTTTTCCGACCACATGGTGGATCATACTCTGGGTTCCACATGCATGTTTTAGCTGAAGGAAGAATCCCTTAAACATGGAGAGTTGAGACCCATGGAATGGGTACCATGCAATATGACTTCAAAGGGTCTGCATTTGCTCACCGAACCTCACCATTCCTATCACTGCTGCGTTTATGCCGCTGTACACACACTTGATTCTCTTTCGGAGACATATAAATCCATAGGTTTTAAGATTCTTACTAGTAAGGTAGATTCTTACTAGTCAGGTATATTCTTAGGCGTTTAATATGGGGTGTTGAGTCCACTTCGTTGAGCAAGGAGTAGCTCTTGTCTATTACATATTTGGCTTATGGAACGGTATCTGTGCTCATTTCAATCTCTGGTTTTATGCAGCACCCCAACTCACCCGTCCCCTTAAGCAAGCATAAGTTGGTTTTCTACATTTGACACCCTGTTCTGTTTTGTAATTCAGTTCTTGTGTAGCCAAGTTTACATTCCGTGTATTAGTGATATCTTATGATGTTTCTTTTTCTGTGTGACTAATTTCACTTAGAATCATCGTACCTGAATCCACTCATTATGCTGCTACGGGCCTGATGACATAGATTTCATTGCTGAGTGATATTGCATTGTACGTAAGTACCACAACTTCTTTATCCATTTTTCACTTTCTGCGATATTGAACTTGTACCGTAAACGAGGTTCTTGTAAACAGAGCCGTCCCAAACTTTGGGGTGGCTGTGTCTTTTTGATTTTAATTTCCCTAAGCTATAGGACCATAAGTGGAAGTGCCCTAGGCTCTGTTGCTTTGTTTTTTAGATGTTTCAGGAAACACCATACACCTCTCCCGAGTGGCTGTTGACAATTTACATCCCGCCCATCAGCATAACAAGGCTCCCAGTTCTCCATGGCCTGTCCTGCCTTTCTGGATTTTACACTTTTTTCAGATGGCCCTTTTGACCGGGGGGAAGTGAGACTTCATTGTAGTGCAGATTTCCTTTGCAAGCTTGCTTGGTTGGCCAAAAAGGGCGTATGCGTTTTTTCCTGAATATATTCAGGAAAAAACGCATACGCCCTTTTTGGCCAAGTGCATCATTGTGGACGTTCTGCCTCTTTTCCTATGCTTTAAATGCAATTCCAGTCTACCTCCTGAAATCGGTTTCCTGCAATTCTGCCCCGCTTTCAAGTCCTCTTGGCAGCCTTACTTCAGTATATTTTTGGACGATAGCTGTCATTTATAACTCTGCAGGTTTGTGAATTACAGTGCCCCTGAGCTCCTTTCTTCAACTCGCTTTCTTGTGAGCTGGCCGCAACACCGCAGGATTGCTTCAGGCCCTAATCTGGTTCCGGCACGGCACGCTGAGCCTTTGGTTAATTCCTCTTCCTGGTGGGAAATGAGAGTTTAATTTGCCCGTCCAGACACCTCCAGCTAGTCTCTCATTGGTTCTCCCTATTCCTGTTCATCTTCCGCAGAAATTGCAAACTGGGCCAAACAGGAGGTTAAAGGCACTGACTCTCCAAGTCGGGAGAGTGTTAGTAAAGCGTCTGGAATGTTGCACCCGAGTACCAGGGGACGAGAACTGAGACATATTGGAACATGTCTCCCGACCACACGGTTGATCATACTCTGGGTTCCATGTGCATGTTTTACCTGAAGGCAGAATCCCTTAAACCTGGAGAGTTGAGTCCCGTGGAATGGGTACCATGCAATATGACTTCAAAGGGTCTTCATTTGCTCACCGAACCTCTCCAATCCTATCACTGCTGCGTTTATGCCCCTGTACACACGCTTGATTTTCTTTCAGAGACATAGCAATCCATAGGTTTTAAGATACTTACTAGTCAGGTACATTCTTAGGCGTTTAATATGGGGTGTTGAGTCCATTTCGTTGAGCAAGGAGTAGTTCTTGTCTATTCCATATTTGGCTTAAGGAACTTTATCTGTGCTCATTTCAATCTCTGGTTTTATGCAGCACCCCAACTCACCTTTCCCCTTAAGCAAGCATAAGTTGGTTTTCTAAATTTGAGACCCTGTTCTGTTTTGTAATCCAGTTCCTGTGTAGCCAAGTTTACATCCCGTGTATTAGTGATATCTTATGATGTTTCTTTTTCTGTGTGACTTATTTCAGTTAGAATCATCATACCTGAATCCACTCATTATGCTGCTACGGGCCTGATGACATAGATTTCATTGCTGAGTGATATTGCATTGTACGTAAGTACCAGAACTTCTTTATCCATTTTTCACTTTCTGCGATATTGAACTTGTACCGTAAACGAGGTTCTTGTAAACAGAGCCGTCCCAAACTTTGGGGTGGCTGTGTCTTTTTGATTTTAATTTCCCTAAACTATAGGACCATAAGTGGAAGTGCGCTAGGCTCTGTTGCTTTGTTTTTTAGATGTTTCAGGAAACACCATACACCTCTCCCAAGTGGCTGTTGGCAATTTACATCCCGCCCATCAGCATAACAAGGCTCCCAGTTCTCCATGGCCTGTCCTGCCTTTCTGGATTTTACACTTTTTTCAGATGGCCCTTTTGACCGGGGGGAAGTGAGACTTTATTGTAGTGCAGATTTCCTTTACAAGCTTGCTTGGTTGGCCAAAAAGGGCGTATGCGTTTTTTCCTGAATATATTCAGGAAAAAACGCATACGCCCTTTTTGGCCAAGTGCATCATTGTGGACGTTCTGCCTCTTTTCCTATGCTTTAAATGCAAATCCAGTCTACCTCCTGAAATCGGTTTCCTGCAATTCTGCCCCGCTTTCAAGTCCTCTTGGCAGCCTTACTTCAGTATATTTTTGGACGATAGCTGTCATTTATAGCTCTGCAGGTTTGTGAATTACAGTGCCCCTGAGCTCCTTTCTTCAACTCGCTTTCTTGTGAGCTGGCCGCAACACCGCAGGATTGCTTCTGGTCCTAGTGTGGTTCCGGCATGGCACGCTGATCCTTTGGTTAATTCCTCTTCCTGGTTGGAAATGAGAGTTAAATTTGCCCGTCTGGACACCTTCACCTAGTCTCTCATTGGTTCTCCCTATTCCTGTTCATTTTCCACAGAAATTGCAAACTGGGCCAAACAGGAGGTTAAAGGCACTGACTCTCCAAGTGGGGAGAGTGTTAGTAAAGCGTCTGGAATGTTGCACCCGAGTACCAGGAAACGAAAATTGAGACACATTTGAACACGTTTTCCGATCACATGGTGGATCATACTCTGGGTTCCACATGCATGTTTTAGCTGAAGGAAGAATCCCTTAAACAGGGAGAGTTGAGACCCATGGAATGGGTACCATGCAATATGACTTCAAAGGGTCTGCATTTGCTCACCGAACCTCAGCAATCCTATCACTGCTGCGTTTATGCCACTGTACACATGCTTGATTCTCTTTCGGAGACATATAAATCCATAGGTTTTAAGATTCTTACTAGTCAGGTAGATTCTTACTAGTCAGGTATATTCTTAGGCGTTTAATATGGGGTGTTGAGTCCACTTCGTTGAGCAAGGAGTAGCTCTTGTCTATTACATATTTGGCTTATGGAACGGTATCTGTGCTAATTTCAATCTCTGGTTTTATGCAGCACCCCAACTCACCCGTCCCCTTAAGCAAGCATAAGTTGGTTTTCTACATTTGACACCCTGTTCTGTTTTGTAATTCAGTTCTTGTGTAGCCAAGTTTACATTCCGTGTATTAGTGATATCTTATGATGTTTCTTTTTCTGTGTGACTAATTTCACTTAGAATCATCGTACCTGAATCCACTCATTATGCTGCTATGGGCCTGATGACATAGATTTCATTGCTGAGTGATATTGCATTGTACATAAGTACCACAACTTCTTTATCCATTTTTCGCTTTCTGTGATATTGAACTTGTTCGGTAAACGAGGTTCTTGTAAACAGAGCCGTCCCAAACTTTGGGGTGGCTGTGTCTTTTTGATTTTAATTTCCCTAAGCTATAGGACCATAAGTGGAAGTGCCCTAGGCTCTGTTGCTTTGTTTTTTGGATGTTTCAGGAAACACCATACACTTCTCCAGAGTGGCTGCTGGCAGTTTACATCCCGCCCATCAGCATAACAAGGCTCCCAGTTCTCCATGGCCTGTCCTGCCTTTCTGGATTTTACACTTTTTTCAGATGGCCCTTTTGACCGGGTGGCAGTGAGACTTCATTGTAGTGCAGATTTCCTTTGCAAGCTTGCTTGGTTGGCCAAAAAGGGCGTATGCGTTTTTTCCTGAATATATTCAGGAAAAAACGCATACGCCCTTTTTGGCCAAGTGCATCATTGTGGACGTTCTGCCTCTTTTCCTATGCTTTAAATGCAATTCCAGTCTACCTCCTGAAATCGGTTTCCTGCAATTCTGCCCCGCTTTCAAGTCCTCTTGGCAGCCTTACTTCAGTATATTTTTGGACGATAGCTATCATTTATAACTCTGCAGGTTTGTGAATTACAGTGCCACTGAGCTCCTTTCTTCAACTCGCTTTCTTGTGAGCTGGCCGCAACACCGCAGGATTGCTTCAGGCCCTAATCTGGTTCCGGCACGGCACGCTGAGCCTTTGGTTAATTCCTCTTCCTGGTGGGAAATGAGAGTTAAATTTGCCCGTCCAGACACCTCCACCTAGTCTCTCATTGGTTCTCCCTATTCCTGTTCACCTTCCTCAGAAATTGCAAATGGGCCAAACAGGAGGTTAAAGGCACTGACTCTCCAAGTCGGGAGAGTGTTAGTAAAGCGTGTGGAATGTTGCACCCGAGTACCAGGGGACGAGAACTGAGACATATTGGAACACGTCTCCCGATCACACGGTTGATCATACTCTGGGTTCCACGTGCATGTTTTACCTGAAGGCAGAATCCCTTAAACCTGGAGAGTTGAGACCCGTGGAATGGGTACCATGCAATATGACTTCAAAGGGTCTTCATTTGCTCACCGAACGTCTCCAATCCTATCACTGCTGCGTTTATGCCCCTGTACACACGCTTGATTTTCTTTCAGACACATAGCAATCCATAGGTTTTAAGATACTTACTAGTCAGGTACATTCTTAGGCGTTTAATATGGGGTGTTGAGTCCATTTCGTTGAGCAAGGAGTAGTTCTTGTCTATTCCATATTTGGCTTAAGGAACTTTATCTGTGCTCATTTCAATCTCTGGTTTGATGCAGCACCCCAACTCACCTTTCCCCTTAAGCAAGCATAAGTTGGTTTTCTACATTTGACACCCTGTTCTGTTTTGTAATCCAGTTCCTGTGTAGCCAAGTTTACATTCCGTGTATTAGTGATATCTTATGATGTTTCTTTTTCTGTGTGACTTATTTCAGTTAGAATCATCATACCTGAATCCACTCATTATGCTGCTACGGGCCTGATGACATAGATTTCATTGCTGAGTGATATTGCATTGTACGTAAGTACCACAACTTCTTTATCCATTTTTCACTTTCTGCGATATTGAACTTGTACCGTAAACGAGGTTCTTGTAAACAGAGCTGTCCCAAACTTTGGGGTGGCTGTGTCTTTTTGATTTTAATTTCCCTAAGCTATAGGACCATAAGTGGAAGTGCCCTAGGCTCTGTTGCTTTGTTTTTTAGATGTTTCAGGAAACACCATACACCTCTCCAGAGTGGCTCTTGGCAATTTACATCCCGCCCATCAGCATAACAAGGCTCCCAGTTCTCCATGGCCTGTCCTGCCTTTCTGGATTTTACACTTTTTTCAGATGGCCCTTTTGACCGGGGGGAAGTGAGACTTCATTGTAGTGCAGATTTCCTTTGCAAGCTTGCTTGGTTGGCCAAAAAGGGCATATGCGTTTTTTCCTGAATATATTCAGGAAAAAACGCATACGCCCTTTTTGTCCAAGTGCATCATTGTGGACGTTCTGCCTCTTTTCCTATGCTTTAAATGCAAATCCAGTCTACCTCCTGAAATCGGTTTCCTGCAATTCTGCCCCGCTTTCAAGTCCTCTTGGCAGCCTTACTTCAGTATATTTTTGGACGATAGCTATCTTTTATAACTCTGCAGGTTTGTGAATTACAGTGCCCCTGAGCTCCTTTCTTCAACTCGCTTTCTTGTGAGCTGGCCGCAACACCGCAGGATTGCTTCAGGCCCTAATCTGGTTCCGGCACGGCACGCTGAGTCTTTGGTTAATTCCTCTTCCTGGTGGGAAATGAGAGTTAAATTTGCCCTTCCAGACACCTCCAGCTAGTCTCTCATTGGTTCTCCCTATTCCTGTTCATCTTCCGCAGAAATTGCAAACTGGGCCAAACAGGAGGTTAAAGGCACTGACTCTCCAAGTCGGGAGAGTGTTAGTAAAGCGTCTGGAATGTTGCACCCGAGTACCAGGGGACGAGAACTGAGACATATTGGAACACGTCTCCCGATCACACGGTTGATCATACTCTGGGTTACACGTGCATGTTTTACCTGAAGGCAGAATCCCTTAAACCTGGAGAGTTGAGACCCGTGGAATGGGTACCATGCAATATGACTTCAAAGGGTCTTCGTTTGCTCACCGAACCTCTCCAATCCTATCACTGCTGCGTTTATGCCCCTGTACACACGCTTGATTTTCTTTCAGAGACATAGCAATCCATAGGTTTTAAGATACTTACTAGTCAGGTACATTCTTAGGCGTTTAATATGGGGTCGTGTGTCCATTTCGTTGAGCAAGGAGTAGTTCTTGTCTATTCCATATTTGGCTTAAGGAACTTTATCTGTGCTCATTTCAATCTCTGGTTTGATGCAGCACCCCAACTCACCTTTCGCCTTAAGCAAGCATAAGTTGGTTTTCTACATTTGACACCCTGTTCTGTTTTGTAATCCAGTTCCTGTGTAGCCAAGTTTACATTCCGTGTATTAGTGATATCTTATGATGTTTCTTTTTCTGTGTGACTTATTTCAGTTAGAATCATCATACCTGAATCCACTAATTATGCTGCTACGGTCCTGATGACATAGATTTCATTGCTGAGTGATATTGCATTGTACGTAAGTACCACAACTTCTTTATCCATTTTTCACTTTCTGCGATATTGAACTTGTACCGTAAACGAGGTTCTTGTAAACAGAGCTGTCCCAAACTTTGGGGTGGCTGTGTCTTTTTGATTTTAATTTCCCTAAGCTATAGGACCATAAGTGGAAGTGCCCTAGGCTCTGTTGCTTTGTTTTTTAGATGTTTCAGGAAACACCATACACCTCTCAAGAGTGGCTCTTGGCAATTTACATCCCGCCCATCAGCATAACAAGGCTCCCAGTTCTCCATGGCCTGTCCTGCCTTTCTGGATTTTACACTTTTTTCAGATGGCCCTTTTGACCGGGGGGAAGTGAGACTTCATTGTAGTGCAAATTTCCTTTGCAAGCTTGCTTAGTTGGCAAAAAAGTGCGTATGCGTTTTTTCCTGAATATATTCAGGAAAAAACGCATACGCCCTTTTTGGCCAACTGCATCATTGTGGACGTTCTGCCTCTTTTCCTATGCTTTAAATGCAATTCCAGTCTACCTCCTGAAATCGGTTTCCTGCAATTCTGCCCCGCTTTCAAGTCCTCTTGGCAGCCTTACTTCAGTATATTTTTGGACGATAGCTGTCATTTATAACTCTGCAGATTTGTGAATTACAGTGCCCCTGAGCTCCTTTCTTCAACTCGCTTTCTTGTGAGCTGGCCGCAACACCGCAGGATTGCTTCAGGCCCTAGTTTGGTTCCGGCACGGCATGCTGAGCCTTTGGTTAATTCCTCTTCCTGGTGGGAAATGAGAGTTAAATTGGCCCGTCCGGACACCTCCACCTAATCTCTCATTGGTTCTCCCTATTCCTGTTCATCTTCCGCAGAAATTGCTAACTGGGCCAAACAGGAGGTTAAAGGCACTGACTCTCCAAGTGGGGAGAGTGTTAGTAAAGCGTCTGGAATGTTGCACCCGAGTACCAGGGGACGAAAACTGAGACACATTTGAACACGTTTTCCGACCACATGGTGGATCATACTCTGGGTTCCACATGCATGTTTTAGCTGAAGGAAGAATCCCTTAAACATGGAGAGTTGAGACCCATGGAATGGGTACCATGCAATATGACTTCAAAGGGTCTGCATTTGCTCACCGAACCTCACCATTCCTATCACTGCTGCGTTTATGCCGCTGTACACACACTTGATTCTCTTTCGGAGACATATAAATCCATAGGTTTTAAGATTCTTACTAGTAAGGTAGATTCTTACTAGTCAGGTATATTCTTAGGCGTTTAATATGGGGTGTTGAGTCCACTTCGTTGAGCAAGGAGTAGCTCTTGTCTATTACATATTTGGCTTATGGAACGGTATCTGTGCTCATTTCAATCTCTGGTTTTATGCAGCACCCCAACTCACCCGTCCCCTTAAGCAAGCATAAGTTGGTTTTCTACATTTGACACCCTGTTCTGTTTTGTAATTCAGTTCTTGTGTAGCCAAGTTTACATTCCGTGTATTAGTGATATCTTATGATGTTTCTTTTTCTGTGTGACTAATTTCACTTAGAATCATCGTACCTGAATCCACTCATTATGCTGCTACGGGCCTGATGACATAGATTTCATTGCTGAGTGATATTGCATTGTACGTAAGTACCACAACTTCTTTATCCATTTTTCACTTTCTGCGATATTGAACTTGTACCGTAAACGAGGTTCTTGTAAACAGAGCCGTCGCAAACTTTGGGGTGGCTGTGTCTTTTTGATTTTAATTTCCCTAAGCTATAGGACCATAAGTGGAAGTGCCCTAGGCTCTGTTGCTTTGTTTTTTAGATGTTTCAGGAAACACCATACACCTCTCCCGAGTGGCTGTTGGCAATTTACATCCCGCCCATCAGCATAACAAGGCTCCCAGTTCTCCATGGCCTGTCCTGCCTTTCTGGATTTTACACTTTTTTCAGATGGCCCTTTTGACCGGGGGGGAAGTGAGACTTCATTGTAGTGCAGATTTCCTTTGCAAGCTTGCTTGGTTGGCCAAAAAGGGCGTATGCGTTTTTTCCTGAATATATATTTCCTGAATATATATTCAGGAAAAAACGCATACGCCCTTTTTGTCCAAGTGCATCATTGTGGACGTTCTGCCTCTTTTCCTATGCTTTACATGCAATTCCAGTCTACCTCCTGAAATCGGTTTCCTGCAATTCTGCCCTGCTTTCAACTCCTCTTGGCATCCTAATTCAATATATTTTTGGAAGATAGCTGTCATTTATAACTCTGCAGGTTTGTGAATTACAGTGCCCCTGAGCTCCTTTCTTCAACTCGCTTTCTTGTGAGCTGGCCGCAACACCGCAGGATTGCTTCAGGCCCTAGTTTGGTTCCGGCACGGCATGCTGAGCCTTTGGTTAATTCCTCTTCCTGGTGGGAAATGAGAGTTAAATTGGCCCGTCCGGACACCTCCACCTAATCTCTCATTGGTTCTCCCTATTCCTGTTCATCTTCCGCAGAAATTGCTAACTGGGCCAAACAGGAGGTTAAAGGCACTGACTCTCCAAGTGGGGAGAGTGTTAGTAAAGCGTCTGGAATGTTGCACCCGAGTACCAGGGGACGAAAACTGAGACACATTTGAACACGTTTTCCGACCACATGGTGGATCATACTCTGGGTTCCACATGCATGTTTTAGCTGAAGGAAGAATCCCTTAAACATGGAGAGTTGAGACCCATGGAATGGGTACCATGCAATATGACTTCAAAGGGTCTGCATTTGCTCACCGAACCTCACCATTCCTATCACTGCTGCGTTTATGCCGCTGTACACACACTTGATTCTCTTTCGGAGACATATAAATCCATAGGTTTTAAGATTCTTACTAGTAAGGTAGATTCTTACTAGTCAGGTATATTCTTAGGCGTTTAATATGGGGTGTTGAGTCCACTTCGTTGAGCAAGGAGTAGCTCTTGTCTATTACATATTTGGCTTATGGAACGGTATCTGTGCTCATTTCAATCTCTGGTTTTATGCAGCACCCCAACTCACCCGTCCCCTTAAGCAAGCATAAGTTGGTTTTCTACATTTGACACCCTGTTCTGTTTTGTAATTCAGTTCTTGTGTAGCCAAGTTTACATTCCGTGTATTAGTGATATCTTATGATGTTTCTTTTTCTGTGTGACTAATTTCACTTAGAATCATCGTACCTGAATCCACTCATTATGCTGCTACGGGCCTGATGACATAGATTTCATTGCTGAGTGATATTGCATTGTACGTAAGTACCACAACTTCTTTATCCATTTTTCACTTTCTGCGATATTGAACTTGTACCGTAAACGAGGTTCTTGTAAACAGAGCCGTCCCAAACTTTGGGGTGGCTGTGTCTTTTTGATTTTAATTTCCCTAAGCTATAGGACCATAAGTGGAAGTGCCCTAGGCTCTGTTGCTTTGTTTTTTAGATGTTTCAGGAAACACCATACACCTCTCCCGAGTGGCTGTTGACAATTTACATCCCGCCCATCAGCATAACAAGGCTCCCAGTTCTCCATGGCCTGTCCTGCCTTTCTGGATTTTACACTTTTTTCAGATGGCCCTTTTGACCGGGGGGAAGTGAGACTTCATTGTAGTGCAGATTTCCTTTGCAAGCTTGCTTGGTTGGCCAAAAAGGGCGTATGCGTTTTTTCCTGAATATATTCAGGAAAAAACGCATACGCCCTTTTTGGCCAAGTGCATCATTGTGGACGTTCTGCCTCTTTTCCTATGCTTTAAATGCAATTCCAGTCTACCTCCTGAAATCGGTTTCCTGCAATTCTGCCCCGCTTTCAAGTCCTCTTGGCAGCCTTACTTCAGTATATTTTTGGACGATAGCTGTCATTTATAACTCTGCAGGTTTGTGAATTACAGTGCCCCTGAGCTCCTTTCTTCAACTCGCTTTCTTGTGAGCTGGCCGCAACACCGCAGGATTGCTTCAGGCCCTAATCTGGTTCCGGCACGGCACGCTGAGCCTTTGGTTAATTCCTCTTCCTGGTGGGAAATGAGAGTTTAATTTGCCCGTCCAGACACCTCCAGCTAGTCTCTCATTGGTTCTCCCTATTCCTGTTCATCTTCCGCAGAAATTGCAAACTGGGCCAAACAGGAGGTTAAAGGCACTGACTCTCCAAGTCGGGAGAGTGTTAGTAAAGCGTCTGGAATGTTGCACCCGAGTACCAGGGGACGAGAACTGAGACATATTGGAACATGTCTCCCGACCACACGGTTGATCATACTCTGGGTTCCATGTGCATGTTTTACCTGAAGGCAGAATCCCTTAAACCTGGAGAGTTGAGTCCCGTGGAATGGGTACCATGCAATATGACTTCAAAGGGTCTTCATTTGCTCACCGAACCTCTCCAATCCTATCACTGCTGCGTTTATGCCCCTGTACACACGCTTGATTTTCTTTCAGAGACATAGCAATCCATAGGTTTTAAGATACTTACTAGTCAGGTACATTCTTAGGCGTTTAATATGGGGTGTTGAGTCCATTTCGTTGAGCAAGGAGTAGTTCTTGTCTATTCCATATTTGGCTTAAGGAACTTTATCTGTGCTCATTTCAATCTCTGGTTTTATGCAGCACCCCAACTCACCTTTCCCCTTAAGCAAGCATAAGTTGGTTTTCTAAATTTGAGACCCTGTTCTGTTTTGTAATCCAGTTCCTGTGTAGCCAAGTTTACATCCCGTGTATTAGTGATATCTTATGATGTTTCTTTTTCTGTGTGACTTATTTCAGTTAGAATCATCATACCTGAATCCACTCATTATGCTGCTACGGGCCTGATGACATAGATTTCATTGCTGAGTGATATTGCATTGTACGTAAGTACCACAACTTCTTTATCCATTTTTCACTTTCTGCGATATTGAACTTGTACCGTAAACGAGGTTCTTGTAAACAGAGCCGTCCCAAACTTTGGGGTGGCTGTGTCTTTTTGATTTTAATTTCCCTAAGCTATAGGACCATAAGTGGAAGTGCCCTAGGCTCTGTTGCTTTGTTTTTTAGATGTTTCAGCAAACACCATACACCTCTCCCGAGTGGCTCTTGGCAATTTACATCCCGCCCATCAGCATAACAAGGCTCCCAGTTCTCCATGGCCTGTCCTGCCTTTCTGGATTTTACACTTTTTTCAGATGGCCCTTTTGACCGGGGGGAAGTGAGACTTCATTGTAGTGAAGATTTCCTTTGCAAGCTTGCTTGGTTGGCCAAAAAGGGCGTATGCGTTTTTTCCTGAATATATTCAGGAAAAAACGCATACGCCCTTTTTGGCCAAGTGCATCATTGTGGACGTTCTGCCTCTTTTCCTATGCTTTAAATGCAATTCCAGTCTACCTCCTGAAATCGGTTTCCTGCAATTCTGCCCCGCTTTCAAGTCCTCTTGGCAGCCTTACTTCAGTATATTTTTGGACGATAGCTGTCATTTATAACTCTGCAGGTTTGTGAATTACAGTGCCCCTGAGCTCCTTTCTTCAACTCGCTTTCTTGTGAGCTGGCCGCAACACCGCAGGATTGCTTCAGGCCCTAATCTGGTTCCGGCACGGCACGCTGAGCCTTTGGTTAATTCCTCTTCCTGGTGGGAAATGAGAGTTAAATTTGCCCGTCCAGACACCTCCAGCTAGTCTCTCATTGGTTCTCCCTATTCCTGTTCATCTTCCGCAGAAATTGCAAACTGGGCCAAACAGGAGGTTAAAGGCACTGACTCTCCAAGTCGGGAGAGTGTTAGTAAAGCGTCTGGAATGTTGCACCCGAGTACCAGGGGACGAGAACTGAGACATATTGGAACACGTCTCCCGATCACACGGTTGATCATACTCTGGGTTCCACGTGCATGTTTTACCTGAAGGCAGAATCCCTTAAACCTGGAGAGTTGAGACCCGTGGAATGGGTACCATGCAATATGACTTCAAAGGGTCTTCATTTGCTCACCGAACCTCTCCAATCCTATCACTGCTGCGTTTATGCCCCTGTACACACGCTTGATTTTCTTTCAGACACATAGCAATCCATAGGTTTTAAGATACTTACTAGTCAGGTACATTCTTAGGCGTTTAATATGGGCTGTTGAGTCCATTTCGTTGAGCAAGGAGTAGTTCTTGTCTATTCTATATTTGGCTTAAGGAACTTTATCTGTGCTCATTTCAATCTCTGGTTTGATGCAGCACCCCAACTCACCTTTCCCCTTAAGCAAGCATAAGTTGGTTTTCTAAATTTGAGACCCTGTTCTGTTTTGTAATCCAGTTCCTGTGTAGCCAAGTTTACATTCCGTGTATTAGTGATATCTTATGATGTTTCTTTTTCTGTGTGACTTATTTCAGTTAGAATCATCATACCTGAATCCACTCATTATGCTGCTACGGGCCTGATGACATAGATTTCATTGCTGAGTGATATTGCATTGTACGTAAGTACCACAACTTCTTTATCCATTTTTCACTTTCTGCGATATTGAACTTGTACCGTAAACGAGGTTCTTGTAAACAGAGCCGTCCCAAACTTTGGGGTGGCTGTGTCTTTTTGATTTTAATTTCCCTAAGCTATAGGACCATAAGTGGAAGTGCCCTAGGCTCTGTTGCTTTGTTTTTTAGATGTTTCAGGAAACACCATACACCTCTCCCGAGTGGCTGTTGGCAATTTACATCCCGCCCATCAGCATAACAAGGCTCCCAGTTCTCCATGGCCTGTCCTGCCTTTCTGGATTTTACACTTTTTTCAGATGGCCCTTTTGACCGGGGGGAAGAGAGACTTCATTGTAGTGCAGATTTCCTTTGCAAGCTTGCTTGGTTGGCCAAAAAGGGCGTATGCGTTTTTTCCTGAATATATTCAGGAAAAAACGCATACGCCCTTTTTGGCCAAGTGCATCATTGTGGACGTTCTGCCTCTTTTCCTATGCTTTAAATGCAATTCCAGTCTACCTCCTGAAATCGGTTTCCTGCAATTCTGCCCCACTTTCAAGTCCTCTTGGCAGCCTTACTTCAGTATATTTTTGGACGATAGCTGTCATTTATAACTCTGCAGGTTTGTGAATTACAGTGCCCCTGAGCTCCTTTCTTCAACTCGCTTTCTTGTGAGCTGGCCGCAACACCGCAGGATTGCTTCAGGCCCTAATCTGGTTCTGGCACGGCACGCTGAGCCTTTGGTTAATTCCTCTTCCTGGTGGGAAATGAGAGTTAAATTTGCCCGTCCAGACACCTCCAGCTAGTCTCTCATTGGTTCTCCCTATTCCTGTTCATCTTCCGCAGAAATTGCAAACTGGGCCAAACAGGAGGTTAAAGGCACTGACTCTCCAAGTCGGGAGAGTGTTAGTAAAGCGTCTGGAATGTTGCACCCGAGTACCAGGGGACGAGAACTGAGACATATTGGAACACGTCTCCCGATCACACGGTTGATCATACTCTGGGTTCCACGTGCATGTTTTAGCTGAAGGAAGAATCCCTTAAACCTGGAGAGTTGAGACCCGTGGAATGGGTACCATGCAATATGACTTCAAAGGGTCTTCATTTGCTCACCGAACCTCTCCAATCCTATCACTGCTGCGTTTATGCCCCTGTACACACGCTTGATTTTCTTTCAGAGACATAGCAATCCATAGGTTTTAAGATACTTACTAGTCAGGTACATTCTTAGGCGTTTAATATGGGGTGTTGAGTCCATTTCGTTGAGCAAGGAGTAGTTCTTGTCTATTCTATATTTGGCTTAAGGAACTTTATATGTGTTCATTTAAATCTCTGGTTTTATGCAGCACCCCAACTCACCTTTCCCCTTAAGCAAGCATAAGTTGGTTTTCTAAATTTGAGACCCTGTTCTGTTTTGTAATCCAGTTCCTGTGTAGCCAAGTTTACATCCCGTGTATTAGTGATATCTTATGATGTTTCTTTTTCTGTGTGACTTATTTCAGTTAGAATCATCATACCTGAATCCACTCATTATGCTGCTACGGGCCTGATGACATAGATTTCATTGCTGAGTGATATTGCATTGTACGTAAGTACCACAACATCTTTATCCATTTTTCACTTTCTGCGATATTGAACTTGTACCGTAAACGAGGTTCTTGTAAACAGAGCCGTCCCAAACTTTGGGGTGGCTGTGTCTTTTTGATTTTAATTTCCCTAAACTATAGGACCATAAGTGGAAGTGCGCTAGGCTCTGTTGCTTTGTTTTTTAGATGTTTCAGGAAACACCATACACCTCTCCCAAGTGGCTGTTGGCAATTTACATCCCGCCCATCAGCATAACAAGGCTCCCAGTTCTCCATGGCCTGTCCTGCCTTTCTGGATTTTACACTTTTTTCAGATGGCCCTTTTGACCGGGGGGAAGTGAGACTTCATTGTAGTGCAGATTTCCTTTGCAAGCTTGCTTGGTTGGCCAAAAAGGGCGTATGCGTTTTTTCCTGAATATATTCAGGAAAAAACGCATACGCCCTTTTTGGCCAAGTGCATCATTGTGGACGTTCTGCCTCTTTTCCTATGCTTTAAATGCAAATCCAGTCTACCTCCTGAAATCGGTTTCCTGCAATTCTGCCCCGCTTTCAAGTCCTCTTGGCAGCCTTACTTCAGTATATTTTTGGACGATAGCTGTCATTTATAACTCTGCAGGTTTGTGAATTACAGTGCCCCTGAGCTCCTTTCTTCAACTCGCTTTCTTGTGAGCTGGCCGCAACACCGCAGGATTGCTTCAGGCCCTAATCTGGTTCTGGCACGGCACGCTGAGTCTTTGGTTAATTCCTCTTCCTGGTGGGAAATGAGAGTTAAATTTGCCCGTCCAGACACCTCCAGCTAGTCTCTCATTGGTTCTCCCTATTCCTGTTCATCTTCCGCAGAAATTGCAAACTGGGCCAAACAGGAGGTTAAAGGCACTGACTCTCCAAGTCGGGAGAGTGTTAGTAAAGCGTCTGGAATGTTGCACCCGAGTACCAGGGGACGAGAACTGAGACATATTGGAACACGTCTCCCGATCACACGGTTGATCATACTCTGGGTTACACGTGCATGTTTTACCTGAAGGCAGAATCCCTTAAACCTGGAGAGTTGAGACCCGTGGAATGGGTACCATGCAATATGACTTCAAAGGGTCTTCATTTGCTCACCGAACGTCTCCAATCCTATCACTGCTGCGTTTATGCCCCTGTACACATGCTTGATTTTCTTTCAGACACATAGCAATTCATAGGTTTTAAGATACTTACTAGTCAGGTACATTCTTAGGCGTTTAATATGGGGTGTTGAGTCCATTTCGTTGAGCAAGGAGTAGTTCTTGTCTATTCCATATTTGGCTTAAGGAACTTTATCTGTGCTCATTTCAATCTCTGGTTTGATGCAGCACCCCAACTCACCTTTCCCCTTAAGCAAGCATAAGTTGGTTTTCTAAATTTGAGACCCTGTTCTGTTTTGTAATCCAGTTCCTGTGTAGCCAAGTTTACATCCCGTGTATTAGTGATATCTTATGATGTTTCTTTTTCTGTGTGACTTATTTCAGTTAGAATCATCATACCTGAATCCACTCATTATGCTGCTACGGGCCTGATGACATAGATTTCATTGCTGAGTGATATTGCATTGTACGTAAGTACCACAACATCTTTATCCATTTTTCACTTTCTGCGATATTGAACTTGTACCGTAAACGAGGTTCTTGTAAACAGAGCCGTCCCAAACTTTGGGGTGGCTGTGTCTTTTTGATTTTAATTTCCCTAAGCTATAGGACCATAAGTGGAAGTGCCCTAGGCTCTGTTGCTTTGTTTTTTGGATGTTTCAGGAAACACCATACACCTCTCCCGAGTGGCTGTTGGCAATTTACATCCCGCCCATCAGCATAACTAGGCTCCCAGTTCTCCATGGCCTGTCCTGCCTTTCTGGATTTTACACTTTTTTCAGATGGCCCTTTTGACCGGGGGGAAGTGAGACTTCATTGTAGTGCAGATTTCCTTTGCAAGCTTGCTTGGTTGGCCAAAAAGGGCGTATGCGTTTTTCCCTGAATATATTCAGGAAAAAACGCATACGCCCTTTTTGGCCAAGTGTATCATTGTGGACGTTCTGCCTCTTTTCCTATGCTTTACATGCAATTCCAGTCTACCTCCTGAAATCGGTTTCCTGCAATTCTGCCCCGCTTTCAACTCCTCTTGGCAGCCTTACTTCAATATGTTTTTGGAAGATAGCTGTCATTTATAACTCTGCAGGTTTGTGAATTACAGTGCCCCTGAGCTCCTTTCTTCAACTCGCTTTCTTGTGAGCTGGCCGCAACACCGCAGGATTGCTTCTGGTCCTAGTGTGGTTCCGGCATGGCACGCTGATCCTTTGGTTAATTCCTCTTCCTGGTTGGAAATGAGAGTTAAATTTGCCCGTCTGGACACCTTCACCTAGTCTCTCATTGGTTCTCCCTATTCCTGTTCATTTTCCACAGAAATTGCAAACTGGGCCAAACAGGAGGTTAAAGGCACTGACTCTCCAAGTGGGGAGAGTGTTAGTAAAGCGTCTGGAATGTTGCACCCGAGTACCAGGAAACGAAAATTGAGACACATTTGAACACGTTTTCCGATCACATGGTGGATCATACTCTGGGTTCCACATGCATGTTTTAGCTGAAGGAAGAATCCCTTAAACAGGG
Source organism: Leucopleurus acutus (assembly GCF_964270905.1). Taxonomy (NCBI): domain Eukaryota; kingdom Metazoa; phylum Chordata; class Mammalia; order Artiodactyla; family Delphinidae; genus Leucopleurus; species Leucopleurus acutus. The sequence continues at coordinate 174,475 of NW_028139136.1, read as the reverse complement.
AGAGTTGAGACCCATGGAATGGGTACCATGCAATATGACTTCAAAGGGTCTGCATTTGCTCACCGAACCTCAGCAATCCTATCACTGCTGCGTTTATGCCACTGTACACATGCTTGATTCTCTTTCGGAGACATATAAATCCATAGGTTTTAAGATTCTTACTAGTCAGGTAGATTCTTACTAGTCAGGTATATTCTTAGGCGTTTAATATGGGGTGTTGAGTCCACTTCGTTGAGCAAGGAGTAGCTCTTGTCTATTACATATTTGGCTTATGGAACGGTATCTGTGCTAATTTCAATCTCTGGTTTTATGCAGCACCCCAACTCACCCGTCCCCTTAAGCAAGCATAAGTTGGTTTTCTACATTTGACACCCTGTTCTGTTTTGTAATTCAGTTCTTGTGTAGCCAAGTTTACATTCCGTGTATTAGTGATATCTTATGATGTTTCTTTTTCTGTGTGACTAATTTCACTTAGAATCATCGTACCTGAATCCACTCATTATGCTGCTATGGGCCTGATGACATAGATTTCATTGCTGAGTGATATTGCATTGTACATAAGTACCACAACTTCTTTATCCATTTTTCGCTTTCTGTGATATTGAACTTGTTCGGTAAACGAGGTTCTTGTAAACAGAGCCGTCCCAAACTTTGGGGTGGCTGTGTCTTTTTGATTTTAATTTCCCTAAGCTATAGGACCATAAGTGGAAGTGCCCTAGGCTCTGTTGCTTTGTTTTTTGGATGTTTCAGGAAACACCATACACTTCTCCAGAGTGGCTGCTGGCAGTTTACATCCCGCCCATCAGCATAACAAGGCTCCCAGTTCTCCATGGCCTGTCCTGCCTTTCTGGATTTTACACTTTTTTCAGATGGCCCTTTTGACCGGGTGGCAGTGAGACTTCATTGTAGTGCAGATTTCCTTTGCAAGCTTGCTTGGTTGGCCAAAAAGGGCGTATGCGTTTTTTCCTGAATATATTCAGGAAAAAACGCATACGCCCTTTTTGGCCAAGTGCATCATTGTGGACGTTCTGCCTCTTTTCCTATGCTTTAAATGCAATTCCAGTCTACCTCCTGAAATCGGTTTCCTGCAATTCTGCCCCGCTTTCAAGTCCTCTTGGCAGCCTTACTTCAGTATATTTTTGGACGATAGCTATCATTTATAACTCTGCAGGTTTGTGAATTACAGTGCCACTGAGCTCCTTTCTTCAACTCGCTTTCTTGTGAGCTGGCCGCAACACCGCAGGATTGCTTCAGGCCCTAATCTGGTTCCGGCACGGCACGCTGAGCCTTTGGTTAATTCCTCTTCCTGGTGGGAAATGAGAGTTAAATTTGCCCGTCCAGACACCTCCACCTAGTCTCTCATTGGTTCTCCCTATTCCTGTTCACCTTCCTCAGAAATTGCAAATGGGCCAAACAGGAGGTTAAAGGCACTGACTCTCCAAGTCGGGAGAGTGTTAGTAAAGCGTGTGGAATGTTGCACCCGAGTACCAGGGGACGAGAACTGAGACATATTGGAACACGTCTCCCGATCACACGGTTGATCATACTCTGGGTTCCACGTGCATGTTTTACCTGAAGGCAGAATCCCTTAAACCTGGAGAGTTGAGACCCGTGGAATGGGTACCATGCAATATGACTTCAAAGGGTCTTCATTTGCTCACCGAACGTCTCCAATCCTATCACTGCTGCGTTTATGCCCCTGTACACACGCTTGATTTTCTTTCAGACACATAGCAATCCATAGGTTTTAAGATACTTACTAGTCAGGTACATTCTTAGGCGTTTAATATGGGGTGTTGAGTCCATTTCGTTGAGCAAGGAGTAGTTCTTGTCTATTCCATATTTGGCTTAAGGAACTTTATCTGTGCTCATTTCAATCTCTGGTTTGATGCAGCACCCCAACTCACCTTTCCCCTTAAGCAAGCATAAGTTGGTTTTCTACATTTGACACCCTGTTCTGTTTTGTAATCCAGTTCCTGTGTAGCCAAGTTTACATTCCGTGTATTAGTGATATCTTATGATGTTTCTTTTTCTGTGTGACTTATTTCAGTTAGAATCATCATACCTGAATCCACTCATTATGCTGCTACGGGCCTGATGACATAGATTTCATTGCTGAGTGATATTGCATTGTACGTAAGTACCACAACTTCTTTATCCATTTTTCACTTTCTGCGATATTGAACTTGTACCGTAAACGAGGTTCTTGTAAACAGAGCTGTCCCAAACTTTGGGGTGGCTGTGTCTTTTTGATTTTAATTTCCCTAAGCTATAGGACCATAAGTGGAAGTGCCCTAGGCTCTGTTGCTTTGTTTTTTAGATGTTTCAGGAAACACCATACACCTCTCCAGAGTGGCTCTTGGCAATTTACATCCCGCCCATCAGCATAACAAGGCTCCCAGTTCTCCATGGCCTGTCCTGCCTTTCTGGATTTTACACTTTTTTCAGATGGCCCTTTTGACCGGGGGGAAGTGAGACTTCATTGTAGTGCAGATTTCCTTTGCAAGCTTGCTTGGTTGGCCAAAAAGGGCGTATGCGTTTTTTCCTGAATATATTCAGGAAAAAACGCATACGCCCTTTTTGGCCAAGTGCATCATTGTGGACGTTCTGCCTCTTTTCCTATGCTTTAAATGCAAATCCAGTCTACCTCCTGAAATCGGTTTCCTGCAATTCTGCCCCGCTTTCAAGTCCTCTTGGCAGCCTTACTTCAGTATATTTTTGGACGATAGCTGTCTTTTATAACTCTGCAGGTTTGTGAATTACAGTGCCCCTGAGCTCCTTTCTTCAACTCGCTTTCTTGTGAGCTGGCCGCAACACCGCAGGATTGCTTCAGGCCCTAATCTGGTTCCGGCACGGCACGCTGAGTCTTTGGTTAATTCCTCTTCCTGGTGGGAAATGAGAGTTAAATTTGCCCGTCCAGACACCTCCAGCTAGTCTCTCATTGGTTCTCCCTATTCCTGTTCATCTTCCGCAGAAATTGCAAACTGGGCCAAACAGGAGGTTAAAGGCACTGACTCTCCAAGTCGGGAGAGTGTTAGTAAAGCGTCTGGAATGTTGCACCCGAGTACCAGGGGACGAGAACTGAGACATATTGGAACACGTCTCCCGATCACACGGTTGATCATACTCTGGGTTCCACGTGCATCTTTTACCTGAAGGCAGAATCCCTTAAACCTGGAGAGTTGAGACCCGTGGAATGGGTACCATGCAATATGACTTCAAAGGGTCTTCATTTGCTCACCGAACCTCTCCAATCCTATCACTGCTGCATTTATGCCCCTGTACACACGCTTGATTTTCTTTCAGAGACATAGCAATCCATAGGTTTTAAGATACTTACTAGTCAGGTACATTCTTAGGCGTTTAATATGGGGTGTTGAGTCCATTTCATTGAGCAAGGAGTAGTTCTTGTCTATTCCATATTTGGCTTAAGGAACTTTATCTGTGCTCATTTCAATCTCTGGTTTGATGCAGCACCCCAACTCACCTTTCCCCTTAAGCAAGCATAAGTTGGTTTTCTAAATTTGAGACCCTGTTCTGTTTTGTAATCCAGTTCCTGTGTAGCCAAGTTTACATTCCGTGTATTAGTGATATCTTATGATGTTTCTTTTTCTGTGTGACTTATTTCAGTTAGAATCATCATACCTGAATCCACTCATTATGCTGCTACGGGCCTGATGACATAGATTTCATTGCTGAGTGATATTGCATTGTACGTAAGTACCACAAATTCTTTATCCATTTTTCACTTTCTGCGATATTGAACTTGTACCGTAAACGAGGTTCTTGTAAACAGAGCCGTCCCAAACTTTGGGGTGGCTGTGTCTTTTTGATTTTAATTTCCCTAAGCTATAGGACCATAAGTGGAAGTGCCCTAGGCTCTGTTGCTTTGTTTTTTAGATGTTTCAGGAAACACCATACACCTCTCCCGAGTGGCTCTTGGCAATTTACATCCCGCCCATCAGCATAACAAGGCTCCCAGTTCTCCATGGCCTGTCCTGCCTTTCTGGATTTTACTTTTTTCAGATGGCCCTTTTGACCGGTGGGAAGTGAGACTTCATTGTAGTGCAGATTTCCTTTGCAAGCTTGCTTGGTTGGCCAAAAAGGGCGTATGCGTTTTTTCCTGAATATATTCAGGAAAAAACGCATACGCCCTTTTTGGCCAAGTGCATCATTGTGGACGTTCTGCCTCTTTTCCTATGCTTTAAATGCAATTCCAGTCTACCTCCTGAAATCGGTTTCCTGCAATTCTGCCCCGCTTTCAAGTCCTCTTGGCAGCCTTACTTCAGTATATTTTTGGACGATAGCTGTCATTTATAACTCTGCAGGTTTGTGAATTACAGTGCCCCTGAGCTCCTTTCTTCAACTCGCTTTCTTGTGAGCTGGCCGCAACACCGCAGGATTGCTTCAGGCCCTAATCTGGTTCCGGCACGGCACGCTGAGCCTTTGGTTAATTCCTCTTCCTGGTGGGAAATGAGAGTTAAATTTGCCCGTCCAGACACCTCCACCTAGTCTCTCATTGGTTCTCCCTATTCCTGTTCATCTTCCTCAGAAATTGCAAATGGGCCAAACAGGAGGTTAAAGGCACTGACTCTCCACGTCGGGAGAGTGTTAGTAAAGCGTCTGGAATGTTGCACCCGAGTACCAGGGGACGAGAACTGAGACATATTGGAACATGTCTCCCGACCACACGGTTGATCATACTCTGGGTTCCATGTGCATGTTTTACCTGAAGGCAGAATCCCTTAAACCTGGAGAGTTGAGTCCCGTGGAATGGGTACCATGCAATATGACTTCAAAGGGTCTTCATTTGCTCACCGAACCTCTCCAATCCTATCACTGCTGCGTTTATGCCCCTGTACACACGCTTGATTTTCTTTCAGAGACATAGCAATCCATAGGTTTTAAGATACTTACTAGTCAGGTACATTCTTAGGCGTTTAATATGGGGTGTTGAGTCCATTTCGTTGAGCAAGGAGTAGTTCTTGTCTATTCCATATTTGGCTTAAGGAACTTTATCTGTGCTCATTTCAATCTCTGGTTTTATGCAGCACCCCAACTCACCTTTCCCCTTAAGCAAGCATAAGTTGGTTTTCTAAATTTGAGACCCTGTTCTGTTTTGTAATCCAGTTCCTGTGTAGCCAAGTTTACATTCCGTGTATTAGTGATATCTTATGATGTTTCTTTTTCTGTGTGACTTATTTCAGTTAGAATCATCATACCTGAATCCACTCATTATGCTGCTATGGGCCTGATGACATAGATTTCATTGCTGAGTGATATTGCATTGTACGTAAGTACCACAACTTCTTTATCCATTTTTCACTTTCTGCGATATTGAACTTGTACCGTAAACGAGGTTCTTGTAAACAGAGCCGTCCCAAACTTTGGGGTGGCTGTGTCTTTTTGATTTTAATTTCCCTAAGCTATAGGACCATAAGTGGAAGTGCCCTAGGCTCTGTTGCTTTGTTTTTTAGATGTTTCAGGAAACACCATACACCTCTCCCTAGTGGCTCTTGGCAATTTACATCCCGCCCATCAGCATAACAAGGCTCCCAGTTCTCCATGGCCTGTCCTGCCTTTCTGGATTTTACACTTTTTTCAGATGGCCCTTTTGACCGGGGGGAAGTGAGACTTCATTGTAGTGCAGATTTCCTTTGCAAGCTTGCTTGGTTGGCCAAAAAGGGCGTATGCGTTTTTTCCTGAATATATTCAGGAAAAAACGCATACGCCCTTTTTGACCAAGTGCATCATTGTGGACGTTCTGCCTCTTTTCCTATGCTTTAAATGCAATTCCAGTCTACCTCCTGAAATCGGTTTCCTGCAATTCTGCCCCGCTTTCAAATCCTCTTGGCAGCCTTACTTCAGTATATTTTTGGACGATAGCTGTCATTTATAACTCTGCAGATTTGTGAATTACAGTGCCCCTGAGCTCCTTTCTTCAACTCGCTTTCTTGTGAGCTGGCCGCAACACCGCAGGATTGCTTCAGGCCCTAATCTGGTTCCGGCACGGCACGCTGAGCCTTTGGTTAATTCCTCTTCCTGGTGGGAAATGAGAGTTAAATTTGCCCGTCCAGACACCTCCAGCTAGTCTCTCATTGGTTCTCCCTATTCCTGTTCATCTTCCGCAGAAATTGCAAACTGGGCCAAACAGGAGGTTAAAGGCACTGACTCTCCAAGTCGGGAGAGTGTTAGTAAAGCGTCTGGAATGTTGCACCCGAGTACCAGGGGACGAGAACTGAGACATATTGGAACACGTCTCCCGATCACACGGTTGATCATACTCTGGGTTCCACGTGCATGTTTTACCTGAAGGCAGAATCCCTTAAACCTGGAGAGTTGAGACCCGTGGAATGGGTACCATGCAATATGACTTCAAAGGGTCTTCATTTGCTCACCGAACCTCTCCAATCCTATCACTGCTGCGTTTATGCCCCTGTACACACGCTTGATTTTCTTTCAGACACATAGCAATCCATAGGTTTTAAGATACTTACTAGTCAGGTACATTCTTAGGCGTTTAATATGGGGTGTTGAGTCCATTTCGTTGAGCAAGGAGTAGTTCTTGTCTATTCCATATTTGGCTTAAGGAACTTTATCTGTGCTCATTTCAATCTCTGGTTTGATGCAGCACCCCAACTCACCTTTCCCCTTAAGCAAGCATAAGTTGGTTTTCTAAATTTGAGACCCTGTTCTGTTTTGTAATCCAGTTCCTGTGTAGCCAAGTTTACATCCCGTGTATTAGTGATATCTTATGATGTTTCTTTTTCTGTGTGACTTATTTCAGTTAGAATCATCATACCTGAATCCACTCATTATGCTGCTACGGGCCTGATGACATAGATTTCATTGCTGAGTGATATTGCATTGTACGTAAGTACCACAACTTCTTTATCCATTTTTCACTTTCTGCGATATTGAACTTGTACCGTAAACGAGGTTCTTGTAAACAGAGCCGTCCCAAACTTTGGGGTGGCTGTGTCTTTTTGATTTTAATTTCCCTAAGCTATAGGACCATAAGTGGAAGTGCCCTAGGCTCTGTTGCTTTGTTTTTTAGATGTTTCAGGAAACACCATACACCTCTCCCGTGTGGCTCTTGGCAATTTACATACCGCCCATCAGCATAACAAGGCTCCCAGTTCTCCATGGCCTATCCTGCCTTTCTGGATTTTACACTTTTTTCAGATGGCCCTTTTGACCGGGGGGAAGTTAGACTTCATTGTAGTGCAGGTTTCCTTTGCAAGCTTGCTTGGTTGGCCAAAAAGGGCGTATGCGTTTTTTCCTGAATATATTCAGGAAAAAACGCATACGCCCTTTTTGGCCAAGTGCATCATTGTGGACGTTCTGCCTCTTTTCCTATGCTTTAAATGCAATTCCAGTCTACCTCCTGAAATCGGTTTCCTGCAATTCTGCCCCGCTTTCAAGTCCTCTTGGCAGCCTTATTTCAGTATATTTTTGGACGATAGCTGTCATTTATAACTCTGCAGGTTTGTGAATTACAGTGCCCCTGAGCTCCTTTCTTCAACTCGCTTTCTTGTGAGCTGGCCGCAACACCGCAGGATTGCTTCAGGCCCTAATCTGGTTCCGGCACGGCACGCTGAGCCTTTGGTTAATTCCTCTTCCTGGTGGGAAATGAGAGTTAAATTTGCCCGTCCAGACACCTCCACCTAGTCTCTCATTGGTTCTCCCTATTCCTGTTCATCTTCCGCAGAAATTGCAAACTGGGCCAAACAGGAGGTTAAAGGCACTGACTCTCCAAGTCGGGAGAGTGTTAGTAAAGCGTCTGGAATGTTGCACCCGAGTACCAGGGGACGAGAACTGAGACATATTGGAACACGTCTCCCGATCACACAGTTGATCATACTCTGGGTTCCATGTGCATGTTTTAGCTGAAGGAAGAATCCCTTAAACCTGGAGAGTTGAGACCCGTGGAATGGGTACCATGCAATATGACTTCAAAGGGTCTGCATTTGCTCACCGAACCTCAGCAATCCTATCACTGCTGCGTTTATGCCACTGTACACATGCTTGATTCTCTTTCGGAGACATATAAATCCATAGGTTTTAAGATTCTTACTAGTCAGGTAGATTCTTACTAGTCAGGTATATTCTTAGGCGTTTAATATGGGGTGTTGAGTCCACTTCGTTGAGCAAGGAGTAGCTCTTGTCTATTACATATTTGGCTTATGGAACGGTATCTGTGCTAATTTCAATCTCTGGTTTTATGCAGCACCCCAACTCACCCGTCCCCTTAAGCAAGCATAAGTTGGTTTTCTACATTTGACACCCTGTTCTGTTTTGTAATTCAGTTCTTGTGTAGCCAAGTTTACATTCCGTGTATTAGTGATATCTTATGATGTTTCTTTTTCTGTGTGACTAATTTCACTTAGAATCATCGTACCTGAATCCACTCATTATGCTGCTATGGGCCTGATGACATAGATTTCATTGCTGAGTGATATTGCATTGTACATAAGTACCACAACTTCTTTATCCATTTTTCGCTTTCTGTGATATTGAACTTGTTCGGTAAACGAGGTTCTTGTAAACAGAGCCGTCCCAAACTTTGGGGTGGCTGTGTCTTTTTGATTTTAATTTCCCTAAGCTATAGGACCATAAGTGGAAGTGCCCTAGGCTCTGTTGCTTTGTTTTTTGGATGTTTCAGGAAACACCATACACTTCTCCAGAGTGGCTGCTGGCAGTTTACATCCCGCCCATCAGCATAACAAGGCTCCCAGTTCTCCATGGCCTGTCCTGCCTTTCTGGATTTTACACTTTTTTCAGATGGCCCTTTTGACCGGGTGGCAGTGAGACTTCATTGTAGTGCAGATTTCCTTTGCAAGCTTGCTTGGTTGGCCAAAAAGGGCGTATGCGTTTTTTCCTGAATATATTCAGGAAAAAACGCATACGCCCTTTTTGGCCAAGTGCATCATTGTGGACGTTCTGCCTCTTTTCCTATGCTTTAAATGCAATTCCAGTCTACCTCCTGAAATCGGTTTCCTGCAATTCTGCCCCGCTTTCAAGTCCTCTTGGCAGCCTTACTTCAGTATATTTTTGGACGATAGCTATCATTTATAACTCTGCAGGTTTGTGAATTACAGTGCCACTGAGCTCCTTTCTTCAACTCGCTTTCTTGTGAGCTGGCCGCAACACCGCAGGATTGCTTCAGGCCCTAATCTGGTTCCGGCACGGCACGCTGAGCCTTTGGTTAATTCCTCTTCCTGGTGGGAAATGAGAGTTAAATTTGCCCGTCCAGACACCTCCACCTAGTCTCTCATTGGTTCTCCCTATTCCTGTTCACCTTCCTCAGAAATTGCAAATGGGCCAAACAGGAGGTTAAAGGCACTGACTCTCCAAGTCGGGAGAGTGTTAGTAAAGCGTGTGGAATGTTGCACCCGAGTACCAGGGGACGAGAACTGAGACATATTGGAACACGTCTCCCGATCACACGGTTGATCATACTCTGGGTTCCACGTGCATGTTTTACCTGAAGGCAGAATCCCTTAAACCTGGAGAGTTGAGACCCGTGGAATGGGTACCATGCAATATGACTTCAAAGGGTCTTCATTTGCTCACCGAACCTCTCCAATCCTATCACTGCTGCGTTTATGCCCCTGTACACACGCTTGATTTTCTTTCAGACACATAGCAATCCATAGGTTTTAAGATACTTACTAGTCAGGTACATTCTTAGGCGTTTAATATGGGGTGTTGAGTCCATTTCGTTGAGCAAGGAGTAGTTCTTGTCTATTCCATATTTGGCTTAAGGAACTTTATCTGTGCTCATTTCAATCTCTGGTTTGATGCAGCACCCCAACTCACCTTTCCCCTTAAGCAAGCATAAGTTGGTTTTCTACATTTGACACCCTGTTCTGTTTTGTAATCCAGTTCCTGTGTAGCCAAGTTTACATTCCGTGTATTAGTGATATCTTATGATGTTTCTTTTTCTGTGTGACTTATTTCAGTTAGAATCATCATACCTGAATCCACTCATTATGCTGCTACGGGCCTGATGACATAGATTTCATTGCTGAGTGATATTGCATTGTACGTAAGTACCACAACTTCTTTATCCATTTTTCACTTTCTGCGATATTGAACTTGTACCGTAAACGAGGTTCTTGTAAACAGAGCTGTCCCAAACTTTGGGGTGGCTGTGTCTTTTTGATTTTAATTTCCCTAAGCTATAGGACCATAAGTGGAAGTGCCCTAGGCTCTGTTGCTTTGTTTTTTAGATGTTTCAGGAAACACCATACACCTCTCCAGAGTGGCTCTTGGCAATTTACATCCCGCCCATCAGCATAACAAGGCTCCCAGTTCTCCATGGCCTGTCCTGCCTTTCTGGATTTTACACTTTTTTCAGATGGCCCTTTTGACCGGTGCGAAGTGAGACTTCATTGTAGTGCAGATTTCCTTTGCAAGCTTGCTTGGTTGGCCAAAAAGGGCGTATGCGTTTTTTCCTGAATATATTCAGGAAAAAACGCATACGCCCTTTTTGTCCAAGTGCATCATTGTGGACGTTCTGCCTCTTTTCCTATGCTTTAAATGCAAATCCAGTCTACCTCCTGAAATCGGTTTCCTGCAATTCTGCCCCGCTTTCAAGTCCTCTTGGCAGCCTTACTTCAGTATATTTTTGGACGATAGCTGTCTTTTATAACTCTGCAGGTTTGTGAATTACAGTGCCCCTGAGCTCCTTTCTTCAACTCGCTTTCTTGTGAGCTGGCCGCAACACCGCAGGATTGCTTCAGGCCCTAATCTGGTTCCGGCACGGCACGCTGAGTCTTTGGTTAATTCCTCTTCCTGGTGGGAAATGAGAGTTAAATTTGCCCGTCCAGACACCTCCAGCTAGTCTCTCATTGGTTCTCCCTATTCCTGTTCATCTTCCGCAGAAATTGCAAACTGGGCCAAACAGGAGGTTAAAGGCACTGACTCTCCAAGTCGGGAGAGTGTTAGTAAAGCGTCTGGAATGTTGCACCTGAGTACCAGGGGACGAGAACTGAGACATATTGGAACATGTCTCCCGACCACACGGTTGATCATACTCTGGGTTCCATGTGCATGTTTTACCTGAAGGCAGAATCCCTTAAACCTGGAGAGTTGAGTCCCGTGGAATGGGTACCATGCAATATGACTTCAAAGGGTCTTCATTTGCTCACCGAACCTCTCCAATCCTATCACTGCTGCGTTTATGCCCCTGTACACACGCTTGATTTTCTTTCAGAGACATAGCAATCCATAGGTTTTAAGATACTTACTAGTCAGGTACATTCTTAGGCGTTTAATATGGGGTGTTGAGTCCATTTCGTTGAGCAAGGAGTAGTTCTTGTCTATTCCATATTTGGCTTAAGGAACTTTATCTGTGCTCATTTCAATCTCTGGTTTTATGCAGCACCCCAACTCACCTTTCCCCTTAAGCAAGCATAAGTTGGTTTTCTAAATTTGAGACCCTGTTCTGTTTTGTAATCCAGTTCCTGTGTAGCCAAGTTTACATTCCGTGTATTAGTGATATCTTATGATGTTTCTTTTTCTGTGTGACTTATTTCAGTTAGAATCATCATACCTGAATCCACTCATTATGCTGCTATGGGCCTGATGACATAGATTTCATTGCTGAGTGATATTGCATTGTACGTAAGTACCACAACTTCTTTATCCATTTTTCACTTTCTGCGATATTGAACTTGTACCGTAAACGAGGTTCTTGTAAACAGAGCCGTCCCAAACTTTGGGGTGGCTGTGTCTTTTTGATTTTAATTTCCCTAAGCTATAGGACCATAAGTGGAAGTGCCCTAGGCTCTGTTGCTTTGTTTTTTAGATGTTTCAGGAAACACCATACACCTCTCCCTAGTGGCTCTTGGCAATTTACATCCCGCCCATCAGCATAACAAGGCTCCCAGTTCTCCATGGCCTGTCCTGCCTTTCTGGATTTTACACTTTTTTCAGATGGCCCTTTTGACCGGGGGGAAGTGAGACTTCATTGTAGTGCAGATTTCCTTTGCAAGCTTGCTTGGTTGGCCAAAAAGGGCGTATGCGTTTTTTCCTGAATATATTCAGGAAAAAACGCATACGCCCTTTTTGACCAAGTGCATCATTGTGGACGTTCTGCCTCTTTTCCTATGCTTTAAATGCAATTCCAGTCTACCTCCTGAAATCGGTTTCCTGCAATTCTGCCCCGCTTTCAAATCCTCTTGGCAGCCTTACTTCAGTATATTTTTGGACGATAGCTGTCATTTATAACTCTGCAGATTTGTGAATTACAGTGCCCCTGAGCTCCTTTCTTCAACTCGCTTTCTTGTGAGCTGGCCGCAACACCGCAGGATTGCTTCAGGCCCTAATCTGGTTCCGGCACGGCACGCTGAGCCTTTGGTTAATTCCTCTTCCTGGTGGGAAATGAGAGTTAAATTTGCCCGTCCAGACACCTCCAGCTAGTCTCTCATTGGTTCTCCCTATTCCTGTTCATCTTCCGCAGAAATTGCAAACTGGGCCAAACAGGAGGTTAAAGGCACTGACTCTCCAAGTCGGGAGAGTGTTAGTAAAGCGTCTGGAATGTTGCACCCGAGTACCAGGGGACGAGAACTGAGACATATTGGAACACGTCTCCCGATCACACGGTTGATCATACTCTGGGTTCCACGTGCATGTTTTACCTGAAGGCAGAATCCCTTAAACCTGGAGAGTTGAGACCCGTGGAATGGGTACCATGCAATATGACTTCAAAGGGTCTTCATTTGCTCACCGAACCTCTCCAATCCTATCACTGCTGCGTTTATGCCCCTGTACACACGCTTGATTTTCTTTCAGACACATAGCAATCCATAGGTTTTAAGATACTTACTAGTCAGGTACATTCTTAGGCGTTTAATATGGGGTGTTGAGTCCATTTCGTTGAGCAAGGAGTAGTTCTTGTCTATTCCATATTTGGCTTAAGGAACTTTATCTGTGCTCATTTCAATCTCTGGTTTGATGCAGCACCCCAACTCACCTTTCCCCTTAAGCAAGCATAAGTTGGTTTTCTAAATTTGAGACCCTGTTCTGTTTTGTAATCCAGTTCCTGTGTAGCCAAGTTTACATCCCGTGTATTAGTGATATCTTATGATGTTTCTTTTTCTGTGTGACTTATTTCAGTTAGAATCATCATACCTGAATCCACTCATTATGCTGCTACGGGCCTGATGACATAGATTTCATTGCTGAGTGATATTGCATTGTACGTAAGTACCACAACTTCTTTATCCATTTTTCACTTTCTGCGATATTGAACTTGTACCGTAAACGAGGTTCTTGTAAACAGAGCCGTCCCAAACTTTGGGGTGGCTGTGTCTTTTTGATTTTAATTTCCCTAAGCTATAGGACCATAAGTGGAAGTGCCCTAGGCTCTGTTGCTTTGTTTTTTAGATGTTTCAGGAAACACCATACACCTCTCCCGTGTGGCTCTTGGCAATTTACATACCGCCCATCAGCATAACAAGGCTCCCAGTTCTCCATGGCCTGTCCTGCCTTTCTGGATTTTACACTTTTTTCAGATGGCCCTTTTGACCGGGGGGAAGTTAGACTTCATTGTAGTGCAGGTTTCCTTTGCAAGCTTGCTTGGTTGGCCAAAAAGGGCGTATGCGTTTTTTCCTGAATATATTCAGGAAAAAACGCATACGCCCTTTTTGGCCAAGTGCATCATTGTGGACGTTCTGCCTCTTTTCCTATGCTTTAAATGCAATTCCAGTCTACCTCCTGAAATCGGTTTCCTGCAATTCTGCCCCGCTTTCAAGTCCTCTTGGCAGCCTTATTTCAGTATATTTTTGGACGATAGCTGTCATTTATAACTCTGCAGGTTTGTGAATTACAGTGCCCCTGAGCTCCTTTCTTCAACTCGCTTTCTTGTGAGCTGGCCGCAACACCGCAGGATTGCTTCAGGCCCTAATCTGGTTCCGGCACGGCACGCTGAGCCTTTGGTTAATTCCTCTTCCTGGTGGGAAATGAGAGTTAAATTTGCCCGTCCAGACACCTCCACCTAGTCTCTCATTGGTTCTCCCTATTCCTGTTCATCTTCCGCAGAAATTGCAAACTGGGCCAAACAGGAGGTTAAAGGCACTGACTCTCCAAGTCGGGAGAGTGTTAGTAAAGCGTCTGGAATGTTGCACCCGAGTACCAGGGGACGAGAACTGAGACATATTGGAACACGTCTCCCGATCACACAGTTGATCATACTCTGGGTTCCATGTGCATGTTTTAGCTGAAGGAAGAATCCCTTAAACCTGGAGAGTTGAGACCCGTGGAATGGGTACCATGCAATATGACTTCAAAGGGTCTTCATTTGCTCACCGAACCTCTCCAATCCTATCACTGCTGCGTTTGTGCCCCTGTACACATGCTTGATTTTCTTTCAGAGACATAGCAATCCATAGGTTTTAAGATACTTACTAGTCAGGTACATTCTTAGGCGTTTAATATGGGGTGTTGAGTCCATTTCGTTGAGCAAGGAGTAGTTCTTGTCTATTCTATATTTGGCTTAAGGAACTTTATCTGTGCTCATTTCAATCTCTGGTTTTATGCAGCACCCCAACTCACCTTTCCCCTTAAGCAAGCATAAGTTGGTTTTCTAAATTTGAGACCCTGTTCTGTTTTGTAATCCAGTTCCTGTGTAGCCAAGTTTACATCCCGTGTATTAGTGATATCTTATGATGTTTCTTTTTCTGTGTGACTTATTTCAGTTAGAATCATCATACCTGAATCCACTCATTATGCTGCTACGGGCCTGATGACATAGATTTCATTGCTGAGTGATATTGCATTGTACGTAAGTACCACAACTTCTTTATCCATTTTTCACTTTCTGCGATATTGAACTTGTACCGTAAACGAGGTTCTTGTAAACAGAGCCGTCCCAAACTTTGGGGTGGCTGTGTCTTTTTGATTTTAATTTCCCTAAGCTATAGGACCATAAGTGGAAGTGCCCTAGGCTCTGTTGCTTTGTTTTTTAGATGTTTCAGGAAACACCATACACCTCTCCCGAGTGGCTGTTGGCAATTTACATCCCGCCCATCAGCATAACAAGGCTCCCAGTTCTCCATGGCCTGTCCTGCCTTTCTGGATTTTACTTTTTTCAGATGGCCCTTTTGACCGGTGCGAAGTGAGACTTCATTGTAGTGCAGATTTCCTTTGCAAGCTTGCTTGGTTGGCCAAAAAGGGCGTATGCGTTTTTTCCTGAATATATTCAGGAAAAAACGCATACGCCCTTTTTGGCCAAGTGCATCATTGTGGACGTTCTGCCTCTTTTCCTATGCTTTAAATGCAATTCCAGTCTACCTCCTGAAATCGGTTTCCTGCAATTCTGCCCCGCTTTCAAGTCCTCTTGGCAGCCTTACTTCAGTATATTTTTGGACGATAGCTGTCATTTATAACTCTGCAGGTTTGTGAATTACAGTGCCCCTGAGCTCCTTTCTTCAACTCGCTTTCTTGTGAGCTGGCCGCAACACCGCAGGATTGCTTCAGGCCCTAATCTGGTTCCGGCACGGCACGCTGAGCCTTTGGTTAATTCCTCTTCCTGGTGGGAAATGAGAGTTAAATTTGCCCGTCCAGACACCTCCAGCTAGTCTCTCATTGGTTCTCCCTATTCCTGTTCATCTTCCTCAGAAATTGCAAACTGGGCCAAACAGGAGGTTAAAGGCACTGACTCTCCAAGTCGGGAGAGTGTTAGTAAAGCGTCTGGAATGTTGCACCCGAGTACCAGGGGACGAGAACTGAGACATATTGGAACACGTCTCCCGATCACACGGTTGATCATATTCTGGGTTCCACGTGCATGTTTTACCTGAAGGCAGAATCCCTTAAACCTGGAGAGTTGAGACCCGTGGAATGGGTACCATGCAATATGACTTCAAAGGGTCTTCATTTGCTCACCGAACCTCTCCAATCCTATCACTGCTGCGTTTATGCCCCTGTACACACGCTTGATTTTCTTTCAGAGACATAGCAATCCATAGGTTTTAAGATACTTACTAGTCAGGTACATTCTTAGGCGTTTAATATGGGGTGTTGAGTCCATTTCATTGAGCAAGGAGTAGTTCTTGTCTATTCTATATTTGGCTTAAGGAACTTTATCTGTGCTCATTTCAATCTCTGGTTTGATGCAGCACCCCAACTCACCTTTCCCCTTAAGCAAGCATAAGTTGGTTTTCTAAATTTGAGACCCTGTTCTGTTTTGTAATCCAGTTCCTGTGTAGCCAAATTTACATTCCGTGTATTAGTGATATCTTATGATGTTTCTTTTTCTGTGTGACTTATTTCAGTTAGAATCATCATACCTGAATCCACTCATTATGCTGCTACGGGCCTGATGACATAGATTTCATTGCTGAGTGATATTGCATTGTACGTAAGTACCACAACTTCTTTATCCATTTTTCACTTTCTGCGATATTGAACTTGTACCGTAAACGAGGTTCTTGTAAACAGAGCCGTCCCAAACTTTGGGGTGGCTGTGTCTTTTTGATTTTAATTTCCCTAAGCTATAGGACCATAAGTGGAAGTGCCCTAGGCTCTGTTGCTTTGTTTTTTAGATGTTTCAGGAAACACCATACACCTCTCCCGAGTGGCTGTTGGCAATTTACATCCCGCCCATCAGCATAACAAGGCTCCCAGTTCTCCATGGCCTGTCCTGCCTTTCTGGATTTTACACTTTTTTCAGATGGCCCTTTTGACCGGTGGGAAGTGAGACTTCATTGTAGTGCAGATTTCCTTTGCAAGCTTGCTTGGTTGGCCAAAAAGGGCGTATGCGTTTTTTCCTGAATATATTCAGGAAAAAACGCATACGCGCTTTTTGGCCAAGTGCATCATTGTGGACGTTCTGCCTCTTTTCCTATGCTTTAAATGCAATTCCAGTCTACCTCCTGAAATCGGTTTCCTGCAATTCTGCCCCGCTTTCAAGTCCTCTTGGCAGCCTTACTTCAGTATATTTTTGGACGATAGCTGTCATTTATAACTCTGCAGGTTTGTGAATTACAGTGCCCCTGAGCTCCTTTCTTCAACTCGCTTTCTTGTGAGCTGGCCGCAACACCGCAGGATTGCTTCAGGCCCTAATCTGGTTCCGGCACGGCACGCTGAGCCTTTGGTTAATTCCTCTTCCTGGTGGGAAATGAGAGTTAAATTTGCCCGTCCAGACACCTCCACCTAGTCTCTCATTGGTTCTCCCTATTCCTGTTCATCTTCCGCAGAAATTGCAAACTGGGCCAAACAGGAGGTTAAAGGCACTGACTCTCCAAGTCGGGAGAGTGTTAGTAAAGCGTCTGGAATGTTGCACCCGAGTACCAGGGGACGAGAACTGAGACATATTGGAACACGTCTCCCGATCACACAGTTGATCATACTCTGGGTTCCATGTGCATGTTTTAGCTGAAGGAAGAATCCCTTAAACCTGGAGAGTTGAGACCCGTGGAATGGGTACCATGCAATATGACTTCAAAGGGTCTTCATTTGCTCACCGAACCTCTCCAATCCTATCACTGCTGCGTTTGTGCCCCTGTACACATGCTTGATTTTCTTTCAGAGACATAGCAATCCATAGGTTTTAAGATACTTACTAGTCAGGTACATTCTTAGGCGTTTAATATGGGGTGTTGAGTCCATTTCGTTGAGCAAGGAGTAGTTCTTGTCTATTCTATATTTGGCTTAAGGAACTTTATCTGTGCTCATTTCAATCTCTGGTTTTATGCAGCACCCCAACTCACCTTTCCCCTTAAGCAAGCATAAGTTGGTTTTCTAAATTTGAGACCCTGTTCTGTTTTGTAATCCAGTTCCTGTGTAGCCAAGTTTACATCCCGTGTATTAGTGATATCTTATGATGTTTCTTTTTCTGTGTGACTTATTTCAGTTAGAATCATCATACCTGAATCCACTCATTATGCTGCTACGGGCCTGATGACATAGATTTCATTGCTGAGTGATATTGCATTGTACGTAAGTACCACAACTTCTTTATCCATTTTTCACTTTCTGCGATATTGAACTTGTACCGTAAACGAGGTTCTTGTAAACAGAGCCGTCCCAAACTTTGGGGTGGCTGTGTCTTTTTGATTTTAATTTCCCTAAGCTATAGGACCATAAGTGGAAGTGCCCTAGGCTCTGTTGCTTTGTTTTTTAGATGTTTCAGGAAACACCATACACCTCTCCCGAGTGGCTGTTGGCAATTTACATCCCGCCCATCAGCATAACAAGGCTCCCAGTTCTCCATGGCCTGTCCTGCCTTTCTGGATTTTACTTTTTTCAGATGGCCCTTTTGACCGGTGCGAAGTGAGACTTCATTGTAGTGCAGATTTCCTTTGCAAGCTTGCTTGGTTGGCCAAAAAGGGCGTATGCGTTTTTTCCTGAATATATTCAGGAAAAAACGCATACGCCCTTTTTGGCCAAGTGCATCATTGTGGACGTTCTGCCTCTTTTCCTATGCTTTAAATGCAATTCCAGTCTACCTCCTGAAATCGGTTTCCTGCAATTCTGCCCCGCTTTCAAGTCCTCTTGGCAGCCTTACTTCAGTATATTTTTGGACGATAGCTGTCATTTATAACTCTGCAGGTTTGTGAATTACAGTGCCCCTGAGCTCCTTTCTTCAACTCGCTTTCTTGTGAGCTGGCCGCAACACCGCAGGATTGCTTCAGGCCCTAATCTGGTTCCGGCACGGCACGCTGAGCCTTTGGTTAATTCCTCTTCCTGGTGGGAAATGAGAGTTAAATTTGCCCGTCCAGACACCTCCAGCTAGTCTCTCATTGGTTCTCCCTATTCCTGTTCATCTTCCTCAGAAATTGCAAACTGGGCCAAACAGGAGGTTAAAGGCACTGACTCTCCAAGTCGGGAGAGTGTTAGTAAAGCGTCTGGAATGTTGCACCCGAGTACCAGGGGACGAGAACTGAGACATATTGGAACACGTCTCCCGATCACACGGTTGATCATATTCTGGGTTCCACGTGCATGTTTTACCTGAAGGCAGAATCCCTTAAACCTGGAGAGTTGAGACCCGTGGAATGGGTACCATGCAATATGACTTCAAAGGGTCTTCATTTGCTCACCGAACCTCTCCAATCCTATCACTGCTGCGTTTATGCCCCTGTACACACGCTTGATTTTCTTTCAGAGACATAGCAATCCATAGGTTTTAAGATACTTACTAGTCAGGTACATTCTTAGGCGTTTAATATGGGGTGTTGAGTCCATTTCATTGAGCAAGGAGTAGTTCTTGTCTATTCTATATTTGGCTTAAGGAACTTTATCTGTGCTCATTTCAATCTCTGGTTTGATGCAGCACCCCAACTCACCTTTCCCCTTAAGCAAGCATAAGTTGGTTTTCTAAATTTGAGACCCTGTTCTGTTTTGTAATCCAGTTCCTGTGTAGCCAAATTTACATTCCGTGTATTAGTGATATCTTATGATGTTTCTTTTTCTGTGTGACTTATTTCAGTTAGAATCATCATACCTGAATCCACTCATTATGCTGCTACGGGCCTGATGACATAGATTTCATTGCTGAGTGATATTGCATTGTACGTAAGTACCACAACTTCTTTATCCATTTTTCACTTTCTGCGATATTGAACTTGTACCGTAAACGAGGTTCTTGTAAACAGAGCCGTCCCAAACTTTGGGGTGGCTGTGTCTTTTTGATTTTAATTTCCCTAAGCTATAGGACCATAAGTGGAAGTGCCCTAGGCTCTGTTGCTTTGTTTTTTAGATGTTTCAGGAAACACCATACACCTCTCCCGAGTGGCTGTTGGCAATTTACATCCCGCCCATCAGCATAACAAGGCTCCCAGTTCTCCATGGCCTGTCCTGCCTTTCTGGATTTTACACTTTTTTCAGATGGCCCTTTTGACCGGTGGGAAGTGAGACTTCATTGTAGTGCAGATTTCCTTTGCAAGCTTGCTTGGTTGGCCAAAAAGGGCGTATGCGTTTTTTCCTGAATATATTCAGGAAAAAACGCATACGCGCTTTTTGGCCAAGTGCATCATTGTGGACGTTCTGCCTCTTTTCCTATGCTTTAAATGCAATTCCAGTCTACCTCCTGAAATCGGTTTCCTGCAATTCTGCCCCGCTTTCAAGTCCTCTTGGCAGCCTTACTTCAGTATATTTTTGGACGATAGCTGTCATTTATAACTCTGCAGGTTTGTGAATTACAGTGCCCCTGAGCTCCTTTCTTCAACTCGCTTTCTTGTGAGCTGGCCGCAACACCGCAGGATTGCTTCAGGCCCTAATCTGGTTCCGGCACGGCACGCTGAGCCTTTGGTTAATTCCTCTTCCTGGTGGGAAATGAGAGTTAAATTTGCCCGTCCAGACACCTCCAGCTAGTCTCTCATTGGTTCTCCCTATTCCTGTTCATCTTCCGCAGAATTTGCAAACTGGGCCAAACAGGAGGTTAAAGGCACTGACTCTCCAAGTCGGGAGAGTGTTAGTAAAGCGTCTGGAATGTTGCACCCGAGTACCAGGGGACGAGAACTGAGACATATTGGAACACGTCTCCCGATCACACGGTTGATCATACTCTGGGTTCCACGTGCATGTTTTAGCTGAAGGAAGAATCCCTTAAACCTGGAGAGTTGAGACCCGTAGAATGGGTACCATGCAATATGACTTCAAAGGGTCTTCATTTGCTCACCGAACCTCTCCAATCCTATCACTGCTGCGTTTATGCCCCTGTACACACGCTTGATTTTCTTTCAGAGACATAGCAATCCATAGGTTTTAAGATACTTACTAGTCAGGTACATTCTTAGGCGTTTAATATGGGGTGTTGAGTCCATTTCGTTGAGCAAGGAGTAGTTCTTGTCTATTCCATATTTGGCTTAAGGAACTTTATCTGTGCTCATTTCAATCTCTGGTTTGATGCAGCACCCCAACTCACCTTTCCCCTTAAGCAAGCATAAGTTGGTTTTCTAAATTTGAGACCCTGTTCTGTTTTGTAATCCAGTTCCTGTGTAGCCAAGTTTACATCCCGTGTATTAGTGATATCTTATGATGTTTCTTTTTCTGTGTGACTTATTTCAGTTAGAATCATCATACCTGAATCCACTCATTATGCTGCTACGGGCCTGATGACATAGATTTCATTGCTGAGTGATATTGCATTGTACGTATGTACCAGAACTTCTTTATCCATTTTTCACTTTCTGCGATATTGAACTTGTACCGTAAACGAGGTTCTTGTAAACAGAGCCGTCCCAAACTTTGGGGTGGCTGTGTCTTTTTGATTTTAATTTCCCTAAGCTATAGGACCATAAGTGGAAGCGCGCTAGGCTCTGTTGCTTTGTTTTTTAGATGTTTCAGGAAACACCATACACCTCTCCCGAGTGGCTGTTGGCAATTTACATCCCGCCCATCAGCATAACAAGGCTCCCAGTTCTCCATGGCCTGTCCTGCCTTTCTGGATTTTACACTTTTTTCAGATGGCCCTTTTGACCGGGGGGAAGTGAGACTTCATTGTAGTGCAGATTTCCTTTGCAAGCTTGCTTGGTTGGCCAAAAAGGGCGTATGCGTTTTTTCCTGAATATATTCAGGAAAAAATGCATACGCCCTTTTTGTCCAAGTGCATCATTGTGGACGTTCTGCCTCTTTTCCTATGCTTTAAATGCAAATCCAGTCTACCTCCTGAAATCGGTTTCCTGCAATTCTGCCCCGCTTTCAAGTCCTCTTGGCAGCCTTACTTCAGTATATTTTTGGACGATAGCTGTCTTTTATAACTCTGCAGGTTTGTGAATTACAGTGCCCCTGAGCTCCTTTCTTCAACTCGCTTTCTTGTGAGCTGGCCGCAACACCGCAGGATTGCTTCAGGCCCTAATCTGGTTCCGGCACGGCACGCTGAGTCTTTGGTTAATTCCTCTTCCTGGTGGGAAATGAGAGTTAAATTTGCCCGTCCAGACACCTCCAGCTAGTCTCTCATTGGTTCTCCCTATTCCTGTTCATCTTCCGCAGAAATTGCAAACTGGGCCAAACAGGAGGTTAAAGGCACTGACTCTCCAAGTCGGGAGAGTGTTAGTAAAGCGTCTGGAATGTTGCACCCGAGTACCAGGGGACGAGAACTGAGACATATTGGAACACGTCTCCCGATCACACGGTTGATCATACTCTGGGTTACACGTGCATGTTTTAGCTGAAGGAAGAATCCCTTAAACCTGGAGAGTTGAGACCCGTGGAATGGGTACCATGCAATATGACTTCAAAGGGTCTTCGTTTGCTCACCGAACCTCTCCAATCCTATCACTGCTGCGTTTATGCCCCTGTACACACGCTTGATTTTCTTTCAGAGACATAGCAATCCATAGGTTTTAAGATACTTACTAGTCAGGTACATTCTTAGGCGTTTAATATGGGGTGTTGTGTCCATTTCGTTGAGCAAGGAGTAGTTCTTGTCTATTCCATATTTGGCTTAAGGAACTTTATCTGTGCTCATTTCAATCTCTGGTTTGATGCAGCACCCCAACTCACCTTTCGCCTTAAGCAAGCATAAGTTGGTTTTCTACATTTGACACCCTGTTCTGTTTTGTAATCCAGTTCCTGTGTAGCCAAGTTTACATTCCGTGTATTAGTGATATCTTATGATGTTTCTTTTTCTGTGTGACTTATTTCAGTTAGAATCATCATACCTGAATCCACTAATTATGCTGCTACGGGCCTGATGACATAGATTTCATTGCTGAGTGATATTGCATTGTACGTAAGTACCACAACTTCTTTATCCATTTTTCACTTTCTGCGATATTGAACTTGTACCGTAAACGAGGTTCTTGTAAACAGAGCTGTCCCAAACTTTGGGGTGGCTGTGTCTTTTTGATTTTAATTTCCCTAAGCTATAGGACCATAAGTGGAAGTGCCCTAGGCTCTGTTGCTTTGTTTTTTAGATGTTTCAGGAAACACCATACACCTCTCAAGAGTGGCTCTTGGCAATTTACATCCCGCCCATCAGCATAACAAGGCTCCCAGTTCTCCATGGCCTGTCCTGCCTTTCTGGATTTTACACTTTT
Source organism: Leucopleurus acutus (assembly GCF_964270905.1). Classification (NCBI taxonomy): domain Eukaryota; kingdom Metazoa; phylum Chordata; class Mammalia; order Artiodactyla; family Delphinidae; genus Leucopleurus; species Leucopleurus acutus. The sequence continues at coordinate 151,481 of NW_028139136.1, read as the reverse complement.
TTCAGATGGCCCTTTTGACCGGGGGGAAGTGAGACTTCATTGTAGTGCAAATTTCCTTTGCAAGCTTGCTTAGTTGGCAAAAAAGTGCGTATGCGTTTTTTCCTGAATATATTCAGGAAAAAACGCATACGCCCTTTTTGGCCAACTGCATCATTGTGGACGTTCTGCCTCTTTTCCTATGCTTTAAATGCAATTCCAGTCTACCTCCTGAAATCGGTTTCCTGAAATTCTGCCCCGCTTTCAAGTCCTCTTGGCAGCCTTACTTCAGTATATTTTTGGACGATAGCTGTCATTTATAACTCTGCAGGTTTGTGAATTACAGTGCCCCTGAGCTCCTTTCTTCAACTCGCTTTCTTGTGAGCTGGCCGCAACACCGCAGGATTGCTTCAGGCCCTAATCTGGTTCCGGCACGGCACGCTGAGCCTTTGGTTAATTCCTCTTCCTGGTGGGAAATGAGAGTTTAATTTGCCCGTCCAGACACCTCCAGCTAGTCTCTCATTGGTTCTCCCTATTCCTGTTCATCTTCCGCAGAAATTGCAAACTGGGCCAAACAGGAGGTTAAAGGCACTGACTCTCCACGTCGGGAGAGTGTTAGTAAAGCGTCTGGAATGTTGCACCCGAGTACCAGGGGACGAGAACTGAGACATATTGGAACACGTCTCCCGATCACACGGTTGATCATACTCTGGGTTACACGTGCATGTTTTACCTGAAGGCAGAATCCCTTAAACCTGGAGAGTTGAGACCCGTGGAATGGGTACCATGCAATATGACTTCAAAGGGTCTTCATTTGCTCACCGAACGTCTCCAATCCTATAACTGCTGCGTTTATGCCCCTGTACACATGCTTGATTTTCTTTCAGACACATAGCAATTCATAGGTTTTAAGATACTTACTAGTCAGGTACATTCTTAGGCGTTTAATATGGGGTGTTGAGTCCATTTCGTTGAGCAAGGAGTAGTTCTTGTCTATTCCATATTTGGCTTAAGGAACTTTATCTGTGCTCATTTCAATCTCTGGTTTGATGCAGCACCCCAACTCACCTTTCCCCTTAAGCAAGCATAAGTTGGTTTTCTAAATTTGAGACCCTGTTCTGTTTTGTAATCCAGTTCCTGTGTAGCCAAGTTTACATTCCGTGTATTAGTGATATCTTATGATGTTTCTTTTTCTGTGTGATTTATTTCAGTTAGAATCATCATACGTGAATCCACTCATTATGCTGCTACGGGCCTGATGACATAGATTTCATTGCTGAGTGATATTGCATTGTACGTAAGTACCACAACTTCTTTATCCATTTTTCACTTTCTGCGATATTGAACTTGTACCATAAACGAGGTTCTTGTAAACAGAGCCGTCCCAAACTTTGGGGTGGCTGTGTCTTTTTGATTTTAATTTCCCTAAGCTATAGGACCATAAGTGGAAGTGCCCTAGGCTCTGTTGCTTTGTTTTTTGGATGTTTCAGGAAACACCATACACCTCTCCCGAGTGGCTGTTGGCAATTTACATCCCGCCCATCAGCATAACTAGGCTCCCAGTTCTCCATGGCCTGTCCTGCCTTTCTGGATTTTACACTTTTTTCAGATGGCCCTTTTGACCGGGGGGAAGTGAGACTTCATTGTAGTGCAGATTTCCTTTGCAAGCTTGCTTGGTTGGCCAAAAAGGGCGTATGCGTTTTTCCCTGAATATATTCAGGAAAAAACACATACGCCCTTTTTGGCCAAGTGTATCATTGTGGACGTTCTGCCTCTTTTCCTATGCTTTACATGCAATTCCAGTCTACCTCCTGAAATCGGTTTCCTGCAATTCTGCCCCGCTTTCAACTCCTCTTGGCAGCCTTACTTCAATATGTTTTTGGAAGATAGCTGTCATTTATAACTCTGCAGGTTTGTGAATTACAGTGCCCCTGAGCTCCTTTCTTCAACTCGCTTTCTTGTGAGCTGGCCGCAACACCGCAGGATTGCTTCAGGCCGTAGTTTGGTTCCAGCACGGCATGCTGAGCCTTTGGTTAATTCCTCTTCCTGGTGGGAAATGAGAGTTAAATTTGCCCGTCCGGACACCACCACCTAGTCTCTCATTGGTTCTCCCTATTCCTGTTCATTTTCCACAGAAATTGCAAACTGGGCCAAACAGGAGGTTAAAGGCACTGACTCTCCAAGTGGGGAGAGTGTTAGTAAAGCGTCTGGAATGTTGCACCCGAGTACCAGGGGACGAAAACTGAGACACATTTGAACACGTTTCCCGATCACACGGTGGATCATACTCTGGGTTCCACATGCATGTTTTAGCTGAAGGAAGAATCCATTAAACCTGGAGAGTTGAGACCCATGGAATGGGTACCATGCAATATGACTTCAAAGGGTCTGCATTTGCTCACCGAACCTCAGCAATCCTATCACTGCTGCGTTTATGCCGCTGTACACACGCTTGATTCTCTTTCGGAGACATATAAATCCATAGGTTTTAAGATTCTTACTAGTCAGGTATATTCTTACTAGTCAGGTATATTCTTAGGCGTTTAATATGGGGTGTTGAGTCCACTTCGTTGAGCAAGGAGTAGCTCTTGTCTATTACATATTTGGCTTATGGAACGGTATCTGTGCTCATTTCAATCTCTGGTTTTATGCAGCACCCCAACTCACCTGTCCCCTTAAGCAAGCATAAGTTGGTTTTCTACATTTGACACCCTGTTCTGTTTTGTAATTCAGTTCTTGTGTAGCCAAGTTTACATTCCGTGTATTAGTGATATCTTATGATGTTTCTTTTTCTGTGTGACTAATTTCACTTAGAATCATCGTACCTGAATCCACTCATTATGCTGCTACGGGCCTGATGACATAGATTTCATTGCTGAGTGATATTGCATTGTACGTAAGTACCACAACTTCTTTATCCATTTTTCACTTTCTGCGATATTGAACTTGTACCGTAAACGAGGTTCTTGTAAACAGAGCCGTCCCAAACTTTGGGGTGGCTGTGTCTTTTTGATTTTAATTTCCCTAAGCTATAGGACCATAAGTGGAAGTGCCCTAGGCTCTGTTGCTTTGTTTTTTAGATGTTTCAGGAAACACCATACACCTCTCCCGAGTGGCTGTTGGCAATTTACATCCCGCCCATCAGCATAACAAGGCTCCCAGTTCTCCATGGCCTGTCCTGCCTTTCTGGATTTTACACTTTTTTCAGATGGCCCTTTTGACCGGGGGGAAGTGAGACTTCATTGTAGTGCAGATTTCCTTTGCAAGCTTGCTTGGTTGGCCAAAAAGGGTGTATGCGTTTTTTCCTTTTTGGCCAAGTGCATCATTGTGGACGTTCTGCCTCTTTTCCTATGCTTTAAATGCAATTCCAGTCTACCTCCTGAAATCGGTTTCCTGCAATTCTGCCCCGCTTTCAAGTCCTCTTGGCAGCCTTACTTCAGTATATTTTTGGACAATAGCTGTCATTTATAACTCTGCAGGTTTGTGAATTACAGTGCCCCTGAGCTCCTTTCTTCAACTCGCTTTCTTGTGAGCTGGCCGCAACACCGCAGGATTGCTTCAGGCCCTAATCTGGTTCCGGCACGGCACGCTGAGCCTTTGGTTAATTCCTCTTCCTGGTGGGAAATGAGAGTTTAATTTGCCCGTCCAGACACCTCCAGCTAGTCTCTCATTGGTTCTCCCTATTCCTGTTCATCTTCCGCAGAAATTGCAAACTGGGCCAAACAGGAGGTTAAAGGCACTGACTCTCCAAGTCGGGAGAGTGTTAGTAAAGCGTCTGGAATGTTGCACCCGAGTACCAGGGGACGAGAACTGAGACATATTGGAACATGTCTCCCGACCACACGGTTGATCATACTCTGGGTTCCATGTGCATGTTTTACCTGAAGGCAGAATCCCTTAAACCTGGAGAGTTGAGTCCCGTGGAATGGGTACCATGCAATATGACTTCAAAGGGTCTTCATTTGCTCACCGAACCTCTCCAATCCTATCACTGCTGCGTTTATGCCCCTGTACACACGCTTGATTTTCTTTCAGAGACATAGCAATCCATAGGTTTTAAGATACTTACTAGTCAGGTACATTCTTAGGCGTTTAATATGGGGTGTTGAGTCCATTTCGTTGAGCAAGGAGTAGTTCTTGTCTATTCCATATTTGGCTTAAGGAACTTTATCTGTGCTCATTTCAATCTCTGGTTTTATGCAGCACCCCAACTCACCTTTCCCCTTAAGCAAGCATAAGTTGGTTTTCTAAATTTGAGACCCTGTTCTGTTTTGTAATCCAGTTCCTGTGTAGCCAAGTTTACATTCCGTGTATTAGTGATATCTTATGATGTTTCTTTTTCTGTGTGACTTATTTCAGTTAGAATCATCATACCTGAATCCACTCATTATGCTGCTATGGGCCTGATGACATAGATTTCATTGCTGAGTGATATTGCATTGTACGTAAGTACCACAACTTCTTTATCCATTTTTCACTTTCTGCGATATTGAACTTGTACCGTAAACGAGGTTCTTGTAAACAGAGCCGTCCCAAACTTTGGGGTGGCTGTGTCTTTTTGATTTTAATTTCCCTAAGCTATAGGACCATAAGTGGAAGTGCCCTAGGCTCTGTTGCTTTGTTTTTTAGATGTTTCAGGAAACACCATACACCTCTCCCTAGTGGCTCTTGGCAATTTACATCCCGCCCATCAGCATAACAAGGCTCCCAGTTCTCCATGGCCTGTCCTGCCTTTCTGGATTTTACACTTTTTTCAGATGGCCCTTTTGACCGGGGGGAAGTGAGACTTCATTGTAGTGCAGATTTCCTTTGCAAGCTTGCTTGGTTGGCCAAAAAGGGCGTATGCGTTTTTTCCTGAATATATTCAGGAAAAAACGCATACGCCCTTTTTGACCAAGTGCATCATTGTGGACGTTCTGCCTCTTTTCCTATGCTTTAAATGCAATTCCAGTCTACCTCCTGAAATCGGTTTCCTGCAATTCTGCCCCGCTTTCAAGTCCTCTTGGCAGCCTTACTTCAGTATATTTTTGGACGATAGCTGTCATTTATAACTCTGCAGATTTGTGAATTACAGTGCCCCTGAGCTCCTTTCTTCAACTCGCTTTCTTGTGAGCTGGCCGCAACACCGCAGGATTGCTTCAGGCCCTAATCTGGTTCCGGCACGGCACGCTGAGCCTTTGGTTAATTCCTCTTCCTGGTGGGAAATGAGAGTTAAATTTGCCCGTCCAGACACCTCCAGCTAGTCTCTCATTGGTTCTCCCTATTCCTGTTCATCTTCCGCAGAAATTGCAAACTGGGCCAAACAGGAGGTTAAAGGCACTGACTCTCCAAGTCGGGAGAGTGTTAGTAAAGCGTGTGGAATGTTGCACCCGAGTACCAGGGGACGAGAACTGAGACATATTGGAACACGTCTCCCGATCACACGGTTGATCATACTCTGGGTTCCACGTGCATGTTTTACCTGAAGGCAGAATCCCTTAAACCTGGAGAGTTGAGACCCGTGGAATGGGTACCATGCAATATGACTTCAAAGGGTCTTCATTTGCTCACCGAACGTCTCCAATCCTATCACTGCTGCGTTTATGCCCCTGTACACACGCTTGATTTTCTTTCAGACACATAGCAATCCATAGGTTTTAAGATACTTACTAGTCAGGTACATTCTTAGGCGTTTAATATGGGGTGTTGAGTCCATTTCGTTGAGCAAGGAGTAGTTCTTGTCTATTCCATATTTGGCTTAAGGAACTTTATCTGTGCTCATTTCAATCTCTGGTTTGATGCAGCACCCCAACTCACCTTTCCCCTTAAGCAAGCATAAGTTGGTTTTCTACATTTGACACCCTGTTCTGTTTTGTAATCCAGTTCCTGTGTAGCCAAGTTTACATTCCATGTATTAGTGATATCTTATGATGTTTCTTTTTCTGTGTGACTTATTTCAGTTAGAATCATCATACCTGAATCCACTCATTATGCTGCTACGGGCCTGATGACATAGATTTCATTGCTGAGTGATATTGCATTGTACGTAAGTACCACAACTTCTTTATCCATTTTTCACTTTCTGCGATATTGAACTTGTACCGTAAACGAGGTTCTTGTAAACAGAGCTGTCCCAAACTTTGGGGTGGCTGTGTCTTTTTGATTTTAATTTCCCTAAGCTATAGGACCATAAGTGGAAGTGCCCTAGGCTCTGTTGCTTTGTTTTTTAGATGTTTCAGGAAACACCATACACCTCTCCAGAGTGGCTCTTGGCAATTTACATCCCGCCCATCAGCATAACAAGGCTCCCAGTTCTCCATGGCCTGTCCTGCCTTTCTGGATTTTACACTTTTTTCAGATGGCCCTTTTGACCGGGGGGAAGTGAGACTTCATTGTAGTGCAGATTTCCTTTGCAAGCTTGCTTGGTTGGCCAAAAAGGGCGTATGCGTTTTTTCCTGAATATATTCAGGAAAAAACGCATACGCCCTTTTTGTCCAAGTGCATCATTGTGGACGTTCTGCCTCTTTTCCTATGCTTTAAATGCAAATCCAGTCTACCTCCTGAAATCGGTTTCCTGCAATTCTGCCCCGCTTTCAAGTCCTCTTGGCAGCCTTACTTCAGTATATTTTTGGACGATAGCTGTCTTTTATAACTCTGCAGGTTTGTGAATTACAGTGCCCCTGAGCTCCTTTCTTCAACTCGCTTTCTTGTGAGCTGGCCGCAACACCGCAGGATTGCTTCAGGCCCTAATCTGGTTCCGGCACGGCACGCTGAGTCTTTGGTTAATTCCTCTTCCTGGTGGGAAATGAGAGTTAAATTTGCCCGTCCAGACACCTCCAGCTAGTCTCTCATTGGTTCTCCCTATTCCTGTTCATCTTCCGCAGAAATTGCAAACTGGGCCAAACAGGAGGTTAAAGGCACTGACTCTCCAAGTCGGGAGAGTGTTAGTAAAGCGTCTGGAATGTTGCACCCGAGTACCAGGGGACGAGAACTGAGACATATTGGAACACGTCTCCCGATCACACGGTTGATCATACTCTGGGTTACACGTGCATGTTTTACCTGAAGGCAGAATCCCTTAAACCTGGAGAGTTGAGACCCGTGGAATGGGTACCATGCAATATGACTTCAAAGGGTCTTCGTTTGCTCACCGAACCTCTCCAATCCTATCACTGCTGCGTTTATGCCCCTGTACACACGCTTGATTTTCTTTCAGAGACATAGCAATCCATAGGTTTTAAGATACTTACTAGTCAGGTACATTCTTAGGCGTTTAATATGGGGTCGTGTGTCCATTTCGTTGAGCAAGGAGTAGTTCTTGTCTATTCCATATTTGGCTTAAGGAACTTTATCTGTGCTCATTTCAATCTCTGGTTTGATGCAGCACCCCAACTCACCTTTCGCCTTAAGCAAGCATAAGTTGGTTTTCTACATTTGACACCCTGTTCTGTTTTGTAATCCAGTTCCTGTGTAGCCAAGTTTACATTCCGTGTATTAGTGATATCTTATGATGTTTCTTTTTCTGTGTGACTTATTTCAGTTAGAATCATCATACCTGAATCCACTAATTATGCTGCTACGGTCCTGATGACATAGATTTCATTGCTGAGTGATATTGCATTGTACGTAAGTACCACAACTTCTTTATCCATTTTTCACTTTCTGCGATATTGAACTTGTACCGTAAACGAGGTTCTTGTAAACAGAGCTGTCCCAAACTTTGGGGTGGCTGTGTCTTTTTGATTTTAATTTCCCTAAGCTATAGGACCATAAGTGGAAGTGCCCTAGGCTCTGTTGCTTTGTTTTTTAGATGTTTCAGGAAACACCATACACCTCTCAAGAGTGGCTCTTGGCAATTTACATCCCGCCCATCAGCATAACAAGGCTCCCAGTTCTCCATGGCCTGTCCTGCCTTTCTGGATTTTACACTTTTTTCAGATGGCCCTTTTGACCGGGGGGAAGTGAGACTTCATTGTAGTGCAAATTTCCTTTGCAAGCTTGCTTAGTTGGCAAAAAAGTGCGTATGCGTTTTTTCCTGAATATATTCAGGAAAAAACGCATACGCCCTTTTTGGCCAACTGCATCATTGTGGACGTTCTGCCTCTTTTCCTATGCTTTAAATGCAATTCCAGTCTACCTCCTGAAATCGGTTTCCTGCAATTCTGCCCCGCTTTCAAGTCCTCTTGGCAGCCTTACTTCAGTATATTTTTGGACGATAGCTGTCATTTATAACTCTGCAGATTTGTGAATTACAGTGCCCCTGAGCTCCTTTCTTCAACTCGCTTTCTTGTGAGCTGGCCGCAACACCGCAGGATTGCTTCAGGCCCTAGTTTGGTTCCAGCACGGCATGCTGAGCCTTTGGTTAATTCCTCTTCCTGGTGGGAAATGAGAGTTAAATTGGCCCGTCCGGACACCTCCACCTAATCTCTCATTGGTTCTCCCTATTCCTGTTCATCTTCCGCAGAAATTGCTAACTGGGCCAAACAGGAGGTTAAAGGCACTGACTCTCCAAGTGGGGAGAGTGTTAGTAAAGCGTCTGGAATGTTGCACCCGAGTACCAGGGGACGAAAACTGAGACACATTTGAACACGTTTTCCGACCACATGGTGGATCATACTCTGGGTTCCACATGCATGTTTTAGCTGAAGGAAGAATCCCTTAAACATGGAGAGTTGAGACCCATGGAATGGGTACCATGCAATATGACTTCAAAGGGTCTGCATTTGCTCACCGAACCTCACCATTCCTATCACTGCTGCGTTTATGCCGCTGTACACACACTTGATTCTCTTTCGGAGACATATAAATCCATAGGTTTTAAGATTCTTACTAGTAAGGTAGATTCTTACTAGTCAGGTATATTCTTAGGCGTTTAATATGGGGTGTTGAGTCCACTTCGTTGAGCAAGGAGTAGCTCTTGTCTATTACATATTTGGCTTATGGAACGGTATCTGTGCTCATTTCAATCTCTGGTTTTATGCAGCACCCCAACTCACCCGTCCCCTTAAGCAAGCATAAGTTGGTTTTCTACATTTGACACCCTGTTCTGTTTTGTAATTCAGTTCTTGTGTAGCCAAGTTTACATTCCGTGTATTAGTGATATCTTATGATGTTTCTTTTTCTGTGTGACTAATTTCACTTAGAATCATCGTACCTGAATCCACTCATTATGCTGCTACGGGCCTGATGACATAGATTTCATTGCTGAGTGATATTGCATTGTACGTAAGTACCACAACTTCTTTATCCATTTTTCACTTTCTGCGATATTGAACTTGTACCGTAAACGAGGTTCTTGTAAACAGAGCCGTCGCAAACTTTGGGGTGGCTGTGTCTTTTTGATTTTAATTTCCCTAAGCTATAGGACCATAAGTGGAAGTGCCCTAGGCTCTGTTGCTTTGTTTTTTAGATGTTTCAGGAAACACCATACACCTCTCCCGAGTGGCTGTTGGCAATTTACATCCCGCCCATCAGCATAACAAGGCTCCTAGTTCTCCATGGCCTGTCCTGCCTTTCTGGATTTTACACTTTTTTCAGATGGCCCTTTTGACCGGGGGGGAAGTGAGACTTCATTGTAGTGCAGATTTCCTTTGCAAGCTTGCTTGGTTGGCCAAAAAGGGCGTATGCGTTTTTTCCTGAATATATTCAGGAAAAAACGCATACGCCCTTTTTGGCCAAGTGCATCATTGTGGACGTTCTGCCTCTTTTCCTATGCTTTAAATGCAATTCCAGTCTACCTCCTGAAATCGGTTTCCTGCAATTCTGCCCCGCTTTCAAGTCCTCTTGGCAGCCTTACTTCAGTATATTTTTGGACGATAGCTGTCATTTATAACTCTGCAGGTTTGTGAATTACAGTGCCCCTGAGCTCCTTTCTTCAACTCGCTTTCTTGTGAGCTGGCCGCAACACCGCAGGATTGCTTCAGGCCCTAATCGGGTTCCGGCACGGCACGCTGAGCCTTTGGTTAATTCCTCTTCCTGGTGGGAAATGAGAGTTTAATTTGCCCGTCCAGACACCTCCAGCTAGTCTCTCATTGGTTCTCCCTATTCCTGTTCATCTTCCGCAGAAATTGCAAACTGGGCCAAACAGGAGGTTAAAGGCACTGACTCTCCAAGTCGGGAGAGTGTTAGTAAAGCGTCTGGAATGTTGCACCCGAGTACCAGGGGACGAGAACTGAGACATATTGGAACACGTCTCCCGATCACACGGTTGATCATACTCTGGGTTCCACGTGCATGTTTTAGCTGAAGGAAGAATCCCTTAAACCTGGAGAGTTGAGACCCGTGGAATGGGTACCATGCAATATGACTTCAAAGGGTCTTCATTTGCTCACCGAACCTCTCCAATCCTATCACTGCTGCGTTTATGCCCCTGTACACACGCTTGATTTTCTTTCAGACACATAGCAATCCATAGGTTTTAAGATACTTACTAGTCAGGTACATTCTTAGGCGTTTAATATGGGGTGTTGAGTCCATTTCGTTGAGCAAGGAGTAGTTCTTGTCTATTCCATATTTGGCTTAAGGAACTTTATCTGTGCTCATTTCAATCTCTGGTTTGATGCAGCACCCCAACTCACCTTTCCCCTTAAGCAAGCATAAGTTGGTTTTCTAAATTTGAGACCCTGTTCTGTTTTGTAATCCAGTTCCTGTGTAGCCAAGTTTACATCCCGTGTATTAGTGATATCTTATGATGTTTCTTTTTCTGTGTGACTTATTTCAGTTAGAATCATCATACCTGAATCCACTCATTATGCTGCTACGGGCCTGATGACATAGATTTCATTGCTGAGTGATATTGCATTGTACGTAAGTACCACAACTTCTTTATCCATTTTTCACTTTCTGCGATATTGAACTTGTACCGTAAATGAGGTTCTTGTAAACAGAGCCGTCCCAAACTTTGGGGTGGCTGTGTCTTTTTGATTTTAATTTCCCTAAGCTATAGGACCATAAGTGGAAGTGCCCTAGGCTCTGTTGCTTTGTTTTTTAGATGTTTCAGGAAACACCATACACCTCTCCCGAGTGGCTCTTGGCAATTTCCATCCCGCCCATCAGCATAACAAGGCTCCCAGTTCTCCATGGCCTGTCCTGCCTTTCTGGATTTTACACTTTTTTCAGATGGCCCTTTTGACCGGGGGGAAGTGAGACTTCATTGTAGTGCAGATTTCCTTTGCAAGCTTGCTTGGTTGGCCAAAAAGGGCGTATGCGTTTTTTCCTGAATATATATTTCCTGAATATATATTCAGGAAAAAACGCATACGCCCTTTTTGTCCAAGTGCATCATTGTGGACGTTCTGCCTCTTTTCCTATGCTTTACATGCAATTCCAGTCTACCTCCTGAAATCGGTTTCCTGCAATTCTGCCCTGCTTTCAACTCCTCTTGGCATCCTAATTCAATATATTTTTGGAAGATAGCTGTCATTTATAACTCTGCAGGTTTGTGAATTACAGTGCCCCTGAGCTCCTTTCTTCAACTCGCTTTCTTGTGAGCTGGCCGCAACACCGCAGGATTGCTTCAGGCCCTAGTTTGGTTCCGGCACGGCATGCTGAGCCTTTGGTTAATTCCTCTTCCTGGTGGGAAATGAGAGTTAAATTGGCCCGTCCGGACACCTCCACCTAATCTCTCATTGGTTCTCCCTATTCCTGTTCATCTTCCGCAGAAATTGCTAACTGGGCCAAACAGGAGTTTAAAGGCACTGACTCTCCAAGTGGGGAGAGTGTTAGTAAAGCGTCTGGAATGTTGCACCCGAGTACCAGGGGACGAAAACTGAGACACATTTGAACACGTTTTCCGACCACATGGTGGATCATACTCTGGGTTCCACATGCATGTTTTAGCTGAAGGAAGAATCCCTTAAACATGGAGAGTTGAGACCCATGGAATGGGTACCATGCAATATGACTTCAAAGGGTCTGCATTTGCTCACCGAACCTCACCATTCCTATCACTGCTGCGTTTATGCCGCTGTACACACACTTGATTCTCTTTCGGAGACATATAAATCCATAGGTTTTAAGATTCTTACTAGTAAGGTAGATTCTTACTAGTCAGGTATATTCTTAGGCGTTTAATATGGGGTGTTGAGTCCACTTCGTTGAGCAAGGAGTAGCTCTTGTCTATTACATATTTGGCTTATGGAACGGTATCTGTGCTCATTTCAATCTCTGGTTTTATGCAGCACCCCAACTCACCCGTCCCCTTAAGCAAGCATAAGTTGGTTTTCTACATTTGACACCCTGTTCTGTTTTGTAATTCAGTTCTTGTGTAGCCAAGTTTACATTCCGTGTATTAGTGATATCTTATGATGTTTCTTTTTCTGTGTGACTAATTTCACTTAGAATCATCGTACCTGAATCCACTCATTATGCTGCTACGGGCCTGATGACATAGATTTCATTGCTGAGTGATATTGCATTGTACGTAAGTACCACAACTTCTTTATCCATTTTTCACTTTCTGCGATATTGAACTTGTACCGTAAACGAGGTTCTTGTAAACAGAGCCGTCGCAAACTTTGGGGTGGCTGTGTCTTTTTGATTTTAATTTCCCTAAGCTATAGGACCATAAGTGGAAGTGCCCTAGGCTCTGTTGCTTTGTTTTTTAGATGTTTCAGGAAACACCATACACCTCTCCCGAGTGGCTGTTGACAATTTACATCCCGCCCATCAGCATAACAAGGCTCCCAGTTCTCCATGGCCTGTCCTGCCTTTCTGGATTTTACACTTTTTTCAGATGGCCCTTTTGACCGGGGGGAAGTGAGACTTCATTGTAGTGCAGATTTCCTTTGCAAGCTTGCTTGGTTGGCCAAAAAGGGCGTATGCGTTTTTTCCTGAATATATTCAGGAAAAAACGCATACGCCCTTTTTGGCCAAGTGCATCATTGTGGACGTTCTGCCTCTTTTCCTATGCTTTAAATGCAATTCCAGTCTACCTCCTGAAATCGGTTTCCTGCAATTCTGCCCCGCTTTCAAGTCCTCTTGGCAGCCTTACTTCAGTATATTTTTGGACGATAGCTGTCATTTATAACTCTGCAGGTTTGTGAATTACAGTGCCCCTGAGCTCCTTTCTTCAACTCGCTTTCTTGTGAGCTGGCCGCAACACCGCAGGATTGCTTCAGGCCCTAATCTGGTTCCGGCACGGCACGCTGAGCCTTTGGTTAATTCCTCTTCCTGGTGGGAAATGAGAGTTTAATTTGCCCGTCCAGACACCTCCAGCTAGTCTCTCATTGGTTCTCCCTATTCCTGTTCATCTTCCGCAGAAATTGCAAACTGGGCCAAACAGGAGGTTAAAGGCACTGACTCTCCAAGTCGGGAGAGTGTTAGTAAAGCGTCTGGAATGTTGCACCCGAGTACCAGGGGACGAGAACTGAGACATATTGGAACATGTCTCCCGATCACACGGGTGATCATACTCTGGGTTCCACGTGCATGTTTTACCTAAAGGCAGAATCCCTTAAACCTGGAGAGTTGAGACCCGTGGAATGGGTACCATGCAATATGACTTCAAAGGGTCTTCATTTGCTCACCGAACCTCTCCAATCTTATCACTGCTGCGTTTATGCCCCTGTACACACGCTTGATTTTCTTTCAGAGACATAGCAATTCATAGGTTTTAAGATACTTACTAGTCAGGTACATTCTTAGGCGTTTAATATGGGGTGTTGAGTCCATTTCGTTGAGCAAGGAGTAGTTCTTGTCTATTCCATATTTGGCTTACGGAACTTTATCTGTGTTCATTTAAATCTCTGGTTTTATGCAGCACCCCAACTCACCTTTCCCCTTAAGCAAGCATAAGTTGGTTTTCTAAATTTGAGACCCTGTTCTGTTTTGTAATCCAGTTCCTGTGTAGCCAAGTTTACATCCCGTGTATTAGTGATATCTTATGATGTTTCTTTTTCTGTGTGACTTATTTCAGTTAGAATCATCATACCTGAATCCACTCATTATGCTGCTACGGGCCTGATGACATAGATTTCATTGCTGAGTGATATTGCATTGTACGTAAGTACCACAACTTCTTTATCCATTTTTCACTTTCTGCGATATTGAACTTGTACCGTAAACGAGGTTCTTGTAAACAGAGCCGTCCCAAACTTTGGGGTGGCTGTGTCTTTTTGATTTTAATTTCCCTAAGCTATAGGACCATAAGTGGAAGTGCCCTAGGCTCTGTTGCTTTGTTTTTTAGATGTTTCAGCAAACACCATACACCTCTCCCGAGTGGCTCTTGGCAATTTACATCCCGCCCATCAGCATAACAAGGCTCCCAGTTCTCCATGGCCTGTCCTGCCTTTCTGGATTTTACACTTTTTTCAGATGGCCCTTTTGACCGGGGGGAAGTGAGACTTCATTGTAGTGCAGATTTCCTTTGCAAGCTTGCTTGGTTGGCCAAAAAGGGCGTATGCGTTTTTTCCTGAATATATTCAGGAAAAAACGCATACGCCCTTTTTGGCCAAGTGCATCATTGTGGACGTTCTGCCTCTTTTCCTATGCTTTAAATGCAATTCCAGTCTACCTCCTGAAATCGGTTTCCTGCAATTCTGCCCCGCTTTCAAGTCCTCTTGGCAGCCTTACTTCAGTATATTTTTGGACGATAGCTGTCATTTATAACTCTGCAGGTTTGTGAATTACAGTGCCCCTGAGCTCCTTTCTTCAACTCGCTTTCTTGTGAGCTGGCCGCAACACCGCAGGATTGCTTCAGGCCCTAATCTGGTTCCGGCACGGCACGCTGAGCCTTTGGTTAATTCCTCTTCCTGGTGGGAAATGAGAGTTAAATTTGCCCGTCCAGACACCTCCAGCTAGTCTCTCATTGGTTCTCCCTATTCCTGTTCATCTTCCGCAGAAATTGCAAACTGGGCCAAACAGGAGGTTAAAGGCACTGACTCTCCAAGTCGGGAGAGTGTTAGTAAAGCGTCTGGAATGTTGCACCCGAGTACCAGGGGACGAGAACTGAGACATATTGGAACACGTCTCCCGATCACACGGTTGATCATACTCTGGGTTCCACGTGCATGTTTTACCTGAAGGCAGAATCCCTTAAACCTGGAGAGTTGAGACCCGTGGAATGGGTACCATGCAATATGACTTCAAAGGGTCTTCATTTGCTCACCGAACGTCTCCAATCCTATCACTGCTGCGTTTATGCCCCTGTACACACGCTTGATTTTCTTTCAGACACATAGCAATCCATAGGTTTTAAGATACTTACTAGTCAGGTACATTCTTAGGCGTTTAATATGGGCTGTTGAGTCCATTTCGTTGAGCAAGGAGTAGTTCTTGTCTATTCTATATTTGGCTTAAGGAACTTTATCTGTGCTCATTTCAATCTCTGGTTTGATGCAGCACCCCAACTCACCTTTCCCCTTAAGCAAGCATAAGTTGGTTTTCTAAATTTGAGACCCTGTTCTGTTTTGTAATCCAGTTCCTGTGTAGCCAAGTTTACATTCCGTGTATTAGTGATATCTTATGATGTTTCTTTTTCTGTGTGACTTATTTCAGTTAGAATCATCATACCTGAATCCACTCATTATGCTGCTACGGGCCTGATGACATAGATTTCATTGCTGAGTGATATTGCATTGTACGTAAGTACCACAACTTCTTTATCCATTTTTCACTTTCTGCGATATTGAACTTGTACCGTAAACGAGGTTCTTGTAAACAGAGCCGTCCCAAACTTTGGGGTGGCTGTGTCTTTTTGATTTTAATTTCCCTAAGCTATAGGACCATAAGTGGAAGTGCCCTAGGCTCTGTTGCTTTGTTTTTTAGATGTTTCAGGAAACACCATACACCTCTCCCGAGTGGCTGTTGGCAATTTACATCCCGCCCATCAGCATAACAAGGCTCCCAGTTCTCCATGGCCTGTCCTGCCTTTCTGGATTTTACACTTTTTTCAGATGGCCCTTTTGACCGGGGGGAAGAGAGACTTCATTGTAGTGCAGATTTCCTTTGCAAGCTTGCTTGGTTGGCCAAAAAGGGCGTATGCGTTTTTTCCTGAATATATTCAGGAAAAAACGCATACGCCCTTTTTGGCCAAGTGCATCATTTTGGACGTTCTGCCTCTTTTCCTATGCTTTAAATGCAATTCCAGTCTACCTCCTGAAATCGGTTTCCTGCAATTCTGCCCCACTTTCAAGTCCTCTTGGCAGCCTTACTTCAGTATATTTTTGGACGATAGCTGTCATTTATAACTCTGCAGGTTTGTGAATTACAGTGCCCCTGAGCTCCTTTCTTCAACTCGCTTTCTTGTGAGCTGGCCGCAACACCGCAGGATTGCTTCAGGCCCTAATCTGGTTCTGGCACGGCACGCTGAGCCTTTGGTTAATTCCTCTTCCTGGTGGGAAATGAGAGTTAAATTTGCCCGTCCAGACACCTCCAGCTAGTCTCTCATTGGTTCTCCCTATTCCTGTTCATCTTCCGCAGAAATTGCAAACTGGGCCAAACAGGAGGTTAAAGGCACTGACTCTCCAAGTCGGGAGAGTGTTAGTAAAGCGTCTGGAATGTTGCACCCGAGTACCAGGGGACGAGAACTGAGACATATTGGAACACGTCTCCCGATCACACGGTTGATCATACTCTGGGTTCCACGTGCATGTTTTAGCTGAAGGAAGAATCCCTTAAACCTGGAGAGTTGAGACCCGTGGAATGGGTACCATGCAATATGACTTCAAAGGGTCTTCATTTGCTCACCAAACCTCTCCAATCCTATCACTGCTGCGTTTATGCCCCTGTACACACGCTTGATTTTCTTTCAGAGACATAGCAATCCATAGGTTTTAAGATACTTACTAGTCAGGTACATTCTTAGGCGTTTAATATGGGGTGTTGAGTCCATTTCGTTGAGCAAGGAGTAGTTCTTGTCTATTCTATATTTGGCTTAAGGAACTTTATATGTGTTCATTTAAATCTCTGGTTTTATGCAGCACCCCAACTCACCTTTCCCCTTAAGCAAGCATAAGTTGGTTTTCTAAATTTGAGACCCTGTTCTGTTTTGTAATCCAGTTCCTGTGTAGCCAAGTTTACATCCCGTGTATTAGTGATATCTTATGATGTTTCTTTTTCTGTGTGACTTATTTCAGTTAGAATCATCATACCTGAATCCACTCATTATGCTGCTATGGGCCTGATGACATAGATTTCATTGCTGAGTGATATTGCATTGTACGTAAGTACCAGAACTTCTTTATCCATTTTTCACTTTCTGCGATATTGAACTTGTACCGTAAACGAGGTTCTTGTAAACAGAGCCGTCCCAAACTTTGGGGTGGCTGTGTCTTTTTGATTTTAATTTCCCTAAACTATAGGACCATAAGTGGAAGTGCGCTAGGCTCTGTTGCTTTGTTTTTTAGATGTTTCAGGAAACACCATACACCTCTCCCAAGTGGCTGTTGGCAATTTACATCCCGCCCATCAGCATAACAAGGCTCCCAGTTCTCCATGGCCTGTCCTGCCTTTCTGGATTTTACACTTTTTTCAGATGGCCCTTTTGAACGGGGGGAAGTGAGACTTCATTGTAGTGCAGATTTCCTTTGCAAGCTTGCTTGGTTGGCCAAAAAGGGCGTATGCGTTTTTTCCTGAATATATTCAGGAAAAAACGCATACGCCCTTTTTGGCCAAGTGCATCATTGTGGACGTTCTGCCTCTTTTCCTATGCTTTAAATGCAAATCCAGTCTACCTCCTGAAATCGGTTTCCTGCAATTCTGCCCCGCTTTCAAGTCCTCTTGGCAGCCTTACTTCAGTATATTTTTGGACGATAGCTGTCATTTATAACTCTGCAGGTTTGTGAATTACAGTGCCCCTGAGCTCCTTTCTTCAACTCGCTTTCTTGTGAGCTGGCCGCAACACCGCAGGATTGCTTCAGGCCCTAATCTGGTTCCGGCACGGCACGCTGAGTCTTTGGTTAATTCCTCTTCCTGGTGGGAAATGAGAGTTAAATTTGCCCGTCCAGACACCTCCAGCTAGTCTCTCATTGGTTCTCCCTATTCCTGTTCATCTTCCGCAGAAATTGCAAACTGGGCCAAACAGGAGGTTAAAGGCACTGACTCTCCAAGTCGGGAGAGTGTTAGTAAAGCGTCTGGAATGTTGCACCCGAGTACCAGGGGACGAGAACTGAGACATATTGGAACACGTCTCCCGATCACACGGTTGATCATACTCTGGGTTCCACGTGCATGTTTTACCTGAAGGCAGAATCCCTTAAACCTGGAGAGTTGAGACCCGTGGAATGGGTACCATGCAATATGACTTCAAAGGGTCTTCATTTGCTCACCGAACGTCTCCAATCCTATCACTGCTGCGTTTATGCCCCTGTACACATGCTTGATTTTCTTTCAGACACATAGCAATTCATAGGTTTTAAGATACTTACTAGTCAGGTACATTCTTAGGCGTTTAATATGGGGTGTTGAGTCCATTTCGTTGAGCAAGGAGTAGTTCTTGTCTATTCCATATTTGGCTTAAGGAACTTTATCTGTGCTCATTTCAATCTCTGGTTTGATGCAGCACCCCAACTCACCTTTCCCCTTAAGCAAGCATAAGTTGGTTTTCTAAATTTGAGACCCTGTTCTGTTTTGTAATCCAGTTCCTGTGTAGCCAAGTTTACATCCCGTGTATTAGTGATATCTTATGATGTTTCTTTTTCTGTGTGACTTATTTCAGTTAGAATCATCATACCTGAATCCACTCATTATGCTGCTACGGGCCTGATGACATAGATTTCATTGCTGAGTGATATTGCATTGTACGTAAGTACCACAACATCTTTATCCATTTTTCACTTTCTGCGATATTGAACTTGTACCGTAAACGAGGTTCTTGTAAACAGAGCCGTCCCAAACTTTGGGGTGGCTGTGTCTTTTTGATTTTAATTTCCCTAAGCTATAGGACCATAAGTGGAAGTGCCCTAGGCTCTGTTGCTTTGTTTTTTGGATGTTTCAGGAAACACCATACACCTCTCCCGAGTGGCTGTTGGCAATTTACATCCCGCCCATCAGCATAACTAGGCTCCCAGTTCTCCATGGCCTGTCCTGCCTTTCTGGATTTTACACTTTTTTCAGATGGCCCTTTTGACCGGGGGGAAGTGAGACTTCATTGTAGTGCAGATTTCCTTTGCAAGCTTGCTTGGTTGGCCAAAAAGGGCGTATGCGTTTTTCCCTGAATATATTCAGGAAAAAACGCATACGCCCTTTTTGGCCAAGTGTATCATTGTGGACGTTCTGCCTCTTTTCCTATGCTTTACATGCAATTCCAGTCTACCTCCTGAAATCGGTTTCCTGCAATTCTGCCCCGCTTTCAACTCCTCTTGGCAGCCTTACTTCAATATGTTTTTGGAAGATAGCTGTCATTTATAACTCTGCAGGTTTGTGAATTACAGTGCCCCTGAGCTCCTTTCTTCAACTCGCTTTCTTGTGAGCTGGCCGCAACACCGCAGGATTGCTTCTGGTCCTAGTGTGGTTCCGGCATGGCACGCTGATCCTTTGGTTAATTCCTCTTCCTGGTTGGAAATGAGAGTTAAATTTGCCCGTCTGGACACCTTCACCTAGTCTCTCATTGGTTCTCCCTATTCCTGTTCATTTTCCACAGAAATTGCAAACTGGGCCAAACAGGAGGTTAAAGGCACTGACTCTCCAAGTGGGGAGAGTGTTAGTAAAGCGTCTGGAATGTTGCACCCGAGTACCAGGAAACGAAAATTGAGACACATTTGAACACGTTTTCCGATCACATGGTGGATCATACTCTGGGTTCCACATGCATGTTTTAGCTGAAGGAAGAATCCCTTAAACAGGGAGAGTTGAGACCCATGGAATGGGTACCATGCAATATGACTTCAAAGGGTCTGCATTTGCTCACCGAACCTCAGCAATCCTATCACTGCTGCGTTTATGCCACTGTACACATGCTTGATTCTCTTTCGGAGACATATAAATCCATAGGTTTTAAGATTCTTACTAGTCAGGTAGATTCTTACTAGTCAGGTATATTCTTAGGCGTTTAATATGGGGTGTTGAGTCCACTTCGTTGAGCAAGGAGTAGCTCTTGTCTATTACATATTTGGCTTATGGAACGGTATCTGTGCTAATTTCAATCTCTGGTTTTATGCAGCACCCCAACTCACCCGTCCCCTTAAGCAAGCATAAGTTGGTTTTCTACATTTGACACCCTGTTCTGTTTTGTAATTCAGTTCTTGTGTAGCCAAGTTTACATTCCGTGTATTAGTGATATCTTATGATGTTTCTTTTTCTGTGTGACTAATTTCACTTAGAATCATCGTACCTGAATCCACTCATTATGCTGCTATGGGCCTGATGACATAGATTTCATTGCTGAGTGATATTGCATTGTACATAAGTACCACAACTTCTTTATCCATTTTTCGCTTTCTGTGATATTGAACTTGTTCGGTAAACGAGGTTCTTGTAAACAGAGCCGTCCCAAACTTTGGGGTGGCTGTGTCTTTTTGATTTTAATTTCCCTAAGCTATAGGACCATAAGTGGAAGTGCCCTAGGCTCTGTTGCTTTGTTTTTTGGATGTTTCAGGAAACACCATACACTTCTCCAGAGTGGCTGCTGGCAGTTTACATCCCGCCCATCAGCATAACAAGGCTCCCAGTTCTCCATGGCCTGTCCTGCCTTTCTGGATTTTACACTTTTTTCAGATGGCCCTTTTGACCGGGTGGCAGTGAGACTTCATTGTAGTGCAGATTTCCTTTGCAAGCTTGCTTGGTTGGCCAAAAAGGGCGTATGCGTTTTTTCCTGAATATATTCAGGAAAAAACGCATACGCCCTTTTTGGCCAAGTGCATCATTGTGGACGTTCTGCCTCTTTTCCTATGCTTTAAATGCAATTCCAGTCTACCTCCTGAAATCGGTTTCCTGCAATTCTGCCCCGCTTTCAAGTCCTCTTGGCAGCCTTACTTCAGTATATTTTTGGACGATAGCTATCATTTATAACTCTGCAGGTTTGTGAATTACAGTGCCACTGAGCTCCTTTCTTCAACTCGCTTTCTTGTGAGCTGGCCGCAACACCGCAGGATTGCTTCAGGCCCTAATCTGGTTCCGGCACGGCACGCTGAGCCTTTGGTTAATTCCTCTTCCTGGTGGGAAATGAGAGTTAAATTTGCCCGTCCAGACACCTCCACCTAGTCTCTCATTGGTTCTCCCTATTCCTGTTCACCTTCCTCAGAAATTGCAAATGGGCCAAACAGGAGGTTAAAGGCACTGACTCTCCAAGTCGGGAGAGTGTTAGTAAAGCGTGTGGAATGTTGCACCCGAGTACCAGGGGACGAGAACTGAGACATATTTGAACACGTCTCCCGATCACACGGTTGATCATACTCTGGGTTCCACGTGCATGTTTTACCTGAAGGCAGAATCCCTTAAACCTGGAGAGTTGAGACCCGTGGAATGGGTACCATGCAATATGACTTCAAAGGGTCTTCATTTGCTCACCGAACGTCTCCAATCCTATCACTGCTGCGTTTATGCCCCTGTACACACGCTTGATTTTCTTTCAGACACATAGCAATCCATAGGTTTTAAGATACTTACTAGTCAGGTACATTCTTAGGCGTTTAATATGGGGTGTTGAGTCCATTTCGTTGAGCAAGGAGTAGTTCTTGTCTATTCCATATTTGGCTTAAGGAACTTTATCTGTGCTCATTTCAATCTCTGGTTTGATGCAGCACCCCAACTCACCTTTCCCCTTAAGCAAGCATAAGTTGGTTTTCTACATTTGACACCCTGTTCTGTTTTGTAATCCAGTTCCTGTGTAGCCAAGTTTACATTCCGTGTATTAGTGATATCTTATGATGTTTCTTTTTCTGTGTGACTTATTTCAGTTAGAATCATCATACCTGAATCCACTCATTATGCTGCTACGGGCCTGATGACATAGATTTCATTGCTGAGTGATATTGCATTGTACGTAAGTACCACAACTTCTTTATCCATTTTTCACTTTCTGCGATATTGAACTTGTACCGTAAACGAGGTTCTTGTAAACAGAGCTGTCCCAAACTTTGGGGTGGCTGTGTCTTTTTGATTTTAATTTCCCTAAGCTATAGGACCATAAGTGGAAGTGCCCTAGGCTCTGTTGCTTTGTTTTTTAGATGTTTCAGGAAACACCATACACCTCTCCAGAGTGGCTCTTGGCAATTTACATCCCGCCCATCAGCATAACAAGGCTCCCAGTTCTCCATGGCCTGTCCTGCCTTTCTGGATTTTACACTTTTTTCAGATGGCCCTTTTGACCGGGGGGAAGTGAGACTTCATTGTAGTGCAGATTTCCTTTGCAAGCTTGCTTGGTTGGCCAAAAAGGGCGTATGCGTTTTTTCCTGAATATATTCAGGAAAAAACGCATACGCCCTTTTTGGCCAAGTGCATCATTGTGGACGTTCTGCCTCTTTTCCTATGCTTTAAATGCAAATCCAGTCTACCTCCTGAAATCGGTTTCCTGCAATTCTGCCCCGCTTTCAAGTCCTCTTGGCAGCCTTACTTCAGTATATTTTTGGACGATAGCTGTCTTTTATAACTCTGCAGGTTTGTGAATTACAGTGCCCCTGAGCTCCTTTCTTCAACTCGCTTTCTTGTGAGCTGGCCGCAACACCGCAGGATTGCTTCAGGCCCTAATCTGGTTCCGGCACGGCACGCTGAGTCTTTGGTTAATTCCTCTTCCTGGTGGGAAATGAGAGTTAAATTTGCCCGTCCAGACACCTCCAGCTAGTCTCTCATTGGTTCTCCCTATTCCTGTTCATCTTCCGCAGAAATTGCAAACTGGGCCAAACAGGAGGTTAAAGGCACTGACTCTCCAAGTCGGGAGAGTGTTAGTAAAGCGTCTGGAATGTTGCACCCGAGTACCAGGGGACGAGAACTGAGACATATTGGAACACGTCTCCCGATCACACGGTTGATCATACTCTGGGTTCCACGTGCATCTTTTACCTGAAGGCAGAATCCCTTAAACCTGGAGAGTTGAGACCCGTGGAATGGGTACCATGCAATATGACTTCAAAGGGTCTTCATTTGCTCACCGAACCTCTCCAATCCTATCACTGCTGCATTTATGCCCCTGTACACACGCTTGATTTTCTTTCAGAGACATAGCAATCCATAGGTTTTAAGATACTTACTAGTCAGGTACATTCTTAGGCGTTTAATATGGGGTGTTGAGTCCATTTCATTGAGCAAGGAGTAGTTCTTGTCTATTCCATATTTGGCTTAAGGAACTTTATCTGTGCTCATTTCAATCTCTGGTTTGATGCAGCACCCCAACTCACCTTTCCCCTTAAGCAAGCATAAGTTGGTTTTCTAAATTTGAGACCCTGTTCTGTTTTGTAATCCAGTTCCTGTGTAGCCAAGTTTACATTCCGTGTATTAGTGATATCTTATGATGTTTCTTTTTCTGTGTGACTTATTTCAGTTAGAATCATCATACCTGAATCCACTCATTATGCTGCTACGGGCCTGATGACATAGATTTCATTGCTGAGTGATATTGCATTGTACGTAAGTACCACAAATTCTTTATCCATTTTTCACTTTCTGCGATATTGAACTTGTACCGTAAACGAGGTTCTTGTAAACAGAGCCGTCCCAAACTTTGGGGTGGCTGTGTCTTTTTGATTTTAATTTCCCTAAGCTATAGGACCATAAGTGGAAGTGCCCTAGGCTCTGTTGCTTTGTTTTTTAGATGTTTCAGGAAACACCATACACCTCTCCCGAGTGGCTCTTGGCAATTTACATCCCGCCCATCAGCATAACAAGGCTCCCAGTTCTCCATGGCCTGTCCTGCCTTTCTGGATTTTACTTTTTTCAGATGGCCCTTTTGACCGGTGGGAAGTGAGACTTCATTGTAGTGCAGATTTCCTTTGCAAGCTTGCTTGGTTGGCCAAAAAGGGCGTATGCGTTTTTTCCTGAATATATTCAGGAAAAAACGCATACGCCCTTTTTGGCCAAGTGCATCATTGTGGACGTTCTGCCTCTTTTCCTATGCTTTAAATGCAATTCCAGTCTACCTCCTGAAATCGGTTTCCTGCAATTCTGCCCCGCTTTCAAGTCCTCTTGGCAGCCTTACTTCAGTATATTTTTGGACGATAGCTGTCATTTATAACTCTGCAGGTTTGTGAATTACAGTGCCCCTGAGCTCCTTTCTTCAACTCGCTTTCTTGTGAGCTGGCCGCAACACCGCAGGATTGCTTCAGGCCCTAATCTGGTTCCGGCACGGCACGCTGAGCCTTTGGTTAATTCCTCTTCCTGGTGGGAAATGAGAGTTAAATTTGCCCGTCCAGACACCTCCACCTAGTCTCTCATTGGTTCTCCCTATTCCTGTTCATCTTCCTCAGAAATTGCAAATGGGCCAAACAGGAGGTTAAAGGCACTGACTCTCCACGTCGGGAGAGTGTTAGTAAAGCGTCTGGAATGTTGCACCCGAGTACCAGGGGACGAGAACTGAGACATATTGGAACATGTCTCCCGTCCACACGGTTGATCATACTCTGGGTTCCATGTGCATGTTTTACCTGAAGGCAGAATCCCTTAAACCTGGAGAGTTGAGTCCCGTGGAATGGGTACCATGCAATATGACTTCAAAGGGTCTTCATTTGCTCACCGAACCTCTCCAATCCTATCACTGCTGCGTTTATGCCCCTGTACACACGCTTGATTTTCTTTCAGAGACATAGCAATCCATAGGTTTTAAGATACTTACTAGTCAGGTACATTCTTAGGCGTTTAATATGGGGTGTTGAGTCCATTTCGTTGAGCAAGGAGTAGTTCTTGTCTATTCCATATTTGGCTTAAGGAACTTTATCTGTGCTCATTTCAATCTCTGGTTTTATGCAGCACCCCAACTCACCTTTCCCCTTAAGCAAGCATAAGTTGGTTTTCTAAATTTGAGACCCTGTTCTGTTTTGTAATCCAGTTCCTGTGTAGCCAAGTTTACATTCCGTGTATTAGTGATATCTTATGATGTTTCTTTTTCTGTGTGACTTATTTCAGTTAGAATCATCATACCTGAATCCACTCATTATGCTGCTATGGGCCTGATGACATAGATTTCATTGCTGAGTGATATTGCATTGTACGTAAGTACCACAACTTCTTTATCCATTTTTCACTTTCTGCGATATTGAACTTGTACCGTAAACGAGGTTCTTGTAAACAGAGCCGTCCCAAACTTTGGGGTGGCTGTGTCTTTTTGATTTTAATTTCCCTAAGCTATAGGACCATAAGTGGAAGTGCCCTAGGCTCTGTTGCTTTGTTTTTTAGATGTTTCAGGAAACACCATACACCTCTCCCTAGTGGCTCTTGGCAATTTACATCCCGCCCATCAGCATAACAAGGCTCCCAGTTCTCCATGGCCTGTCCTGCCTTTCTGGATTTTACACTTTTTTCAGATGGCCCTTTTGACCGGGGGGAAGTGAGACTTCATTGTAGTGCAGATTTCCTTTGCAAGCTTGCTTGGTTGGCCAAAAAGGGCGTATGCGTTTTTTCCTGAATATATTCAGGAAAAAACGCATACGCCCTTTTTGACCAAGTGCATCATTGTGGACGTTCTGCCTCTTTTCCTATGCTTTAAATGCAATTCCAGTCTACCTCCTGAAATCGGTTTCCTGCAATTCTGCCCCGCTTTCAAATCCTCTTGGCAGCCTTACTTCAGTATATTTTTGGACGATAGCTGTCATTTATAACTCTGCAGATTTGTGAATTACAGTGCCCCTGAGCTCCTTTCTTCAACTCGCTTTCTTGTGAGCTGGCCGCAACACCGCAGGATTGCTTCAGGCCCTAATCTGGTTCCGGCACGGCACGCTGAGCCTTTGGTTAATTCCTCTTCCTGGTGGGAAATGAGAGTTAAATTTGCCCGTCCAGACACCTCCAGCTAGTCTCTCATTGGTTCTCCCTATTCCTGTTCATCTTCCGCAGAAATTGCAAACTGGGCCAAACAGGAGGTTAAAGGCACTGACTCTCCAAGTCGGGAGAGTGTTAGTAAAGCGTCTGGAATGTTGCACCCGAGTACCAGGGGACGAGAACTGAGACATATTGGAACACGTCTCCCGATCACACGGTTGATCATACTCTGGGTTCCACGTGCATGTTTTACCTGAAGGCAGAATCCCTTAAACCTGGAGAGTTGAGACCCGTGGAATGGGTACCATGCAATATGACTTCAAAGGGTCTTCATTTGCTCACCGAACCTCTCCAATCCTATCACTGCTGCGTTTATGCCCCTGTACACACGCTTGATTTTCTTTCAGACACATAGCAATCCATAGGTTTTAAGATACTTACTAGTCAGGTACATTCTTAGGCGTTTAATATGGGGTGTTGAGTCCATTTCGTTGAGCAAGGAGTAGTTCTTGTCTATTCCATATTTGGCTTAAGGAACTTTATCTGTGCTCATTTCAATCTCTGGTTTGATGCAGCACCCCAACTCACCTTTCCCCTTAAGCAAGCATAAGTTGGTTTTCTAAATTTGAGACCCTGTTCTGTTTTGTAATCCAGTTCCTGTGTAGCCAAGTTTACATCCCGTGTATTAGTGATATCTTATGATGTTTCTTTTTCTGTGTGACTTATTTCAGTTAGAATCATCATACCTGAATCCACTCATTATGCTGCTACGGGCCTGATGACATAGATTTCATTGCTGAGTGATATTGCATTGTACGTAAGTACCACAACTTCTTTATCCATTTTTCACTTTCTGCGATATTGAACTTGTACCGTAAACGAGGTTCTTGTAAACAGAGCCGTCCCAAACTTTGGGGTGGCTGTGTCTTTTTGATTTTAATTTCCCTAAGCTATAGGACCATAAGTGGAAGTGCCCTAGGCTCTGTTGCTTTGTTTTTTAGATGTTTCAGGAAACACCATACACCTCTCCCGTGTGGCTCTTGGCAATTTACATACCGCCCATCAGCATAACAAGGCTCCCAGTTCTCCATGGCCTGTCCTGCCTTTCTGGATTTTACACTTTTTTCAGATGGCCCTTTTGACCGGGGGGAAGTTAGACTTCATTGTAGTGCAGGTTTCCTTTGCAAGCTTGCTTGGTTGGCCAAAAAGGGCGTATGCGTTTTTTCCTGAATATATTCAGGAAAAAACGCATACGCCCTTTTTGGCCAAGTGCATCATTGTGGACGTTCTGCCTCTTTTCCTATGCTTTAAATGCAATTCCAGTCTACCTCCTGAAATCGGTTTCCTGCAATTCTGCCCCGCTTTCAAGTCCTCTTGGCAGCCTTATTTCAGTATATTTTTGGACGATAGCTGTCATTTATAACTCTGCAGGTTTGTGAATTACAGTGCCCCTGAGCTCCTTTCTTCAACTCGCTTTCTTGTGAGCTGGCCGCAACACCGCAGGATTGCTTCAGGCCCTAATCTGGTTCCGGCACGGCACGCTGAGCCTTTGGTTAATTCCTCTTCCTGGTGGGAAATGAGAGTTAAATTTGCCCGTCCAGACACCTCCACCTAGTCTCTCATTGGTTCTCCCTATTCCTGTTCATCTTCCGCAGAAATTGCAAACTGGGCCAAACAGGAGGTTAAAGGCACTGACTCTCCAAGTCGGGAGAGTGTTAGTAAAGCGTCTGGAATGTTGCACCCGAGTACCAGGGGACGAGAACTGAGACATATTGGAACACGTCTCCCGATCACACAGTTGATCATACTCTGGGTTCCATGTGCATGTTTTAGCTGAAGGAAGAATCCCTTAAACCTGGAGAGTTGAGACCCGTGGAATGGGTACCATGCAATATGACTTCAAAGGGTCTTCATTTGCTCACCGAACCTCTCCAATCCTATCACTGCTGCGTTTGTGCCCCTGTACACATGCTTGATTTTCTTTCAGAGACATAGCAATCCATAGGTTTTAAGATACTTACTAGTCAGGTACATTCTTAGGCGTTTAATATGGGGTGTTGAGTCCATTTCGTTGAGCAAGGAGTAGTTCTTGTCTATTCTATATTTGGCTTAAGGAACTTTATCTGTGCTCATTTCAATCTCTGGTTTTATGCAGCACCCCAACTCACCTTTCCCCTTAAGCAAGCATAAGTTGGTTTTCTAAATTTGAGACCCTGTTCTGTTTTGTAATCCAGTTCCTGTGTAGCCAAGTTTACATCCCGTGTATTAGTGATATCTTATGATGTTTCTTTTTCTGTGTGACTTATTTCAGTTAGAATCATCATACCTGAATCCACTCATTATGCTGCTACGGGCCTGATGACATAGATTTCATTGCTGAGTGATATTGCATTGTACGTAAGTACCACAACTTCTTTATCCATTTTTCACTTTCTGCGATATTGAACTTGTACCGTAAACGAGGTTCTTGTAAACAGAGCCGTCCCAAACTTTGGGGTGGCTGTGTCTTTTTGATTTTAATTTCCCTAAGCTATAGGACCATAAGTGGAAGTGCCCTAGGCTCTGTTGCTTTGTTTTTTAGATGTTTCAGGAAACACCATACACCTCTCCCGAGTGGCTGTTGGCAATTTACATCCCGCCCATCAGCATAACAAGGCTCCCAGTTCTCCATGGCCTGTCCTGCCTTTCTGGATTTTACTTTTTTCAGATGGCCCTTTTGACCGGTGCGAAGTGAGACTTCATTGTAGTGCAGATTTCCTTTGCAAGCTTGCTTGGTTGGCCAAAAAGGGCGTATGCGTTTTTTCCTGAATATATTCAGGAAAAAACGCATACGCCCTTTTTGGCCAAGTGCATCATTGTGGACGTTCTGCCTCTTTTCCTATGCTTTAAATGCAATTCCAGTCTACCTCCTGAAATCGGTTTCCTGCAATTCTGCCCCGCTTTCAAGTCCTCTTGGCAGCCTTACTTCAGTATATTTTTGGACGATAGCTGTCATTTATAACTCTGCAGGTTTGTGAATTACAGTGCCCCTGAGCTCCTTTCTTCAACTCGCTTTCTTGTGAGCTGGCCGCAACACCGCAGGATTGCTTCAGGCCCTAATCTGGTTCTGGCACGGCACGCTGAGCCTTTGGTTAATTCCTCTTCCTGGTGGGAAATGAGAGTTAAATTTGCCCGTCCAGACACCTCCAGCTAGTCTCTCATTGGTTCTCCCTATTCCTGTTCATCTTCCTCAGAAATTGCAAACTGGGCCAAACAGGAGGTTAAAGGCACTGACTCTCCAAGTCGGGAGAGTGTTAGTAAAGCGTCTGGAATGTTGCACCCGAGTACCAGGGGACGAGAACTGAGACATATTGGAACACGTCTCCCGATCACACGGTTGATCATATTCTGGGTTCCACGTGCATGTTTTACCTGAAGGCAGAATCCCTTAAACCTGGAGAGTTGAGACCCGTGGAATGGGTACCATGCAATATGACTTCAAAGGGTCTTCATTTGCTCACCGAACCTCTCCAATCCTATCACTGCTGCGTTTATGCCCCTGTACACACGCTTGATTTTCTTTCAGAGACATAGCAATCCATAGGTTTTAAGATACTTACTAGTCAGGTACATTCTTAGGCGTTTAATATGGGGTGTTGAGTCCATTTCATTGAGCAAGGAGTAGTTCTTGTCTATTCTATATTTGGCTTAAGGAACTTTATCTGTGCTCATTTCAATCTCTGGTTTGATGCAGCACCCCAACTCACCTTTCCCCTTAAGCAAGCATAAGTTGGTTTTCTAAATTTGAGACCCTGTTCTGTTTTGTAATCCAGTTCCTGTGTAGCCAAATTTACATTCCGTGTATTAGTGATATCTTATGATGTTTCTTTTTCTGTGTGACTTATTTCAGTTAGAATCATCATACCTGAATCCACTCATTATGCTGCTACGGGCCTGATGACATAGATTTCATTGCTGAGTGATATTGCATTGTACGTAAGTACCACAACTTCTTTATCCATTTTTCACTTTCTGCGATATTGAACTTGTACCGTAAACGAGGTTCTTGTAAACAGAGCCGTCCCAAACTTTGGGGTGGCTGTGTCTTTTTGATTTTAATTTCCCTAAGCTATAGGACCATAAGTGGAAGTGCCCTAGGCTCTGTTGCTTTGTTTTTTAGATGTTTCAGGAAACACCATACACCTCTCCCGAGTGGCTGTTGGCAATTTACATCCCGCCCATCAGCATAACAAGGCTCCCAGTTCTCCATGGCCTGTCCTGCCTTTCTGGATTTTACACTTTTTTCAGATGGCCCTTTTGACCGGTGGGAAGTGAGACTTCATTGTAGTGCAGATTTCCTTTGCAAGCTTGCTTGGTTGGCCAAAAAGGGCGTATGCGTTTTTTCCTGAATATATTCAGGAAAAAACGCATACGCCCTTTTTGGCCAAGTGCATCATTGTGGACGTTCTGCCTCTTTTCCTATGCTTTAAATGCAATTCCAGTCTACCTCCTGAAATCGGTTTCCTGCAATTCTGCCCCGCTTTCAAGTCCTCTTGGCAGCCTTACTTCAGTATATTTTTGGACGATAGCTGTCATTTATAACTCTGCAGGTTTGTGAATTACAGTGCCCCTGAGCTCCTTTCTTCAACTCGCTTTCTTGTGAGCTGGCCGCAACACCGCAGGATTGCTTCAGGCCCTAATCTGGTTCCGGCACGGCACGCTGAGCCTTTGGTTAATTCCTCTTCCTGGTGGGAAATGAGAGTTAAATTTGCCCGTCCAGACACCTCCAGCTAGTCTCTCATTGGTTCTCCCTATTCCTGTTCATCTTCCGCAGAATTTGCAAACTGGGCCAAACAGGAGGTTAAAGGCACTGACTCTCCAAGTCGGGAGAGTGTTAGTAAAGCGTCTGGAATGTTGCACCCGAGTACCAGGGGACGAGAACTGAGACATATTGGAACACGTCTCCCGATCACACGGTTGATCATACTCTGGGTTCCACGTGCATGTTTTAGCTGAAGGAAGAATCCCTTAAACCTGGAGAGTTGAGACCCGTAGAATGGGTACCATGCAATATGACTTCAAAGGGTCTTCATTTGCTCACCGAACCTCTCCAATCCTATCACTGCTGCGTTTATGCCCCTGTACACACGCTTGATTTTCTTTCAGAGACATAGCAATCCATAGGTTTTAAGATACTTACTAGTCAGGTACATTCTTAGGCGTTTAATATGGGGTGTTGAGTCCATTTCGTTGAGCAAGGAGTAGTTCTTGTCTATTCCATATTTGGCTTAAGGAACTTTATCTGTGCTCATTTCAATCTCTGGTTTGATGCAGCACCCCAACTCACCTTTCCCCTTAAGCAAGCATAAGTTGGTTTTCTAAATTTGAGACCCTGTTCTGTTTTGTAATCCAGTTCCTGTGTAGCCAAGTTTACATCCCGTGTATTAGTGATATCTTATGATGTTTCTTTTTCTGTGTGACTTATTTCAGTTAGAATCATCATACCTGAATCCACTCATTATGCTGCTACGGGCCTGATGACATAGATTTCATTGCTGAGTGATATTGCATTGTACGTATGTACCAGAACTTCTTTATCCATTTTTCACTTTCTGCGATATTGAACTTGTACCATAAACGAGGTTCTTGTAAACAGAGCCGTCCCAAACTTTGGGGTGGCTGTGTCTTTTTGATTTTAATTTCCCTAAGCTATAGGACCATAAGTGGAAGTGCGCTAGGCTCTGTTGCTTTGTTTTTTAGATGTTTCAGGAAACACCATACACCTCTCCCGAGTGGCTGTTGGCAATTTACATCCCGCCCATCAGCATAACAAGGCTCCCAGTTCTCCATGGCCTGTCCTGCCTTTCTGGATTTTACACTTTTTTCAGATGGCCCTTTTGACCGGGGGGAAGTGAGACTTCATTGTAGTGCAGATTTCCTTTGCAAGCTTGCTTGGTTGGCCAAAAAGGGCGTATGCGTTTTTTCCTGAATATATTCAGGAAAAAACGCATACGCCCTTTTTGTCCAAGTGCATCATTGTGGACGTTCTGCCTCTTTTCCTATGCTTTAAATGCAAATCCAGTCTACCTCCTGAAATCGGTTTCCTGCAATTCTGCCCCGCTTTCAAGTCCTCTTGGCAGCCTTACTTCAGTATATTTTTGGACGATAGCTGTCTTTTATAACTCTGCAGGTTTGTGAATTACAGTGCCCCTGAGCTCCTTTCTTCAACTCGCTTTCTTGTGAGCTGGCCGCAACACCGCAGGATTGCTTCAGGCCCTAATCTGGTTACGGCACGGCACGCTGAGTCTTTGGTTAATTCCTCTTCCTGGTGGGAAATGAGAGTTAAATTTGCCCGTCCAGACACCTCCAGCTAGTCTCTCATTGGTTCTCCCTATTCCTGTTCATCTTCCGCAGAAATTGCAAACTGGGCCAAACAGGAGGTTAAAGGCACTGACTCTCCAAGTCGGGAGAGTGTTAGTAAAGCGTCTGGAATGTTGCACCCGAGTACCAGGGGACGAGAACTGAGACATATTGGAACACGTCTCCCGATCACACGGTTGATCATACTCTGGGTTACACGTGCATGTTTTAGCTGAAGGAAGAATCCCTTAAACCTGGAGAGTTGAGACCCGTGGAATGGGTACCATGCAATATGACTTCAAAGGGTCTTCGTTTGCTCACCGAACCTCTCCAATCCTATCACTGCTGCGTTTATGCCCCTGTACACACGCTTGATTTTCTTTCAGAGACATAGCAATCCATAGGTTTTAAGATACTTACTAGTCAGGTACATTCTTAGGCGTTTAATATGGGGTGTTGTGTCCATTTCGTTGAGCAAGGAGTAGTTCTTGTCTATTCCATATTTGGCTTAAGGAACTTTATCTGTGCTCATTTCAATCTCTGGTTTGATGCAGCACCCCAACTCACCTTTCGCCTTAAGCAAGCATAAGTTGGTTTTCTACATTTGACACCCTGTTCTGTTTTGTAATCCAGTTCCTGTGTAGCCAAGTTTACATTCCGTGTATTAGTGATATCTTATGATGTTTCTTTTTCTGTGTGACTTATTTCAGTTAGAATCATCATACCTGAATCCACTAATTATGCTGCTACGGGCCTGATGACATAGATTTCATTGCTGAGTGATATTGCATTGTACGTAAGTACCACAACTTCTTTATCCATTTTTCACTTTCTGCGATATTGAACTTGTACCGTAAACGAGGTTCTTGTAAACAGAGCTGTCCCAAACTTTGGGGTGGCTGTGTCTTTTTGATTTTAATTTCCCTAAGCTATAGGACCATAAGTGGAAGTGCCCTAGGCTCTGTTGCTTTGTTTTTTAGATGTTTCAGGAAACACCATACACCTCTCCCGAGTGGCTGTTGGCAATTTACATCCCGCCCATCAGCATAACAAGGCTCCCAGTTCTCCATGGCCTGTCCTGCCTTTCTGGATTTTACACTTTTTTCAGATGGCCCTTTTGACCGGGGGGAAGTGAGACTTCATTGTAGTGCAAATTTCCTTTGCAAGCTTGCTTAGTTGGCAAAAAAGTGCGTATGCGTTTTTTCCTGAATATATTCAGGAAAAAACGCATACGCCCTTTTTGGCCAACTGCATCATTGTGGACGTTCTGCCTCTTTTCCTATGCTTTAAATGCAATTCCAGTCTACCTCCTGAAATCGGTTTCCTGAAATTCTGCCCCGCTTTCAAGTCCTCTTGGCAGCCTTACTTCAGTATATTTTTGGACGATAGCTGTCATTTATAACTCTGCAGGTTTGTGAATTACAGTGCCCCTGAGCTCCTTTCTTCAACTCGCTTTCTTGTGAGCTGGCCGCAACACCGCAGGATTGCTTCAGGCCCTAATCTGGTTCCGGCACGGCACGCTGAGCCTTTGGTTAATTCCTCTTCCTGGTGGGAAATGAGAGTTTAATTTGCCCGTCCAGACACCTCCAGCTAGTCTCTCATTGGTTCTCCCTATTCCTGTTCATCTTCCGCAGAAATTGCAAACTGGGCCAAACAGGAGGTTAAAGGCACTGACTCTCCACGTCGGGAGAGTGTTAGTAAAGCGTCTGGAATGTTGCACCCGAGTACCAGGGGACGAGAACTGAGACATATTGGAACACGTCTCCCGATCACACGGTTGATCATACTCTGGGTTACACGTGCATGTTTTACCTGAAGGCAGAATCCCTTAAACCTGGAGAGTTGAGACCCGTGGAATGGGTACCATGCAATATGACTTCAAAGGGTCTTCATTTGCTCACCGAACGTCTCCAATCCTATAACTGCTGCGTTTATGCCCCTGTACACATGCTTGATTTTCTTTCAGACACATAGCAATTCATAGGTTTTAAGATACTTACTAGTCAGGTACATTCTTAGGCGTTTAATATGGGGTGTTGAGTCCATTTCGTTGAGCAAGGAGTAGTTCTTGTCTATTCCATATTTGGCTTAAGGAACTTTATCTGTGCTCATTTCAATCTCTGGTTTGATGCAGCACCCCAACTCACCTTTCCCCTTAAGCAAGCATAAGTTGGTTTTCTAAATTTGAGACCCTGTTCTGTTTTGTAATCCAGTTCCTGTGTAGCCAAGTTTACATTCCGTGTATTAGTGATATCTTATGATGTTTCTTTTTCTGTGTGATTTATTTCAGTTAGAATCATCATACGTGAATCCACTCATTATGCTGCTACGGGCCTGATGACATAGATTTCATTGCTGAGTGATATTGCATTGTACGTAAGTACCACAACTTCTTTATCCATTTTTCACTTTCTGCGATATTGAACTTGTACCATAAACGAGGTTCTTGTAAACAGAGCCGTCCCAAACTTTGGGGTGGCTGTGTCTTTTTGATTTTAATTTCCCTAAGCTATAGGACCATAAGTGGAAGTGCCCTAGGCTCTGTTGCTTTGTTTTTTGGATGTTTCAGGAAACACCATACACCTCTCCCGAGTGGCTGTTGGCAATTTACATCCCGCCCATCAGCATAACTAGGCTCCCAGTTCTCCATGGCCTGTCCTGCCTTTCTGGATTTTACACTTTTTTCAGATGGCCCTTTTGACCGGGGGGAAGTGAGACTTCATTGTAGTGCAGATTTCCTTTGCAAGCTTGCTTGGTTGGCCAAAAAGGGCGTATGCGTTTTTCCCTGAATATATTCAGGAAAAAACACATACGCCCTTTTTGGCCAAGTGTATCATTGTGGACGTTCTGCCTCTTTTCCTATGCTTTACATGCAATTCCAGTCTACCTCCTGAAATCGGTTTCCTGCAATTCTGCCCCGCTTTCAACTCCTCTTGGCAGCCTTACTTCAATATGTTTTTGGAAGATAGCTGTCATTTATAACTCTGCAGGTTTGTGAATTACAGTGCCCCTGAGCTCCTTTCTTCAACTCGCTTTCTTGTGAGCTGGCCGCAACACCGCAGGATTGCTTCAGGCCGTAGTTTGGTTCCAGCACGGCATGCTGAGCCTTTGGTTAATTCCTCTTCCTGGTGGGAAATGAGAGTTAAATTTGCCCGTCCGGACACCACCACCTAGTCTCTCATTGGTTCTCCCTATTCCTGTTCATTTTCCACAGAAATTGCAAACTGGGCCAAACAGGAGGTTAAAGGCACTGACTCTCCAAGTGGGGAGAGTGTTAGTAAAGCGTCTGGAATGTTGCACCCGAGTACCAGGGGACGAAAACTGAGACACATTTGAACACGTTTCCCGATCACACGGTGGATCATACTCTGGGTTCCACATGCATGTTTTAGCTGAAGGAAGAATCCATTAAACCTGGAGAGTTGAGACCCATGGAATGGGTACCATGCAATATGACTTCAAAGGGTCTGCATTTGCTCACCGAACCTCAGCAATCCTATCACTGCTGCGTTTATGCCGCTGTACACACGCTTGATTCTCTTTCGGAGACATATAAATCCATAGGTTTTAAGATTCTTACTAGTCAGGTACATTCTTAGGCGTTTAATATGGAGTGTTGAGTCCACTTCATTGAGCAAGGAGTAGCTCTTGTCTATTACATATTTGGCTTATGGAACGGTATCTGTGCTCATTTCAATCTCTGGTTTTATGCAGCACCCCAACTCACCCGTCCCCTTAAGCAAGCATAAGTTGGTTTTCTACATTTGACACCCTGTTCTGTTTTGTAATTCAGTTCTTGTGTAGCCAAGTTTACATTCCGTGTATTAGTGATATCTTATGATGTTTCTTTTTCTGTGTGACTAATTTCACTTAGAATCATCGTACCTGAATCCACTCATTATGCTGCTACGGGCCTGTTGACATAGATTTCATTGCTGAGTGATATTGCATTGTACGTAAGTACCACAATTTCTTTATCCATTTTTCGTTTTCTGTGATATTCAACTTGTACCGTAAAGGAGGTTCTTGTAAACAGAGCCGTCCCAAACTTTGGGGTGGCTGTGTCTTTTTGATTTTAATTTCCCTAAGCTATAGGACCATAAGTGGAAGTGCCCTAGGCTCTGTTGCTTTGTTTTTTAGATGTTTCAGGAAACACCATACACCTCTCCCGAGTGGCTGTTGGCAATTTACATCCCGCCCATCAGCATAACAAGGCTCCCAGTTCTCCATGGCCTGTCCTGCCTTTCTGGATTTTACACTTTTTTCAGATGGCCCTTTTGACCGGGGGGAAGTGAGACTTCATTGTAGTGCAGATTTCCTTTGCAAGCTTGCTTGGTTGGCCAAAAAGGGCGTATGCGTTTTTCCCTGAATATATTCAGGAAAAAACGCATACGCCCTTTTTGGCCAAGTGTATCATTGTGGACGTTCTGCCTCTTTTCCTATGCTTTACATGCAATTCCAGTCTACCTCCTGAAATCGGTTTCCTGCAATTCTGCCCCCCTTTCAACTCCTCTTGGCAGCCTTACTTCAATATGTTTTTGGAAGATAGCTGTCATTTATAACTCTGCAGGTTTGTGAATTACAGTGCCCCTGAGCTCCTTTCTTCAACTCGCTTTCTTGTGAGCTGGCCGCAACACCGCAGGATTGCTTCAGGCCCTAGTTTGGTTCCGGCACGGCATGCTGAG
Organism: Leucopleurus acutus; assembly: GCF_964270905.1. Classification (NCBI taxonomy): domain Eukaryota; kingdom Metazoa; phylum Chordata; class Mammalia; order Artiodactyla; family Delphinidae; genus Leucopleurus; species Leucopleurus acutus. The sequence goes on along the minus strand of NW_028139136.1, from coordinate 114,663 downwards.
CCTTTGGTTAATTCCTCTTCCTGGTGGGAAATGAGAGTTAAATTTACCCGTCCGGACACCTCCACCTAGTCTCTCATTGGTTCTCCCAATTCCTGTTCATTTTCCACAGAAATTGCAAACTGGGCCAAACAGGAGGTTAAAGGCACTGACTCTCCAAGTGGGGAGAGTGTTAGTAAAGCGTCTGGAATGTTGCACCCGAGTACCAGGGGACGAAAACTGAGACACATTTGAACACGTTTCCCGATCACACGGTGGATCATACTCTGGGTTCCACATGCATGTTTTAGCTGAAGGAAGAATCCATTAAACCTGGAGAGTTGAGACCCATGGAATGGGTACCATGCAATATGACTTCAAAGGGTCTGCATTTGCTCACCGAACCTCAGCAATCCTATCACTGCTGCGTTTATGCCGCTGTACACACGCTTGATTCTCTTTCGGAGACATATAAATCCATAGGTTTTAAGATTCTTACTAGTCAGGTACATTCTTAGGCGTTTAATATGGAGTGTTGAGTCCACTTCATTGAGCAAGGAGTAGCTCTTGTCTATTACATATTTGGCTTATGGAACGGTATCTGTGCTCATTTCAATCTCTGGTTTTATGCAGCACCCCAACTCACCCGTCCCCTTAAGCAAGCATAAGTTGGTTTTCTACATTTGACACCCTGTTCTGTTTTGTAATTCAGTTCTTGTGTAGCCAAGTTTACATTCCGTGTATTAGTGATATCTTATGATGTTTCTTTTTCTGTGTGACTAATTTCACTTAGAATCATCGTACCTGAATCCACTCATTATGCTGCTACGGGCCTGTTGACATAGATTTCATTGCTGAGTGATATTGCATTGTACGTAAGTACCACAATTTCTTTATCCATTTTTCGCTTTCTGTGATATTCAACTTGTACCGTAAACGAGGTTCTTGTAAACAGAGCCGTCCCAAACTTTGGGGTGGCTGTGTCTTTTTGATTTTAATTTCCCTAAGCTATAGGACCATAAGTGGAAGTGCCCTAGGCTCTGTTGCTTTGTTTTTTGGATGTTTCAGGAAACACCATACACTTCTCCAGAGTGGCTGCTGGCAATTTACATCCCGCCCATCAGCATAACTAGGCTCCCAGTTCTCCATGGCCTGTCCTGCCTTTCTGGATTTTACACTTTTTTCAGATGGCCCTTTTGACCGGGGGGCAGTGAGACTTCATTGTAGTGCAGATTTCCTTTGCAAGCTTGCTTGGTTGGCCAAAAAGGGCGTATGCGTTTTTTCCTGAATATATTCAGGAAAAAACGCATACGCCCTTTTTGGCCAAGTGCATCATTGTGGGCGTTCTGCCTCTTTTCCTATGCTTTACATGCAATTCCAGTCTACCTCCTGAAATCGGTTTCCTGCAATTCTGCCCTGCTTTCAACTCCTCTTGGCATCCTAATTCAATATATTTTTGGAAGATAGCTGTCATTTATAACTCTGCAGGTTTGTGAATTACAGTGCCCCTGAGCTCCTTTCTTCAACTCGCTTTCTTGTGAGCTGGCCGCAACACCGCAGGATTGCTTCAGGCCCTAGTTTGGTTCCGGCACGGCATGCTGAGCCTTTGGTTAATTCCTCTTCCTGGTGGGAAATGAGAGTTAAATTGGCCCGTCCGGACACCTCCACCTAATCTCTCATTGGTTCTCCCTATTCCTGTTCATCTTCCGCAGAAATTGCTAACTGGGCCAAACAGGAGGTTAAAGGCACTGACTCTCCAAGTGGGGAGAGTGTTAGTAAAGCGTCTGGAATGTTGCACCCGAGTACCAGGGGACGAAAACTGAGACACATTTGAACACGTTTTCCGACCACATGGTGGATCATACTCTGGGTTCCACATGCATGTTTTAGCTGAAGGAAGAATCCCTTAAACATGGAGAGTTGAGACCCATGGAATGGGTACCATGCAATATGACTTCAAAGGGTCTGCATTTGCTCACCGAACCTCACCATTCCTATCACTGCTGCGTTTATGCCGCTGTACACACACTTGATTCTCTTTCGGAGACATATAAATCCATAGGTTTTAAGATTCTTACTAGTAAGGTATATTCTTACTAGTCAGGTATATTCTTAGGCGTTTAATATGGGGTGTTGAGTCCACTTCGTTGAGCAAGGAGTAGCTCTTGTCTATTACATATTTGGCTTATGGAACGGTATCTGTGCTCATTTCAATCTCTGGTTTTATGCAGCACCCCAACTCACCTGTCCCCTTAAGCAAGCATAAGTTGGTTTTCTACATTTGACACCCTGTTCTGTTTTGTAATTCAGTTCTTGTGTAGCCAAGTTTACATTCCGTGTATTAGTGATATCTTATGATGTTTCTTTTTCTGTGTGACTAATTTCACTTAGAATCATCGTACCTGAATCCACTCATTATGCTGCTACGGGCCTGATGACATAGATTTCATTGCTGAGTGATATTGCATTGTACGTAAGTACCACAACTTCTTTATCCATTTTTCACTTTCTGCGATATTGAACTTGTACCGTAAACGAGGTTCTTGTAAACAGAGCCGTCCCAAACTTTGGGGTGGCTGTGTCTTTTTGATTTTAATTTCCCTAAGCTATAGGACCATAAGTGGAAGTGCCCTAGGCTCTGTTGCTTTGTTTTTTAGATGTTTCAGGAAACACCATACACCTCTCCCGAGTGGCTGTTGGCAATTTACATCCCGCCCATCAGCATAACAAGGCTCCCAGTTCTCCATGGCCTGTCCTGCCTTTCTGGATTTTACACTTTTTTCAGATGGCCCTTTTGACCGGGGGGAAGTGAGACTTCATTGTAGTGCAGATTTCCTTTGCAAGCTTGCTTGGTTGGCCAAAAAGGGTGTATGCGTTTTTTCCTTTTTGGCCAAGTGCATCATTGTGGACGTTCTGCCTCTTTTCCTATGCTTTAAATGCAATTCCAGTCTACCTCCTGAAATCGGTTTCCTGCAATTCTGCCCCGCTTTCAAGTCCTCTTGGCAGCCTTACTTCAGTATATTTTTGGACAATAGCTGTCATTTATAACTCTGCAGGTTTGTGAATTACAGTGCCCCTGAGCTCCTTTCTTCAACTCGCTTTCTTGTGAGCTGGCCGCAACACCGCAGGATTGCTTCAGGCCCTAATCTGGTTCCGGCACGGCACGCTGAGCCTTTGGTTAATTCCTCTTCCTGGTGGGAAATGAGAGTTTAATTTGCCCGTCCAGACACCTCCAGCTAGTCTCTCATTGGTTCTCCCTATTCCTGTTCATCTTCCGCAGAAATTGCAAACTGGGCCAAACAGGAGGTTAAAGGCACTGACTCTCCAAGTCGGGAGAGTGTTAGTAAAGCGTCTGGAATGTTGCACCCGAGTACCAGGGGACGAGAACTGAGACATATTGGAACACGTCTCCCGATCACACGGTTGATCATACTCTGGGTTCCACGTGCATGTTTTAGCTGAAGGAAGAATCCCTTAAACCTGGAGAGTTGAGACCCGTGGAATGGGTACCATGCAATATGACTTCAAAGGGTCTTCATTTGCTCACCGAACCTCTCCAATCCTATCACTGCTGCGTTTATGCCCCTGTACACACGCTTGATTTTCTTTCAGACACATAGCAATCCATAGGTTTTAAGATACTTACTAGTCAGGTACATTCTTAGGCGTTTAATATGGGGTGTTGAGTCCATTTCGTTGAGCAAGGAGTAGTTCTTGTCTATTCCATATTTGGCTTAAGGAACTTTATCTGTGCTCATTTCAATCTCTGGTTTGATGCAGCACCCCAACTCACCTTTCCCCTTAAGCAAGCATAAGTTGGTTTTCTAAATTTGAGACCCTGTTCTGTTTTGTAATCCAGTTCCTGTGTAGCCAAGTTTACATCCCGTGTATTAGTGATATCTTATGATGTTTCTTTTTCTGTGTGACTTATTTCAGTTAGAATCATCATACCTGAATCCACTCATTATGCTGCTACGGGCCTGATGACATAGATTTCATTGCTGAGTGATATTGCATTGTACGTAAGTACCACAACTTCTTTATCCATTTTTCACTTTCTGCGATATTGAACTTGTACCGTAAACGAGGTTCTTGTAAACAGAGCCGTCCCAAACTTTGGGGTGGCTGTGTCTTTTTGATTTTAATTTCCCTAAGCTATAGGACCATAAGTGGAAGTGCCCTAGGCTCTGTTGCTTTGTTTTTTAGATGTTTCAGGAAACACCATACACCTCTCCCGAGTGGCTCTTGGCAATTTACATCCCGCCCATCAGCATAACAAGGCTCCCAGTTCTCCATGGCCTGTCCTGCCTTTCTGGATTTTACACTTTTTTCAGATGGCCCTTTTGACCGGGGGGAAGTGAGACTTCATTGTAGTGCAGATTTCCTTTGCAAGCTTGCTTGGTTGGCCAAAAAGGGCGTATGCGTTTTTTCCTGAATATATTCAGGAAAAAACGCATACGCCCTTTTTGGCCAAGCGCATCATTGTGGACGTTCTGCCTCTTTTCCTATGCTTTAAATGCAATTCCAGTCTACCTCCTGAAATCGGTTTCCTGCAATTCTGCCCCGCTTTCAAGTCCTCTTGGCAGCCTTACTTCAGTATATTTTTGGACGATAGCTGTCATTTATAACTCTGCAGGTTTGTGAATTACAGTGCCCCTGAGCTCCTTTCTTCAACTCGCTTTCTTGTGAGCTGGCCGCAACACCGCAGGATTGCTTCAGGCCCTAATCTGGTTCCGGCACGGCACGCTGATCCTTTGGTTAATTCCTCTTCCTGGTGGGAAATGAGAGTTAAATTTGCCCGTCCAGACACCTCCACCTAGTCTCTCATTGGTTCTCCCTATTCCTGTTCACCTTCCTCAGAAATTGCAAATGGGCCAAACAGGAGGTTAAAGGCACTGACTCTCCAAGTCGGGAGAGTGTTAGTAAAGCGTGTGGAATGTTGCACCCGAGTACCAGGGGACGAGAACTGAGACATATTGGAACACGTCTCCCGATCACACGGTTGATCATACTCTGGGTTCCACGTGCATGTTTTACCTGAAGGCAGAATCCCTTAAACCTGGAGAGTTGAGACCCGTGGAATGGGTACCATGCAATATGACTTCAAAGGGTCTTCATTTGCTCACCGAACGTCTCCAATCCTATCACTGCTGCGTTTATGCCCCTGTACACACGCTTGATTTTCTTTCAGACACATAGCAATCCATAGGTTTTAAGATACTTACTAGTCAGGTACATTCTTAGGCGTTTAATATGGGCTGTTGAGTCCATTTCGTTGAGCAAGGAGTAGTTCTTGTCTATTCTATATTTGGCTTAAGGAACTTTATCTGTGCTCATTTCAATCTCTGGTTTGATGCAGCACCCCAACTCACCTTTCCCCTTAAGCAAGCATAAGTTGGTTTTCTAAATTTGAGACCCTGTTCTGTTTTGTAATCCAGTTCCTGTGTAGCCAAGTTTACATTCCGTGTATTAGTGATATCTTATGATGTTTCTTTTTCTGTGTGACTTATTTCAGTTAGAATCATCATACCTGAATCCACTCATTATGCTGCTACGGGCCTGATGACATAGATTTCATTGCTGAGTGATATTGCATTGTACGTAAGTACCACAACTTCTTTATCCATTTTTCACTTTCTGCGATATTGAACTTGTACCGTAAACGAGGTTCTTGTAAACAGAGCCGTCCCAAACTTTGGGGTGGCTGTGTCTTTTTGATTTTAATTTCCCTAAGCTATAGGACCATAAGTGGAAGTGCCCTAGGCTCTGTTGCTTTGTTTTTTAGATGTTTCAGGAAACACCATACACCTCTCCCGAGTGGCTGTTGGCAATTTACATCCCGCCCATCAGCATAACAAGGCTCCCAGTTCTCCATGGCCTGTCCTGCCTTTCTGGATTTTACACTTTTTTCAGATGGCCCTTTTGACCGGGGGGAAGAGAGACTTCATTGTAGTGCAGATTTCCTTTGCAAGCTTGCTTGGTTGGCCAAAAAGGGCGTATGCGTTTTTTCCTGAATATATTCAGGAAAAAACGCATACGCCCTTTTTGGCCAAGTGCATCATTGTGGACGTTCTGCCTCTTTTCCTATGCTTTAAATGCAATTCCAGTCTACCTCCTGAAATCGGTTTCCTGCAATTCTGCCCCACTTTCAAGTCCTCTTGGCAGCCTTACTTCAGTATATTTTTGGACGATAGCTGTCATTTATAACTCTGCAGGTTTGTGAATTACAGTGCCCCTGAGCTCCTTTCTTCAACTCGCTTTCTTGTGAGCTGGCCGCAACACCGCAGGATTGCTTCAGGCCCTAATCTGGTTCTGGCACGGCACGCTGAGCCTTTGGTTAATTCCTCTTCCTGGTGGGAAATGAGAGTTAAATTTGCCCGTCCAGACACCTCCAGCTAGTCTCTCATTGGTTCTCCCTATTCCTGTTCATCTTCCGCAGAAATTGCAAACTGGGCCAAACAGGAGGTTAAAGGCACTGACTCTCCAAGTCGGGAGAGTGTTAGTAAAGCGTCTGGAATGTTGCACCCGAGTACCAGGGGACGAGAACTGAGACATATTGGAACACGTCTCCCGATCACACGGTTGATCATACTCTGGGTTCCACGTGCATGTTTTAGCTGAAGGAAGAATCCCTTAAACCTGGAGAGTTGAGACCCGTGGAATGGGTACCATGCAATATGACTTCAAAGGGTCTTCATTTGCTCACCGAACCTCTCCAATCCTATCACTGCTGCGTTTATGCCCCTGTACACACGCTTGATTTTCTTTCAGAGACATAGCAATCCATAGGTTTTAAGATACTTACTAGTCAGGTACATTCTTAGGCGTTTAATATGGGGTGTTGAGTCCATTTCGTTGAGCAAGGAGTAGTTCTTGTCTATTCTATATTTGGCTTAAGGAACTTTATATGTGTTCATTTAAATCTCTGGTTTTATGCAGCACCCCAACTCACCTTTCCCCTTAAGCAAGCATAAGTTGGTTTTCTAAATTTGAGACCCTGTTCTGTTTTGTAATCCAGTTCCTGTGTAGCCAAGTTTACATTCCGTGTATTAGTGATATCTTATGATGTTTCTTTTTCTGTGTGACTTATTTCAGTTAGAATCATCATACCTGAATCCACTCATTATGCTGCTACGGGCCTGATGACATAGATTTCATTGCTGAGTGATATTGCATTGTACGTAAGTACCAGAACTTCTTTATCCATTTTTCACTTTCTGCGATATTGAACTTGTACTGTAAACGAGGTTCTTGTAAACAGAGCCGTCCCAAACTTTGGGGTGGCTGTGTCTTTTTGATTTTAATTTCCCTAAACTATAGGACCATAAGTGGAAGTGCGCTAGGCTCTGTTGCTTTGTTTTTTAGATGTTTCAGGAAACACCATACACCTCTCCCAAGTGGCTGTTGGCAATTTACATCCCGCCCATCAGCATAACAAGGCTCCCAGTTCTCCATGGCCTGTCCTGCCTTTCTGGATTTTACACTTTTTTCAGATGGCCCTTTTGACCGGGGGGAAGTGAGACTTCATTGTAGTGCAGATTTCCTTTGCAAGCTTGCTTGGTTGGCCAAAAAGGGCGTATGCGTTTTTTCCTGAATATATTCAGGAAAAAACGCATACGCCCTTTTTGGCCAAGTGCATCATTGTGGACGTTCTGCCTCTTTTCCTATGCTTTAAATGCAAATCCAGTCTACCTCCTGAAATCGGTTTCCTGCAATTCTGCCCCGCTTTCAAGTCCTCTTGGCAGCCTTACTTCAGTATATTTTTGGACGATAGCTGTCATTTATAACTCTGCAGGTTTGTGAATTACAGTGCCCCTGAGCTCCTTTCTTCAACTCGCTTTCTTGTGAGCTGGCCGCAACACCGCAGGATTGCTTCAGGCCCTAATCTGGTTCCGGCACGGCACGCTGAGTCTTTGGTTAATTCCTCTTCCTGGTGGGAAATGAGAGTTAAATTTGCCCGTCCAGACACCTCCAGCTAGTCTCTCATTGGTTCTCCCTATTCCTGTTCATCTTCCGCAGAAATTGCAAACTGGGCCAAACAGGAGGTTAAAGGCACTGACTCTCCAAGTCGGGAGAGTGTTAGTAAAGCGTCTGGAATGTTGCACCCGAGTACCAGGGGACGAGAACTGAGACATATTGGAACACGTCTCCCGATCACACGGTTGATCATACTCTGGGTTACACGTGCATGTTTTACCTGAAGGCAGAATCCCTTAAACTTGGAGAGTTGAGACCCGTGGAATGGGTACCATGCAATATGACTTCAAAGGGTCTTCATTTGCTCACCGAACGTCTCCAATCCTATCACTGCTGCGTTTATGCCCCTGTACACATGCTTGATTTTCTTTCAGACACATAGCAATTCATAGGTTTTAAGATACTTACTAGTCAGGTACATTCTTAGGCGTTTAATATGGGGTGTTGAGTCCATTTCGTTGAGCAAGGAGTAGTTCTTGTCTATTCCATATTTGGCTTAAGGAACTTTATCTGTGCTCATTTCAATCTCTGGTTTGATGCAGCACCCCAACTCACCTTTCCCCTTAAGCAAGCATAAGTTGGTTTTCTAAATTTGAGACCCTGTTCTGTTTTGTAATCCAGTTCCTGTGTAGCCAAGTTTACATCCCGTGTATTAGTGATATCTTATGATGTTTCTTTTTCTGTGTGACTTATTTCAGTTAGAATCATCATACCTGAATCCACTCATTATGCTGCTACGGGCCTGATGACATAGATTTCATTGCTGAGTGATATTGCATTGTACGTAAGTACCACAACATCTTTATCCATTTTTCACTTTCTGCGATATTGAACTTGTACCGTAAACGAGGTTCTTGTAAACAGAGCCGTCCCAAACTTTGGGGTGGCTGTGTCTTTTTGATTTTAATTTCCCTAAGCTATAGGACCATAAGTGGAAGTGCCCTAGGCTCTGTTGCTTTGTTTTTTGGATGTTTCAGGAAACACCATACACCTCTCCCGAGTGGCTGTTGGCAATTTACATCCCGCCCATCAGCATAACTAGGCTCCCAGTTCTCCATGGCCTGTCCTGCCTTTCTGGATTTTACACTTTTTTCAGATGGCCCTTTTGACCGGGGGGAAGTGAGACTTCATTGTAGTGCAGATTTCCTTTGCAAGCTTGCTTGGTTGGCCAAAAAGGGCGTATGCGTTTTTCCCTGAATATATTCAGGAAAAAACGCATACGCCCTTTTTGGCCAAGTGTATCATTGTGGACGTTCTGCCTCTTTTCCTATGCTTTACATGCAATTCCAGTCTACCTCCTGAAATCGGTTTCCTGCAATTCTGCCCCGCTTTCAACTCCTCTTGGCAGCCTTACTTCAATATGTTTTTGGAAGATAGCTGTCATTTATAACTCTGCAGGTTTGTGAATTACAGTGCCCCTGAGCTCCTTTCTTCAACTCGCTTTCTTGTGAGCTGGCCGCAACACCGCAGGATTGCTTCTGGTCCTAGTGTGGTTCCGGCATGGCACGCTGATCCTTTGGTTAATTCCTCTTCCTGGTTGGAAATGAGAGTTAAATTTGCCCGTCTGGACACCTTCACCTAGTCTCTCATTGGTTCTCCCTATTCCTGTTCATTTTCCACAGAAATTGCAAACTGGGCCAAACAGGAGGTTAAAGGCACTGACTCTCCAAGTGGGGAGAGTGTTAGTAAAGCGTCTGGAATGTTGCACCCGAGTACCAGGAAACGAAAATTGAGACACATTTGAACACGTTTTCCGATCACATGGTGGATCATACTCTGGGTTCCACATGCATGTTTTAGCTGAAGGAAGAATCCCTTAAACAGGGAGAGTTGAGACCCATGGAATGGGTACCATGCAATATGACTTCAAAGGGTCTGCATTTGCTCACCGAACCTCAGCAATCCTATCACTGCTGCGTTTATGCCACTGTACACATGCTTGATTCTCTTTCGGAGACATATAAATCCATAGGTTTTAAGATTCTTACTAGTCAGGTAGATTCTTACTAGTCAGGTATATTCTTAGGCGTTTAATATGGGGTGTTGAGTCCACTTCGTTGAGCAAGGAGTAGCTCTTGTCTATTACATATTTGGCTTATGGAACGGTATCTGTGCTAATTTCAATCTCTGGTTTTATGCAGCACCCCAACTCACCCGTCCCCTTAAGCAAGCATAAGTTGGTTTTCTACATTTGACACCCTGTTCTGTTTTGTAATTCAGTTCTTGTGTAGCCAAGTTTACATTCCGTGTATTAGTGATATCTTATGATGTTTCTTTTTCTGTGTGACTAATTTCACTTAGAATCATCGTACCTGAATCCACTCATTATGCTGCTATGGGCCTGATGACATAGATTTCATTGCTGAGTGATATTGCATTGTACATAAGTACCACAACTTCTTTATCCATTTTTCGCTTTCTGTGATATTGAACTTGTTCGGTAAACGAGGTTCTTGTAAACAGAGCCGTCCCAAACTTTGGGGTGGCTGTGTCTTTTTGATTTTAATTTCCCTAAGCTATAGGACCATAAGTGGAAGTGCCCTAGGCTCTGTTGCTTTGTTTTTTGGATGTTTCAGGAAACACCATACACTTCTCCAGAGTGGCTGCTGGCAGTTTACATCCCGCCCATCAGCATAACAAGGCTCCCAGTTCTCCATGGCCTGTCCTGCCTTTCTGGATTTTACACTTTTTTCAGATGGCCCTTTTGACCGGGGGGCAGTGAGACTTCATTGTAGTGCAGATTTCCTTTGCAAGCTTGCTTGGTTGGCCAAAAAGGGCGTATGCGTTTTTTCCTGAATATATTCAGGAAAAAACGCATACGCCCTTTTTGGCCAAGTGCATCATTGTGGACGTTCTGCGTCTTTTCCTATGCTTTACATGCAATTCCAGTGTACCTCCAGAAATCGGTTTCCTGCAATTCTGCCCCGCTTTCAACTCCTCTTGGCAGCCTTACTTCAATATATTTTTGGAAGATAGCTGTCATTTATAACTCTGCAGGTTTGTGAATTACAGTGCCCCTGAGCTCCTTTCTTCAACTCGCTTTCTTGTGAGCTGGCCGCAACACCGCAGGATTGCTTCAGGCCCTAGTTTGGTTCCGGCACGGCATGCTGAGCCTTTGGTTAATTCCTCTTCCTGGTGGGAAATGAGAGTTAAATTTGCCCGTCCGGACACCTCCACCTAGTCTCTCATTGGTTCTCCCTATTCCTGTACATTTTCCACAGATATTGCAAACTGGGCCAAACAGGAGGTTAAAGGCACTGACTCTCCAAGTGGGGAGAGTGTTAGTAAAGCGTCTGGAATGTTGCACCCGAGTACCAGGGGACGAAAACTGAGACACATTTGAACACGTTTCCCGATCACACGGTGGATCATACTCTGGGTTCCACATGCATGTTTTAGCTGAAGGAAGAATCCATTAAACCTGGAGAGTTGAGACCCATGGAATGGGTACCATGCAATATGACTTCAAAGGGTCTGCATTTGCTCACCGAACCTCAGCAATCCTATCACTGCTGCGTTTATGCCGCTGTACACACGCTTGATTCTCTTTCGGAGACATATAAATCCATAGGTTTTAAGATTCTTACTAGTCAGGTAGATTCTTACTAGTCAGGTATATTCTTAGGCGTTTAATATGGGGTGTTGAGTCCACTTCGTTGAGCAAGGAGTAGCTCTTGTCTATTACATATTTGGCTTATGGAACGGTATCTGTGCTAATTTCAATCTCTGGATTTATGCAGTACCCCAACTCACCCGTCCCCTTAAGCAAGCATAAGTTGGTTTTCTACATTTGACACCCTGTTCTGTTTTGTAATTCAGTTCTTGTGTAGCCAAGTTTACATTCCGTGTATTAGTGATATCTTATGATGTTTCTTTTTCTGTGTGACTAATTTCACTTAGAATCATCGTACCTGAATCCACTCATTATGCTGCTACGGGCCTGTTGACATAGATTTCATTGCTGAGTGATATTGCATTGTACGTAAGTACCACAATTTCTTTATCCATTTTTCGCTTTCTGTGATATTGAACTTGTACCGTAAACGAGGTTCTTGTAAACAGAGCCGTCCCAAACTTTGGGGTGGCTGTGTCTTTTTGATTTTAATTTCCCTAAGCTATAGGACAATAAGTGGAAGTGCCCTAGGCTCTGTTGCTTTGTTTTTTGGATGTTTCAGGAAACACCATACACTTCTCCAGAGTGGCTGCTGGCAATTTACATCCCGCCCATCAGCATAACTAGGCTCCCAGTTCTCCATGGCCTGTCCTGCCTTTCTGGATTTTACACTTTTTTCAGATGGCCCTTTTGACCGGGGGGCAGTGAGACTTCATTGTAGTGCAGATTTCCTTTGCAAGCTTGCTTGGTTGGCCAAAAAGGGCGTATGCGTTTTTTCCTGAATATATTCAGGAAAAAACGCATACGCCCTTTTTGGCCAAGTGCATCATTGTGGACGTTCTGCCTCTTTTCCTATGCTTTAAATGCAATTCCAGTCTACCTCCTGAAATCGGTTTCCTGCAATTCTGCCCCCCTTTCAACTCCTCTTGGCAGTCTTACTTCAATATATTTTTGGAAGATAGCTGTCCTTTATAACTCTGCAGGTTTGTGAATTACAGTGCCCCTGAGCTCCTTTCTTCAACTCGCTTTCTTGTGAGCTGGCCGCAACACCGCAGGATTGCTTCTGGTCCTAGTGTGGTTCCGGCATGGCACACTGAGCCTTTGGTTAATTCCTCTTCCTGGTTGGAAATGAGAGTTAAATTTGCCCGTCTGGACACCTCCACCTAGTCTCTCATTGGTTCTCCCTATTCCTGTTCATTTTCCACAGAAATTGCAAACTGGGCCAAACAGGAGGTTAAAGGCACTGACTCTCCAAGTGGGGAGAGTGTTAGTAAAGCGTCTGGAATGTTGCACCTGAGTACCAGGAATCGAAAATTGAGACACATTTGAGCACGTTTTCCGATCACACGGTGGATCATACTCTGGGTTCCACATGCATGTTTTAGCTGAAGGAAGAATCCCTTAAACAGGGAGAGTTGAGACCCATGGAATGGGTACCATGCAATATGACTTCAAAGGGTCTGCATTTGCTCACCGAACCTCAGCAATCCTATCACTGCTGCGTTTATGCCACTGTACACACGCTTGATTCTCTTTCGGAGACATATAAATCCATAGGTTTTAAGATTCTTACTAGTCAGGTAGATTCTTACTAGTCAGGTATATTCTTAGGCGTTTAATATGGGGTGTTGAGTCCACTTCGTTGAGCAAGGAGTAGCTCTTGTCTATTACATATTTGGCTTATGGAACGGTATCTGTGCTCATTTCAATCTCTGGTTTTATGCAGCACCCCAACTCACCCGTCCCCTTAAGCAAGCATAAGTTGGTTTTCTACATTTGACACCCTGTTCTGTTTTGTAATTCAGTTCTTGTGTAGCCAAGTTTACATTCCGTGTATTAGTGATATCTTATGATGTTTCTTTTTCTGTGTGACTAATTTCACTTAGAATCATCGTACCTGAATCCACTCATTATGCTGCTACGGGCCTGATGACATAGATTTCATTGCTGAGTGATATTGCATTGTACGTAAGTACCACAATTTCTTTATCCATTTTTCGCTTTCTGTGATATTGAACTTGTACCGTAAACGAGGTTCTTGTAAACAGAGCCGTCCCAAACTTTGGGGTGGCTGTGTCTTTTTGATTTTAATTTCCCTAAGCTATAGGACCATAAGTGGAAGTGCCCTAGGCTCTGTTGCTTTGTTTTCTGGATGTTTCAGGAAACACCATACACTTCTCCAGAGTGGCTGCTGGCAATTTACATCCCGCCCATCAGCATAACTAGGCTCCCAGTTCTCCATGGCCTGTCCTGCCTTTCTGGATTTTACACTTTTTTCAGATGGCCCTTTTGACCGGGGGGCAGTGAGACTTCATTGTAGTGCAGATTTCCTTTGCAAGCTTGCTTGGTTGGCCAAAAAGGGCGTATGCGTTTTTTCCTGAATATATTCAGGAAAAAACGCATACGCCCTTTTTGGCCAAGTGCATCATTGTGGACGTTCTGCCTCTTTTCCTATGCTTTACATGCAATTCCAGTCTACCTCCTGAAATCGGTTTCCTGCAATTCTGCCCCGCTTTCAACTCCTCTTGGCATCCTAATTCAATATATTTTTGGAAGATAGCTGTCATTTATAACTCTGCAGGTTTGTGAATTACAGTGCCCCTGAGCTCCTTTCTTCAACTCGCTTTCTTGTGAGCTGGCCGCAACACCGCAGGATTGCTTCAGGCCCTAGTTTGGTTCCGGCACGGCATGCTGAGCCTTTGGTTAATTCCTCTTCCTGGTGGGAAATGAGAGTTAAATTGGCCCGTCCGGACACCTCCACCTAATCTCTCATTGGTTCTCCCTATTCCTGTTCATCTTCCGCAGAAATTGCTAACTGGGCCAAACAGGAGGTTAAAGGCACTGACTCTCCAAGTGGGGAGAGTGTTAGTAAAGCGTCTGGAATGTTGCACCCGAGTACCAGGGGACGAAAACTGAGACACATTTGAACACGTTTTCCGACCACATGGTGGATCATACTCTGGGTTCCACATGCATGTTTTAGCTGAAGGAAGAATCCCTTAAACAGGGAGAGTTGAGACCCATGGAATGGGTACCATGCAATATGACTTCAAAGGGTCTGCATTTGCTCACCGAACCTCAGCAATCCTATCACTGCTGCGATTATGCCGCTGTACACACGCTTGATTCTCTTTCGGAGACATATAAATCCATAGGTTTTAAGATTCTTACTAGTCAGGTAGATTCTTACTAGTCAGGTATATTCTTAGGCGTTTAATATGGGGTGTTGAGTCCACTTCGTTGAGCAAGGAGTAGCTCTTGTCTATTACATATTTGGCTTATGGAACTGTATCTCTGCTCATTTCAATCTCTGGTTTTATGCAGCACCCCAACTCACCCGTCCCCTTAAGCAAGCATAAGTTGGTTTTCTACATTTGACACCCTGTTCTGTTTTGTAATTCAGTTCTTGTGTAGCCAAGTTTACATTCCATGTATTAGTGATATCTTATGATGTTTCTTTTTCTGTGTGACTAATTTCACTTAGAATCATCGTACCTGAATCCACTCATTATGCTGCTACGGGCCTGATGACATAGATTTCATTGCTGAGTGATATTGCATTGTACGTAAGTACCACAACTTCTTTATCCATTTTTCACTTTCTGCGATATTGAACTTGTACCGTAAACGAGGTTCTTGTAAACAGAGCCGTCCCAAACTTTGGGGTGGCTGTGTCTTTTTGATTTTAATTTCCCTAAGCTATAGGACCATAAGTGGAAGTGCCCTAGGCTCTGTTGCTTTGTTTTTTAGATGTTTCAGGAAACACCATACACTTCTCCAGAGTGGCTGCTGGCAATTTACATCCCGCCCATCAGCATAACTAGGCTCCCAGTTCTAAATGGCCTGTCCTGCCTTTCTGGATTTTACACTTTTTTCAGATGGCCCTTTTGACCGGGGGGCAGTGAGACTTCATTGTAGTGCAGATTTCCTTTGCAAGCTTGCTTGGTTGGCCAAAAAGGGCGTATGCGTTTTTTCCTGAATATATTCAGGAAAAAACGCATACGCCCTTTTTGGCCAAGTGCATCATTGTGGACGTTCTGCCTCTTTTCCTATGCTTTACATGCAATTCCAGTCTACCTCCTGAAATCGGTTTCCTGCAATTCTGCCCTGCTTTCAACTCCTCTTGGCATCCTAATTCAATATATTTTTGGAATATAGCTGTCATTTATAACTCTGCAGGTTTGTGAATTACAGTGCCCCTGAGCTCCTTTCTTCAACTCGCTTTCTTGTGAGCTGGCCGCAACACCGCAGGATTGCTTCAGGCCCTAGTTTGGTTCCGGCACGGCATGCTGAGCCTTTGGTTAATTCCTCTTCCTGGTGGGAAATGAGAGTTAAATTTGCCCGTCCGGACACCTCCACCTAGTCTCTCATTGGTTCTCCCTATTCCTGTTCATTTTCCACAGATATTGCAAACTGGGCCAAACAGGAGGTTAAAGGCACTGACTCTCCAAGTGGGGAGAGTGTTAGTAAAGCGTCTGGAATGTTGCACCCGAGTACCAGGGGACGAAAACTGAAACACATTTGAACACGTTTCCCGATCACACGGTGGATCATACTCTGGGTTCCACATGCATGTTTTAGCTGAAGGAAGAATCCATTAAACCTGGAGAGTTGAGACCCATGGAATGGGTACCATGCAATATGACTTCAAAGGGTCTGCATTTGCTCACCGAACCTCAGCAATCCTATCACTGCTGCATTTATGCCGCTGTACACACGCTTGATTCTCTTTCGGAGACATATAAATCCATAGGTTTTAAGATTCTTACTAGTCAGGTATATTCTTAGGCGTTTAATATGGAGTGTTGAGTCCACATCGTTGAGCAAGGAGTAGCTCTTGTCTATTACATATTTGGCTTATGGAACGGTATCTGTGCTAATTTCAATCTCTGGTTTTATGCAGCACCCCAACTCACCCGTCCCCTTAAGCAAGCATAAGTTGGTTTTCTACATTTGACACCCTGTTCTGTTTTGTAATTCAGTTCTTGTGTAGCCAAGTTTACATTCCGTGTATTAGTGATATCTTATGATGTTTCTTTTTCTGTGTGACTAATTTCACTTAGAATCATCGTACCTGAATCCACTCATTATGCTGCTACGGGCCTGTTGACATAGATTTCATTGCTGAGTGATATTGCATTGTACGTAAGTACCACAATTTCTTTATCCATTTTTCGCTTTCTGTGATATTGAACTTGTACCGTAAACGAGGTTCTTGTAAACAGAGCCGTCCCAAACTTTGGGGTGGCTGTGTCTTTTTGATTTTAATTTCCCTAAGCTATAGGACAATAAGTGGAAGTGCCCTAGGCTCTGTTGCTTTGTTTTTTGGATGTTTCAGGAAACACCATACACTTCTCCAGAGTGGCTGCTGGCAATTTACATCCCGCCCATCAGCATAACTAGGCTCCCAGTTCTCCATGGCCTGTCCTGCCTTTCTGGATTTTACACTTTTTTCAGATGGCCCTTTTGACCGGGGGGCAGTGAGACTTCATTGTAGTGCAGATTTCCTTTGCAAGCTTGCTTGGTTGGCCAAAAAGGGCGTATGCGTTTTTTCCTGAATATATTCAGGAAAAAACGCATACGCCCTTTTTGGCCAAGTGCATCATTGTGGACGTTCTGCCTCTTTTCCTATGCTTTACATGCAATTCCAGTCTACCTCCTGAAATCGGTTTCCTGCAATTCTGCCCCCCTTTCAACTCCTCTTGGCAGCCTTACTTCAATATATTTTTGGAAGATAGCTGTCCTTTATAACTCTGCAGGTTTGTGAATTACAGTGCCCCTGAGCTCCTTTCTTCAACTCGCTTTCTTGTGAGCTGGCCGCAACACCGCAGGATTGCTTCTGGTCCTAGTGTGGTTCCGGCAAGGCACGCTGAGCCTTTGGTTAATTCCTCTTCCTGGTGGGAAATGAGAGTTAAATTGGCCCGTCCGGACACCTCCACCTAATCTCTCATTGGTTCTCCCTATTCCTGTTCATCTTCCGCAGAAATTGCTAACTGGGCCAAACAGGAGGTTAAAGGCACTGACTCTCCAAGTGGGGAGAGTGTTAGTAAAGCGTCTGGAATGTTGCACCCGAGTACCAGGGGACGAAAACTGAGACACATTTGAACACGTTTTCCGACCACATGGTGGATCATACTCTGGGTTCCACATGCATGTTTTAGCTGAAGGAAGAATCCCTTAAACATGGAGAGTTGAGACCCATGGAATGGGTACCATGCAATATGACTTCAAAGGGTCTGCATTTGCTCACCGAACCTCACCAATCCTATCACTGCTGCGTTTATGCCGCTGTACACACACTTGATTCTCTTTCGGAGACATATAAATCCATAGGTTTTAAGATTCTTACTAGTCAGGTAGATTCTTACTAGTCAGGTATATTCTTAGGCGTTTAATATGGGGTGTTGAGTCCACTTCGTTGAGCAAGGAGTAGCTCTTGTCTATTACATATTTGGCTTATGGAACGGTATCTGTGCTCATTTCAATCTCTGGTTTTATGCAGCACCCCAACTCACCCGTCCCCTTAAGCAAGCATAAGTTGGTTTTCTACATTTGACACCCTGTTCTGTTTTGTAATTCAGTTCTTGTGTAGCCAAGTTTACATTCCGTGTATTAGTGATATCTTATGATGTTTCTTTTTCTGTGTGACTAATTTCACTTAGAATCATCGTACCTGAATCCACTCATTATGCTGCTACGGGCCTGATGACATAGATTTCATTGCTGAGTGATATTGCATTGTACGTAAGTACCACAACTTCTTTATCCATTTTTCGCTTTCTGCGATATTGAACTTGTACCGTAAATGAGGTTCTTGTAAACAGAGCCGTCCCAAACTTTGGGGTGGCTGTGTCTTTTTGATTTTAATTTCCCTAAGCTATAGGACCATAAGTGGAAGTGCCCTAGGCTCTGTTGCTTTGTTTTTTAGATGTTTCAGGAAACACCATACACCTCTCCCGAGTGGCTGTTGGCAATTTACATCCCGCCCATCAGCATAACAAGGCTCCCAGTTCTCCATGGCCTGTCCTGCCTTTCTGGATTTTACACTTTTTTCAGATGGCCCTTTTGACCGGGGGGGAAGTGAGACTTCATTGTAGTGCAGATTTCCTTTGCAAGCTTGCTTGGTTGGCCAAAAAGGGCGTATGCGTTTTTTCCTGAATATATTCAGGAAAAAACGCATACGCCCTTTTTGGCCAAGTGCATCATTGTGGACGTTCTGCCTCTTTTCCTACGCTTTACATGCAATTCCAGTCTACCTCCTGAAATCGGTTTCCTGCAATTCTGCCCCCCTTTCAACTCCTCTTGGCAGCCTTACTTCAATATATTTTTGGAAGATAGCTGTCCTTTATAACTCTGCAGGTTTGTGAATTACAGTGCCCCTGAGCTCCTTTCTTCAACTCGCTTTCTTGTGAGCTGGCCGCAACACCGCAGGATTGCTTCAGGCCCTAGTTTGGTTCCGGCACGGCATGCTGAGCCTTTGGTTAATTCCTCTTCCTGGTGGGAAATGAGAGTTAAATTGGCCCGTCCGGACACCTCCACCTAATCTCTCATTGGTTCTCCCTATTCCTGTTCATCTTCCGCAGAAATTGCTAACTGGGCCAAACAGGAGGTTAAAGGCACTGACTCTCCAAGTGGGGAGAGTGTTAGTAAAGCGTCTGGAATGTTGCACCCGAGTACCAGGGGACGAAAACTGAGACACATTTGAACACGTTTTCCGACCACATGGTGGATCATACTCTGGGTTCCACATGCATGTTTTAGCTGAAGGAAGAATCCCTTAAACATGGAGAGTTGAGACCCATGGAATGGGTACCATGCAATATGACTTCAAAGGGTCTGCATTTGCTCACCGAACCTCACCAATCCTATCACTGCTGCGTTTATGCCGCTGTACACACACTTGATTCTCTTTCGGAGACATATAAATCCATAGGTTTTAAGATTCTTACTAGTCAGGTAGATTCTTACTAGTCAGGTATATTCTTAGGCGTTTAATATGGGGTGTTGAGTCCACTTCGTTGAGCAAGGAGTAGCTCTTGTCTATTACATATTTGGCTTATGGAACGGTATCTGTGCTCATTTCAATCTCTGGTTTTATGCAGCACCCCAACTCACCCGTCCCCTTAAGCAAGCATAAGTTGGTTTTCTACATTTGACACCCTGTTCTGTTTTGTAATTCAGTTCTTGTGTAGCCAAGTTTACATTCCGTGTATTAGTGATATCTTATGATGTTTCTTTTTCTGTGTGACTAATTTCACTTAGAATCATCGTACCTGAATCCACTCATTATGCTGCTACGGGCCTGATGACATAGATTTCATTGCTGAGTGATATTGCATTGTACGTAAGTACCACAACTTCTTTATCCATTTTTCGCTTTCTGTGATATTGAACTTGTACCGTAAACGAGGTTCTTGTAAACAGAGCCGTCCCAAACTTTGGGGTGGCTGTGTCTTTTTGATTTTAATTTCCCTAAGCTATAGGACCATAAGTGGAAGTGCCCTAGGCTCTGTTGCTTTGTTTTTTGGATGTTTCAGGAAACACCATACACTTCTCCAGAGTGGCTGCTGGCAATTTATATCCCGCCCATCAGCATAACTAGGCTCCCAGTTCTCCATGGCCTGTCCTGCCTTTCTGGATTTTACACTTTTTTCAGATGGCCCTTTTGACCGGGGGGCAGTGAGACTTCATTGTAGTGCAGATTTCCTTTGCAAGCTTGCTTGGTTGGCCAAAAAGGGCGTATGCGTTTTTTCCTGAATATATTCAGGAAAAAACGCATACGCCCTTTTTGGCCAAGTGCATCATTGTGGACGTTCTGCCTCTTTTCCTATGCTTTACATGCAATTCCAGTCTACCTCCTGAAATCGGTTTCCTGCAATTCTGCCCTGCTTTCAACTCCTCTTGGCATCCTAATTCAATATATTTTTGGAAGATAGCTGTCATTTATAACTCTGCAGGTTTGTGAATTACAGTGCCCCTGAGCTCCTTTCTTCAACTCGCTTTCTTGTGAGCTGGCCGCAACACCGCAGGATTGCTTCAGGCCCTAGTTTGGTTCCGGCACGGCATGCTGAGCCTTTGGTTAATTCCTCTTCCTGGTGGGAAATGAGAGTTAAATTGGCCCGTCCGGACACCTCCACCTAATCTCTCATTGGTTCTCCCTATTCCTGTTCATCTTCCGCAGAAATTGCTAACTGGGCCAAACAGGAGGTTAAAGGCACTGACTCTCCAAGTGGGGAGAGTGTTAGTAAAGCGTCTGGAATGTTGCACCCGAGTACCAGGGGACGAAAACTGAGACACATTTGAACACGTTTTCCGACCACATGGTGGATCATACTCTGGGTTCCACATGCATGTTTTAGCTGAAGGAAGAATCCCTTAAACATGGAGAGTTGAGACCCATGGAATGGGTACCATGCAATATGACTTCAAAGGGTCTGCATTTGCTCACCGAACCTCACCAATCCTATCACTGCTGCGTTTATGCCGCTGTACACACACTTGATTCTCTTTCGGAGACATATAAATCCATAGGTTTTAAGATTCTTACTAGTCAGGTAGATTCTTACTAGTCAGGTATATTCTTAGGCGTTTAATATGGGGTGTTGAGTCCACTTCGTTGAGCAAGGAGTAGCTCTTGTCTATTACATATTTGGCTTATGGAACGGTATCTGTGCTCATTTCAATCTCTGGTTTTATGCAGCACCCCAACTCACCCGTCCCCTTAAGCAAGCATAAGTTGGTTTTCTACATTTGACACCCTGTTCTGTTTTGTAATTCAGTTCTTGTGTAGCCAAGTTTACATTCCGTGTATTAGTGATATCTTATGATGTTTCTTTTTCTGTGTGACTAATTTCACTTAGAATCATCGTACCTGAATCCACTCATTATGCTGCTACGGGCCTGATGACATAGATTTCATTGCTGAGTGATATTGCATTGTACGTAAGTACCACAACTTCTTTATCCATTTTTCGCTTTCTGCGATATTGAACTTGTACCGTAAATGAGGTTCTTGTAAACAGAGCCGTCCCAAACTTTGGGGTGGCTGTGTCTTTTTGATTTTAATTTCCCTAAGCTATAGGACCATAAGTGGAAGTGCCCTAGGCTCTGTTGCTTTGTTTTTTAGATGTTTCAGGAAACACCATACACCTCTCCCGAGTGGCTGTTGGCAATTTACATCCCGCCCATCAGCATAACAAGGCTCCCAGTTCTCCATGGCCTGTCCTGCCTTTCTGGATTTTACACTTTTTTCAGATGGCCCTTTTGACCGGGGGGGAAGTGAGACTTCATTGTAGTGCAGATTTCCTTTGCAAGCTTGCTTGGTTGGCCAAAAAGGGCGTATGCGTTTTTTCCTGAATATATTCAGGAAAAAACGCATACGCCCTTTTTGGCCAAGTGCATCATTGTGGACGTTCTGCCTCTTTTCCTACGCTTTACATGCAATTCCAGTCTACCTCCTGAAATCGGTTTCCTGCAATTCTGCCCCCCTTTCAACTCCTCTTGGCAGCCTTACTTCAATATATTTTTGGAAGATAGCTGTCCTTTATAACTCTGCAGGTTTGTGAATTACAGTGCCCCTGAGCTCCTTTCTTCAACTCGCTTTCTTGTGAGCTGGCCGCAACACCGCAGGATTGCTTCAGGCCCTAGTTTGGTTCCGGCACGGCATGCTGAGCCTTTGGTTAATTCCTCTTCCTGGTGGGAAATGAGAGTTAAATTGGCCCGTCCGGACACCTCCACCTAATCTCTCATTGGTTCTCCCTATTCCTGTTCATCTTCCGCAGAAATTGCTAACTGGGCCAAACAGGAGGTTAAAGGCACTGACTCTCCAAGTGGGGAGAGTGTTAGTAAAGCGTCTGGAATGTTGCACCCGAGTACCAGGGGACGAAAACTGAGACACATTTGAACACGTTTTCCGACCACATGGTGGATCATACTCTGGGTTCCACATGCATGTTTTAGCTGAAGGAAGAATCCCTTAAACATGGAGAGTTGAGACCCATGGAATGGGTACCATGCAATATGACTTCAAAGGGTCTGCATTTGCTCACCGAACCTCACCAATCCTATCACTGCTGCGTTTATGCCGCTGTACACACACTTGATTCTCTTTCGGAGACATATAAATCCATAGGTTTTAAGATTCTTACTAGTCAGGTAGATTCTTACTAGTCAGGTATATTCTTAGGCGTTTAATATGGGGTGTTGAGTCCACTTCGTTGAGCAAGGAGTAGCTCTTGTCTATTACATATTTGGCTTATGGAACGGTATCTGTGCTCATTTCAATCTCTGGTTTTATGCAGCACCCCAACTCACCCGTCCCCTTAAGCAAGCATAAGTTGGTTTTCTACATTTGACACCCTGTTCTGTTTTGTAATTCAGTTCTTGTGTAGCCAAGTTTACATTCCGTGTATTAGTGATATCTTATGATGTTTCTTTTTCTGTGTGACTAATTTCACTTAGAATCATCGTACCTGAATCCACTCATTATGCTGCTACGGGCCTGATGACATAGATTTCATTGCTGAGTGATATTGCATTGTACGTAAGTACCACAACTTCTTTATCCATTTTTCGCTTTCTGTGATATTGAACTTGTACCGTAAACGAGGTTCTTGTAAACAGAGCCGTCCCAAACTTTGGGGTGGCTGTGTCTTTTTGATTTTAATTTCCCTAAGCTATAGGACCATAAGTGGAAGTGCCCTAGGCTCTGTTGCTTTGTTTTTTGGATGTTTCAGGAAACACCATACACTTCTCCAGAGTGGCTGCTGGCAATTTATATCCCGCCCATCAGCATAACTAGGCTCCCAGTTCTCCATGGCCTGTCCTGCCTTTCTGGATTTTACACTTTTTTCAGATGGCCCTTTTGACCGGGGGGCAGTGAGACTTCATTGTAGTGCAGATTTCCTTTGCAAGCTTGCTTGGTTGGCCAAAAAGGGCGTATGCGTTTTTTCCTGAATATATTCAGGAAAAAACGCATACGCCCTTTTTGGCCAAGTGCATCATTGTGGACGTTCTGCCTCTTTTCCTATGCTTTACATGCAATTCCAGTCTACCTCCTGAAATCGGTTTCCTGCAATTCTGCCCTGCTTTCAACTCCTCTTGGCATCCTAATTCAATATATTTTTGGAAGATAGCTGTCATTTATAACTCTGCAGGTTTGTGAATTACAGTGCCCCTGAGCTCCTTTCTTCAACTCGCTTTCTTGTGAGCTGGCCGCAACACCGCAGGATTGCTTCAGGCCCTAGTTTGGTTCCGGCACGGCATGCTGAGCCTTTGGTTAATTCCTCTTCCTGGTGGGAAATGAGAGTTAAATTGGCCCGTCCGGACACCTCCACCTAATCTCTCATTGGTTCTCCCTATTCCTGTTCATCTTCCGCAGAAATTGCTAACTGGGCCAAACAGGAGGTTAAAGGCACTGACTCTCCAAGTGGGGAGAGTGTTAGTAAAGCGTCTGGAATGTTGCACCCGAGTACCAGGGGACGAAAACTGAGACACATTTGAACACGTTTTCCGACCACATGGTGGATCATACTCTGGGTTCCACATGCATGTTTTAGCTGAAGGAAGAATCCCTTAAACAGGGAGAGTTGAGACCCATGGAATGGGTACCATGCAATATGACTTCAAAGGGTCTGCATTTGCTCACCGAACCTCACCAATCCTATCACTGCTGCGTTTATGCCGCTGTACACACGCTTGATTCTCTTTCGGAGACATATAAATCCATAGGTTTTAAGATTCTTACTAGTCAGGTATATTCTTAGGCGTTTAATATGGAGTGTTGAGTCCACATCGTTGAGCAAGGAGTAGCTCTTGTCTATTACATATTTGGCTTATGGAACGGTATCTGTGCTAATTTCAATCTTTGGTTTTATGCAGCACCCCAACTCACCCGTCCCCTTAAGCAAGCATAAGTTGGTTTTCTACATTTGACACCCTGTTCTGTTTTGTAATTCAGTTCTTGTGTAGCCAAGTTTACATTCCGTGTATTAGTGATATCTTATGATGTTTCTTTTTCTGTGTGACTAATTTCACTTAGAATCATCGTACCTGAATCCACTCATTATGCTGCTACGGGCCTGATGACATAGATTTCATTGCTGAGTGATATTGCATTGTACGTAAGTACCACAATTTCTTTATCCATTTTTCGCTTTCTGTGATATTGAACTTGTACCGTAAACGAGGTTCTTGTAAACAGAGCCGTCCCAAACTTTGGGGTGGCTGTGTCTTTTTGATTTTAATTTCCCTAAGCTATAGGACAATAAGTGGAAGTGCCCTAGGCTCTGTTGCTTTGTTTTTTGGATGTTTCAGGAAACACCATACACTTCTCCAGAGTGGCTGCTGGCAATTTACATCCCGCCCATCAGCATAACTAGGCTCCCAGTTCTCCATGGCCTGTCCTGCCTTTCTGGATTTTACACTTTTTTCAGATGGCCCTTTTGACCGGGTGGCAGTGAGACTTCATTGTAGTGCAGATTTCCTTTGCAAGCTTGCTTGGTTGGCCAAAAAGGGCGTATGCGTTTTTTCCTGCAGGAAAAAACGCATACGCCCTTTTTGGCCAAGTGCATCATTGTGGACGTTCTGCCTCTTTTCCTATGCTTTACATGCAATTCCAGTCTACCTCCTGAAATCGGTTTCCTGCAATTCTGCCCCCCTTTCAACTCCTCTTGGCAGCCTTACTTCAATATATTTTTGGAAGATAGCTGTCCTTTATAACTCTGCAGGTTTGTGAATTACAGTGCCCCTGAGCTCCTTTCTTCAACTCGCTTTCTTGTGAGCTGGCCGCAACACCGCAGGATTGCTTCTGGTCCTAGTGTGGTTCCGGCAAGGCACGCTGAGCCTTTGGTTAATTCCTCTTCCTGGTTGGAAATGAGAGTTAAATTTGCCCGTCTAGACACCTCCACCTAGTCTCTCATTGGTTCTCCCTATTCCTGTTCATTTTCCACAGAAATTGCAAACTGGGCCAAACAGGAGGTTAAAGGCACTGACTCTCCAAGTGGGGAGAGTGTTAGTAAAGCGTCTGGAATGTTGCACCCGAGTACCAGGAAACGAAAATTGAGACACATTTGAACACGTTTTCCGATCACACGGTGGATCATACTCTGGGTTCCACATGCATGTTTTAGCTGAAGGAAGAATCCCTTAAACAGGGAGAGTTGAGACCCATGGAATGGGTACCATGCAATATGACTTCAAAGGGTCTGCATTTGCTCACCGAACCTCAGCAATCCTATCACTGCTGCGTTTATGCCACTGTACACACACTTGATTCTCTTTCGGAGACATATAAATCCATAGGTTTTAAGATTCTTACTAGTCAGGTAGATTCTTACTAGTCAGGTATATTCTTAGGCGTTTAATATGGGGTGTTGAGTCCACTTCGTTGAGCAAGGAGTAGCTCTTGTCTATTACATATTTGGCTTATGGAATGGTATCTGTGCTCATTTCAATCTCTGGTTTTATGCAGCACCCCAACTCACCCGTCCCCTTAAGCAAGCATAAGTTGGTTTTCTACATTTGACACCCTGTTCTGTTTTGTAATTCAGTTCTTGTGTAGCCAAGTTTACATTCCATGTATTAGTGATATCTTATGATGTTTCTTTTTCTGTGTGACTAATTTCACTTAGAATCATCGTACCTGAATCCACTCATTATGCTGCTACGGGCCTGATGACATAGATTTCATTGCTGAGTGATATTGCATTGTACGTAAGTACCACAACTTCTTTATCCATTTTTCGCTTTCTGTGATATTGAACTTGTACCGTAAACGAGGTTCTTGTAAACAGAGCCGTCCCAAACTTTGGGGTGGCTGTGTCTTTTTGATTTTAATTTCCCTAAGCTATAGGACCATAAGTGGAAGTGCCCTAGGCTCTGTTGCTTTGTTTTTTGGATGTTTCAGGAAACACCATACACTTCTCCAGAGTGGCTGCTGGCAATTTACATCCCGCCCATCAGCATAACTAGGCTCCCAGTTCTCCATGGCCTGTCCTGCCTTTCTGGATTTTACACTTTTTTCAGATGGCCCTTTTGACCGGGGGGCAGTGAGACTTCATTGTAGTGCAGATTTCCTTTGCAAGCTTGCTTGGTTGGCCAAAAAGGGCGTATGCGTTTTTTCCTGAATATATTCAGGAAAAAACGCATACGCCCTTTTTGGCCAAGTGCATCATTGTGGGCGTTCTGCCTCTTTTCCTATGCTTTACATGCAATTCCAGTCTACCTCCTGAAATCGGTTTCCTGCAATTCTGCCCCGCTTTCAACTCCTCTTGGCATCCTAATTCAATATATTTTTGGAAGATAGCTGTCATTTATAACTCTGCAGGTTTGTGAATTACAGTGCCCCTGAGCTCCTTTCTTCAACTCGCTTTCTTGTGAGCTGGCCGCAACACCGCAGGATTGCTTCAGGCCCTAGTTTGGTTCCGGCACGGCACGCTGAGCCTTTGGTTAATTCCTCTTCCTGGTGGGAAATGAGAGTTAAATTGGCACGTCCGGACACCTCCACCTAATCTCTCATTGGTTCTCCCTATTCCTGTTCATCTTCCGCAGAAATTGCTAACTGGGCCAAACAGGAGGTTAAAGGCACTGACTCTCCAAGTGGGGAGAGTGTTAGTAAAGCGTCTGGAATGTTGCACCCGAGTACCAGGGGACGAAAACTGAGACACATTTGAACACGTTTTCCGACCACATGGTGGATCATACTCTGGGTTCCACATGCATGTTTTAGCTGAAGGAAGAATCCCTTAAACATGGAGAGTTGAGACCCATGGAATGGGTACCATGCAATATGACTTCAAAGGGTCTGCATTTGCTCACCGAACCTCACCAATCCTATCACTGCTGCGTTTATGCCGCTGTACACACACTTGATTCTCTTTCGGAGACATATAAATCCATAGGTTTTAAGATTCTTACTAGTCAGGTAGATTCTTACTAGTCAGGTATATTCTTAGGCGTTTAATATGGGGTGTTGAGTCCACTTCGTTGAGCAAGGAGTAGCTCTTGTCTATTACATATTTGGCTTATGGAACGGTATCTGTGCTCATTTCAATCTCTGGTTTTATGCAGCACCCCAACTCACCCGTCCCCTTAAGCAAGCATAAGTTGGTTTTCTACATTTGACACCCTGTTCTGTTTTGTAATTCAGTTCTTGTGTAGCCAAGTTTACATTCCGTGTATTAGTGATATCTTATGATGTTTCTTTTTCTGTGTGACTAATTTCACTTAGAATCATCGTACCTGAATCCACTCATTATGCTGCTACGGGCCTGATGACATAGATTTCATTGCTGAGTGATATTGCATTGTACGTAAGTACCACAATTTCTTTATCCATTTTTCGCTTTCTGTGATATTGAACTTGTACCGTAAACGAGGTTCTTGTAAACAGAGCCGTCCCAAACTTTGGGGTGGCTGTGTCTTTTTGATTTTAATTTCCCTAAACTATAGGACCATAAGTGGAAGTGCCCTAGGCTCTGTTGCTTTGTTTTTTGGATGTTTCAGGAAACACCATACACTTCTCCAGAGTGGCTGCTGGCAATTTACATCCCGCCCATCAGCATAACTAGGCTCCCAGTTCTCCATGGCCTGTCCTGCCTTTCTGGATTTTACACTTTTTTCAGATGGCCCTTTTGACCGGGGGGCAGTGAGACTTCATTGTAGTGCAGATTTCCTTTGCAAGCTTGCTTGGTTGGCCAAAAAGGGCGTATGCGTTTTTTCCTGTTCAGGAAAAAACGCATACGCCCTTTTTGGCCAAGTGCATCATTGTGGACGTTCTGCCTCTTTTCCTATGCTTTACATGCAATTCCAGTCTACCTCCTGAAATCAGTTTCCTGCAATTCTGTCCCCCTTTCAACTCCTCTTGGCAGCCTTACTTCAATATATTTTTGGAAGATAGCTGTCCTTTATAACTCTGCAGGTTTGTGAATTACAGTGCCCCTGAGCTCCTTTCTTCAACTCGCTTTCTTGTGAGCTGGCCGCAACACCGCAGGATTGCTTCTGGTCCTAGTGTGGTTCCGGCAAGGCACGCTGAGCCTTTGGTTAATTCCTCTTCCTGGTTGGAAATGAGAGTTAAATTTGCCCGTCTGGACACCTCCACCTCGTCTCTCATTGGTTCTCCCTATTCCTGTTCATTTTCCACAGAAATTGCAAACTGGGCCAAACAGGAGGTTAAAGGCACTGACTCTCCAAGTGGGGAGAGTGTTAGTAAAGCGTCTGGAATGTTGCACCCGAGTACCAGGAAACGAAAATTGAGACACATTTGAACACGTTTTCCGATCACACGGTGGATCATACTCTGGGTTCCACATGCATGTTTTAGCTGAAGGAAGAATCCCTTAAACAGGGAGAGTTGAGACCCATGGAATGGGTACCATGCAATATGACTTCAAAGGGTCTGCATTTGCTCACCGAACCTCAGCAATCCTATCACTGCTGCGTTTATGCCGCTGTACACACGCTTGATTCTCTTTCGGAGACATATAAATCCATAGGTTTTAAGATTCTTACTAGTCAGGTAGATTCTTACTAGTCAGGTATATTCTTAGGCGTTTAATATGGGGTGTTGAGTCCACTTCGTTGAGTAAGGAGTAGCTCTTGTCTATTACATATTTGGCTTATGGAATGGTATCTGTGCTCATTTCAATCTCTGGTTTTATGCAGCACCCCAACTCACCCGTCCCCTTAAGCAAGCATAAGTTGGTTTTCTACATTTGACACCCTGTTCTGTTTTGTAATTCAGTTCTTGTGTAGCCAAGTTTACATTCCATGTATTAGTGATATCTTATGATGTTTCTTTTTCTGTGTGACTAATTTCACTTAGAATCATCGTACCTGAATCCACTCATTATGCTGCTACGGGCCTGATGACATAGATTTCATTGCTGAGTGATATTGCATTGTACGTAAGTACCACAACTTCTTTATCCATTTTTCGCTTTCTGTGATATTGAACTTGTACCGTAAACGAGGTTCTTGTAAACAGAGCCGTCCCAAACTTTGGGGTGGCTGTGTCTTTTTGATTTTAATTTCCCTAAGCTATAGGACCATAAGTCGAAGTGCCCTAGGCTCTGTTGCTTTGTTTTTTGGATGTTTCAGGAAACACCATACACTTCTCCAGAGTGGCTGCTGGCAATTTACATCCCGCCCATCAGCATAACTAGGCTCCCAGTTCTCCATGGCCTGTCCTGCCTTTCTGGATTTTACACTTTTTTCAGATGGCCCTTTTGACCGGGGGGCAGTGAGACTTCATTGTAGTGCAGATTTCCTTTGCAAGCTTGCTTGGTTGGCCAAAAAGGGCGTATGCGTTTTTTTCCTGAATATATTCAGGAAAAAACGCATACGCCCTTTTTGGCCAAGTGCATCATTGTGGGCGTTCTGCCTCTTTTCCTATGCTTTACATGCAATTCCAGTCTACCTCCTGAAATCGGTTTCCTGCAATTCTGCCCTGCTTTCAACTCCTCTTGGCATCCTAATTCAATATATTTTTGGAAGATAGCTGTCATTTATAACTCTGCAGGTTTGTGAATTACAGTGCCCCTGAGCTCCTTTCTTCAACTCGCTTTCTTGTGAGCTGGCCGCAACACCGCAGGATTGCTTCAGGCCCTAGTTTGGTTCCGGCACGGCATGCTGAGCCTTTGGTTAATTCCTCTTCCTGGTGGGAAATGAGAGTTAAATTGGCCCGTCCGGACACCTCCACCTAATCTCTCATTGGTTCTCCCTATTCCTGTTCATCTTCCGCAGAAATTGCTAACTGGGCCAAACAGGAGGTTAAAGGCACTGACTCTCCAAGTGGGGAGAGTGTTAGTAAAGCGTCTGGAATGTTGCACCCGAGTACCAGGGGACGAAAACTGAGACACATTTGAACACGTTTTCCGACCACATGGTGGATCATACTCTGGGTTCCACATGCATGTTTTAGCTGAAGGAAGAATCCCTTAAACATGGAGAGTTGAGACCCATGGAATGGGTACCATGCAATATGACTTCAAAGGGTCTGCATTTGCTCACCGAACCTCACCAATCCTATCACTGCTGCGTTTATGCCGCTGTACACACACTTGATTCTCTTTCGGAGACATATAAATCCATAGGTTTTAAGATTCTTACTAGTAAGGTAGATTCTTACTAGTCAGGTATATTCTTAGGCGTTTAATATGGGGTGTTGAGTCCACTTCGTTGAGCAAGGAGTAGCTCTTGTCTATTACATATTTGGCTTATGGAACGGTATCTGTGCTCATTTCAATCTCTGGTTTTATGCAGCACCCCAACTCACCCGTCCCCTTAAGCAAGCATAAGTTGGTTTTCTACATTTGACACCCTGTTCTGTTTTGTAATTCAGTTCTTGTGTAGCCAAGTTTACATTCCGTGTATTAGTGATAACTTATGATGTTTCTTTTTCTGTGTGACTAATTTCACTTAGAATCATCGTACCTGAATCCACTCATTATGCTGCTACGGGCCTGATGACATAGATTTCATTGCTGAGTGATATTGCATTGTACGTAAGTACCACAACTTCTTTATCCATTTTTCGCTTTCTGTGATATTGAACTTGTACCGTAAACGAGGTTCTTGTAAACAGAGCCGTCCCAAACTTTGGGGTGGCTGTGTCTTTTTGATTTTAATTTCCCTAAGCTATAGGACCATAAGTGGAAGTGCCCTAGGCTCTGTTGCTTTGTTTTTTGGATGTTTCAGGAAACACCATACACTTCTCCAGAGTGGCTGCTGGCAATTTACATCCCGCCCATCAGCATAACTAGGCTCCCAGTTCTCCATGGCCTGTCCTGCCTTTCTGGATTTTACACTTTTTTCAGATGGCCCTTTTGACCGGGGGGCAGTGAGACTTCATTGTAGTGCAGATTTCCTTTGCAAGCTTGCTTGGTTGGCCAAAAAGGGCGTATGCGTTTTTTCCTGAATATATTCAGGAAAAAACGCATACGCCCTTTTTGGCCAAGTGCATCATTGTGGGCGTTCTGCCTCTTTTCCTATGCTTTACATGCAATTCCAGTCTACCTCCTGAAATCGGTTTCCTGCAATTCTGCCCTGCTTTCAACTCCTCTTGGCATCCTAATTCAATATATTTTTGGAAGATAGCTGTCATTTATAACTCTGCAGGTTTGTGAATTACAGTGCCCCTGAGCTCCTTTCTTCAACTCGCTTTCTTGTGAGCTGGCCGCAACACCGCAGGATTGCTTCAGGCCCTAGTTTGGTTCCGGCACGGCATGCTGAGCCTTTGGTTAATTCCTCTTCCTGGTGGGAAATGAGAGTTAAATTGGCCCGTCCGGAAACCTCCACCTAATCTCTCATTGGTTCTCCCTATTCCTGTTCATCTTCCGCAGAAATTGCTAACTGGGCCAAACAGGAGGTTAAAGGCACTGACTCTCCAAGTGGGGAGAGTGTTAGTAAAGCGTCTGGAATGTTGCACCCGAGTACCAGGGCACGAAAACTGAGACACATTTGAACACGTTTTCCGACCACATGGTGGATCATACTCTGGGTTCCACATGCATGTTTTAGCTGAAGGAAGAATCCCTTAAACAGGGAGAGTTGAGACCCATGGAATGGGTACCATGCAATATGACTTCAAAGGGTCTGCATTTGCTCACCGAACCTCAGCAATCCTATCACTGCTGCGTTTATGCCGCTGTACACACGCTTGATTCTCTTTCGGAGACATATAAATCCATAGGTTTTAAGATTCTTACTAGTAAGGTAGATTCTTACTAGTCAGGTATATTCTTAGGCGTTTAATATGGGGTGTTGAGTCCACTTCGTTGAGCAAGGAGTAGCTCTTGTCTATTACATATTTGGCTTATGGAACTGTATCTCTGCTCATTTCAATCTCTGGTTTTATGCAGCACCCCAACTCACCCGTCCCCTTAAGCAAGCATAAGTTGGTTTTCTACATTTGACACCCTGTTCTGTTTTGTAATTCAGTTCTTGTGTAGCCAAGTTTACATTCCATGTATTAGTGATATCTTATGATGTTTCTTTTTCTGTGTGACTAATTTCACTTAGAATCATCGTACCTGAATCCACTCATTATGCTGCTACGGGCCTGATGACATAGATTTCATTGCTGAGTGATATTGCATTGTACGTAAGTACCACAACTTCTTTATCCATTTTTCGCTTTCTGTGATATTGAACTTGTACCGTAAACGAGGTTCTTGTAAACAGAGCCGTCCCAAACTTTGGGGTGGCTGTGTCTTTTTGATTTTAATTTCCCTAAGCTATAGGACCATAAGTCGAAGTGCCCTAGGCTCTGTTGCTTTGTTTTTTGGATGTTTCAGGAAACACCATACACTTCTCCAGAGTGGCTGCTGGCAATTTACATCCCGCCCATCAGCATAACAAGGCTCCCAGTTCTAAATGGCCTGTCCTGCCTTTCTGGATTTTACACTTTTTTCAGATGGCCCTTTTGACCGGGGGGCAGTGAGACTTCATTGTAGTGCAGATTTCGTTTGCAAGCTCGCTTGGTTGGCCAAAAAGGGCGTATGCGTTTTTCCCTGAATATATTCAGGAAAAAACACATACGCCCTTTTTGGCCAAGTGTCTCATTGTGGACGTTCTGCCTCTTTTCCTATGCTTTACATGCAATTCCAGTCTACCTCCTGAAATCGGTTTCCTGCAATTCTGCCCCGCTTTCAACTCCTCTTGGCAGCCTTACTTCAATATATTTTTGGAAGATAGCTGTCATTTATAACTCTGCAGGTTTGTGAATTACAGTGCCCCTGAGCTCCTTTCTTCAACTCGCTTTCTTGTGAGCTGGCCGCAACACCGCAGGATTGCTTCAGGCCCTAGTTTGGTTCCGGCACGGCATGCTGAGCCTTTGGTTAATTCCTCTTCCTGGTGGGAAATGAGAGTTTAATTTGCCCGTCCAGACACCTCCAGCTAGTCTCTCATTGGTTCTCCCTATTCCTGTTCATCTTCCGCAGAAATTGCTAACTGGGCCAAACAGGAGGTTAAAGGCACTGACTCTCCAAGTGGGGATAGTGTTAGTAAAGTGTCTGGAATGTTGTACCCGAGTACCAGGGGACGAAAACTGAAACACATTTGAACACGTTTCCCGATCACACGGTGGATCATACTCTGGGTTCCACATGCATGTTTTAGCTGAAGGAAGAATCCATTAAACCTGGAGAGTTGAGACCCATGGAATGGGTACCATGCAATATGACTTCAAAGGGTCTGCATTTGCTCACCGAACCTCACCAATCCTATCACTGCTGCGTTTATGCCGCTGTACACACGCTTGATTCTCTTTCGGAGACATATAAATCCATAGGTTTTAAGATTCTTACTAGTCAGGTATATTCTTAGGCGTTTAATATGGAGTGTTGAGTCCACATCGTTGAGCAAGGAGTAGCTCTTGTTTATTACATATTTGGCTTATGGAATGGTATCTGTGCTCATTTCAATCTCTGGTTTTATGCAGCACCCCAACTCACCCGTCCCCTTAAGCAAGCATAAGTTGGTTTTCTACATTTGACACCCTGTTCTGTTTTGTAATTCAGTTCTTGTGTAGCCAAGTTTACATTCCGTGTATTAGTGATATCTTATGATGTTTCTTTTTCTGTGTGACTAATTTCACTTAGAATCATCGTACCTGAATCCACTCATTATGCTGCTACGGGCCTGATGACATAGATTTCATTGCTGAGTGATATTGCATTGTACGTAAGTACCACAATTTCTTTATCCATTTTTCGCTTTCTGTGATATTGAACTTGTACCGTAAACGAGGTTCTTGTAAACAGAGCCGTCCCAAACTTTGGGGTGGCTGTGTCTTTTTGATTTTAATTTCCCTAAGCTATAGGACAATAAGTGGAAGTGCCCTAGGCTCTGTTGCTTTGTTTTTTGGATGTTTCAGGAAACACCATACACTTCTCCAGAGTGGCTGCTGGCAATTTACATCCCGCCCATCAGCATAACTAGGCTCCCAGTTCTCCATGGCCTGTCCTGCCTTTCTGGATTTTACACTTTTTTCAGATGGCCCTTTTGACCGGGGGGCAGTGAGACTTCATTGTAGTGCAGATTTCCTTTGCAAGCTTGCTTGGTTGGCCAAAAAGGGCGTATGCGTTTTTTCCTGAATATATTCAGGAAAAAACGCATACGCCCTTTTTGGCCAAGTGCATCATTGTGGACGTTCTGCCTCTTTTCCTATGCTTTACATGCAATTCCAGTCTACCTCCTGAAATCGGTTTCCTGCAATTCTGTCCCCCTTTCAACTCCTCTTGGCAGCCTTACTTCAATATATTTTTGGAAGATAGCTGTCCTTTATAACTCTGCAGGTTTGTGAATTACAGTGCCCCTGAGCTCCTTTCTTCAACTCGCTTTCTTGTGAGCTGGCCGCAACACCGCAGGATTGCTTCTGGTCCTAGTGTGGTTCCGGCAAGGCACGCTGAGCCTTTGGTTAATTCCTCTTCCTGGTTGGAAATGAGAGTTAAATTTGCCCGTCTGGACACCTCCACCTCGTCTCTCATTGGTTCTCCCTATTCCTGTTCATTTTCCACAGAAATTGCAAACTGGGCCAAACAGGAGGTTAAAGGCACTGACTCTCCAAGTGGGGAGAGTGTTAGTAAAGCGTCTGGAATGTTGCACCCGAGTACCAGGAAACGAAAATTGAGACACATTTGAACACGTTTTCCGATCACACGGTGGATCATACTCTGGGTTCCACATGCATGTTTTAGCTGAAGGAAGAATCCCTTAAACAGGGAGAGTTGAGACCCATGGAATGGGTACCATGCAATATGACTTCAAAGGGTCTGCATTTGCTCACCGAACCTCAGCAATCCTATCACTGCTGCATTTATGCCGCTGTACACACGCTTGATTCTCTTTCGGAGACATATAAATCCATAGGTTTTAAGATTCTTACTAGTCAGGTAGATTCTTACTAGTCAGGTATATTCTTAGGCGTTTAATATGGGGTGTTGAGTCCACTTCGTTGAGCAAGGAGTAGCTCTTGTCTATTACATATTTGGCTTATGGAATGGTATCTGTGCTCATTTCAATCTCTGGTTTTATGCAGCACCCCAACTCACCCGTCCCCTTAAGCAAGCATAAGTTGGTTTTCTACATTTGACACCCTGTTCTGTTTTGTAATTCAGTTCTTGTGTAGCCAAGTTTACATTCTATGTATTAGTGATATCTTATGATGTTTCTTTTTCTGTGTGACTAATTTCACTTAGAATCATCGTACCTGAATCCACTCATTATGCTGCTACGGGCCTGATGACATAGATTTCATTGCTGAGTGATATTGCATTGTACGTAAGTACCACAACTTCTTTATCCATTTTTCGCTTTCTGTGATATTGAACTTGTACCGTAAACGAGGTTCTTGTAAACAGAGCCGTCCCAAACTTTGGGGTGGCTGTGTCTTTTTGATTTTAATTTCCCTAAGCTATAGGACCATAAGTGGAAGTGCCCTAGGCTCTGTTGCTTTGTTTTTTGGATGTTTCAGGAAACACCATACACTTCTCCAGAGTGGCTGCTGGCAATTTACATCCCGCCCATCAGCATAACTAGGCTCCCAGTTCTCCATGGCCTGTCCTGCCTTTCTGGATTTTACACTTTTTTCAGATGGCCCTTTTGACCGGGGGGCAGTGAGACTTCATTGTAGTGCAGATTTCCTTTGCAAGCTTGCTTGGTTGGCCAAAAAGGGCGTATGCGTTTTTTCCTGAATATATTCAGGAAAAAACGCATACGCCCTTTTTGGCCAAGTGCATCATTGTGGACGTTCTGCCTCTTTTCCTATGCTTTACATGCAATTCCAGTCTACCTCCTGAAATCGGTTTCCTGCAATTCTGCCCTGCTTTCAACTCCTCTTGGCATCCTAATTCAATATATTTTTGGAAGATAGCTGTCATTTATAACTCTGCAGGTTTGTGAATTACAGTGCCCCTGAGCTCCTTTCTTCAACTCGCTTTCTTGTGAGCTGGCCGCAACACCGCAGGATTGCTTCAGGCCCTAGTTTGGTTCCGGCACGGCATGCTGAGCCTTTGGTTAATTCCTCTTCCTGGTGGGAAATGAGAGTTAAATTGGCCCGTCCGGACACCTCCACCTAATCTCTCATTGGTTCTCCCTATTCCTGTTCATCTTCCGCAGAAATTGCTAACTGGGCCAAACAGGAGGTTAAAGGCACTGACTCTCCAAGTGGGGAGAGTGTTAGTAAAGCGTCTGGAATGTTGCACCCGAGTACCAGGGGACGAAAACTGAGACACATTTGAACACGTTTTCCGACCACATGGTGGATCATACTCTGGGTTCCACATGCATGTTTTAGCTGAAGGAAGAATCCCTTAAACATGGAGAGTTGAGACCCATGGAATGGGTACCATGCAATATGTCTTCAAAGGGTCTGTATTTGCTCACCGAACCTCACCAATCCTATCACTGCTGCGTTTATGCCGCTGTACACACACTTGATTCTCTTTCGGAGACATATAAATCCATAGGTTTTAAGATTCTTACTAGTCAGGTAGATTCTTACTAGTCAGGTATATTCTTAGGCGTTTAATATGGGGTGTTGAGGCCACTTCGTTGAGCAAGGAGTAGCTCTTGTCTATTACATATTTGGCTTATGGAACGGTATCTGTGCTCATTTCAATCTCTGGTTTGATGCAGCACCCCAACTCACCTTTCCCCTTAAGCAAGCATAAGTTGGTTTTCTACATTTGACACCCTGTTCTGTTTTGTAATTCAGTTCTTGTGTAGCCAAGTTTACATTCCGTGTATTAGTGATATCTTATGATGTTTCTTTTTCTGTGTGACTAATTTCACTTAGAATCATCGTACCTGAATCCACTCATTATGCTGCTACGGGCCTGATGACATAGATTTCATTGCTGAGTGATATTGCATTGTACGTAAGTACCACAATTTCTTTATCCATTTTTCGCTTTCTGTGATATTGAACTTGTACCGTAAACGAGGTTCTTGTAAACAGAGCCGTCCCAAACTTTGGGGTGGCTGTGTCTTTTTGATTTTAATTTCCCTAAGCTATAGGACCATAAGTGGAAGTGCCCTAGGCTCTGTTGCTTTGTTTTTTGGATGTTTCAGGAAACACCATACACTTCTCCAGAGTGGCTGCTGGCAATTTACATCCCGCCCATCAGCATAACAAGGCTCCCAGTTCTCCATGGCCTGTCCTGCCTTTCTGGATTTTACACTTTTTTCAGATGGCCCTTTTGACCGGGGGGCAGTGAGACTTCATTGTAGTGCAGATTTCCTTTGCAAGCTTGCTTGGTTGGCCAAAAAGGGCGTATGCGTTTTTTCCTGAATATATTCAGGAAAAAACGCATACGCCCTTTTTGGTCAAGTGCATCATTGTGAACGTTCTGCCTCTTTTCCTATGCTTTACATGCAATTCCAGTCTACCTCCTGAAATCGGTTTCCTGCAATTCTGCCCTGCTTTCAACTCCTCTTGGCATCCTAATTCAATATATTTTTGGAAGATAGCTGTCATTTATAACTCTGCAGGTTTGTGAATTACAGTGCCCCTGAGCTCCTTTCTTCAACTCGCTTTCTTGTGAGCTGGCCGCAACACCGCAGGATTGCTTCTGGTCCTAATGTGGTTCCGGCATGGCACGCTGAGCCTTTGGTTAATTCCTCTTCCTGGTGGGAAATGAGAGTTAAATTTGCCCGTCCAGACACCTCCACCTAATCTCTCATTGGTTCTCCCTATTCCTGTTCATTTTCCACAGAAATTGCAAATTGGGCCATACAGGAGGTTAAAGGCACTGACTCTCCAAGTGGGGAGAGTGTTAGTAAAGCGTCTGGAATGTTGCACCCGAGTACCAGGGGACGAAAACTGAGACACATTTGAACACGTTTCCCGATCACACGGTGGATCATACTCTGGGTTCCACATGCATGTTTTAGCTGAAGGAAGAATCCCTTAAACCTGGAGAGTTGAGACCCATGGAATGGGTACCATGCAATATGACTTCAAAGGGTCTGCATTTGCTCACCGAACCTCACCAATCCTATCACTGCTGCGTTTATGCCGCTGTACACACGCTTGATTCTCTTTCGGAGACATATAAATCTATAGGTTTTAAGATTCTTACTAGTCAGGTAGATTCTTACTAGTCAGGTATATTCCTAGGCGTTTAATATAGGGTGTTGAGTCCACTTCGTTGAGCAAGGGGTACATTTTGTCTATTATATTTTTGGCTTATGGAACGGTATCTGTGTCAATTTTAATCTCTGGTTTCATGCAGCACCCCATATCGGCTTTCCCCTTAAGCAAGCATAGGTTGGTTTTCTACATTTTTGACCCTGTTCTGTTTTGTAATTCAGTTCCTGTGTAGCCAAGTTTACATTCCGTGTAGTAGTGATATCTTATGATGTTTCTTTTTCTGTGTGACTAATTTCACTTAGAATCATCGTACCTGAATCCACTCATTATGCTGCTCCGGGCCTGATGACATAGATTTCATTGCTGAGTGATATTGCATTGTACGTAAGTACCACAACTTCTTTATCCATTTTTCGCTTTTTGCGATATTTAACTTGTACCGTAAACGAGGTTCTTGTAAACAGAGCCATCCCAAACTTTGGGGTGGCTGTGTCTTTTTGATTTTAATTTCCCTAAGCTATAGGACCATAAGTGGAAGTGCCCTAGGCTCTGTTGCTTAGTTTTTTGGATGTTTCAGGAAACACCATACACTTCTCCAGAGTGGCTGTTGGCCATTTTCATCTCGCCCATCAGCATAACAAGGCTTCCAGTTCTCCATGGCCTGTCCTGCCTTTCTGGATTTTACACTTTTTTCAGAAGGCCCTTTGACCGGGGGGCAGTGAGACTTCATTGTAGTGCAGATTTCCTTTGCGAGCTTGCTTGGTTGGCCAGAAAGGGCGTATGTGTTTCTTCCTGAATATATTCAGGAAAGAACGCATACGCCCTTTTTGGCCAAGTGCATCATTGTCGACGTTCTGAGTCTTTTCATATGTTTTCAGTGCAATTCCAGTCTACCTCCTGAAATCGGTTTCCTGCAGTTCTGCCTTGCTCTCAGTTCCTCTTCATAGCCTTACCTCAATATACGTTTGGAAAATAGTTGGCCTTTATAACTCTGCAGGTTTTTCAATTGCAGTGGCCCTTAGCTCCATTTTTCAGCTCTTATTTTTGTGATCTTGCCTCATATCCACAGGATTTCTTCAGGCCCTATTCTTCTTCTGGGGCGCCTTGCTCTGCCTTTGGTTAATTCTTCTTCCTGATGTGAAATTAGAGTGACATGTGCCCATTGAAACCGCTACAGCTATTTTCTCACTGGTTCCCCCTATTCCCATTCATCCTCCGCACTAACTGCAGACTGTGCGATACCGGAACTTAAAGGCATTGACTCTCCATGTGGAGATGTTGTTAGTAAAGTGGCTGGAATGTTGATCCGGAGCCCCAGGAGAGGAAAATGAGGTGCATTTTAGAAACCTTTCCCGATCATATGGTATACCATCTGCTGGATTTCCCATGCATGGTTTAGCTGTAGGAAGATTCCCTTCAACTTGGAGTGTTGGGACCCTTGGAATAAGTAGCATGA
Organism: Leucopleurus acutus; assembly: GCF_964270905.1. Classification (NCBI taxonomy): domain Eukaryota; kingdom Metazoa; phylum Chordata; class Mammalia; order Artiodactyla; family Delphinidae; genus Leucopleurus; species Leucopleurus acutus. The sequence goes on along the minus strand of NW_028139136.1, from coordinate 74,550 downwards.
AGTATTGCATTAAACTTTCGGCAGTTGCTCACCAAAGCTCTCCAATCCTTTCAGCCCCAAGTGTCCAGCCTTATGTCTTATCCAGCTGTGGGTTTATATGTGGTCATTCCAGGTTGCATCACAGCCCCTGAGCGAATTTTGTAAGAATTTTTCTCTCTTTCATTGTTTCTGCGTTTTGGTTTTAAAATTTATTTCTATAATGGGGTTTAGCTCATTTTCACTGCTGTGTTTGTGCCGCTCTGCGCACACTTGATTCCCTTATGGAGATATATCAATACATGGGTTTTAAGATTCTTATTACTCAGATATATTTCTCTGTGGTGTATAGGGTGTGTTGAGGCCAGTTCATTGAGCAAGGTGTAGATCTTGTCTGATACCTATTTGGTTTATTGAACGGTATCTGTGCTAATTTCAAACTCTGGTTTTATGCATCACCCCACCTCTCCTTTCCCCTTAAGCTGACATAAGTGTGTTTTCTAAATGTGAGACACTGTTCTGTTTTGTCATTCATTTTTTGTGCAGCCATATTTATCCTCCCTCTATAAGTGATATCTTATGATATGTTTCTTTTTCTGTTTGACTTATTTCAAGTAGTATTATCGGACCTCAATCCACTCTTTATCCTTCTACTAGCCTTATTACATTGATTTCATGGTGAAGAGATATTCCATTGTACATAAGTACCACATTTTCTTTATCCATTGTTCTCTTTCCTGGGATATTTAAGGTGTACTGAAGTTGAGGTTCTTGTAAACAGAGTAGCCCTAAACTGTGGTGTGCTTGTGTCTTGTTGATTTTTAGACTTCCCTAGATATACTCCCGTGATTGGAAGTGTCCTATGCTCTGTCGCTCTGTTTTTTAGATGATTTAGGAACCACCATACACTTCTCCAGAGTGGCTCTCGGCAGTTCACACACTGTCCATCAGCGTATAAAGGCTCCCTGTTCTCCATGGCCTGTCCTGCATTTCTGGTTTTTACAATTTTTTCGGATGGCCCTTTTGACCGGTGGGAAATGAGACTTCTTTGTTGTGCACATTTGCATTGCTTGCTTGCTTGGTTGCCCATAAAGTGCGTATGCGTTTTTTCCTGGATATATTCAGGAAATAACACATACTCCCTTTTGGGCCAACTGCATCATTGTCGAAATTCTGCCGCTTTTCATGTGCTTTAAAGGCGAGTCCAATCTATCTCTTGAAATCTGTTTCTTGCAATTCTGTCTTGCATTCAGATCCTCTTCTTTGCCTTACCTCAACATATTTTTGGACGTTAGTTTTCATTTATAACTCTGCAGGTTTGTGAATTGCAGTGACCCTGAGCTCCATTTTTTAAGTTGCTCTTTTGTGAGCTGGCCTCAAAACTGCAGGATTGCTTCAGGCCCTATTTTGGCTCCGGCGAGGCGGGCTGAGCCTTTTTTTAATTCTTATTCTTAATGGGAAATTAGAGTGACATGTGCCCGTCCAAACCCCTACAACTATTCTCTCATTGTTTCCCCCTGTTCCCGTTCATCCTCCTCACAATTTGCAAAATGTGTGAAACAGAAGTTTAAATGTGCTGATTCTCTAAGTGGGGAGATTCTAAGTAACGTGGCTGGAATGATGAACAGGAGCACCAGGAGAGGATAAATGAGGTGCATTTTAGACACATCTCCCGATCACATGGTGTACAGTCCTCTGGGTTTTCCATGCATGTTTTAGCTGTAGGAAGATTCCTTGAACCTGCAGATTTGGGACCCATTGAATGGGTACCAGGTAGTATTACTTTAAAGGGTGTGCATTTCCTCACCCAACCCCACATTTCTCTTAGTGCGAACAGTTTCCAGCCTTATGTCTCATCCTGCTGTGGGTCTAGATGTGTTCAATCCATGTTGCATCACCGTCCCTGAGGAAAAGTTGTAAGAGGTTTTCTCTGTCTCTCTGTCGTTTATTTTTTTCAATTTATTACTATGTTGTTTACAGCTGATTTTCAAAGCTCTGTTTCTTGCTGCTGTACATCCACTTGATTCACGTACAGAGAGACATCAATAATTTCTTTTTCAGATTCTTACCAGTCATAGATATTCTTTTCCGGTGACTTGAGTGTGCTGAGTGCAGTTCTTTTAGTTACCGTGTAGGCCTTGTTGATTATCAGTTTGGTATTTGGAATGGTATCTTTGCTAATTTCAACCTCCTGGATGATGCCTCACCCCTCCCCACCTTTCCCGTTTAGCAGCCTTACACGTGTTTTCTACATATTTATGTCACTTAGAATGATCATACGTAACTCCTCCGGAGTTGTTACAACTGGCCATATTTCATTGATTTCCAGGCTGAGTAATATTCCACTCTACATAAGTACCACATCTCTATCCATTTTTTCCCTCCAGAGACATTTAAGTTATATCCTAGTCGAGGATCTTTTAAACAGAGAGGCAGTAAACATTGGGGTGCCTGTGTCCTCTCGATTTTTGTTTTTCCCAAGATATACGCCCATGAGTGCAAGTGCCCTATGCTCTGTAGCTCATTTTTTAGATGCTTTAGTAAACACAATACAGTTCTCCAGAATGGCCGTTGGCAATATACATTTCCACTATAAGCCTCACAGGGCTCCCTCCTCTCCTTGCCCTGTCCTGCATTTCTGGCGTTTACACTTTATGAGGATGGCTCTTCTGACTGATGCGAAGTGATATCTTTTGTAGTATTGATTTCCAGTGCCCACCTGTTTGGTTGGCTAAAAAAGTGTATGCCCTTTTCTTGAATATATACAGAAAAAAACGCATACAGCCTTTTTGGCCAAATGCAATGTCGGAAATGTTCAGCCCCTTTTCTTGTGCTTAATGGCGAGTCCTTTCTACCTCCTCAAATCCCTTTCCTGCCATTCTCCCTTGCTTGCCAATCCTTTTCTCTGACTTTCCTCAAGACATTTTTCAGTGATAGATATTTTCAACTCTGCAGTTTCGTGAATTTTACTGCCCCTGAGTTCCATTGTTCAACTTGTGTTTATGGGAACTGGCCACAAAGCAGTGGGATTTCCTCAAGCCCTATACTGTTTCCATGGGCAACCCTAGCCTTTGGTCAATTCATCTTCCTGATTGGAAATTAGAGTGACATGTGCCTGTCTGAACACCTAGGACTTGTCTCTCATTGTTCCTCATCCTTCCGCTTCATCCTCTGGACAAATTCCAAACTGTACGCAACAGGATGTTGACAGTGTTGACATCTCCAAGTGGGGAGACTGTTAGTAAAGACGCTGGAGGGGTGAACCCGAGCACCAGGAGATGAGGAGATGAGATGCCTTTTCCAAACTCTTCCCGATCAGACGGTATACCATCCTCTGGATGTGACAGACATGTTTTAGCAGTAGGAAGAGTCCCATTCATGTAAGGAGAACACCAGGGCTTTTTCAAAATCAGTGTCTCCCCGAAACCCAAACTGGGGAGTTTTTTAAGCTACGGCTACACATATGTTCATTAAGGGCCTTGGGAAGTAGGCAGAGTCCAAACTTTAGATGACTGAAGTCTTCAGGGTCAGAAGCACTCACCACCGGCTTCCCTTAGGTTACACTTTAACTGTCATTGATAGATGATGTCAATAAAAATATCTATTCTTTTTCCGATTATTTCCCCTTATAGGTTATTGCACAATATTGAGTGTAGTTCCCTGTGCTATACAGTAGTTCCTTGTTGATGATCTATTTTATACATAGCAGTGTGTATGTGTTAATTCCAAACTGTTAATTTATCCCTCCTCCCACCTTTCCCCTTTGGTAATAATAAATTATAAGATTTTATACTTCTCAGAAATGGGGGAGCTGAAAGAGAGGTATCATTTTCAATGGAAAAGCATTTAAAACAAGATTGAAGCTTTAACCAAGATTATTAGATGTACATCCTTGGAAAGAAATCACTTCATTTCTCTAATATTGACCTGACAAATAGGACAAACCTTCTCACTGAACTTGCTTATAATAAAGTGATGGAAATATCAAATGGAAGTGTTAGAAACATCTTATTTTACCCGAGCCTTATAAACTGTTCTATGTTAACTACAGTTTGGCTCACACATCTGTTCATTGAAGTTACAATAGTCTCAATTTCTGTTACTGATCCTCCAGAGTGGACCCCAACAAGGGTCCCCCTGCCCAGTGTCATTGGGGCCAACAGATCGAGACTGAGTTTGGTTCCCAAGCAAAGGAAACTTTATATTTTCATCAGAGAATGGAGAGGTGAGAGCATGCACTACCCCGTGGGCTGTGGGCTGGGCTGCTGTGTAGAGATCCTGTCAGAGTCAGTGGGAGGGAGGGGGCGGAGCTCTCAAGGGCCGGGTTGGCTGCAGCTCAGGCTCTATATCTCGGAGTCTGCACTGGGCCCCAGGAGCTGAGGTGTCGACCCAGCCATTCTGCACCAGGAAATCTGGTCTGAAGTGCCGGGTGTGGAACCTCTGCATGCGGGACCCTAGGAGCACGTGAAATTAGACAAAGCACAAAGGATAAAAAAGGTCAGACTTGACTTTATTGCCCAGATTCTATTTTTATCTCCCAGGGATTTTTAATGGGCTTTGCTGGGGACAAACCCCTCCTCTGCCTTTTGTCCCGTTCCTCATTCTTGGAGTGCTGAGGGTGCAGACCCTTCTTCTGTAACTGCTGAGTGCTGAGTTGGGAGCCCTCATACCAGGGGACGAGGGTCAGAACTTCTCCCCAGCAGCCTCCAGGTGACGTTGATTGGCCCCAGGACCCCTGCCTCCCTGCTCGTCCGCCTGAGCACCAGCATTGGAAGTGTTATAGATTCTAATGACCTTTAAGGGTCCAGGAAAGAGATGTGCAGAGACGCTGTGGGGGCCGGTTTCACCCCGCCCCACATTTGTTCGGCCACCTTAGGCTGACCGTTTCTGCCAGCCTAGATGCTCTGACCAGTAGTCTGCTCTTTCTTCAGTTAGGCCCCTGAATTAACATAAAATCAGCACCAGGTGTCAGAGCCCTGCCCGCTCAACTCCCAGACAGTCCAGGGTCAGTGGTGATCAAGGACCATGATGGCCACTGAGTCAACAGCCTTTTGAAGTAAACAGGAGTCCAGCCGGTCTTATTGGCCACCATCATCACGGTGTCTGTAGGCTTTTCTATGGTGACAGTGTGATATACGGTTCCCCTGCCAAGATTATTAGCTCCCCTCCGGGTGCAGGAAGTCCTGCAAGCAGTAGTCTACTCCTTCGGGACACACTATTGTTGTTTTATGAGAGAAACTCCAGGTCAAGTGATGTTCACATGAGTCGTCATGGTGCCCTGTTGCCTCCGGTTATCTCTCTGGATGTTGGAGTTGGAGGGCCTCCTCACTCGAGGTCGGTGTGCCCACGGAGCGAACCCTGCAACTTCAGGGCATGGTTGGTGATTAGGATCACCACGTGGGGTCCTTTTCCCTTAGGAGGGAGGTGGCCTTTTGGGCTGCTGATTTCCAGGTTTTTAGATACCGCCAGTATCTTGGCCAGATGTGGCAGTGGGCCAAGCCCCTTGGTGACTGTAGTTTATCCTACCTGGATGGCATTCTTGCGTTGTTCCATTTCAAGTGGTCCCAGTTTTTGCACTAATTCTCCAATGGCGATTCACCTTTCACCGGGAATGGAAAGGTCAAAGGGTTTAGCTCAATTAGGGAGTTCCAGGGCAAAGGTCTGAATTGACTGCTCTTTCCATTCTTGAAAGGCCACTTCTGGATTCTGTTCAAAAGGATCATCATCTTTTCCTTTCAGTGTTTCATATAGAGGCCCAGCTAGTAGACTGTAGTTAGGGATCCAGAAGCAGCAAACCCTGGCCTCCCCAGGAACCCCTAAGCTGTCTTCTAGTTTTAGAAAGGGGTAAGGCTGCAAATGGTTTCTTCCCTTTCCTGGGATGGGCTTCTCTGACCTTGTGTGAGAATGAAGCCCAGGCAGGTCACCGCAGTCTGTGATATTTGAGCTTTTTCTTGGACAACTTCTATCCTTTATTGGCTTGGTAGTTCAGAGGCCTCCTTAGTAGGGCTGGCGATCAGAATGTCGTCTGCATATTGAAGGAGGGTTTCCTTTTCCAGAGGTAGAACTTTTCGGTCGTTAGCTAAGCTTTCCCCAAAGATGGTGTGGGAATTTTTGAACCCTTGGGGCAAGACGGCCCGGAAGTATTGTTTTAGTTGTATGTTGAGTCCTGCCACTCACAAGCCAAAATTTCTTGTGACTCTGGGACTAATGGAATACAAAAGAAGGCATCATTGAAGACTAATACAGAATACCATGTCCTGGTGGTTGGTAGAATGACCAGCAGGGTGTAGGAATCAGGAGCAACTGGAGGTATATCCTCGGTGGCTTCACTGACTGTCCTGACATCCTTTACCAGGTCCCCAGCAGCCCATGGGGCTCTCGTGGTCAGGCCAATCCCAGGATATGGAGCTCTCCTGGGCAGGTACCCCACCCCCAACCCAGCCCACGGGGCTCTCATGGTCAGGCCCCTCCCAGGATACAGAGCTACCCTTGCAGGTACCGTGGCAGGGCTGGGCACACAGGAACCGTGCACACAGCCCTCATTGAAGAGCACCCCCAGCTCACCTGTCGCTCAGAGCTGACACAGAGCACCTCAGAGCAGGACTTGAACTAACAAACAGCAGCTCCGACAGGTCTGTGACCCTGGGCATCACTCTGTGTGGCCTCCCTCCACCTGGTCTTCCAGAGACTTCCACTGCACCCAGGGCACCAGGCCTCTGTCTCCAACCACCACCCACCCCTCCTCTCCCTGACTCCTGGGTTCCTCTCATTAGGAGAGGGTTTTCTTGAAGTTGTCTCCCACTCATGGGCCAGATAAAATGATTAGAAAACAAGCCAAAGCTGCAGCCCCTTGTCTATCCTGACTCTCAGGAGCCCACACCTGTTCCTTGGACCTGGCCGGTTCAGCAAGTTCCATTTTCTGCAACTGTGAGCCCCTGAGGGGTGATGATTGGCTACCTGGGCAGCCTTACCATGCTGGCCAGCCCTCCCCAGGTGTGCCTGGGTTGAGATCAATATAAATACCACTCCAGGCAGCAAAAGCCCCTGCAGCTGTGCCTGACGCCATTTTCTCTGCCCTGTCAGCAGTCTCGGGGCTGGGCTGGTGGGAGGGAGTGAGAGGCCACGGCTTTGTGGGTGGCCCAGTGTGAGTGGGGCTCTGCTGGACTTTCTGCAGCAGATGCCAGGCTGCCACCTGCTAAAGAAGAGGATGTGTCACCCATACCTGCTGCTGGAATTTCTCCCTGGGCAGAGGTGAGGAAGGAAAAAAGCAGTGGGGGCAGGGACAGGACGGGTATCTCAGGCAGGGAAATGGAAATCTTCCAGAAGAGCACCCAGGGCCAGGACCATCCTGGCTGGCCTGCAGGCACCAAGTCAGCTGGCATGCTGTCACTCGTGTGGCTCCATGGCCCTTCCTCTAGGCTTTCAAGTCCTTGTATATATTCAGGTGTTTTACCTGGGAAGGGTGGGAACAGTTCAGCAGCAAGTGGCCTGGGGCTCAGCTCACGTTTACTCACAGATGCCTCGGCACGGTGCCCCAGCTTTGCAATGAGGACGCTTGTTGTGTGGGGGCTGCTGGCTGAATGGGAGACGATTCCCCACCACTGACCAACTTCAGAATTGTTTACAACTGGAGCAAGTGCCCTGATACGGTTTTCCTCTGAGTAACTGGTGGGTTCTGTTTTTTTTTTTCTCTTTTTCGTTTTTGGTTCAAGGTAGATTTTATTCCTCTTTTTTGTATTTACAGATATAAGCATGGAAATAATTTATTCATATAAATACATGTATGTGAAGGGAATAATTGTTTTTTCTGTTTTATTTTTTAAATTTTATTTCTTTTTAATTTTGAATTTTATTTTATATTTTTATACAGCAGGTTCTCATTGGTTATCTATTTTATACATATAAATGTTTACATGCCAATCCCAATCTCTCAACTCCTCCCACCACCACCCCTCCAAGAGCTTTCCCCCCTTGTTGTCCATACGATTGTTGTCTACATCTGTTGCTCTATTTATGCCTTGCAAAATGGTTAATCTGTACAGTTTTTCTAGGTTCCACATATATGCATGAATATACAAGATTTGTTTTTCTCTTTCTGACTTACTTCACTCTGTAGGACAGTCTCTAGATCCATCGACGTCTCTACAGATGACCCAATTTCATTCCTTTCATGGCTTAGTAATATTCCATTTTATATATGTACCACAGCTTTATGCATTCGTCTGTCTGTGGGCATTTAGGTTGCTTCCATTACCTCGATATTGTAAATAGTGATGCAATGAACATTGCGGTGAATGTCTCTTTTTGATTTATGGTTTTGTCTGAGTATATGTCCAGTCCTGGGATTGCTGTATCATATGGTAATTCTATTATTAGTTTCTTAAGAAACTCCATATTGTTCTCCATAGTGACTGTATCAATTTATATTCCCAACAATAGTGGAAGAGTGTTCCTTTTCTCCACACCCTTTCCAGCATTTGTTGTTTGTAGATTTTCAGATGATGCCCATTCTAACAGGTGTGAGGTGATACCTCATTGTTGAGTCCATTTCGTTGAGCAACGGGTAGGTCTTGTCTATTACATATTTGGCTTATGGAACGGTATCTGTGCTAATTTCAAACTCTGGTTTTATGCAGCACCCCAACTCACCTTTCCCCTTAAGCAAGCATAAGTTGGTTTTCTAAACTTGAGACCCTGTTCTGTTTTGTAATTCAGTTCATGTGTAGCCAAGTTTACATTCGGTGCATTAGTGATACCTTATGATGTTTCTTTTTCTGTGTGACTTATTTCACTTAGAATCATCATGCCTCAATCCACTCATTATGCTGGTACAGGCCTGGTGACACAGATTTCATTGCTGAGTGGTATTCTGTTGTACATAAGTACCGCAACTTCTTTATCAATTATTTGTTCTCTGGGATATTTAACTTGTACTGTAGAAGAGGCTCCTGTAAACAGAGCCGTTGTAAATTTTGGGGTGGCTGTGTCTTTTTTATTTTAATTTCCCTAAGCTATAGGACCATAAGTGGAAATGCCCTAGATTCTGTTGCTTTGTTTTTCAGATGTATCAGGAAACACCATACACTTCTCCAGAGTGGCTGTTGGCAATGTACATCCCGCCCATAAGCATAACAAGGCTCCTTTTTCCCCATGGCCTGTCTTGCCTTTCTGGATTTTACACTTTTCTCAGTGGCCCTTTAGACCGGGGGGAAGTGACACTTCATAGTAGTTCGGATTTCCATTGCAAGCTTGCTTGGTTTGCCAAAAAGGGCGTATGTGTTTTTTCCTGAATATATTCAGGAACAAACTCATACGCCCTTTGTTGCCAAGTGCATCATTGTCGATGTTCTGCCTCTTTTCCTATGCTTTAAATGCAAATCCAGTCTACCTCCTGAAATCGGTTTCCTGCAATTCTGCCCCGCTTTCAAGTCCTCTTCGCAGCCTTACTTCAATATATTTTTGGACGTTATCTGTCATTTATAACTCTGCAGGTTTGTGAATTACAGGGCCCCTGAGCTCCTTTCTTCAACTCGCTTTCTTGTGAGCTGGCCGCAAACCCGCAAGACTGCTTCAGGCCCTAATCTGCTTCTGGCAGGGCACGCTGAGCCTTTGGTTAATTCCTCTTCCTGGTGGGAAATGAGTGTTAAATATGCCCGTCCAGACACCTACCTCACTCTCAACCCCTTGGTGATGTGGGTCCTCTGGTTTGTGGCCACTTTTGCTGGGTTCCTCACCTTTCAATGATGTGGCCCCACTAGTGTGAGGACACTCCTGCTTGGTTCTCATCCACGTGGTTATGTGGACCCCCTGGTGAGAGTCTGTTCCTGGCTTTGTTCCTCACCCACCTGTGAGGGAGACCCTCTGCTGATAGGTCACTCCTGCATGGCTGGCACACATTGCCTTGGTGAAGTCAGCCGTATGGTGGCAGTTGGAGCGTGCTGGGAATCTCTTCCCCCGGTGATGAGGGTCCTCTTGCGTCAGGCCCTAACTGCTGGGCTCACCAACTTTTCTTAGGGAGCCCAGTGATGCTTTGGCACTCCTCTTAGGATCCCATCTCCATGGGGATGTGGGCCTTCTGCTCTGAGGTCCCAACGGCTGGGTTGTTCACATTTTCATGATGTGGGCTCTCTGGTGTTAGTTCACAGAAGCCTGGATCCCATAGCCTCTGTGCTCTTGGCTGCCTGCTGGGAGGTTCCAACTGCTGGATTCCTCACTTTTTTAATTTTTTGGGCCCTCTGTTGTGAGGATCCTCCTGCCTGCCTCACTCCCAGCCCCTTCGTGATGTGTGTCGTCTGGTTTGAGGCCACATGTGCTGGGTTCCTCACCTTTCGATGATGTGGGACCAATGGTCTTAGGAGACTCCTGCCTGGTTCACATCCCCTTGGTGATGTGGGCCCTCTGTTGAGAGTCTGATCCCGGCTGGGTTCCTCACCCATCTGTGAGGTGGGCCGTCTGATGTGAGGTCACTCTTGCCTGGCTTGCTCACCTCGCCTTGTGGACATGAGCCCTCTGGTGGCACTTGGAGCCTGCTGGGAGCCTCCTCTCCTCGGTGATGAGGGCCCTCTGGCATCAGGCCCTAACTGCTGGGCTCCCTACATTTTGTGATGTGCGCCCAGTGGTGCGAGGACACTCCAGCCAGGTTCACATCCCCATTGGGGTGTGGGCCTTCTGCTCTGAGGTCCCAAAGCCTGGGTTGCTCACAGTTTCATGATGTGGGCTCTCTGCTGTTAGTTCACTCCTGCCTGCATCCCATAGCTTCTGTGCTCTGGGCCGCCTGCTGGGAGGTTCCAACTGCTGGATTCCTCACCTTTCTTATTCTTTGGGCCCTCTGTTTTTAGGCTACTCCTGCCTGCCTCACTCCCATTCCCTTTGTGATATGTGTCCTCTGATTTGAGGCCACATGTGCTGGGTTCCGCACCTTTCGATGATGTGACCCCACTGGAGGGAAGACAGTCCTGACTGGTTCCCATCCCCTTGCTGATGTGGGCCCTCAGGTGAGAGTCTGATCCTGTCTGGGTTCCTCACCCTTCTGTGAGGTGGGCCCTCTGCTGTGAGGTCAATCATGCCTGTCTGGCACACGTCACCTTGGCGACGTGGGCCCTCTGGTGGCAGTTGGAGTGTGCTGGGATCCTCCTCCCCTCGGTGATGAGGGCCCTCTTGCCTTAGGCCATAACTGCTGGGCTCCCCACATTTTCTGATGTGCGCCAAGTGAGTGAGGAGACTCTTGCCAGGTTCCCATCCCCATGGCGATATGGGCCTTCTGCTCTGAGGTCAAAACGGCTGGCTTGCTCACAGTACCATGATGTGGGCCCTCTGCTGTGAGTTCACTCCGGCAAGGATCCCTTATCATCGGTGCTCTGAGCCGCCTGCTGGGAGGTTCCAACTGCTGGATTCCTCAACTTTTTTATTCTATGTGCCCTCTGTTGTGAGGCTCCTCCTGCCTGCCTCACTGCCAGCCCCTTGGTGATGACTGTCCTATGGCTTGAGGCCACATGTGCTGCGTTCCTCACCTTTCGATGATGTGACCCCACTCGTGTGAGGACACTCCTGCCTGGTTCCCATCCCCTTGGTGAGGTGGGCCCTCTGGCGAGAGTCTAATCCTGGCTGGGTTCCTCAACGTTCTGTGAGGTAGGCCCTCTGCTGTGAGGTCACTCCTGCCTGGCTGGCACACGTCACCTTGGAGACGTGAGCCCTCTGGTGGCAGTTGGAGCGTGCAGGGCGCCTCCTCCTCTCGGTGATGACGGCCCTCTGGCGTCAGGCCCTAAATGGTGGGCTCCCCACATTTTCTGATGTGCGCCCAGTGGTGCGAGGACACTCCAGCCAGGTTCCCATTCCCATGGGGATGTGGTCCTTCTGCGCTGAGGTCTCAACTCCTGGGTTGCTCACAGTTTTGTGATGTGGGCCCTCTGCTGTGAGTTCACTGTGGCCTGGATCCCATAGCCTCGGTGTTCTGGGCCGCCTGCTGGAAGGTCTAAATGCTGGAATCCTCACGTTTTTTATATTATGTGCCCTGTGTTGTGAGGCTACTCCTGCCTGCCTCACTCCAAGGCCCTTGGTGATGTGGGTCCTCTGGTTTGAGGACACATGTGCTGGGTTCCTCACCTTAAGATGATGAGGCCCCACTGGTGTGAGGATAATCCTGACTGGGTCCCATCCCCTTTGTGATGTGGGCCCTCTGGTGAGAGTCTGATCCTGGCTGGGTTCCTCACCCATCTGTGAGGTGGGCCCTCTACTATCAGGTAACTCTTGCCTGGGTTGCTCACCTCGCCTTGTTGACATGAGCCCTCTGGTGGCAATTGGACCCTGCTGGGAGCCTCCTCAGCTCTGTGCTGAGGGCCCTCTGATGTCAGGCCCTAACTGCTGGGCTCCCCAACTTTTCTTAGTGAGCCCAGTGTTGCTCAAGCACTCCTCTTAGGTTCCCATCCCCATGGGGATGTGGGCCTTCTGCTCTGAGGTTCCAACGGCTGGGTTGATCACAATTTCATGATGTGGGCTCTCTGGTGTTAGTTCACTGTGGCCTGGATCCCATAGCCTCTGTGGTCTTGGCTGCCTGCTGGGAGGTTCCAACTGCTCGATTCCTCAACTTTTGTATTCTATGGGTCCTGTGTTGTGATGCTCCTCCTGCCTGCCTCACTCGCAACCCCTTCGTGATGTGGGTCTTCTGGTTTGAGGCCACATGTGCTGGGTTAGGCAACTTTCAATGATGTGGCCCCACTGGTGTGAGGACACTCCTGCCTGGTTCCCATCCCCTTGGTGATGTGGGCCTTCTGGTGACAGTCTTATCCTGGCTGAGTTCCTCACTCTTCTGTGAGGTAGGCCCTCTGCTGTGAGGTCAATCCTGCCTGACTTGCACACATCACCTTGGCGACGTGGGCCCTCTGTTGGCACATGGAACCTGCTGGGAGCCTCCTGCCCTCGGTGATGATGGCCCTCTAGCATCAGGCTCTAACTGCTGGGCTCCCCACGTTTTCTGATGTGAGCCCAGTGATGCCAGGACACTCCTGTCAGGTTCCCATCCCCATGGGGATGTGGGCTTTCTGCTCTGAGGTCCCAATGCCTGGGTTGCTCACAGTTTCATGATGTGGGCTCTCTGGTGTTAGTTAACTCCTGCCTGCATCCCATAGCTTCTGTGCTCTCGGCCGCCTGCTGGGAGGTTCCAAATGCTGGATTCCTCACTTTTTTTATTCTTTGGGCCCTCTGTTTTTAGGCTACTCCTACCTGCCTCACTCCCATCCCCTTTGTGATGTATGTCCTCTGATATGAGGCCACATGTGCTGGGTTCCTCACCTTTCGATGATGTGGTCCCACTGGTGGGAGGACAGTCCTGACTGGTTCCCATCCCCTTGGTGTTGTGGGCCCTCTGGTGAGAGTCTCATCCTGCCTCGGTTCCTCACCCTTCTGTGAGATAGGCCCTCTGCTGTGAGGTCACTACTGCCTGGCTGGTGCATGCCACCTTGTAGACGTGGGCCCTCTGTTGGCAGTTGGAACCTGCTGGGAGTCTCCTCCCCTCAGTTATGAGGGCCCCCTGGCATCAGGCCCTAACTGCTGGGCTCCTAACATTTTCTGATATGTGCTAAGTGGTGCAAAGCCACTCCTGCCAGGTTCCCATCCCAATGGGGATGTGGGCCTTCTGTTCTGAGGTCCCAACAGCTGGGCTGCTCACAGGTTCATGATGTGGGCCCTCTGCTGTGAGTTCACTGCGGCCTGGATCCCATAGCCTCGGTGCTCTGGGCCACTTGCTGGGAGGTTCCAACTGCTGGATTCCTCAACTTTTATATTCTATGGACCCTGTGTTGTGAGGCCAGTCCTGCCAGCCTCATTCCGAACCCCTTGGTGATGTGGTTCCTCTGGTTTGAGGACACATGTGCTGGGATCCTCACCTTTCGATGATGTTGTCCCACTGGTGTGGGGACACTCCTGCCTGGTTCCCATCCCCTTGGTGATGTGGGCCCTCTGGTGAGAGTCTGATCCTGGCTGTGTTCCTCACCCTTCTGTGAGGTGGGCCCTCTGCTGTGAGGTCACTCCTGCCAGGCTGGCACACATCGCCTTGGCGACGTTGGCCCTCTGGTGGCAGCTGGAGCCTGCTGGGAGCCTCCTCCTCTCGGTGATGAGTGCCCTCTAGCGTCAGGCCCTAACTTCTGAGCACCCCACGTTTTCTGATGTGAGCCCAGTGATGCCAGGACACTCCTGTCATGTTCCCATCACCATGGGGATGTGGGCCTTCTGCTCTGAGGTCCCAATGTCTGGGTTGCTCACAGTTTCATGATGTGGGCTGTCTGGTGTTAGTTCACTCTGGCCTGGTTCCTCTAGCCTCTGTGCTCTGGGCCGCCTGCTGGGAGGTTCCAACTGCTGGATTCCTCACCTTTCTTATTTTTGGGCCCTCTGTTATGAGGCTCCTCCTGCCTGCCTCACTCCCAGCCCCTTGGTGATGGGTGTCCTATGGTTTGAAGCCACATGTTCTGGGTTCCTCACCTTTAGATGATGTGGCCCTACTCATGTGAGGACACTCCTGCCTGGTTCCAATCCATTTGGTGATGTGGGCCCTCTGGTGCGAGTCTGATCCTGACTGGGTTCGTCACACTTCTCTGAGGTGGACCCTCTGCTGTGAGGTCATTCGTGCCTGGTTGGCACACATCGCCTTGGCGACGTCAGCCCTCTGGTGGCAGTTGGAGCCTGCTGGGAGCCTCCTTCCCTTGGTGATGAGGGTCCTCTGGCGCCAGGCCCTAACTGCTGGTCGCCCAAAATTTTCTGATACGTTCTCAGTGGTGTGAGGACACTCCTACCAGAATTCCATCCCCATGGGGATGTGGGCCTCCTGCTCTGAGGTCCCAATGGCTGGGTTGCTCAGTTTCATGACATGGGCCCTCTTCTGTGAGTTCACTGTGGCCTGGATCCCATAGCCTCGGTGCTCTGGGCCGCCTGCTGGGAGGTTCCAACTGCTGGATTCCTCACTTTTTTATTCTATGTGCCCAGTGTTGTGAGGCTACTCCTGCCTGCCTCACTCCGAGGTCCTTGGTGATGTGGGTCCTCTGGTTTGAGGACAC
The DNA here is from genome assembly GCF_964270905.1 of Leucopleurus acutus. NCBI lineage: Eukaryota > Metazoa > Chordata > Mammalia > Artiodactyla > Delphinidae > Leucopleurus > Leucopleurus acutus. The sequence goes on along the minus strand of NW_028139136.1, from coordinate 59,530 downwards.
ATGTGCTGAGTACCTCAGCTTTCGATGATGTGGCCCCACTGATGTGAAGACACTCCTGCCTGGTTCCCATCCCCTTGGTGATGTGGGCCCTCTGGTGAGAGTCTGATGTTGGCTGGGTTTCTCACCCTTCTGTGAGGTGGGACCTCTGCTGTGAGGTAACTCCTGCCTGGCATGCTAACGTTGCCTTGGCAATGTGAGCCCTCAGGTGGCAGTTGGAGCCTGCTGGGAATCTCCTCCCCTCAGTTATGAGAGCTCTGGATAAAACACATATGCCCTTTTTTGCCAAGTGCATTATTTTCCAAGTTCTGTCTCTTTTCCTATGCTTTAAGAGCTACTCCCGTGTACGTTTTGAAATCAATTTCCAGCAATTCTGCCCTGCATTCAAGTCCTCTTCGCAGCCTTACTTCAGCATAATTTTGGATGATAGCTGTCATTTATAACTCCGAAGGTTTCTGAATTACAGTGCCCCTGAGCTCCTTTCTTCAACTCGCTTTCTTGTGAGCTGGCCGCAACACCGCAGGATCTCCTCAGGCCCTAATTTAGTTCCAGCATGGCACGCGGAGCCTTTGGTTAATTCCTCTTCCTGGTGGGAAATGAGAGTTAAATTTGCCCGTCCGGACACCTCCACCTAGTCTCTCATTGGTTCTCCCTATTCCTGTTCATTTTCCACAGAAATTGCAAACTGGGCCAAACAGGAGGTTAAAGGCACTGACTCTCCAAGTGGGGAGAGTGTTAGTAAAGCGTCTGGAATGTTGCACCCGAGTACCAGGGGACGAAAACTGAGACACATTTGAACACGTTTTCCGATCACACGGTGGATCATACTCTGGGTTCCACATGCATGTTTTAGATGAAGGAAGAATCCCTTAAACAGGGAGAGTTGAGACCCATGGAATGGGTACCATGCAATATGACTTCAAAGGGTCTGCATTTGCTCACTGAACCTCACCAATCCTATCACTGCTGCGTTTATGCCGCTGTGCACATGCTTGATTCTCTTTCGGAGACATATAAATCCATAGGTTTTAAGATTCTTACTAGTCAGGTAGATTCTTACTAGTCAGGTATATTCTTAGGCGTTTAATATGGGGTGTTGAGTCCACTTCGTTGAGCAAGGAGTAGCTCTTGTCTATTACATATTTGGCTTATGGAACGGTATCTGTGCTAATTTCAATCTCTGGTTTTATGCAGCAACCCAACTCACCCGTCCCCTTAAGCAAGCATAAGTTGGTTTTCTACATTTGACACCCTGTTCTGTTTTGTAATTCAGTTCTTGTGTAGCCAAGTTTACATTCCGTGTATTAGTGATATCTTATGATGTTTCTTTTTCTGTGTGACTAATTTCAATTAGAATCATCGTACCTGAATCCACTCATTATGCTGCTACGGGCCTGATGACATAGATTTCATTGCTGAGTGATATTGCCTTGTACATAAGTACCACAACTTCTTTATCCATTTTTCGCTTTCTGTGATATTGAACTTGTTCGGTAAACGAGGTTCTTGTAAACAGAGCCGTCCCATACTTTGGGGTGGCTGTGTCTTTTTGATTTTAATTTCCCTAAGCTATAGGATCATAAGTGGAAGTGCCCTAGGCTCTATTGCTTTGTTTTTTGGATGTTTCAGGAAACACCATACAATTCTCCAGAGTGGCTGCTGGCAATTTACATCCCGCCCATCAGCATAACAAGGCTCCCAGTTCTCCATGGCCTGTCCTGCCTTTCTGGATTTTACACTTTTTTCAGATGGCCCTTTTGACTGGGGGCAGTGAGACTTCATTGTAGTGCAGATTTCCTTTGCAAGCTTGCTTGGTTGGCCAAAAAGTGTGTATGCGTTTTTTCCTGAATACATTCAGGAAAAAACACATACGCCCTTTTTGGCCAAGTGCATCATTGTGGACGTTCTGCCTCTTTTCCTATGCTTTACATGCAATTCCAGTCTACCTCCTGAAATCGGTTTCCTGCAATTCTGCCCCCCTTTCAACTCCTCTTGGCAGCCTTACTTCAATATATTTTTGGAAGATAGCTGTCATTTATAACTCTGCAGGTTTGTGAATTACAGTGCCCCTGAGCTCCTTTCTTCAACTCGCTTTCTTGTGAGCTGGCCGCAACACCGCAGGATTGCTTCAGGCCCTAGTTTGGTTCCGGCACGGCATGCTGAGCCTTTGGTTAATTCCTCTTCCTGGTGGGAAATGAGAGTTAAATTTGCCCGTCCGGACACCTCCACCTAGTCTCTCATTGGTTCTCCCAATTCCTGTTCATTTTCCACAGAAATTGCAAACTGGGCCAAACAGGAGGTTAAAGGCACTGACTCTCCAAGTGGGGAGAGTGTTAGTAAAGCGTCTGGAATGTTGCAACCGAGTACCAGGGGACGAAAACTGAGACACATTTGAACACGTTTCCCGATCACACGGTGGATCATACTCTGGGTTACACATGCATGTTTTAGCTGAAGGAAGAATCCATTAAACCTGGAGAGTTGAGACCCATGGAATGGGTACCATGCAATATGACTTCAAAGGGTCTGCATTTGCTCACCGAACCTCAGCAATCCTATCACTGCTGCGTTTATGCCACTGTACACACGCTTGATTCTCTTTCGGAGACATATAAATCCATAGGTTTTAAGATTCTTACTAGTCAGGTAGATTCTTAGGCGTTTAATATGGAGTGTTGAGTCCACTTCATTGAGCAAGGAGTAGCTCTTGTCTATTACATATTTGGCTTATGGAACGGTATCTGTGCTCATTTCAATCTCTGGTTTTATGCAGCACCCCAACTCACCCGTCCCCTTAAGCAAGCATAAGTTGGTTTTCTACATTTGACACCCTGTTCTGTTTTGTAATTCAGTTCTTGTGTAGCCAAGTTTACATTCCATGTATTAATGATATCTTATGATGTTTCATTTTCTGTGTGACTAATTTCACTTAGAATCATCGTACCTGAATCCACTCATTATGCTGCTATGGGCCTGATGACATAGATTTCATTGCTGAGTGATATTGCATTGTACGTAAGTACCACAATTTCTTTATCCATTTTTCGCTCTCTGTGATATTCAACTTGTACCATAAACGAGGTTCTTGTAAACAGAGCCGTCCCAAACTTTGGGGTGGCTGTGTCTTTTTGATTTTAATTTCCCTAAGCTATAGGACCATAAGTGGAAGTGCCCTAGGCTCTGTTGCTTTGTTTTTTGGATGTTTCAGGAAACACCATACACTTCTCCAGAGTGGCTGCTGGCAATTTACATCCCGCCCATCAGCATAACAAGGCTCCCAGTTCTCAATGGCCTGTCCTGCCTTTCTGGATTTTACACTTTTTTCAGATGGCCCTTTTGACCGGGATGAAGTGAGACTTCATTGTAGTGCAGATTTCCTTTGCAAGCTTGCTTGGTTGGCCAAAAAGGGCGTATGCGTTTTTTCCTGAATATATTCAGGAAAAAACGCATACGCCCTTTTTGGCCAAGTGCATCATTGTGGACGTTCTGCCTCTTTTCCTATGCTTTACATGCAATTCCAGTCTACCTCCTGAAATCGGTTTCCTGCAATTCTGCCCCCCTTTCAACTCCTCTTGGCAGCCTTACTTCAATATATTTTTGGAAGATAGCTGTCCTTTATAACTCTGCAGGTTTGTGAATTACAGTGCCCCTGAGCTCCTTTCTTCAACTCGCTTTCTTGTGAGCTGGCCGCAACACCGCAGGATTGCTTCTGGTCCTAGTGTGGTTCCGGCATGGCACACTGAGCCTTTGGTTAATTCCTCTTCCTGGTTGGAAATGAGAGTTAAATTTGCCCGTCTGGACACCTCCACCTAGTCTCTCATTGGTTCTCCCTATTCCTGTTCATTTTCCACAGAAATTGCAAACTGGGCCAAACAGGAGGTTAAAGGCACTGACTCTCCAAGTGGGGAGAGTGTTAGTAAAGCGTCTGGAATGTTGCACCCGAGTACCAGGAAACGAAAATTGAGACACATTTGAACACGTTTTCCGATCACACGGTGGATCATACTCTGGGTTCCACATGCATGTTTTAGCTGAAGGAAGAATCCCTTAAACAGGGAGAGTTGAGACCCATGGAATGGGTACCATGCAGTAGGACTTCAAAGGGTCTGCATTTGCTCACCGAACCTCAGCAATCCTATCACTGCTGCGTTTATGCCACTGTACACACGCTTGATTCTCTTTCGGAGACATATAAATCCATAGGTTTTAAGATTCTTACTAGTCAGGTAGATTCTTACTAGTCAGGTATATTCTTAGGCGTTTAATATGCGGTGTTGAGTCCACTTCGTTGAGCAAGGAGTAGCTCTTGTCTATTACATATTTGGCTTATGGAACGGTATCTGTGCTAATTTCAAACTCTGGTTTGATGCAGCACCCCAACTCACCCGTCCCCTTAAGCAAGCATAAGTTGGTTTTCTACATTTGACACCCTGTTCTGTTTTGTAATTCAGTTCTTGTGTAGCCAAGTTTACATTCCGTGTATTAGTGATATCTTATGATGTTTCTTTTTCTGTGTGACTAATTTCACTTAGAATCATCGTACCTGAATCCACTCATTATGCTGCTACGGGCCTGATGACATAGATTTCATTGCTGAGTGATATTGCATTGTACATAAGTACCACAACTTCTTTTTCCATTTTTCGCTTTCTGTGATATTGAACTTGTTCGGTAAACGAGGTTCTTGTAAACAGAGCCGTCCCAAACTTTGGGGTGGCTGTGTCTTTTTGATTTTAATTTCCCTAAGCCATAGGACCATAAGTGGAAGTGCCCTAGGCTCTGTTGCTTTGTTTTTTGGATGTTTCAGGAAACACCATACACTTCTCCTGAGTGGCTGCTGCCAATTTACATCCCGCCCATCAGCATAACAAGGCTCCCAGTTCTCCATGGCCTGTCCTGCCTTTCTGTATTTTACACTTTTTTCAGATGGCCCTTTTGACCGGGGGGCAGTGAGACTTCATTGTAGTGCAGATTTCTTTGCAAGCTTGCTTGGTTGGCCAAAAAGGGCGTATGCGTTTTTCCCTGACTATATTCAGGAAAAAACACATACGCCCTTTTTGGCCAAGTGCATCATTGTGGACGTTCTGCCTCTTTTCCTATGCTTTACATGCAATTCCAGTGTACCTTCAGAAATCGGTTTCCTGCAATTCTGCCCCGCTTTCAACTCCTCTTGGCAGCCTTACTTCAATATATTTTTGGAAGATAGCTGTCATTTATAACTCTGCAGGTTTGTGAATTACAGTGCCCCTGAGCTCCTTTCTTCAACTCGCTTTCTTGTGAGCTGGCCGCAACACCGCAGGATTGCTTCAGGCCCTAGTTTGATTCCGGCACGGCATGCTGAGCCTTTGGTTAATTCCTCTTCCTGGTGGGAAATGAGAGTTAAATTTGCCCTTCCGGATACCTCCACCTAGTCTCTCATTGGTTCTCCCTATTCCTGTTCATTTTCCACAGAAATTGCAAACTGGGCCAAACAGGAGGTTAAAGGCACTGACTCTCCAAGTGGGGAGAGTGTTAGTAAAGCGTCTGGAATGTTGCACCCGAGTACCAGGGAACGAAAACTGAGACACATTTGAACACGTTTCCCGATCACACGGTGGATCATACTCTGGGTTCCACATGCATGTTTTAGCTGAAGGAAGAATCCCTTAAACCTGGAGAGTTGAGAACCATGGAATGGGTACCATGCAATATGACTTCAAAGGGTCTGCATTTGCTCACCGAACCTCAGCAATCCTATCACTGCTGCGTTTATGCCGCTGTACACACGCTTGATTCTCTTTCGGAGACATATAAATCCATAGGTTTTAAGATTCTTACTAGTCAGGTATATTCTTAGGCGTTTAATATGGGGTGTTGAGTCCACTTCGTTGAGCAAGGAGTAGCTCTTGTCTATTACATATTTGGCTTATGGAACGGTATCTGTGCTCATTTCAATCTCTGGTTTGATGCAGCACCCCAACTCACCCGTCCCCTTAAGCAAGCATAAGTTGGTTTTCTACATTTGACACCCTGTTCTGTTTTGTAATTCAGTTCTTGTGTAGCCAAGTTTACATTCCGTGTATTAGTGATATCTTATGATGTTTCTTTTTCTGTGTGACTAATTTCACTTAGAATCATCGTACCTGAATCCACTCATTATGCTGCTACGGGCCTGATGACATAGATTTCATTGCTGAGTGATATTGCATTGTACGTAAGTACCACAATTTCTTTATCCATTTTTCGCTTTCTGTGATATTGAACTTGTTTGGTAAACGAGGTTCTTGTAAACAGAGCCGTCCCAAACTTTGGGGTGGCTGTGTCTTTTTGATTTTAATTTCCCTAAGCTATAGGACCATAAGTGGAAGTGCCCTAGGCTCTGTTGCTTTGTTTTTTGGATGTTTCAGGAAACACCATACACTTCTCCAGAGTGGCTGCTGGCAATTTACATCCCGCCCATCAGCATAACTAGGCTCCCAGTTCTCCATGGCCTGTCCTGCCTTTCTGGATTTTACACTTTTTTCAGATGGCCCTTTTGACCGGGGGGCAGTGAGACTTCATTGTAGTGCAGATTTCATTTGCAAGCTTGCTTGGTTGGCCAAAAAGGGCGTATGCGTTTTTTCTTGAATATATTCAGGAAAAAACGCATACGCCCTTTTTGGCCAAGTGCATCATTGTGGACGTTCTGCCTCTTTTCCTATGCTTTACATGCAATTCCAGTCTACCTCCTGAAATCGGTTTCCTGCAATTCTGCCCTGCTTTCAACTCCTCTTGGCATCCTAATTCAATATATTTTTGGAAGATAGCTGTCATTTATAACTCTGCAGGTTTGTGAATTACAGTGCCCCTGAGCTCCTTTCTTCAACTCGCTTTCTTGTGAGCTGGCCGCAACACCGCAGGATTGCTTCAGGCCCTAGTTTGGTTCCGGCACAGCATGCTGAGCCTTTGGTTAATTCCTCTTCCTGGTGGGAAATGAGAGTTAAATTGGCCCGTCCGGACACCTCCACCTAATCTCTCATTGGTTCTCCCTATTCCTGTTCATCTTCCGCAGAAATTGCTAACTGGGCCAAACAGGAGGTTAAAGGCACTGACTCTCCAAGTGGGGAGAGTGTTAGTAAAGCGTCTGGAATGTTGCACCCGAGTACCAGGGGACCAAAACTGAGACACATTTGAACACGTTTTCCGACCACATGGTGGATCATACTCTGGGTTCCACATGCATGTTTTAGCTGAAGGAAGAATCCCTTAAACATGGAGAGTTGAGACCCATGGAATGGGTACCATGCAATATGACTTCAAAGGGTCTGCATTTGCTCACCGAACCTCACCAATCCTATCACTGCTGCGTTTATGCCACTGTACACACGCCTGATTCTCTTTCGGAGACATATAAATCCATAGGTTTTAAGATTCTTACTAGTCAGGTAGATTCTTACAAGTCAGGTATATTCTTAGGCGTTTAATATGGGGTGTTGAGTCCACTTCGTTGAGCAAGGAGTAGCTCTTGTCTATTACATATTTGGCTTATGGAACGGTATCTGTGCTCATTTCAATCTCTGGTTTGATGCAGCACCCCAACTCACCCGTCCCCTTAAGCAAGCATAAGTTGGTTTTCTACATTTGACACCCTGTTCTGTTTTGTAATTCAGTTCTTGTGTAGCCAAGTTTACATTCCATGTATTAGTGATATCTTATGATGTTTCATTTTCTGTGTGACTAATTTCACTTAGAATCATCGTACCTGAATCCACTCATTATGCTGCTACGGGCCTGATGACATAGATTTCATTGCTGAGTGATATTGCATTGTACGTAAGTACCACAACTTCTTTATCCATTTTTCGCTTTCTGTGATATTGAACTTGTACCGTAAACGAGGTTCTTGTAAACAGAGCCGTCCCAAACTTTGGGGTGGCTGTGTCTTTTTGATTTTAATTTCCCTAAGCTATAGGACCATAAGTGGAAGTGCCCTAGGCTCTGTTGCTTTGTTTTTTGGATGTTTCAGGAAACACCATACACTTCTCCAGAGTGGCTGCTGGCAATTTACATCCCGCCCATCAGCATAAAAAGGCTCCCAGTTCTCCATGGCCTGTCCTGCCTTTCTGGATTTTACACTTTTTTCAGATGGCCCTTTTGACCGGGGGGCAGTGAGACTTCATTGTAGTGCAGATTTCCTTTGCAAGCTTGCTTGGTTGACCAAAAAGGGCGTATGCGTTTTTTCCTGAATATATTCAGGAAAAAACGCATACGCCCTTTTTGGCCAAGTGCATCATTGTGGACGTTCTGCCTCTTTTCCTATGCTTTACATGCAATTCCAGTCTACCTCCTGAAATCGGTTTCCTGCAATTCTGCCCCCCTTTCAACTCCTCTTGGCAGCCTTACTTCAATATATTTTTGGAAGATAGCTGTCCTTTATAACTCTGCAGGTTTGTGAATTACAGTGCCCCTGAGCTCCTTTCTTCAACTCGCTTTCTTGTGAGCTGGCCGCAACACCGCAGGATTGCTTCTGGTCCTAGTGTGGTTCCGGCATGGCACACTGAGACTTTGGTTAATTCCTCTTCCTGGTGGGAAATGAGAGTTAAATTTGCCCGTCTGGACACCTCCACCTAGTCTCTCATTGGTTCTCCCTATTCCTGTTCATTTTACACAGAAATTGCAAACTGGGCCAAACAGGAGGTTAAAGGCACTGACTCTCCAAGTGGGGAGAGTGTTAGTAAAGCGTCTGGAATGTTGCACCCGAGTACCAGGAAACGAAAATTGAGACACATTTGAACACGTTTTCCGATCACACGGTGGATCATACTCTGGGTTCCACATGCATGTTTTAGCTGAAGGAAGAATCCCTTAAACAGGGAGAGTTGAGACCCATGGAATGGGTACCATGCAATATGATTTCAAAGGGTCTGCATTTGCTCACCGAACCTCAGCAATCCTATCACTGCTGCGTTTATGCCGCTGTACACACGCTTGATTCTCTTTCGGAGACATATAAATCCATAGGTTTTAAGATTCTTACTAGTCACATATATTCTTAGGCGTTTAATATGGGGTGTTGAGTCCACTTCGTTGAGCAAGGAGTAGCTCTTGTCTATTACATATTTGGCTTATGGAACGGTATCTGTGCTCATTTCAATCTCTGGTTTTATGCAGCACCCCAACTCACCCGTCCCCTTAAGCAAGCATAAGTTGGTTTTCTACATTTGACACCCTGTTCTGTTTTGTAATTCAGTTCTTGTGTAGCCAAGTTTACATTCCGTGTATTAGTGATATCTTATGATGTTTCTTTTTCTGTGTGACTAATTTCACTTAGAATCATCGTACCTGAATCCACTCATTATGCTGCTACGGGCCTGATGACATAGATTTCATTGCTGAGTGATATTGCATTGTACGTAAGTACCACAATTTCTTTATCCATTTTTCGCTTTCTGTGATATTGAACTTGTACCGTAAACGAGGTTCTTGTAAACAGAGCCGTCCCAAACTTTGGGGTGGCTGTGTCTTTTTGATTTTAATTTCCCTAAGCTATAGGACCATAAGGGGAAGTGCCCTAGGCTCTGTTGCTTTGTTTTTTGGATGTTTCAGGAAACACCATACACTTCTCCAGAGTGGTTGCTGGCAATTTACATCCCGCCCATCAGCATAACAAGGCTCCCAGTTCTCAATGGCCTGTCCTGCCTTTCTGGATTTTACACTTTTTTCAGATGGCCCTTTTGACCCGGGGGCAGTGAGACTTCATTGTAGTGCAGATTTCCTTTGCAAGCTTGCTTGGTTGGCCAAAAAGGGCATATGCGTTTTTTTCTCAATATATTCAGGAAAAAACGCATACGCCCTTTTTGGCCAAGTGTATCATTGTGGACGTTCTGCCTCTTTTCCTATGCTTTACATGCAATTCCAGTCTACCTCCTGAAATCGGTTTCCTGCAATTCTGCCCCGCTTTCAACTCCTCTTGGCAGCCTTACTTCAATATATTTTTGGAAGATAGCTGTCATTTATAACTCTGCAGGTTTGTGAATTACAGTGCCCCTGAGCTCCTTTCTTCAACTCGCTTTCTTGTGAGCTGGCCGCAACACCGCAGGATTGCTTCAGGCCCTAGTTTGGTTCCGGCACGGCATGCTGAGCCTTTGGTTAATTCCTCTTCCTGGTGGGAAATGAGAGTTAAATTTGCCCGTCCGGACACCTCCACCTAGTCTCTCATTGGTTCTCCCTATTCCTGTTCATTTTCCACAGAAATTGCAAACTGGGCCAAACAGGAGGTTAAAGGCACTGACTCTCCAAGTGGGGAGAGTGTTAGTAAAGCGTCTGGAATGTTGCACCCGAGTACCAGGGGACGAAAACTGAGACACATTTGAACACGTTTCCCGATCACACGGTTGATCATACTCTGGGTTCCACATGCATGTTTTAGCTGAAGGAAGAATCCATTAAACCTGGAGAGTTGAGACCCATGGAATGGGTACCATGCAATATGACTTCAAAGGGTCTGCATTTGCTCACCGAACCTCAGCAATCCTATCACTGCTGCATTTATGCCGCTGTACACACGCTTGATTCTCTTTCGGAGAGATATAAATCCATAGGTTTTAAGATTCTTACTAGTCAGGTATATTCTTAGGCGTTTAATATGGAGTGTTGATTCCACTTCGTTGAGCAAGGAGTAGCTCTTGTCTATTACATATTTGGCTTATGGAACGGTATCTGTGCTAATTTCAATCTCTGGTTTTATGCAGCACCCCAACTCACCCGTCCCCTTAAGCAAGCATAAGTTGGTTTTCTACATTTGACACCCTGTTCTGTTTTGTAATTCAGTTCTTGTGTAGCCAAGTTTACATTCCGTGTATTAGTGATAACTTATGATGTTTCTTTTTCTGTGTGACTAATTTCACTTAGAATCATCGTACCTGAATCCACTCATTATGCTGCTACGGGCCTGTTGACATAGATTTCATTGCTGAGTGATATTGCATTGTACGTAAGTACCACAATTTCTTTATCCATTTTTCGCTTTCTGTGATATTGAACTTGTACCGTAAACGAGGTTCTTGTAAACAGAGCCGTCCCAAACTTTGGGGTGGCTGTGTCTTTTTGATTTTAATTTCCCTAAGCTATAGGACAATAAGTGGAAGTGCCCTAGGCTCTGTTGCTTTGTTTTTTGGATGTTTCAGGAAACACCATACACTTCTCCAGAGTGGCTGCTGGCAATTTACATCCCGCCCATCAGCATAACTAGGCTCCCAGTTCTCCATGGCCTGTCCTGCCTTTCTGGATTTTACACTTTTTTCAGATGGCCCTTTTGACCGGGGAGCAGTGAGACTTCATTGTAGTGCAGATTTCCTTTGCAAGCTTGCTTGGTTGGCCAAAAAGGGCGTATGCGTTTTTTCCTGAATATATTCAGGAAAAAACGCATACGCCCTTTTTGGCCAAGTGCATCATTGTGGACGTTCTGCCTCTTTTCCTATGCTTTACATGCAATTCCAGTCTACCTCCTGAAATCGGTTTCCTGCAATTCTGCCCCCCTTTCAACTCCTCTTGGCAGCCTTACTTCAATATATTTTTGGAAGATAGCTGTCCTTTATAACTCTGCAGGTTTGTGAATTACAGTGCCCCTGAGCTCCTTTCTTCAACTCGCTTTCTTGTGAGCTGGCCGCAACACCGCAGGATTGCTTCTGGTCCTAGTGTGGTTCCGGCATGGCACGCTGAGCCTTTGGTTAATTCCTCTTCCTGGTTGGAAATGAGAGTTAAATTTGCCCGTCTGGACACCTCCACCTAGTCTCTCATTGGTTCTCCCTATTCCTGTTCATTTTCCACAGAAATTGCAAACTGGGCCAAACAGGAAGTTAAAGGCACTTACTCTCCAAGTGGGGAGAGTGTTAGTAAAGCGTCTGGAATGTTGCACCCGAGTACCAGGAAACGAAAATTGAGACACATTTGAACACGTTTTCCGAACACACGGTGGATCATACTCTGGGTTCCACATGCATGTTTTAGCTGAAGGAAGAATCCCTTAAACAGGGAGAGTTGAGACCCATGGAATGGGTACCATGCAATATGACTTCAAAGGGTCTGCATTTGCTCACCGAACCTCAGCAATCCTATCACTGCTGCGTTTATGCCGCTGTACACACGCTTGGTTCTCTTTCGGAGACATATAAATCCATAGGTTTTAAGATTCTTACTAGTCAGGTAGATTCTTACTAGTCAGGTATATTCTTAGGCGTTTAATATGGGGTGTTGAGTCCACTTCGTTGAGCAAGGAGTAGCTCTTGTCTATTACATATTTGGCTTATGGAACGGTATCTGTGCTAATTTCAATCTCTGGTTTTATGCAGCACCCCAACTCACCCGTCCCCTTAAGCAAGCATAAGTTGGTTTTCTACATTTGACACCCTGTTCTGTTTTGTAATTCAGTTCTTGTGTAGCCAAGTTTACATTCCGTGTATTAGTGATATCTTATGATGTTTCTTTTTCTGTGTGACTAATTTCACTTAGAATCATCGTACCTGAATCCACTCATTATGCTGCTACGGGCCTGATGACATAGATTTCATTGCTGAGTGATATTGCCTTGTACATAAGTACCACAACTTCTTTATCCATTTTTCGCTTTCTGTGATATTGAACTTGTTCGGTAAACGAGGTTCTTGTAAACAGAGCCGTCCCATACTTTGGGGTGGCTGTGTCTTTTTGATTTTAATTTCCCTAAGCTATAGGATCATAAGTGGAAGTGCCCTAGGCTCTATTGCTTTGTTTTTTGGATGTTTCAGGAAACACCATACAATTCTCCAGAGTGGCTGCTGGCAATTTACATCCCGCCCATCAGCATAACAAGGCTCCCAGTTCTCCATGGCCTGTCCTGCCTTTCTGGATTTTACACTTTTTTCAGATGGCCCTTTTGACTGGGGGCAGTGAGACTTCATTGTAGTGCAGATTTCCTTTGCAAGCTTGCTTGGTTGGCCAAAAAGTGTGTATGCGTTTTTTCCTGAATACATTCAGGAAAAAACACATACGCCCTTTTTGGCCAAGTGCATCATTGTGGACGTTCTGCCTCTTTTCCTATGCTTTACATGCAATTCCAGTCTACCTCCTGAAATCGGTTTCCTGCAATTCTGCCCCCCTTTCAACTCCTCTTGGCAGCCTTACTTCAATATATTTTTGGAAGATAGCTGTCATTTATAACTCTGCAGGTTTGTGAATTACAGTGCCCCTGAGCTCCTTTCTTCAACTCGCTTTCTTGTGAGCTGGCCGCAACACCGCAGGATTGCTTCAGGCCCTAGTTTGGTTCCGGCACGGCATGCTGAGCCTTTGGTTAATTCCTCTTCCTGGTGGGAAATGAGAGTTAAATTTGCCCGTCCGGACACCTCCACCTAGTCTCTCATTGGTTCTCCCAATTCCTGTTCATTTTCCACAGAAATTGCAAACTGGGCCAAACAGGAGGTTAAAGGCACTGACTCTCCAAGTGGGGAGAGTGTTAGTAAAGCGTCTGGAATGTTGCAACCGAGTACCAGGGGACGAAAACTGAGACACATTTGAACACGTTTCCCGATCACACGGTGGATCATACTCTGGGTTACACATGCATGTTTTAGCTGAAGGAAGAATCCATTAAACCTGGAGAGTTGAGACCCATGGAATGGGTACCATGCAATATGACTTCAAAGGGTCTGCATTTGCTCACCGAACCTCAGCAATCCTATCACTGCTGCGTTTATGCCACTGTACACACGCTTGATTCTCTTTCGGAGACATATAAATCCATAGGTTTTAAGATTCTTACTAGTCAGGTAGATTCTTAGGCGTTTAATATGGAGTGTTGAGTCCACTTCATTGAGCAAGGAGTAGCTCTTGTCTATTACATATTTGGCTTATGGAACGGTATCTGTGCTCATTTCAATCTCTGGTTTTATGCAGCACCCCAACTCACCCGTCCCCTTAAGCAAGCATAAGTTGGTTTTCTACATTTGACACCCTGTTCTGTTTTGTAATTCAGTTCTTGTGTAGCCAAGTTTACATTCCATGTATTAATGATATCTTATGATGTTTCATTTTCTGTGTGACTAATTTCACTTAGAATCATCGTACCTGAATCCACTCATTATGCTGCTATGGGCCTGATGACATAGATTTCATTGCTGAGTGATATTGCATTGTAAGTAAGTACCACAATTTCTTTATCCATTTTTCGCTCTCTGTGATATTCAACTTGTACCATAAACGAGGTTCTTGTAAACAGAGCCGTCCCAAACTTTGGGGTGGCTGTGTCTTTTTGATTTTAATTTCCCTAAGCTATAGGACCATAAGTGGAAGTGCCCTAGGCTCTGTTGCTTTGTTTTTTGGATGTTTCAGGAAACACCATACACTTCTCCAGAGTGGCTGCTGGCAATTTACATCCCGCCCATCAGCATAACAAGGCTCCCAGTTCTCAATGGCCTGTCCTGCCTTTCTGGATTTTACACTTTTTTCAGATGGCCCTTTTGACCGGGATGAAGTGAGACTTCATTGTAGTGCAGATTTCCTTTGCAAGCTTGCTTGGTTGGCCAAAAAGGGCGTATGCGTTTTTTCCTGAATATATTCAGGAAAAAACGCATACGCCCTTTTTGGCCAAGTGCATCATTGTGGACGTTCTGCCTCTTTTCCTATGCTTTACATGCAATTCCAGTCTACCTCCTGAAATCGGTTTCCTGCAATTCTGCCCCCCTTTCAACTCCTCTTGGCAGCCTTACTTCAATATATTTTTGGAAGATAGCTGTCCTTTATAACTCTGCAGGTTTGTGAATTACAGTGCCCCTGAGCTCCTTTCTTCAACTCGCTTTCTTGTGAGCTGGCCGCAACACCGCAGGATTGCTTCTGGTCCTAGTGTGGTTCCGGCATGGCACGCTGAGCCTTTGGTTAATTCCTCTTCCTGGTTGGAAATGAGAGTTAAATTTGCCCGTCTGGACACCTCCACCTAGTCTCTCATTGGTTCTCCCTATTCCTGTTCATTTTCCACAGAAATTGCAAACTGGGCCAAACAGGAGGTTAAAGGCACTGACTCTCCAAGTGGGGAGAGTGTTAGTAAAGCGTCTGGAATGTTGCACCCGAGTACCAGGAAACGAAAATTGAGACACATTTGAACACGTTTTCCGATCACACGGTGGATCATACTCTGGGTTCCACATGCATGTTTTAGCTGAAGGAAGAATCCCTTAAACAGGGAGAGTTGAGACCCATGGAATGGGTACCATGCAATAGGACTTCAAAGGGTCTGCATTTGCTCACCGAACCTCAGCAATCCTATCACTGCTTCGTTTATGCCACTGTACACACGCTTGATTCTCTTTCGGAGACATATAAATCCATAGGTTTTAAGATTCTTACTAGTCAGGTAGATTCTTACTAGTCAGGTATATTCTTAGGCGTTTAATATGCGGTGTTGAGTCCACTTCGTTGAGCAAGGAGTAGCTCTTGTCTATTACATATTTGGCTTATGGAACGGTATCTGTGCTAATTTCAAACTCTGGTTTGATGCAGCACCCCAACTCACCCGTCCCCTTAAGCAAGCATAAGTTGGTTTTCTACATTTGACACCCTGTTCTGTTTTGTAATTCAGTTCTTGTGTAGCCAAGTTTACATTCCGTGTATTAGTGATATCTTATGATGTTTCTTTTTCTGTGTGACTAATTTCACTTAGAATCATCGTACCTGAATCCACTCATTATGCTGCTACGGGCCTGATGACATAGATTTCATTGCTGAGTGATATTGCATTGTACATAAGTACCACAACTTCTTTTTCCATTTTTCGCTTTCTGTGATATTGAACTTGTTCGGTAAACGAGGTTCTTGTAAACAGAGCCGTCCCAAACTTTGGGGTGGCTGTGTCTTTTTGATTTTAATTTCCCTAAGCCATAGGACCATAAGTGGAAGTGCCCTAGGCTCTGTTGCTTTGTTTTTTGGATGTTTCAGGAAACACCATACACTTCTCCTGAGTGGCTGCTGCCAATTTACATCCCGCCCATCAGCATAACAAGGCTCCCAGTTCTCCATGGCCTGTCCTGCCTTTCTGTATTTTACACTTTTTTCAGATGGCCCTTTTGACCGGGGGGCAGTGAGACTTCATTGTAGTGCAGATTTCTTTGCAAGCTTGCTTGGTTGGCCAAAAAGGGCGTATGCGTTTTTCCCTGACTATATTCAGGAAAAAACACATACGCCCTTTTTGGCCAAGTGCATCATTGTGGACGTTCTGCCTCTTTTCCTATGCTTTACATGCAATTCCAGTGTACCTTCAGAAATCGGTTTCCTGCAATTCTGCCCCGCTTTCAACTCCTCTTGGCAGCCTTACTTCAATATATTTTTGGAAGATAGCTGTCATTTATAACTCTGCAGGTTTGTGAATTACAGTGCCCCTGAGCTCCTTTCTTCAACTCGCTTTCTTGTGAGCTGGCCGCAACACCGCAGGATTGCTTCAGGCCCTAGTTTGATTCCGGCACGGCATGCTGAGCCTTTGGTTAATTCCTCTTCCTGGTGGGAAATGAGAGTTAAATTTGCCCTTCCGGATACCTCCACCTAGTCTCTCATTGGTTCTCCCTATTCCTGTTCATTTTCCACAGAAATTGCAAACTGGGCCAAACAGGAGGTTAAAGGCACTGACTCTCCAAGTGGGGAGAGTGTTAGTAAAGCGTCTGGAATGTTGCACCCGAGTACCAGGGAACGAAAACTGAGACACATTTGAACACGTTTCCCGATCACACGGTGGATCATACTCTGGGTTCCACATGCATGTTTTAGCTGAAGGAAGAATCCCTTAAACCTGGAGAGTTGAGAACCATGGAATGGGTACCATGCAATATGACTTCAAAGGGTCTGCATTTGCTCACCGAACCTCAGCAATCCTATCACTGCTGCGTTTATGCCGCTGTACACACGCTTGATTCTCTTTCGGAGACATATAAATCCATAGGTTTTAAGATTCTTACTAGTCAGGTATATTCTTAGGCGTTTAATATGGGGTGTTGAGTCCACTTCGTTGAGCAAGGAGTAGCTCTTGTCTATTACATATTTGGCTTATGGAACGGTATCTGTGCTAATTTCAATCTCTGGTTTGATGCAGCACCCCAACTCACCCGTCCCCTTAAGCAAGCATAAGTTGGTTTTCTACATTTGACACCCTGTTCTGTTTTGTAATTCAGTTCTTGTGTAGCCAAGTTTACATTCCGTGTATTAGTGATATCTTATGATGTTTCTTTTTCTGTGTGACTAATTTCACTTAGAATCATCGTACCTGAATCCACTCATTATGCTGCTACGGGCCTGATGACATAGATTTCATTGCTGAGTGATATTGCATTGTACGTAAGTACCACAATTTCTTTATCCATTTTTCGCTTTCTGTGATATTGAACTTGTTTGGTAAACGAGGTTCTTGTAAACAGAGCCGTCCCAAACTTTGGGGTGGCTGTGTCTTTTTGATTTTAATTTCCCTAAGCTATAGGACCATAAGTGGAAGTGCCCTAGGCTCTGTTGCTTTGTTTTTTGGATGTTTCAGGAAACACCATACACTTCTCCAGAGTGGCTGCTGGCAATTTACATCCCGCCCATCAGCATAACTAGGCTCCCAGTTCTCCATGGCCTGTCCTGCCTTTCTGGATTTTACACTTTTTTCAGATGGCCCTTTTGACCGGGGGGCAGTGAGACTTCATTGTAGTGCAGATTTCATTTGCAAGCTTGCTCGGTTGGCCAAAAAGGGCGTATGCGTTTTTTCTTGAATATATTCAGGAAAAAACGCATACGCCCTTTTTGGCCAAGTGCATCATTGTGGACGTTCTGCCTCTTTTCCTATGCTTTACATGCAATTCCAGTCTACCTCCTGAAATCGGTTTCCTGCAATTCTGCCCTGCTTTCAACTCCTCTTGGCATCCTAATTCAATATATTTTTGGAAGATAGCTGTCATTTATAACTCTGCAGGTTTGTGAATTACAGTGCCCCTGAGCTCCTTTCTTCAACTCGCTTTCTTGTGAGCTGGCCGCAACACCGCAGGATTGCTTCAGGCCCTAGTTTGGTTCCGGCACAGCATGCTGAGCCTTTGGTTAATTCCTCTTCCTGGTGGGAAATGAGAGTTAAATTGGCCCGTCCGGACACCTCCACCTAATCTCTCATTGGTTCTCCCTATTCCTGTTCATCTTCCGCAGAAATTGCTAACTGGGCCAAACAGGAGGTTAAAGGCACTGACTCTCCAAGTGGGGAGAGTGTTAGTAAAGCGTCTGGAATGTTGCACCCGAGTACCAGGGGACCAAAACTGAGACACATTTGAACACGTTTTCCGACCACATGGTGGATCATACTCTGGGTTCCACATGCATGTTTTAGCTGAAGGAAGAATCCCTTAAACATGGAGAGTTGAGACCCATGGAATGGGTACCATGCAATATGACTTCAAAGGGTCTGCATTTGCTCACCGAACCTCACCAATCCTATCACTGCTGCGTTTATGCCACTGTACACACGCCTGATTCTCTTTCGGAGACATATAAATCCATAGGTTTTAAGATTCTTACTAGTCAGGTAGATTCTTACTAGTCAGGTATATTCTTAGGCGTTTAATATGGGGTGTTGAGTCCACTTCGTTGAGCAAGGAGTAGCTCTTGTCTATTACATATTTGGCTTATGGAACGGTATCTGTGCTCATTTCAATCTCTGGTTTGATGCAGCACCCCAACTCACCCGTCCCCTTAAGCAAGCATAAGTTGGTTTTCTACATTTGACACCCTGTTCTGTTTTGTAATTCAGTTCTTGTGTAGCCAAGTTTACTTTCCATGTATTAGTGATATCTTATGATGTTTCATTTTCTGTGTGACTAATTTCACTTAGAATCATCGTACCTGAATCCACTCATTATGCTGCTACGGGCCTGATGACATAGATTTCATTGCTGAGTGATATTGCATTGTACGTAAGTACCACAACTTCTTTATCCATTTTTCGCTTTCTGTGATATTGAACTTGTACCGTAAACGAGGTTCTTGTAAACAGAGCCGTCCCAAACTTTGGGGTGGCTGTGTCTTTTTGATTTTAATTTCCCTAAGCTATAGGACCATAAGTGGAAGTGCCCTAGGCTCTGTTGCTTTGTTTTTTGGATGTTTCAGGAAACACCATACACTTCTCCAGAGTGGCTGCTGGCAATTTACATCCCGCCCATCAGCATAAAAAGGCTCCCAGTTCTCCATGGCCTGTCCTGCCTTTCTGGATTTTACACTTTTTTCAGATGGCCCTTTTGACCGGGGGGCAGTGAGACTTCATTGTAGTGCAGATTTCCTTTGCAAGCTTGCTTGGTTGACCAAAAAGGGCGTATGCGTTTTTTCCTGAATATATTCAGGAAAAAACGCATACGCCCTTTTTGGCCAAGTGCATCATTGTGGACGTTCTGCCTCTTTTCCTATGCTTTACATGCAATTCCAGTCTACCTCCTGAAATCGGTTTCCTGCAATTCTGCCCCCCTTTCAACTCCTCTTGGCAGCCTTACTTCAATATATTTTTGGAAGATAGCTGTCCTTTATAACTCTGCAGGTTTGTGAATTACAGTGCCCCTGAGCTCCTTTCTTCAACTCGCTTTCTTGTGAGCTGGCCGCAACACCGCAGGATTGCTTCTGGTCCTAGTGTGGTTCCGGCATGGCACACTGAGACTTTGGTTAATTCCTCTTCCTGGTGGGAAATGAGAGTTAAATTTGCCCGTCTGGACACCTCCACCTAGTCTCTCATTGGTTCTCCCTATTCCTGTTCATTTTACACAGAAATTGCAAACTGGGCCAAACAGGAGGTTAAAGGCACTGACTCTCCAAGTGGGGAGAGTGTTAGTAAAGCGTCTGGAATGTTGCACCCGAGTACCAGGAAACGAAAATTGAGACACATTTGAACACGTTTTCCGATCACACGGTGGATCATACTCTGGGTTCCACATGCATGTTTTAGCTGAAGGAAGAATCCCTTAAACAGGGAGAGTTGAGACCCATGGAATGGGTACCATGCAATATGATTTCAAAGGGTCTGCATTTGCTCACCGAACCTCAGCAATCCTATCACTGCTGCGTTTATGCCGCTGTACACACGCTTGATTCTCTTTCGGAGACATATAAATCCATAGGTTTTAAGATTCTTACTAGTCACATATATTCTTAGGCGTTTAATATGGGGTGTTGAGTCCACTTCGTTGAGCAAGGAGTAGCTCTTGTCTATTACATATTTGGCTTATGGAACGGTATCTGTGCTCATTTCAATCTCTGGTTTTATGCAGCACCCCAACTCACCCGTCCCCTTAAGCAAGCATAAGTTGGTTTTCTACATTTGACACCCTGTTCTGTTTTGTAATTCAGTTCTTGTGTAGCCAAGTTTACATTCCGTGTATTAGTGATATCTTATGATGTTTCTTTTTCTGTGTGACTAATTTCACTTAGAATCATCGTACCTGAATCCACTCATTATGCTGCTACGGGCCTGATGACATAGATTTCATTGCTGAGTGATATTGCATTGTACGTAAGTACCACAATTTCTTTATCCATTTTTCGCTTTCTGTGATATTGAACTTGTACCGTAAACGAGGTTCTTGTAAACAGAGCCGTCCCAAACTTTGGGGTGGCTGTGTCTTTTTGATTTTAATTTCCCTAAGCTATAGGACCATAAGGGGAAGTGCCCTAGGCTCTGTTGCTTTGTTTTTTGGATGTTTCAGGAAACACCATACACTTCTCCAGAGTGGTTGCTGGCAATTTACATCCCGCCCATCAGCATAACAAGGCTCCCAGTTCTCAATGGCCTGTCCTGCCTTTCTGGATTTTACACTTTTTTCAGATGGCCCTTTTGACCCGGGGGCAGTGAGACTTCATTGTAGTGCAGATTTCCTTTGCAAGCTTGCTTGGTTGGCCAAAAAGGGCATATGCGTTTTTTTCTCAATATATTCAGGAAAAAACGCATACGCCCTTTTTGGCCAAGTGTATCATTGTGGACGTTCTGCCTCTTTTCCTATGCTTTACATGCAATTCCAGTCTACCTCCTGAAATCGGTTTCCTGCAATTCTGCCCCGCTTTCAACTCCTCTTGGCAGCCTTACTTCAATATATTTTTGGAAGATAGCTGTCATTTATAACTCTGCAGGTTTGTGAATTACAGTGCCCCTGAGCTCCTTTCTTCAACTCGCTTTCTTGTGAGCTGGCCGCAACACCGCAGGATTGCTTCAGGCCCTAGTTTGGTTCCGGCACAGCATGCTGAGCCTTTGGTTAATTCCTCTTCCTGGTGGGAAATGAGAGTTAAATTGGCCCGTCCGGACACCTCCACCTAATCTCTCATTGGTTCTCCCTATTCCTGTTCATCTTCCGCAGAAATTGCTAACTGGGCCAAACAGGAGGTTAAAGGCACTGACTCTCCAAGTGGGGAGAGTGTTAGTAAAGCGTCTGGAATGTTGCACCCGAGTACCAGGGGACCAAAACTGAGACACATTTGAACACGTTTTCCGACCACATGGTGGATCATACTCTGGGTTCCACATGCATGTTTTAGCTGAAGGAAGAATCCCTTAAACATGGAGAGTTGAGACCCATGGAATGGGTACCATGCAATATGACTTCAAAGGGTCTGCATTTGCTCACCGAACCTCACCAATCCTATCACTGCTGCGTTTATGCCACTGTACACACGCCTGATTCTCTTTCGGAGACATATAAATCCATAGGTTTTAAGATTCTTACTAGTCAGGTAGATTCTTACTAGTCAGGTATATTCTTAGGCGTTTAATATGGGGTGTTGAGTCCACTTCGTTGAGCAAGGAGTAGCTCTTGTCTATTACATATTTGGCTTATGGAACGGTATCTGTGCTCATTTCAATCTCTGGTTTGATGCAGCACCCCAACTCACCCGTCCCCTTAAGCAAGCATAAGTTGGTTTTCTACATTTGACACCCTGTTCTGTTTTGTAATTCAGTTCTTGTGTAGCCAAGTTTACATTCCATGTATTAGTGATATCTTATGATGTTTCATTTTCTGTGTGACTAATTTCACTTAGAATCATCGTACCTGAATCCACTCATTATGCTGCTACGGGCCTGATGACATAGATTTCATTGCTGAGTGATATTGCATTGTACGTAAGTACCACAACTTCTTTATCCATTTTTCGCTTTCTGTGATATTGAACTTGTACCGTAAACGAGGTTCTTGTAAACAGAGCCGTCCCAAACTTTGGGGTGGCTGTGTCTTTTTGATTTTAATTTCCCTAAGCTATAGGACCATAAGTGGAAGTGCCCTAGGCTC
The DNA here is from genome assembly GCF_964270905.1 of Leucopleurus acutus. Classification (NCBI taxonomy): domain Eukaryota; kingdom Metazoa; phylum Chordata; class Mammalia; order Artiodactyla; family Delphinidae; genus Leucopleurus; species Leucopleurus acutus. Next base: position 37,283 of record NW_028139136.1, on the reverse strand, counting down.
TGTTGCTTTGTTTTTTGGATGTTTCAGGAAACACCATACACTTCTCCAGAGTGGCTGCTGGCAATTTACATCCCGCCCATCAGCATAAAAAGGCTCCCAGTTCTCCATGGCCTGTCCTGCCTTTCTGGATTTTACACTTTTTTCAGATGGCCCTTTTGACCGGGGGGCAGTGAGACTTCATTGTAGTGCAGATTTCCTTTGCAAGCTTGCTTGGTTGACCAAAAAGGGCGTATGCGTTTTTTCCTGAATATATTCAGGAAAAAACGCATACGCCCTTTTTGGCCAAGTGCATCATTGTGGACGTTCTGCCTCTTTTCCTATGCTTTACATGCAATTCCAGTCTACCTCCTGAAATCGGTTTCCTGCAATTCTGCCCCCCTTTCAACTCCTCTTGGCAGCCTTACTTCAATATATTTTTGGAAGATAGCTGTCCTTTATAACTCTGCAGGTTTGTGAATTACAGTGCCCCTGAGCTCCTTTCTTCAACTCGCTTTCTTGTGAGCTGGCCGCAACACCGCAGGATTGCTTCTGGTCCTAGTGTGGTTCCGGCATGGCACACTGAGACTTTGGTTAATTCCTCTTCCTGGTGGGAAATGAGAGTTAAATTTGCCCGTCTGGACACCTCCACCTAGTCTCTCATTGGTTCTCCCTATTCCTGTTCATTTTACACAGAAATTGCAAACTGGGCCAAACAGGAGGTTAAAGGCACTGACTCTCCAAGTGGGGAGAGTGTTAGTAAAGCGTCTGGAATGTTGCACCCGAGTACCAGGAAACGAAAATTGAGACACATTTGAACACGTTTTCCGATCACACGGTGGATCATACTCTGGGTTCCACATGCATGTTTTAGCTGAAGGAAGAATCCCTTAAACAGGGAGAGTTGAGACCCATGGAATGGGTACCATGCAATATGATTTCAAAGGGTCTGCATTTGCTCACCGAACCTCAGCAATCCTATCACTGCTGCGTTTATGCCGCTGTACACACGCTTGATTCTCTTTCGGAGACATATAAATCCATAGGTTTTAAGATTCTTACTAGTCACATATATTCTTAGGCGTTTAATATGGGGTGTTGAGTCCACTTCGTTGAGCAAGGAGTAGCTCTTGTCTATTACATATTTGGCTTATGGAACGGTATCTGTGCTCATTTCAATCTCTGGTTTTATGCAGCACCCCAACTCACCCGTCCCCTTAAGCAAGCATAAGTTGGTTTTCTACATTTGACACCCTGTTCTGTTTTGTAATTCAGTTCTTGTGTAGCCAAGTTTACATTCCGTGTATTAGTGATATCTTATGATGTTTCTTTTTCTGTGTGACTAATTTCACTTAGAATCATCGTACCTGAATCCACTCATTATGCTGCTACGGGCCTGATGACATAGATTTCATTGCTGAGTGATATTGCATTGTACGTAAGTACCACAATTTCTTTATCCATTTTTCGCTTTCTGTGATATTGAACTTGTACCGTAAACGAGGTTCTTGTAAACAGAGCCGTCCCAAACTTTGGGGTGGCTGTGTCTTTTTGATTTTAATTTCCCTAAGCTATAGGACCATAAGGGGAAGTGCCCTAGGCTCTGTTGCTTTGTTTTTTGGATGTTTCAGGAAACACCATACACTTCTCCAGAGTGGTTGCTGGCAATTTACATCCCGCCCATCAGCATAACAAGGCTCCCAGTTCTCAATGGCCTGTCCTGCCTTTCTGGATTTTACACTTTTTTCAGATGGCCCTTTTGACCCGGGGGCAGTGAGACTTCATTGTAGTGCAGATTTCCTTTGCAAGCTTGCTTGGTTGGCCAAAAAGGGCATATGCGTTTTTTTCTCAATATATTCAGGAAAAAACGCATACGCCCTTTTTGGCCAAGTGTATCATTGTGGACGTTCTGCCTCTTTTCCTATGCTTTACATGCAATTCCAGTCTACCTCCTGAAATCGGTTTCCTGCAATTCTGCCCCGCTTTCAACTCCTCTTGGCAGCCTTACTTCAATATATTTTTGGAAGATAGCTGTCATTTATAACTCTGCAGGTTTGTGAATTACAGTGCCCCTGAGCTCCTTTCTTCAACTCGCTTTCTTGTGAGCTGGCCGCAACACCGCAGGATTGCTTCAGGCCCTAGTTTGGTTCCGGCACGGCATGCTGAGCCTTTGGTTAATTCCTCTTCCTGGTGGGAAATGAGAGTTAAATTTGCCCGTCCGGACACCTCCACCTAGTCTCTCATTGGTTCTCCCTATTCCTGTTCATTTTCCACAGAAATTGCAAACTGGGCCAAACAGGAGGTTAAAGGCACTGACTCTCCAAGTGGGGAGAGTGTTAGTAAAGCGTCTGGAATGTTGCACCCGAGTACCAGGGGACGAAAACTGAGACACATTTGAACACGTTTCCCGATCACACGGTTGATCATACTCTGGGTTCCACATGCATGTTTTAGCTGAAGGAAGAATCCATTAAACCTGGAGAGTTGAGACCCATGGAATGGGTACCATGCAATATGACTTCAAAGGGTCTGCATTTGCTCACCGAACCTCAGCAATCCTATCACTGCTGCGTTTATGCCGCTGTACACACGCTTGGTTCTCTTTCGGAGACATATAAATCCATAGGTTTTAAGATTCTTACTAGTCAGGTAGATTCTTACTAGTCAGGTATATTCTTAGGCGTTTAATATGGGGTGTTGAGTCCACTTCGTTGAGCAAGGAGTAGCTCTTGTCTATTACATATTTGGCTTATGGAACGGTATCTGTGCTAATTTCAATCTCTGGTTTTATGCAGCACCCCAACTCACCCGTCCCCTTAAGCAAGCATAAGTTGGTTTTCTACATTTGACACCCTGTTCTGTTTTGTAATTCAGTTCTTGTGTAGCCAAGTTTACATTCCGTGTATTAGTGATATCTTATGATGTTTCTTTTTCTGTGTGACTAATTTCACTTAGAATCATCGTACCTGAATCCACTCATTATGCTGCTACGGGCCTGATGACATAGATTTCATTGCTGAGTGATATTGCATTGTACATAAGTACCACAACTTCTTTATCCATTTTTCGCTTTCTGTGATATTGAACTTGTTCGGTAAACGAGGTTCTTGTAAACAGAGCCGTCCCAAACTTTGGGGTGGCTGTGTCTTTTTGATTTTAATTTCCCTAAGCTATAGGACCATAAGTGGAAGTGCCCTAGGCTCTGTTGCTTTGTTTTTTGGATGTTTCAGGAAACACCATACACTTCTCCAGAGTGGCTGCTGGCAATTTACATCCCGCCCATCAGCATAACAAGGCTCCCAGTTCTCCATGGCCTGTCCTGCCTTTCTGGATTTTACACTTTTTTCAGATGGCCCTTTTGACCGGGGGGCAGTGAGACTTCATTGTAGTGCAGATTTCCTTTGCAAGCTTGCTTGGTTGGCCAAAAAGGGCGTATGCGTTTTTTCCTGAATATATTCAGGAAAAAACGTATACGCCCTTTTTGGCCAAGTGCATCATTGTGGACGTTCTGCCTCTTTTCCTATGCTTTACATGCAATTCCAGTGTACCTCCAGAAATCGGTTTCCTGCAATTCTGCCCCGCTTTCAAGTCCTCTTGGCAGCCTTACTTCAATATATTTTTGGAAGATAGCTGTCATTTATAACTCTGCAGGTTTGTGAATTACAGTGCCCCTGAGCTCCTTTCTTCAACTCGCTTTCTTGTGAGCTGGCCGCAACACCGCAGGATTGCTTCAGGCCCTAGTTTGATTCCGGCACGGCATGCTGAGCCTTTGGTTAATTCCTCTTCCTGGTGGGAAATGAGAGTTAAATTTGCCCGTCCGGATACCTCCACCTAGTCTCTCATTGGTTCTCCCTATTCCTGTTCATTTTCCACAGAAATTGCAAACTGGGCCAAACAGGAGGTTAAAGGCACTGACTCTCCAAGTGGGGAGAGTGTTAGTAAAGCGTCTGGAATGTTGCACCCGAGTACCAGGGAACGAAAACTGAGACACATATGAACACGTGTCCCGATCACACGGTGGATCATACTCTGGGTTCCACATGCATGTTTTAGCTGAAGGAAGAATCCCTTAAACCTGGAGTGTTGAGACCCATGGAATGGGTATCATGCAATATGACTTCAAAGGGTCTGCATTTGCTCACCGAACCTCACCAATCCTATCACTGCTGCGTTTATGCCGCTGTACACACGCTTGATTCTCTTTCGGAGACATATAAATCCATAGGTTTTAAGATTCTTACTAGTCAGGTAGATTCTTACAAGTCAGGTATATTCTTAGGCGTTTAATATGGGGTGTTGAGTCCACTTCGTTGAGCAAGGAGTAGCTCTTGTCTATTACATATTTGGCTTATGGAACGGTATCTGTGCTCATTTCAATCTCTGGTTTGATGCAGCACCCCAACTCACCCGTCCCCTTAAGCAAGCATAAGTTGGTTTTCTACATTTGACACCCTGTTCTGTTTTGTAATTCAGTTCTTGTGTAGCCAAGTTTACATTCCGTGTATTAGTGATATCTTATGATGTTTCTTTTTCTGTGTGACTAATTTCACTTAGAATCATCGTACCTGAATCCACTCATTATGCTACTACGGGCTTGATGACATAGATTTCATTGCTGAGTGATATTGCATTGTACCTAAGTACCACAATTTCTTTATCCATTTTTCGCTTTCTGTGATATTCAACTTGTACCGTAAACGAGGTTCTTGTAAACAGAGCCGTCCCAAACTTTGGGGTGGCTGTGTCTTTTTGATTTTAATTTCCCTAAGCTATAGGACCATAAGTGGAAGTGCCCTAGGCTCTGTTGCTTTGTTTTTTGGATGTTTCAGGAAACACCATACACTTCTCCAGAGTGGCTGCTGGCAATTTACATCCCGCCCATCAGCATAACTAGGCTCCCAGTTCTCCATGGCCTGTCCTGCCTTTCTGGATTTTACACTTTTTTCAGATGGCCCTTTTGACCGGGGGGCAGTGAGACTTCATTGTAGTGCAGATTTCCTTTGCAAGCTTGCTTGGTTGGCCAAAAAGTGCGTATGCGTTTTTTCTTGAATATATTCAGGAAAAAACGCATACGCCCTTTTTGGCCAAGTGCATCATTGTGGACGTTCTGCCTCTTTTCCTATGCTTTACATGCAATTCCAGTCTACCTCCTGAAATCGGTTTCCTGCAATTCTGCCCTGCTTTCAACTCCTCTTGGCATCCTAATTCAATATATTTTTGGAAGATAGCTGTCATTTATAACTCTGCAGGTTTGTGAATTACAGTGCCCCTGAGCTCCTTTCTTCAACTCGCTTTCTTGAGAGCTGGCCGCAACACCTCAGGATTGCTTCAGGCCCTAGTTTGGTTCCGGCACGGCATGCTGAGCCTTTGGTTAATTCCTCTTCCTGGTGGGAAATGAGAGTTAAATTTGCCGGTCCGGACACCTCCACCTAATCTCTCATTGGTTCTCCCTATTCCTGTTCATCTTCCGCAGAAATTGCTAACTGGGCCAAACAGGAAGTTAAAGGCACTGACTCTCGAAGTGGGGAGAGTGTTAGTAAAGCGTCTGGAATGTTGCACCCGAGTACCAGGGGACGAAAACTGAGACACATTTGAACACGTTTTCCGATCACATGGTGGATCATACTCTAGGTTCCACATGCATGTTTTAGCTGAAGGAAGAATCCCTTAAACCTGGAGAGTTGAGACCCATGGAATGGGTACCATGCAATATGACTTCAAAGGGTCTGCATTTGCTCACCAAACCTCACCAATCCTATCACTGCTGCGTTTATGCCGCTGTACACACGCTTGATTCTCTTTTGGAGACATATAAATCCATAGGTTTTAAGATTCTTACTAGTCAGGTAGATTCTTACTAGTCAGGTATATTCTTAGGCGTTTAATATGGAGTGTTGAGTCCACTTCGTTGAGCAAGGAGTAGCTCTTGTCTATTACATATTTGGCTTATGGAACGGTATCTGTGCTAATTTCAATCTCTGGTTTTATGCAGCACCCCAACTCACCCGTCCCCTTAAGCAAGCATAAGTTGGTTTTCTACATTTGACACCCTGTTCTGTTTTGTAATTCAGTTCTTGTGTAGCCAAGTTTACATTCCGTGTATTAGTGATATCTTATGATATTTCTTTTTCTGTGTGACTAATTTCACTTAGAATCATTGTACCTGAATCCACTCATTATGCTGCTACGGGCCTGTTGACATAGATTTCATTGCTGAGTGATATTGCATTGTACGTAAGTACCACAACTTCTTTATCCATTTTTCGCTTTCTGTGATATTGAACTTGTACCGTAAACGAGGTTCTTGTAAACAGAGCCGTCCCAAACTTTGGGGTGGCTGTGTCTTTTTGATTTTAATTTCCCTAAGCTATAGGACCATAAGTGGAAGTGCCCTAGTCTCTGTTGCTTTGTTTTTTGGATGTTTCAGGAAACACCATACACTTCTCCAGAGTGGCTGCTGGCAATTTACATCCCGCCCATCAGCATAACTAGGCTCCCAGTTCTCCATGGCCTGTCCTGCCTTTCTGGATTTTACACTTTTTTCAGATGGCCCTTTTGACCGGGGGGCAGTGAGACTTCATTGTAGTGCAGATTTCCTTTGCAAGCTTGCTTGGTTGGCCAAAAAGGGCGTATGCGTTTTTTCCTGAATATATTCAGGAAAAAACGCATACGCCCTTTTTGGCCAAGTGCATCATTGTGGACGTTCTGCCTCTTTTCCTATGCTTTACATGCAATTCCAGTCTACCTCCTGAAATCGGTTTCCTGCAATTCTGCCCCCCTTTCAACTCCTCTTGGCAGCCTTACTTCAATATATTTTTGGAAGATAGCTGTCCTTTATAACTCTGCAGGTTTGTGAATTACAGTGCCCCTGAGCTCCTTTCTTCAACTCGCTTTCTTGTGAGCTGGCCGCAACACCGCAGGATTGCTTCTGGTCCTAGTGTGGTTCCGGCATGGCACGCTGAGCCTTTGGTTAATTCCTCTTCCTGGTGGGAAATGAGAGTTAAATTGGCCCGTCTGGACACCTCCACCTAGTCTCTCATTGGTTCTCCCTATTCCTGTTCATCTTCCACAGAAATTGCAAACTGGGCCAAACAGGAGGTTAAAGGCACTGACTCTCCAAGTGGGGAGAGTGTTAGTAAAGCGTCTGGAATGTTGCACCCGAGTACCAGGGAACGAAAACTGAGACACATTTGAACACATTTTCCGATCACACGGTGGATCATACTCTGGGTTCCACATGCATGTTTTAGCTGAAGGAAGAATCCCTTAAACAGGGAGAGTTGAGACCCATGGAATGGGTACCATGCAATATGATTTCAAAGGGTCTGCATTTGCTCACCGAACCTCAGCAATCCTATCACTGCTGCGTTTATGCCGCTGTACACACGCTTGATTCTCTTTCGGAGACATATAAATCCATAGGTTTTAAGATTCTTACTAGTCAGATATATTCTTAGGCGTTTAATACGAGGTGTTGAGTCCACTTCGTTGAGCAAGGAGTAGCTCTTGTCTATTACATATTTGGCTTATGGAACGGTATCTGTGCTCATTTCAATCTCTGGTTTTATGCAGCACCCCAACTCACCCGTCCCCTTAAGCAAGCATAAGTTGGTTTTCTACATTTGACACCCTGTTCTGTTTTGTAATTCAGTTCTTGTGTAGCCAAGTTTACATTCCGTGTATTAGTGATATCTTATGATGTTTCTTTTTCTGTGTGACTAATTTCACTTAGAATCATCGTACCTGAATCCACTCATTATGCTGCTATGGGCCTGATGACATAGATTTCATTGCTGAGTGATATTGCATTGTACGTAAGTACCACAATTTCTTTATCCATTTTTCGCTTTCTGTGATATTGAACTTGTACCGTAAACGAGGTTCTTGTAAACAGAGCCGTCCCAAACTTTGGGGTGGCTGTGTCTTTTTGATTTTAATTTCCCTAAGCTATAGGACCATAAGTGGAAGTGCCCTAGGCTCTGTTGCTTTGTTTTTTGGATGTTTCAGGAAACACCATACACTTCTCCAGAGTGGCTGCTGGCAATTTACATCCCGCCCATCAGCATAACTAGGCTCCCAGTTCTCCATGGCCTGTCCTGCCTTTCTGGATTTTACACTTTTTTCAGATGGCCCTTTTGACCGGGGGGCAGTGAGACTTCATTGTAGTGCAGATTTCCTTTGCAAGCTTGCTTGGTTGGCCAAAAAGGGCGTATGCGTTTTTCCCTGAATATATTCAGGAAAAAACGCATACGCCCTTTTTGGCCAAGTGTATCATTGTGGACGTTCTGCCTCTTTTCCTATGCTTTACATGCAATTCCAGTCTACCTCCTGAAAATGGTTTCCTGCAATTCTGCCCCGCTTTCAACTCCTCTTGGCAGCCTTACTTCAATATATTTTTGGAAGATAGCTGTCCTTTATAACTCTGCATGTTTGTGAATTACAGTGCCCCTGAGCTCCTTTCTTCAACTCGCTTTCTTGTGAGCTGGCCGCAACACCGCAGGATTGCTTCAGGCCCTAGTTTGGTTCCGGCACGGCATGCTGAGCCTTTGGTTAATTCCTCTTCCTGGTGGGAAATGAGAGTTAAATTTGCCCGTCCGGACACCTCCACCTAGTCTCTCATTGGTTCTCCCTATTCCTGTTCATTTTCCACAGAAATTGCAAACTGGGCCAAACAGGAGGTTAAAGGCACTGACTCTCCAAGTGGGGAGAGTGTTAGTAAAGCGTCTGGAATGTTGCACCCGAGTACCAGGGGACGAAAACTGAGACACATTTGAACACGTTTCCCGATCACACGGTGGATCATACTCTGGGTTCCACATGCATGTTTTAGCTGAAGGAAGAATCCATTAAACCTGGAGAGTTGAGACCCATGGAATGGGTACCATGCAATATGACTTCAAAGGGTCTGCATTTGCTCACCGAACCTCAGCAATCCTATCACTGCTGCGTTTATGCCGCTGTACACATGCTTGATTCTCTTTCGGAGACATATAAATCCATAGGTTTTAAGATTCTTACTAGTCAGGTAGATCCTTAGGCGTTTAATATGGAGTGTTGAGTCCACTTCATTGAGCAAGGAGTAGCTCTTGTCTATTACATATTTGGCTTATGGAACGGTATCTGTGCTAATTTCAATCTCTGGTTTTATGCAGCACCCCAACTCACCCGTCCCCTTAAGCAAGCATAAGTTGGTTTTCTACATTTGACACCCTGTTCTGTTTTGTAATTCAGTTCTTGTGTAGCCAAGTTTACATTCCGTGTATTAGTGATATCTTATGATGTTTCTTTTTCTGTGTGACTAATTTCACTTAGAATCATCGTACCTGAATCCACTCATTATGCTGCTACGGGCCTGTTGACATAGATTTCATTGCTGAGTGATATTGCATTGTACGTAAGTACCACAATTTCTTTATCCATTTTTCGCTTTCTGTGATATTGAACTTCTACCGTAAATGAGGTTCTTGTAAACAGAGCCGTCCCAAACTTTGGGGTGGCTGTGTCTTTTTGATTTTAATTTCCCTAAGCTATAGGACAATAAGTGGAAGTGCCCTAGGCTCTGTTGCTTTGTTTTTTGGATGTTTCAGGAAACACCATACACTTCTCCAGAGTGGCTGCTGGCAATTTACATCCCGCCCATCAGCATAACTAGGCTCCCAGTTCTCCATGGCCTGTCCTGCCTTTCTGGATTTTACACTTTTTTCAGATGGCCCTTTTGACCGGGGGGCAGTGAGACTTCATTGTAGTGCAGATTTCCTTTGCAAGCTTGCTTGGTTGGCCAAAAAGGGCGTATGCGTTTTTTCCTGAATATATTCAGGAAAAAACGCATACGCCCTTTTTGGCCAAGTGCATCATTGTGGACGTTCTGCCTCTTTTCCTATGCTTTACATGCAATTCCAGTCTACCTCCTGAAATCGGTTTCCTGCAATTCTGCCCCCCTTTCAACTCCTCTTGGCAGCCTTACTTCAATATATTTTTGGAAGATAGCTGTCCTTTATAACTCTGCAGGTTTGTGAATTACAGTGCCCCTGAGCTCCTTTCTTCAACTCGCTTTCTTGTGAGCTGGCCGCAACACCGCAGGATTGCTTCTGGTCCTAGTGTGGTTCCGGCATGGCACGCTGAGCCTTTGGTTAATTCCTCTTCCTGGTTGGAAATGAGAGTTTAATTTGCCCGTCTGGACACCTCCACCTAGTCTCTCATTGGTTGTCCCTATTCCTGTTCATTTTCCACAGAAATTGCAAACTGGGCCAAACAGGAGGTTAAAGGCACTGACTCTCCAAGTGGGGAGAGTGTTAGTAAAGCGTCTGGAATGTTGCACCCGAGTACCAGGAAACGAAAATTGAGACACATTTGAACACGTTTTCCGATCACACGGTGGATCATACTCTGGGTTCCACATGCATGTTTTAGCTGAAGGAAGAATCCCTTAAACAGGGAGAGTTGAGACCCATGGAATGGGTACCATGCAATATGACTTCAAAGGGTCTGCATTTGCTCTCCGAACCTCAGCAATCCTATCACTGCTGCGTTTATGCCACTGTACAAACGCCTGATTCTCTTTCGGAGACATATAAATCCATAGGTTTTAAGATTCTTACTAGTCAGGTAGATTCTTACTAGTCAGGTATATTCTTAGGCTTTTAATATGGGGTGTTGAGTCCACTTCGTTGAGCAAGGAGTAGCTCTTGTCTATTACATATTTGGCTTATGGAATGGTATCTCTGCTAATTTCAGTCTCTGGTTTTATGCAGCACCCCAACTCACCCGTCCCCTTAAGCAAGCATAAGTTGGTTTTCTACATTTGACACCCTGTTCTGTTTTGTAATTCAGTTCTTGTGTAGCCAAGTTTACATTCCGTGTATTAGTGATATCTTATGATGTTTCTTTTTCTGTGTGACTAATTTCACTTAGAATCATCGTACCTGAATCCACTCATTATGCTGCTACGGGCCTGATGACATAGATTTCATTGCTGAGTGATATTGCATTGTACATAAGTACCACAACTTCTTTATCCATTTTTCGCTTTCTGTGATATTGAACTTGTTCGGTAAACGAGGTTCTTGTAAACAGAGCCGTCCCAAACTTTGGGGTGGCTGTGTCTTTTTGATTTTAATTTCCCTAAGCTATAGGACCATAAGTGGAAGTGCCCTAGGCTCTGTTGCTTTGTTTTTTGGATGTTTCAGGAAACACCATACACTTCTCCAGAGTGGCTGCTGGCAATTTACATCCCGCCCATCAGCATAACAAGGCTCCCAGTTCTCCATGGCCTGTCCTGCCTTTCTGGATTTTACACTTTTTTCAGATGGCCCTTTTGACCGGGGGGCAGTGAGACTTCATTGTAGTGCAGATTTCCTTTGCAAGCTTGCTTGGTTGGCCAAAAAGGGCGTATGCGTTTTTTCCTGAATATATTCAGGAAAAAACGCATACGCCCTTTTTGGCCAAGTGCATCATTGTGGACGTTCTGCCTCTTTTCCTATGCTTTACATGCAATTCCAGTGCACCTCCAGAAATCGGTTTCCTGCAATTCTGCCCCGCTTTCAACTCCTCTTGGCAGCCTTACTTCAATATATTTTTGGAAGATAGCTGTCATTTATAACTCTGCAGGTTTGTGAATTACAGTGCCCCTGAGCTCCTTTCTTCAACTCGCTTTCTTGTGAGCTGGCCGCAACACCGCAGGATTGCTTCAGGCCCTAGTTTGGTTCCGGCACGGCATGCTGAGCCTTTGGTTAATTCCTCTTCCTGGTGGGAAATGAGAGTTAAATTTGCCCGTCCGGACACCTCCACCTAGTCTCTCATTGGTTCTCCCTATTCCTGTTCATTTTCCACAGAAATTGCAAACTGGGCCAAACAGGAGGTTAAAGGCACTGACTCTCCAAGTGGGGAGAGTGTTAGTAAAGCGTCTGGAATGTTGCACCCGAGTACCAGGGGACCAAAACTGAGACACATTTGTACACGTTTCCCGATCACACGGTGGATCATACTCTGGGTTCCACATGCATGTTTTAGCTGAAGGAAGAATCCATTAAACCTGGAGAGTTGAGACCCATGGAATGGGTACCATGCAATATGACTTCAAAGGGTCTGCATTTGCTCACCGAACCTCAGCAATCCTATCACTGCTGCGTTTATGCCGCTGTACACACGCTTGATTCTCTTTCGGAGACATATAAATCCATAGGTTTTAAGATTCTTACTAGTCAGGTATATTCTTAGGCGTTTAATATGGGGTGTTGAGTCCACTTCGTTGAACAAGGAGTAGCTCTTGTCTATTACATATTTGGCTTATGGAACGGTATCTGTGCTAATTTCAATCTCTGGTTTTATGCAGCACCCCAACTCACCCGTCCCCTTAAGCAAGCATAAGTTGGTTTTCTACATTTGACACCCTGTTCTGTTTTGTAATTCAGTTCTTGTGTAGCCAAGTTTACATTCCGTGTATTAGTGATATCTTATGATGTTTCTTTTTCTGTGTGACTAATTTCACTTAGAATCATCGTACCTGAATCCACTCATTATGCTGCTACGGGCCTGTTGACATAGATTTCATTGCTGAGTGATATTGCATTGTACGTAAGTACCACAATTTCTTTATCCATTTTTCGCTTTCTGTGATATTGTACTTGTACCGTAAACGAGGTTCTTGTAAACAGAGCCGTCCCAAACTTTGGGGTGGCTGTGTCTTTTTGATTTTAATTTCCCTAAGCTATAGGACAATAAGTGGAAGTGCCCTAGGCTCTGTTGCTTTGTTTTTTGGATGTTTCAGGAAACACCATACACTTCTCCAGAGTGGCTGCTGGCAATTTACATCCCGCCCATCAGCATAACAAGGCTCCCAGTTCTCAATGGCCTGTCCTGCCTTTCTGGATTTTACACTTTTTTCAGATGGCCCTTTTGACCGGGGGGCAGTGAGACTTCATTGTAGTGCAGATTTCCTTTGCAAGCTTGCTTGGTTGGCCAAAAAGGGCGTATGCGTTTTTCCCTGAATATATTCAGGAAAAAACACATACGCCCTTTTTGGCCAAGTGTATCATTGTGGACGTTCTGCCTCTTTTCCTATGCTTTACATGCAATTCCAGTCTACCTCCTGAAATCGGTTTCCTGCAATTCTGCCCCGCTTTCAACTCCTCTTGGCAGCCTTACTTCAATATATTTTTGGAAGATAGCTGTCATTTATAACTCTGCAGGTTTGTGAATTACAGTGCCCCTGAGCTCCTTTCTTCAACTCGCTTTCTTGTGAGCTGGCCGCAACACCGCAGGATTGCTTCAGGCCCTAGTTTGATTCCGGCACGGCATGCTGAGCCTTTGGTTAATTCCTCTTCCTGGTTGGAAATGAGAGTTAAATTTGCCCGTCTGGACACCTCCACCTAGTCTCTCATTGGTTCTCCCTATTCCTGTTCATTTTCCACAGAAATTGCAAACTGGGCCAAACAGGAGGTTAAAGGCACTGACTCTCCAAGTGGGGAGAGTGTTAGTAAAGCGTCTGGAATGTTGCACCCGAGTACCAGGAAACGAAAATTGAGACACATTTGAACACGTTTTCCGATCACACGGTGGATCATACTCTGGGTTCCACATGCATGTTTTAGCTGAAGGAAGAATCCCTTAAACATGGAGAGTTGAGACCCATGGAATGGGTACCATGCAATATGACTTCAAAGGGTCTGCATTTGCTCACCGAACCTCACCAATCCTATCACTGCTGCGTTTATGCCGCTGTACACACGCTTGATTCTCTTTCGGAGACATATAAATCCATAGGTTTTAAGATTCTTACTAGTCAGGTAGATTCTTACTAGTCAGGTATATTCTTAGGCGTTTAATATGGGGTGTTGAGTCCACTTCGTTGAGCAAGGAGTAGCTCTTGTCTATTACATATTTGGCTTATGGAACTGTATCTGTGCTCATTTCAATCTCTGGTTTTATGCAGCACCCCAACTCACCCGTCCCCTTAAGCAAGCATAAGTTGGTTTTCTACATTTGACACCCTGTTCTGTTTTGTAATTCAGTTCTTGTGTAGCCAAGTTTACATTCCATGTATTAGTGATATCTTATGATGTTTCTTTTTCTGTGTGACTAATTTCACTTAGAATCATCGTACCTGAATCCACTCATTATGCTGCTACGGGCCTGATGACATAGATTTCATTGCTGAGTGATATTGCATTGTACGTAAGTACCACAACTTCTTTATCCATTTTTCGCTTTCTGTGATATTGAACTTGTACCATAAACGAGGTTCTTGTAAACAGAGCCGTCCCAAACTTTGGGGTGGCTGTGTCTTTTTGATTTTAATTTCCCTAAGCTATAGGACCATAAGTGGAAGTGCCCTAGGCTCTGTTGCTTTGTTTTTTGGATGTTTCAGGAAACACCATACACTTCTCCAGAGTGGCTGCTGGCAATTTACATCCCGCCCATCAGCATAACAAGGCTCCCAGTTCTCAATGGCCTGTCCTGCCTTTCTGGATTTTACACTTTTTTCAGATGGCCCTTTTGACCGGGGGGCAGTGAGACTTCATTGTAGTGCAGATTTCCTTTGCAAGCTTGCTTGGTTGGCCAAAAAGGGCGTATGCGTTTTTCCCTGAATATATTCAGGAAAAAACACATACGCCCTTTTTGGCCAAGTGTATCATTGTGGACGTTCTGCCTCTTTTCCTATGCTTTACATGCAATTCCAGTCTACCTCCTGAAATCGGTTTCCTGCAATTCTGCCCCGCTTTCAACTCCTCTTGGCAGCCTTACTTCAATATATTTTTGGAAGATAGCTGTCATTTATAACTCTGCAGGTTTGTGAATTACAGTGCCCCTGAGCTCCTTTCTTCAACTCGCTTTCTTGTGAGCTGGCCGCAACACCGCAGGATTGCTTCAGGCCCTAGTTTGATTCCGGCACGGCATGCTGAGCCTTTGGTTAATTCCTCTTCCTGGTTGGAAATGAGAGTTAAATTTGCCCGTCTGGACACCTCCACCTAGTCTCTCATTGGTTCTCCCTATTCCTGTTCATTTTCCACAGAAATTGCAAACTGGGCCAAACAGGAGGTTAAAGGCACTGACTCTCCAAGTGGGGAGAGTGTTAGTAAAGCGTCTGGAATGTTGCACCCGAGTACCAGGAAACGAAAATTGAGACACATTTGAACACGTTTTCCGATCACACGGTGGATCATACTCTGGGTTCCACATGCATGTTTTAGCTGAAGGAAGAATCCCTTAAACATGGAGAGTTGAGACCCATGGAATGGGTACCATGCAATATGACTTCAAATGGTCTGCATTTGCTCACCGAACCTCACCAATCCTATCACTGCTGCGTTTATGCCGCTGTACACACGCTTGATTCTCTTTCGGAGACATATAAATCCATAGGTTTTAAGATTCTTACTAGTCAGGTAGATTCTTACTAGTCAGGTATATTCTTAGGCGTTTAATATGGGGTGTTGAGTCCACTTCGTTGAGCAAGGAGTAGCTCTTGTCTATTACATATTTGGCTTATGGAACTGTATCTGTGCTCATTTCAATCTCTGGTTTTATGCAGCACCCCAACTCACCCGTCCCCTTAAGCAAGCATAAGTTGGTTTTCTACATTTGACACCCTGTTCTGTTTTGTAATTCAGTTCTTGTGTAGCCAAGTTTACATTCCATGTATTAGTGATATCTTATGATGTTTCTTTTTCTGTGTGACTAATTTCACTTAGAATCATCGTACCTGAATCCACTCATTATGCTGCTACGGGCCTGATGACATAGATTTCATTGCTGAGTGATATTGCATTGTACGTAAGTACCACAACTTCTTTATCCATTTTTCGCTTTCTGTGATATTGAACTTGTACCATAAACGAGGTTCTTGTAAACAGAGCCGTCCCAAACTTTGGGGTGGCTGTGTCTTTTTGATTTTAATTTCCCTAAGCTATAGGACCATAAGTGGAAGTGCCCTAGGCTCTGTTGCTTTGTTTTTTGGATGTTTCAGGAAACACCATACACTTTCCCAGAGTGGCTGCTGGCAATTTACATCCAGCCCATCAGCATAACAAGGCTCCCAGTTCTCAATGGCCTGTCCTGCCTTTCTGGATTTTACACTTTTTTCAGATGGCCCTTTTGACCGGGGGGCAGTGAGACTTCATTGTAGTGCAGATTTCCTTTGCAAGCTTGCTTGGTTGGCCTAAAAGGGCGTAGGCGTTTTTCCCTGAATATATTCAGGAAAAAACACATACGCCCTTTTTTGCCAAGTGTATCATTGTGGACGTTCTGCCTCTTTTCCTATGCTTTACATGCAATTCCAGTCTACCTCCTGAAATCGGTTTCCTGCAATGCTGCCCCGCTTTCAACTCCTCTTGGCAGCCTTACTTCAATATATTTTTGGAAGATAGCTGTCATTTATAACTCTGCAGGTTTGTGAATTACAGTGCCCCTGAGCTCCTTTCTTCAACTCGCTTTCTTGTGAGCTGGCCCCAACACCGCAGGATTGCTTTAGGCCCTAGTTTGATTCCGGCACGGCATGCTGAGCCTTTGGTTAATTCCTCTTCCTGGTGGGAAATGAGAGTTAAATTTGCCCGTCCAGACACCTCCACCTAGTCTCTCATTGGTTCTCCCTATTCCTGTTCATTTTCCACAGAAATTGCAAACTGGGCCAAACAGGAGGTTAAAGGCGCTGACTCTCCAAGTGGGGAGAGTGTTAGTAAAGCGTCTGGAATGTTGCACCCGAGTACCAGGGGACGAAAACTGAAACACATTTGAACACGTTTCCCGATCACACGGTGGATCATACTCTGGGTTCCACATGCATGTTTTAGCTGAAGGAAGAATCCATTAAACCTGGAGAGTTGAGACCCATGGAATGGGTACCATGCAATATGACTTCAAAGGGTCTGCATTTGCTCACCGAACCTCAGCAATCCTATCACTGCTGCGTTTATGCCGCTGTACACACGCTTGATTCTCTTTCGGAGACATATAAATCCATAGGTTTTAAGATTCTTACTAGTCAGGTAGATTCTTACTAGTCAGGTATATTCTTAGGCGTTTAATATGGGGTGTTGAGTCCACTTCGTTGAGCAAGGAGTAGCTCTTGTCTATTACATATTTGGCTTATGGAACGGTATCTGTGCTCATTTCAATCTCTGGTTTTATGCAGCACCCCAACTCACCCGTCCCCTTAAGCAAGCATAAGTTGGTTTTCTACATTTGACACCCTGTTCTGTTTTGTAATTCAGTTCTTGTGTAGCCAAGTTTACATTCCGTGTATTAGTGATATCTTATGATGTTTCTTTTTCTGTGTGACTAATTTCACTTAGAATCATCGTACCTGAATCCACTCATTATGCTGCTACGGGCCTGATGACATAGATTTCATTGCTGAGTGATATTGCATTGTACGTAAGTACCACAGTTTCTTTATCCATTTTTCGCTTTCTGTGATATTGAACTTGTACCGTAAACGAGGTTCTTGTAAACAGAGCCGTCCCAAACTTTGGGGTGGCTGTGTCTTTTTGATTTTAATTTCCCTAAGCTATAGGACCATAAGTGGAAGTGCCCTAGGCTCTGTTGCTTTGTTTTTTGGATGTTTCAGGAAACACCATACACTTCTCCAGAGTGGCTGCTGGCAATTTACATCCCGCCCATCAGCATAACTAGGCTCCCAGTTCTCCATGGCCTGTCCTGCCTTTCTGGATTTTACACTTTTTTCAGATGGCCCTTTTGACCGGGGGGCAGTGAGACTTCATTGTAGTGCAGATTTCCTTTGCAAGCTTGCTTGGTTGGCCAAAAAGGGCGTATGCGTTTTTTCCTGAATATATTCAGGAAAAAACGCATACGCCCTTTTTGGCCAAGTGCATCATTGTGGACGTTCTGCCTCTTTTCCTATGCTTTACATGCAATTGCAGTCTACCTCCTGAAATCGGTTTCCTGCAATTCTGCCCCGCTTTCAACTCCTCTTGGCAGCCTTACTTCAATATATTTTTGGAAGATAGCTGTCATTTATAACTCTGCAGGTTTGTGAATTACAGTGCCCCTGAGCTCCTTTCTTCAACTCGCTTTCTTGTGAGCTGGCCGCAACACCGCAGGATTGCTTCAGGCCCTAGTTTGATTCCGGCACGGCATGCTGAGCCTTTGGTTAATTCCTCTTCCTGGTGGGAAATGAGAGTTAAATTTGCCCGTCTGGACACCTCCACCTAGTCTCTCATTGGTTCTCCCTATTCCTGTTCATTTTCCACAGAAATTGCAAACTGGGCCAAACAGGAGGTTAAAGGCACTGACTCTCCAAGTGGGGAGAGTGTTAGTAAAGCGTCTGGAATGTTGCACCCGAGTACCAGGAAACGAAAATTGAGACACATTTGAACACGTTTTCCGATCACACGGTGGATCATACTCTGGGTTCCACATGCATGTTTTAGCTGAAGGAAGAATCCTTTAAACATGGAGAGTTGAGACCCATGGAATGGGTACCATGCAATATGACTTCAAAGGGTCTGCATTTGCTCACCGAACCTCACCAATCCTATCACTGCTGCGTTTATGCCGCTGTACACACGCTTGATTCTCTTTCGGAGACATATAAATCCATAGGTTTTAAGATTCTTACTAGTCAGGTAGATTCTTACTAGTCAGGTATATTCTTAGGCGTTTAATATGGGGTGTTGAGTCCACTTCGTTGAGCAAGGAGTAGCTCTTGTCTATTACATATTTGGCTTATGGAACTGTATCTGTGCTCATTTCAATCTCTGGTTTTATGCAGCACCCCAACTCACCCGTCCCCTTAAGCAAGCATAAGTTGGTTTTCTACATTTGACACCCTGTTCTGTTTTGTAATTCAGTTCTTGTGTAGCCAAGTTTACATTCCATGTATTAGTGATATCTTATGATGTTTCTTTTTCTGTGTGACTAATTTTACTTAGAATCATCGTACCTGAATCCACTCATTATGCTGCTACGGGCCTGATGACATAGATTTCATTGCTGAGTGATATTGCATTGTACGTAAGTACCACAACTTCTTTATCCATTTTTCGCTTTCTGTGATATTGAACTTGTACCATAAACGAGGTTCTTGTAAACAGAGCCGTCCCAAACTTTGGGGTGGCTGTGTCTTTTTGATTTTAATTTCCCTAAGCTATAGGACCATAAGTGGAAGTGCCCTAGGCTCTGTTGCTTTGTTTTTTGGATGTTTCAGGAAACACCATACACTTTCCCAGAGTGGCTGCTGGCAATTTACATCCAGCCCATCAGCATAACAAGGCTCCCAGTTCTCAATGGCCTGTCCTGCCTTTCTGGATTTTACACTTTTTTCAGATGGCCCTTTTGACCGGGGGGCAGTGAGACTTCATTGTAGTGCAGATTTCCTTTGCAAGCTTGCTTGGTTGGCCAAAAAGGGCGTATGCGTTTTTCCCTGAATATATTCAGGAAAAAACACATACGCCCTTTTTGGCCAAGTGTATCATTGTGGACGTTCTGCCTCTTTTCCTATGCTTTACATGCAATTCCAGTCTACCTCCTGAAATCGGTTTCCTGCAATGCTGCCCCGCTTTCAACTCCTCTTGGCAGCCTTACTTCAATATATTTTTGGAAGATAGCTGTCATTTATAACTCTGCAGGTTTGTGAATTACAGTGCCCCTGAGCTCCTTTCTTCAACTCGCTTTCTTGTGAGCTGGCCCCAACACCGCAGTATTGCTTTAGGCCCTAGTTTGATTCCGGCACGGCATGCTGAGCCTTTGGTTAATTCCTCTTCCTGGTGGGAAATGAGAGTTAAATTTGCCCGTCCGGACACCTCCACCTAGTCTCTCATTGGTTCTCCCTATTCCTGTTCATTTTCCACAGAAATTGCAAACTGGGCCAAACAGGAGGTTAAAGGCGCTGACTCTCCAAGTGGGGAGAGTGTTAGTAAAGCGTCTGGAATGTTGCACCCGAGTACCAGGGGACGAAAACTGAAACACATTTGAACACGTTTCCCGATCACACGGTGGATCATACTCTGGGTTCCACATGCATGTTTTAGCTGAAGGAAGAATCCATTAAACCTGGAGAGTTGAGACCCATGGAATGGGTACCATGCAATATGACTTCAAAGGGTCTGCATTTGCTCACCGAACCTCAGCAATCCTATCACTGCTGCGTTTATGCCGCTGTACACACGCTTGATTCTCTTTCGGAGACATATAAATCCATAGGTTTTAAGATTCTTACTAGTCAGGTAGATTCTTACTAGTCAGGTATATTCTTAGGCGTTTAATATGGGGTGTTGAGTCCACTTCGTTGAGCAAGGAGTAGCTCTTGTCTATTACATATTTGGCTTATGGAACGGTATCTGTGCTCATTTCAATCTCTGGTTTTATGCAGCACCCCAACTCACCCGTCCCCTTAAGCAAGCATAAGTTGGTTTTCTACATTTGACACCCTGTTCTGTTTTGTAATTCAGTTCTTGTGTAGCCAAGTTTACATTCCGTGTATTAGTGATATCTTATGATGTTTCTTTTTCTGTGTGACTAATTTCACTTAGAATCATCGTACCTGAATCCACTCATTATGCTGCTACGGGCCTGATGACATAGATTTCATTGCTGAGTGATATTGCATTGTACGTAAGTACCACAGTTTCTTTATCCATTTTTCGCTTTCTGTGATATTGAACTTGTACCGTAAACGAGGTTCTTGTAAACAGAGCCGTCCCAAACTTTGGGGTGGCTGTGTCTTTTTGATTTTAATTTCCCTAAGCTATAGGACCATAAGTGGAAGTGCCCTAGGCTCTGTTGCTTTGTTTTTTGGATGTTTCAGGAAACACCATACACTTCTCCAGAGTGGCTGCTGGCAATTTACAATCCGCCCATCAGCATAACTAGGCTCCCAGTTCTCCATGGCCTGTCCTGCCTTTCTGGATTTTACACTTTTTTCAGATGGCCCTTTTGACCGGGGGGCAGTGAGACTTCATTGTAGTGCAGATTTCCTTTGCAAGCTTGCTTGGTTGGCCAAAAAGGGCGTATGCGTTTTTTCCTGAATATATTCAGGAAAAAACGCATACGCCCTTTTTGGCCAAGTGCATCATTGTGGACGTTCTGCCTCTTTTCCTATGCTTTACATGCAATTGCAGTCTACCTCCTGAAATCGGTTTCCTGCAATTCTGCCCCGCTTTCAACTCCTCTTGGCAGCCTTACTTCAATATATTTTTGGAAGATAGCTGTCATTTATAACTCTGCAGGTTTGTGAATTACAGTGCCCCTGAGCTCCTTTCTTCAACTCGCTTTCTTGTGAGCTGGCCGCAACACCGCAGGATTGCTTCAGGCCCTAGTTTGATTCCGGCACGGCATGCTGAGCCTTTGGTTAATTCCTCTTCCTGGTGGGAAATGAGAGTTAAATTTGCCCGTCTGGACACCTCCACCTAGTCTCTCATTGGTTCTCCCTATTCCTGTTCATTTTCCACAGAAATTGCAAACTGGGCCAAACAGGAGGTTAAAGGCACTGACTCTCCAAGTGGGGAGAGTGTTAGTAAAGCGTCTGGAATGTTGCACCCGAGTACCAGGAAACGAAAATTGAGACACATTTGAACACGTTTTCCGATCACACGGTGGATCATACTCTGGGTTCCACATGCATGTTTTAGCTGAAGGAAGAATCCCTTAAACATGGAGAGTTGAGACCCATGGAATGGGTACCATGCAATATGACTTCAAAGGGTCTGCATTTGCTCACCGAACCTCACCAATCCTATCACTGCTGCGTTTATGCCGCTGTACACACGCTTGATTCTCTTTCGGAGACATATAAATCCATAGGTTTTAAGATTCTTACTAGTCAGGTAGATTCTTACTAGTCAGGTATATTCTTAGGCGTTTAATATGGGGTGTTGAGTCCACTTCGTTGAGCAAGGAGTAGCTCTTGTCTATTACATATTTGGCTTATGGAACTGTATCTGTGCTCATTTCAATCTCTGGTTTTATGCAGCACCCCAACTCACCCGTCCCCTTAAGCAAGCATAAGTTGGTTTTCTACATTTGACACCCTGTTCTGTTTTGTAATTCAGTTCTTGTGTAGCCAAGTTTACATTCCATGTATTAGTGATATCTTATGATGTTTCTTTTTCTGTGTGACTAATTTCACTTAGAATCATCGTACCTGAATCCACTCATTATGCTGCTACGGGCCTGATGACATAGATTTCATTGCTGAGTGATATTGCATTGTACGTAAGTACCACAACTTCTTTATCCATTTTTCGCTTTCTGTGATATTGAACTTGTACCATAAACGAGGTTCTTGTAAACAGAGCCGTCCCAAACTTTGGGGTGGCTGTGTCTTTTTGATTTTAATTTCCCTAAGCTATAGGACCATAAGTGGAAGTGCCCTAGGCTCTGTTGCTTTGTTTTTTGGATGTTTCAGGAAACACCATACACTTCTCCAGAGTGGCTGCTGGCAATTTACATCCCGCCCATCAGCATAACAAGGCTCCCAGTTCTCAATGGCCTGTCCTGCCTTTCTGGATTTTACACTTTTTTCAGATGGCCCTTTTGACCGGGGGGCAGTGAGACTTCATTGTAGTGCAGATTTCCTTTGCAAGCTTGCTTGGTTGGCCAAAAAGGGCGTATGCGTTTTTCCCTGAATATATTCAGGAAAAAACACATACGCCCTTTTTGGCCAAGTGTATCATTGTGGACGTTCTGCCTCTTTTCCTATGCTTTACATGCAATTCCAGTCTACCTCCTGAAATCGGTTTCCTGCAATGCTGCCCCGCTTTCAACTCCTCTTGGCAGCCTTACTTCAATATATTTTTGGAAGATAGCTGTCATTTATAACTCTGCAGGTTTGTGAATTACAGTGCCCCTGAGCTCCTTTCTTCAACTCGCTTTCTTGTGAGCTGGCCCCAACACCGCAGGATTGCTTTAGGCCCTAGTTTGATTCCGGCACGGCATGCTGAGCCTTTGGTTAATTCCTCTTCCTGGTGGGAAATGAGAGTTAAATTTGCCCGTCCGGACACCTCCACCTAGTCTCTCATTGGTTCTCCCTATTCCTGTTCATTTTCCACAGAAATTGCAAACTGGGCCAAACAGGAGGTTAAAGGCGCTGACTCTCCAAGTGGGGAGAGTGTTAGTAAAGCGTCTGGAATGTTGCACCCGAGTACCAGGGGACGAAAACTGAAACACATTTGAACACGTTTCCCGATCACACGGTGGATCATACTCTGGGTTCCACATGCATGTTTTAGCTGAAGGAAGAATCCATTAAACCTGGAGAGTTGAGACCCATGGAATGGGTACCATGCAATATGACTTCAAAGGGTCTGCATTTGCTCACCGAACCTCAGCAATCCTATCACTGCTGCGTTTATGCCGCTGTACACACGCTTGATTCTCTTTCGGAGACATATAAATCCATAGGTTTTAAGATTCTTACTAGTCAGGTAGATTCTTACTAGTCAGGTATATTCTTAGGCGTTTAATATGGGGTGTTGAGTCCACTTCGTTGAGCAAGGAGTAGCTCTTGTCTATTACATATTTGGCTTATGGAACGGTATCTGTGCTCATTTCAATCTCTGGTTTTATGCAGCACCCCAACTCACCCGTCCCCTTAAGCAAGCATAAGTTGGTTTTCTACATTTGACACCCTGTTCTGTTTTGTAATTCAGTTCTTGTGTAGCCAAGTTTACATTCCGTGTATTAGTGATATCTTATGATGTTTCTTTTTCTGTGTGACTAATTTCACTTAGAATCATCGTACCTGAATCCACTCATTATGCTGCTACGGGCCTGATGACATAGATTTCATTGCTGAGTGATATTGCATTGTACGTAAGTACCACAGTTTCTTTATCCATTTTTCGCTTTCTGTGATATTGAACTTGTACCGTAAACGAGGTTCTTGTAAACAGAGCCGTCCCAAACTTTGGGGTGGCTGTGTCTTTTTGATTTTAATTTCCCTAAGCTATAGGACCATAAGTGGAAGTGCCCTAGGCTCTGTTGCTTTGTTTTTTGGATGTTTCAGGAAACACCATACACTTCTCCAGAGTGGCTGCTGGCAATTTACATCCCGCCCATCAGCATAACTAGGCTCCCAGTTCTCCATGGCCTGTCCTGCCTTTCTGGATTTTACACTTTTTTCAGATGGCCCTTTTGACCGGGGGGAAGTGAGACTTCATTGTAGTGCAGATTTCCTTTGCAAGCTTGCTTGGTTGGCCAAAAAGGGCGTATGCGTTTTTTCCTGAATATATTCAGGAAAAAACGCATACGCCCTTTTTGGCCAAGTGCATCATTGTGGACGTTCTGCCTCTTTTCCTATGCTTTACATGCAATTCCAGTCTACCTCCTGAAATCGGTTTCCTGCAATTCTGCCCTGCTTTCAACTCCTCTTGGCATCCTAATTCAATATATTTTTGGAAGATAGCTGTCATTTATAACTCTGCAGGTTTGTGAATTACAGTGCCCCTGAGCTCCTTTCTTCAACTCGCTTTCTTGTGAGCTGGCCGCAACACCGCAGGATTGCTTCAGGCCCTAGTTTGGTTCCGGCACGGCATGCTGAGCCTTTGGTTAATTCCTCTTCCTGGTGGGAAATGAGAGTTAAATTGGCCCGTCCGGACACCTCCACCTAATCTCTCATTGGTTCTCCCTATTCCTGTTCATCTTCCGCAGAAATTGCTAACTGGGCCAAACAGGAGGTTAAAGGCACTGACTCTCCAAGTGGGGAGAGTGTTAGTAAAGCGTCTGGAATGTTGCACCCGAATACCAGGGGACCAAAACTGAGACACATTTGAACACGTTTTCCGACCACATGGTGGATCATACTCTGGGTTCCACATGCATGTTTTAGCTGAAGGAAGAATCCCTTAAACATGGAGAGTTGAGACCCATGGAATGGGTACCATGCAATATGACTTCAAAGGGTCTGCATTTGCTCACCGAACCTCAGCAATCCTATCACTGCTGCGTTTATGCCGCTGTACACACACTTGATTCTCTTTCGGAGACATATAAATCCATAGGTTTTAAGATTCTTACTAGTCAGGTAGATTCTTACTAGTCAGGTATATTCTTAGGCGTTTAATATGGGGTGTTGAGTCCACTTCGTTGAGCAAGGAGTAGCTCTTGTCTATTACATATTTGGCTTATGGAACGGTATCTGTGCTCATTTCAATCTCTGGTTTTATGCAGCACCCCAACTCACCCGTCCCCTTAAGCAAGCATAAGTTGGTTTTCTACATTTGACACCCTGTTCGGTTTGTAATTCAGTTCTTGTGTAGCCAAGTTTACATTCCGTGTATTAGTGATAACTTATGATGTTTCTTTTTCTGTGTGACTAATTTCACTTAGAATCATCGTACCTGAATCCACTCATTATGCTGCTACGGGCCTGATGACATAGATTTCATTGCTGAGTGATATTGCATTGTACGTAAGTACCACAATTTCTTTATCCATTTTTCGCTTTCTGTGATATTGAACTTGTACCGTAAACGAGGTTCTTGTAAACAGAGCCGTCCCAAACTTTGGGGTGGCTGTGTCTTTTTGATTTTAATTTCCCTAAGCTATAGGACCATAAGTGGAAGTGCCCTAGGCTCTGTTGCTTTGTTTTTTGGATGTTTCAGGAAACACCATACACTTCTCCAGAGTGGCTGCTGGCAATTTACATCCCGCCCATCAGCATAACTAGGCTCCCAGTTCTCCATGGCCTGTCCTGCCTTTCTGGATTTTACACTTTTTTCAGATGGCCCTTTTGACCGGGGGGCAGTGAGACTTCATTGTAGTGCAGATTTCCTTTGCAAGCTTGCTTGGTTGGCCAAAAAGGGCGTATGCGTTTTTTCCTGAATATATTCAGGAAAAAACGCATACGCCCTTTTTGGCCAAGTGCATCATTGTGGGCGTTCTGCCTCTTTTCCTATGCTTTACATGCAATTCCAGTCTACCTCCTGAAATCGGTTTCCTGCAATTCTGCCCTGCTTTCCACTCCTCTTGGCATCCTAATTCAATATATTTTTGGAAGATAGCTGTCATTTATAACTCTGCAGGTTTGTGAATTACAGTGCCCCTGAGCTCCTTTCTTCAACTCGCTTTCTTGTGAGCTGGCCGCAACACCGCAGGATTGCTTCAGGCCCTAGTTTGGTTCCGGCACGGCATGCTGAGCCTTTGGTTAATTCCTCTTCCTGGTGGGAAATGAGAGTTAAATTGGCCCGTCCGGACACCTCCACCTAATCTCTCATTGGTTCTCCCTATTCCTGTTCATCTTCCGCAGAAATTGCTAACTGGGCCAAACAGGAGGTTAAAGGCACTGACTCTCCAAGTGGGGAGAGTGTTAGTAAAGCGTCTGGAATGTTGCACCCGAGTACCAGGGGACGAAAACTGAGACACATTTGAACACGTTTTCCGACCACATGGTGGATCATACTCTGGGTTCCACATGCATGTTTTAGCTGAAGGAAGAATCCCTTAAACATGGAGAGTTGAGACCCATGGAATGGGTACCATGCAATATGACTTCAAAGGGTCTGCATTTGCTCACCGAACCTCACCAATCCTATCACTGCTGCGTTTATGCCGCTGTACACACACTTGATTATCTTTCGGAGACATATAAATCCATAGGTTTTAAGATTCTTATTAGTAAGGTAGATTCTTACTAGTCAGGTATATTCTTAGGCGTTTAATATGGGGTGTTGAGTCCACTTCGTTGAGCAAGGAGTAGCTCTTGTCTATTACATATTTGGCTTATGGAACGGTATCTGTGCTCATTTCAATCTCTGGTTTTATGCAGCACCCCAACTCACCCGTCCCCTTAAGCAAGCATAAGTTGGTTTTCTACATTTGACACCCTGTTCTGTTTTGTAATTCAGTTCTTGTGTAGCCAAGTTTACATTCCGTGTATTAGTGATATCTTATGATGTTTCTTTTTCTGTGTGACTAATTTCACTTAGAATCATCGTACCTGAATCCACTCATTATGCTGCTACGGGCCTGATGACATAGATTTCATTGCTGAGTGATATTGCATTGTACGTAAGTACCACAATTTCTTTATCCATTTTTCGCTTTCTGTGATATTGAACTTGTACCGTAAACGAGGTTCTTGTAAACAGAGCCGTCCCAAACTTTGGGGTGGCTGTGTCTTTTTGATTTTAATTTCCCTAAGCTATAGGACCATAAGTGGAAGTGCCCTAGGCTCTGTTGCTTTGTTTTTTGGATGTTTCAGGAAACACCATACACTTCTCCAGAGTGGCTGCTGGCAATTTACATCCCGCCCATCAGCATAACTAGGCTCCCAGTTCTCCATGGCCTGTCCTGCCTTTCTGGATTTTACACTTTTTTCAGATGGCCCTTTTGACCGGGGGGCAGTGAGACTTCATTGTAGTGCAGATTTCCTTTGCAAGCTTGCTTGGTTGGCCAAAAAGGGCGTATGCGTTTTTTCCTGAATATATTCAGGAAAAAACGCATACGCCCTTTTTGGCCAAGTGCATCATTGTGGACGTTCTGCCTCTTTTCCTATGCTTTACATGCAATTCCAGTCTACCTCCTGAAATCGGTTTCCTGCAATTCTGCCCTGCTTTCAACTCCTCTTGGCATCCTAATTCAATATATTTTTGGAAGATAGCTGTCATTTATAACTCTGCAGGTTTGTGAATTACAGTGCCCCTGAGCTCCTTTCTTCAACTCGCTTTCTTGTGAGCTGGCCGCAACACCGCAGGATTGCTTCTGGTCCTAGTGTGGTTCCGGCATGGCACGCTGAGCCTTTGGTTAATTCCTCTTCCTGGTGGGAAATGAGAGTTAAATTTGCCCGTCCAGACACCTCCACCTAATCTCTCATTTGTTCTCCCTATTCCTGTTCATTTTCCACAGAAATTGCAAATTGAGCCATACAGGAGGTTAAAGGCACTGACTCTCCAAGTGGGGAGAGTGTTAGTAAAGCGTCTGGAATGTTGCACCCGAGTACCAGGGGACGAAAACTGAGACACATTTGAACACGTTTCCCGATCACACGGTGGATCATACTCTGGGTTCCACATGCATGTTTTAGCTGAAGGAAGAATCCCTTAAACCTGGAGAGTTGAGACCCATGGAATGGGTACCATGCAATATGACTTCAAAGGGTCTGCATTTGCTCACCGAACCTCACCAATCCTATCACTGCTGCGTTTATGCCACTGTACACACGCTTGATTCTCTTTCGGAGACATATAAATCTATAGGTTTTAAGATTCTTACTAGTCAGGTAGATTCTTACTAGTCAGGTATATTCCTAGGCGTTTAATATAGGGTGTTGAGTCCACTTCGTTGAGCAAGGGGTACCTTTTGTCTATTATATTTTTGGCTTATGGAACGGTATCTGTGCCAATTTTAATCTCTGGTTTCATGCAGCACCCCATATCGGCTTTCCCCTTAAGCAAGCATAAGTTGGTTTTCTACATTTTTGACCCTGTTCTGTTTTGTAATTCAGTTCCTGTGTAGCCAAGTTTACATTCCGTGTAGTAGTGATATCTTATGATGTTTCTTTTTCTGTGTGACTAATTTCACTTAGAATCATCGTACCTGAATCCACTCATTATGCTGCTACGGGCCTGATGACATAGATTTCATTGCTGAGTGATATTGCATTGTACGTAAGTACCACAACTTCTTTATCCATTTTTCGCTTTTTGCGATATTTAACTTGTACCGTAAACGAGGTTCTTGTAAACAGAGCCATCCCAAACTTTGGGGTGGCTGTGTCTTTTTGATTTTAATTTCCCTAAGCTATAGGACCATAAGTGGAAGTGCCCTAGGCTCTGTTGCTTTGTTTTTTGGATGTTTCAGGAAACACCATACACTTCTCCAGAGTGGCTGTTGGCCATTTTCATCTCGCCCATCAGCATAACAAGGCTCCCAGTTCTCCATGGCCTGTCCTGCCTTTCTGGATTTTACACTTTTTTCAGAAGGCCCTTTGACCGGGGGGCAGTGAGACTTCATTGTAGTGCAGATTTCCTTTGCGAGCTTGCTTGGTTGGCCAGAAAGGGCGTATGCGTTTCTTCCTGAATATATTCAGGAAAGAACGCATACGCCCTTTTTGGCCAAGTGCATCATTGTCGACGTTCTGAGTCTTTTCATATGTTTTCAGTGCAATTCCAGTCTACCTCCTGAAATCGGTTTCCTGCAGTTCTGCCTTGCTCTCAGTTCCTCTTCATAGCCTTACCTCAATATACGTTTGGAAAATAGTTGGCCTTTATAACTCTGCAGGTTTTTCAATTGCAGTGGCCCTTAGCTCCATTTTTCAGCTCTTATTTTTGTGATCTTGCCTCATATCCACAGGATTTCTTCAGGCCCTATTCTTCTTCTGGGGCGCCTTGCTCTGCCTTTGGTTAATTCTTCTTCCTGATGTGAAATTAGAGTGACATGTGCCCATTGAAACCGCTACAGCTATTTTCTCACTGGTTCCCCCTATTCCCATTCATCCTCCGCACTAACTGCAGACTGTGCGATACCGGAACTTAAAGGCATTGACTCTCCATGTGGAGATGTTGTTAGTAAAGTGGCTGGAATGTTGATCCGGAGCCCCAGGAGAGGAAAATGAGGTGCATTTTAGAAACCTTTCCCGATCATATGGTATACCATCTGCTGGATTTCCCATGCATGGTTTAGCTGTAGGAAGATTCCCTTCAACTTGGAGTGTTGGGACCCTTGGAATAAGTAGCATGAAGTATTGCATTAAACTTTCGGCAGTTGCTCACCAAAGCTCTCCAATCCTTTCAGCCCCAAGTGTCCAGCCTTATGTCTTATCCAGCTGTGGGTTTATATGTGGTCATTCCAGGTTGCATCACAGCCCCTGAGCGAATTTTGTAAGAATTTTTCTCTCTTTCATTGTTTCTGCGTTTTGGTTTTAAAATTTATTTCTATAATGGGGTTTAGCTCATTTTCACTGCTGTGTTTGTGCCGCTCTGCGCACACTTGATTCCCTTATGGAGATATATCAATACATGGGTTTTAAGATTCTTATTACTCAGATATATTTCTCTGTGGTGTATAGGGTGTGTTGAGGCCAGTTCATTGAGCAAGGTGTAGATCTTGTCTGATACCTATTTGGTTTATTGAACGGTATCTGTGCTAATTTCAAACTCTGGTTTTATGCATCACCCCACCTCTCCTTTCCCCTTAAGCTGACATAAGTGTGTTTTCTAAATGTGAGACACTGTTCTGTTTTGTCATTCATTTTTTGTGCAGCCATATTTATCCTCCCTCTATAAGTGATATCTTATGATATGTTTCTTTTTCTGTTTGACTTATTTCAAGTAGTATTATCGGACCTCAATCCACTCTTTATCCTTCTACTAGCCTTATTACATTGATTTCATGGTGAAGAGATATTCCATTGTACATAAGTACCACATTTTCTTTATCCATTGTTCTCTTTCCTGGGATATTTAAGGTGTACTGAAGTTGAGGTTCTTGTAAACAGAGTAGCCCTAAACTGTGGTGTGCTTGTGTCTTGTTGATTTTTAGACTTCCCTAGATATACTCCCGTGATTGGAAGTGCCCTATGCTCTGTCGCTCTGTTTTTTAGATGATTTAGGAACCACCATACACTTCTCCAGAGTGGCTCTCGGCAGTTCACACACTGTCCATCAGCGTATAAAGGCTCCCTGTTCTCCATGGCCTGTCCTGCATTTCTGGTTTTTACAATTTTTTCGGATGGCCCTTTTGACCGGTGGGAAATGAGACTTCTTTGTTGTGCACATTTGCATTGCTTGCTTGCTTGGTTGCCCATAAAGTGCGTATGCGTTTTTTCCTGGATATATTCAGGAAATAACACATACTCCCTTTTGGGCCAACTGCATCATTGTCGAAATTCTGCCGCTTTTCATGTGCTTTAAAGGCGAGTCCAATCTATCTCTTGAAATCTGTTTCTTGCAATTCTGTCTTGCATTCAGATCCTCTTCTTTGCCTTACCTCAACATATTTTTGGACGTTAGTTTTCATTTATAACTCTGCAGGTTTGTGAATTGCAGTGACCCTGAGCTCCATTTTTTAAGTTGCTCTTTTGTGAGCTGGCCTCAAAACTGCAGGATTGCTTCAGGCCCTATTTTGGCTCCGGCGAGGCGGGCTGAGCCTTTTTTTAATTCTTATTCTTAATGGGAAATTAGAGTGACATGTGCCCGTCCAAACCCCTACAACTATTCTCTCATTGTTTCCCCCTGTTCCCGTTCATCCTCCTCACAATTTGCAAAATGTGTGAAACAGAAGTTTAAATGTGCTGATTCTCTAAGTGGGGAGATTCTAAGTAACGTGGCTGGAATGATGAACAGGAGCACCAGGAGAGGATAAATGAAGTGCATTTTAGACACATCTCCCGATCACATGGTGTACAGTCCTCTGGGTTTTCCATGCATGTTTTAGCTGTAGGAAGATTCCTTGAACCTGCAGATTTGGGACCCATTGAATGGGTACCAGGTAGTATTACTTTAAAGGGTGTGCATTTCCTCACCCAACCCCACATTTCTCTTAGTGCGAACAGTTTCCAGCCTTATGTCTCATCCTGCTGTGGGTCTAGATGTGTTCAATCCATGTTGCATCACCGTCCCTGAGGAAAAGTTGTAAGAGGTTTTCTCTGTCTCTCTGTCGTTTATTTTTTTCAATTTATTACTATGTTGTTTACAGCTGATTTTCAAAGCTCTGTTTCTTGCTGCTGTACATCCACTTGATTCACGTACAGAGAGACATCAATAATTTCTTTTTCAGATTCTTACCAGTCATAGATATTCTTTTCCGGTGACTTGAGTGTGCTGAGTGCAGTTCTTTTAGTTACCGTGTAGGCCTTGTTGATTATCAGTTTGGTATTTGGAATGGTATCTTTGCTAATTTCAACCTCCTGGATGATGCCTCACCCCTCCCCACCTTTCCCGTTTAGCAGCCTTACACGTGTTTTCTACATATTTATGTCACTTAGAATGATCATACGTAACTCCTCCGGAGTTGTTACAACTGGCCATATTTCATTGATTTCCAGGCTGAGTAATATTCCACTCTACATAAGTACCACATCTCTATCCATTTTTTCCCTCCAGAGACATTTAAGTTATATCCTAGTCGAGGATCTTTTAAACAGAGAGGCAGTAAACATTGGGGTGCCTGTGTCCTCTCGATTTTTGTTTTTCCCAAGATATACGCCCATGAGTGCAAGTGCCCTATGCTCTGTAGCTCATTTTTTAGATGCTTTAGTAAACACAATACAGTTCTCCAGAATGGCCGTTGGCAATATACATTTCCACTATAAGCCTCACAGGGCTCCCTCCTCTCCTTGCCCTGTCCTGCATTTCTGGCGTTTACACTTTATGAGGATGGCTCTTCTGACTGATGCGAAGTGATATCTTTTGTAGTATTGATTTCCAGTGCCCACCTGTTTGGTTGGCTAAAAAAGTGTATGCCCTTTTCTTGAATATATACAGAAAAAAACGCATACAGCCTTTTTGGCCAAATGCAATGTCGGAAATGTTCAGCCCCTTTTCTTGTGCTTAATGGCGAGTCCTTTCTACCTCCTCAAATCCCTTTCCTGCCATTCTCCCTTGCTTGCCAATCCTTTTCTCTGACTTTCCTCAAGACATTTTTCAGTGATAGATATTTTCAACTCTGCAGTTTCGTGAATTTTACTGCCCCTGAGTTCCATTGTTCAACTTGTGTTTATGGGAACTGGCCACAAAGCAGTGGGATTTCCTCAAGCCCTATACTGTTTCCATGGGCAACCCTAGCCTTTGGTCAATTCATCTTCCTGATTGGAAATTAGAGTGACATGTGCCTGTCTGAACACCTAGGACTTGTCTCTCATTGTTCCTCATCCTTCCGCTTCATCCTCTGGACAAATTCCAAACTGTACGCAACAGGATGTTGACAGTGTTGACATCTCCAAGTGGGGAGACTGTTAGTAAAGACGCTGGAGGGGTGAACCCGAGCACCAGGAGATGAGGAGATGAGATGCCTTTTCCAAACTCTTCCCGATCAGACGGTATACCATCCTCTGGATGTGACAGACATGTTTTAGCAGTAGGAAGAGTCCCATTCATGTAAGGAGAACACCAGGGCTTTTTCAAAATCAGTGTCTCCCCGAAACCCAAACTGGGGAGTTTTTTAAGCTACGGCTACACATATGTTCATTAAGGGCCTTGGGAAGTAGGCAGAGTCCAAACTTTAGATGACTGAAGTCTTCAGGGTCAGAAGCACTCACCACCGGCTTCCCTTAGGTTACACTTTAACTGTCATTGATAGATGATGTCAATAAAAATATCTATTCTTTTTCCGATTATTTCCCCTTATAGGTTATTGCACAATATTGAGTGTAGTTCCCTGTGCTATACAGTAGTTCCTTGTTGATGATCTATTTTATACATAGCAGTGTGTATGTGTTAATTCCAAACTGTTAATTTATCCCTCCTCCCACCTTTCCCCTTTGGTAATAATAAATTATAAGATTTTATACTTCTCAGAAATGGGGGACCTGAAAGAGAGGTATCATTTTCAATGGAAAAGCATTTAAAACAAGATTGAAGCTTTAACCAAGATTATTAGATGTACATCCTTGGAAAGAAATCACTTCATTTCTCTAATATTGACCTGACAAATAGGACAAACCTTCTCACTGAACTTGCTTATAATAAAGTGATGGAAATATCAAATGGAAGTGTTAGAAACATCTTATTTTACCCGAGCCTTATAAACTGTTCTATGTTAACTACAGTTTGGCTCACACATCTGTTCATTGAAGTTACAATAGTCTCAATTTCTGTTACTGATCCTCCAGAGTGGACCCCAACAAGGGTCCCCCTGCCCAGTGTCATTGGGGCCAACAGATCGAGACTGAGTTTGGTTCCCAAGCAAAGGAAACTTTATATTTTCATCAGAGAATGGAGAGGTGAGAGCATGCACTACCCCGTGGGCTGTGGGCTGGGCTGCTGTGTAGAGATCCTGTCAGAGTCAGTGGGAGGGAGGGGGCGGAGCTCTCAAGGGCCGGGTTGGCTGCAGCTCAGGCTCTATATCTCGGAGTCTGCACTGGGCCCCAGGAGCTGAGGTGTCGACCCAGCCATTCTGCACCAGGAAATCTGGTCTGAAGTGCCGGGTGTGGAACCTCTGCATGCGGGACCCTAGGAGCACGTGAAATTAGACAAAGCACAAAGGATAAAAAAGGTCAGACTTGACTTTATTGCCCAGATTCTATTTTTATCTCCCAGGGATTTTTAATGGGCTTTGCTGGGGACAAACCCCTCCTCTGCCTTTTGTCCCGTTCCTCATTCTTGGAGTGCTGAGGGTGCAGACCCTTCTTCTGTAACTGCTGAGTGCTGAGTTGGGAGCCCTCATACCAGGGGACGAGGGTCAGAACTTCTCCCCAGCAGCCTCCAGGTGACGTTGATTGGCCCCAGGACCCCTGCCTCCCTGCTCGTCCGCCTGAGCACCAGCATTGGAAGTGTTATAGATTCTAATGACCTTTAAGGGTCCAGGAAAGAGATGTGCAGAGACGCTGTGGGGGCCGGTTTCACCCCGCCCCACATTTGTTCGGCCACCTTAGGCTGACCGTTTCTGCCAGCCTAGATGCTCTGACCAGTAGTCTGCTCTTTCTTCAATTAGGCCCCTGAATTAACATAAAATCAGCACCAGGTGTCAGAGCCCTGCCCGCTCAACTCCCAGACAGTCCAGGGTCAGTGGTGATCAAGGACCATGATGGCCACTGAGTCAACAGCCTTTTGAAGTAAACAGGAGTCCAGCCGGTCTTATTGGCCACCATCATCACGGTGTCTGTAGGCTTTTCTATGGTGACAGTGTGATATACGGTTCCCCCGCCAAGATTATTAGCTCCCCTCCGGGTGCAGGAAGTCCTGCAAGCAGTAGTCTACTCCTTCGGGACACACTATTGTTGTTTTATGAGAGAAACTCCAGGTCAAGTGATGTTCACATGAGTCGTCATGGTGCCCTGTTGCCTCCGGTTATCTCTCTGGATGTTGGAGTTGGAGGGCCTCCTCACTCGAGGTCGGTGTGCCCACGGAGCGAACCCTGCAACTTCAGGGCATGGTTGGTGATTAGGATCACCACGTGGGGTCCTTTTCCCTTAGGAGGGAGGTGGCCTTTTGGGCTGCTGATTTCCAGGTTTTTAGATACCGCCAGTATCTTGGCCAGATGTGGCAGTGGGCCAAGCCCCTTGGTGACTGTAGTTTATCCTACCTGGATGGCATTCTTGCGTTGTTCCATTTCAAGTGGTCCCAGTTTTTGCACTAATTCTCCAATGGCGATTCACCTTTCACCGGGAATGGAAAGGTCAAAGGGTTTAGCTCAATTAGGGAGTTCCAGGGCAAGGGTCTGAATTGACTGCTCTTTCCATTCTTGAAAGGCCACTTCTGGATTCTGTTCAAAAGGATCATCATCTTTTCCTTTCAGTGTTTCATATAGAGGCCCAGCTAGTAGACTGTAGTTAGGGATCCAGAAGCAGCAAACCCTGGCCTCCCCAGGAACCCCTAAGCTGTCTTCTAGTTTTAGAAAGGGGTAAGGCTGCAAATGGTTTCTTCCCTTTCCTGGGATGGGCTTCTCTGACCTTGTGTGAGAATGAAGCCCAGGCAGGTCACCGCAGTCTGTGATATTTGAGCTTTTTCTTGGACAACTTCTATCCTTTATTGGCTTGGTAGTTCAGAGGCCTCCTTAGTAGGGCTGGCGATCAGAATGTCGTCTGCATATTGAAGGAGGGTTTCCTTTTCCAGAGGTAGAACTTTTCGGTCGTTAGCTAAGCTTTCCCCAAAGATGGTGTGGGAATTTTTGAACCCTTGGGGCAAGACGGCCCGGAAGTATTGTTTTAGTTGTATGTTGAGTCCTGCCACTCACAAGCCAAAATTTCTTGTGACTCTGGGACTAATGGAATACAAAAGAAGGCATCATTGAAGACTAATACAGAATACCATGTCCTGGTGGTTGGTAGAATGACCAGCAGGGTGTAGGAATCAGGAGCAACTGGAGGTATATCCTCGGTGGCTTCACTGACTGTCCTGACATCCTTTACCAGGTCCCCAGCAGCCCATGGGGCTCTCGTGGTCAGGCCAATCCCAGGATATGGAGCTCTCCTGGGCAGGTACCCCACCCCCAACCCAGCCCACGGGGCTCTCATGGTCAGGCCCCTCCCAGGATACAGAGCTACCCTTGCAGGTACCGTGGCAGGGCTGGGCACACAGGAACCGTGCACACAGCCCTCATTGAAGAGCACCCCCAGCTCACCTGTCGCTCAGAGCTGACACAGAGCACCTCAGAGCAGGACTTGAACTAACAAACAGCAGCTCCGACAGGTCTGTGACCCTGGGCATCACTCTGTGTGGCCTCCCTCCACCTGGTCTTCCAGAGACTTCCACTGCACCCAGGGCACCAGGCCTCTGTCTCCAACCACCACCCACCCCTCCTCTCCCTGACTCCTGGGTTCCTCTCATTAGGAGAGGGTTTTCTTGAAGTTGTCTCCCACTCATGGGCCAGATAAAATGATTAGAAAACAAGCCAAAGCTGCAGCCCCTTGTCTATCCTGACTCTCAGGAGCCCACACCTGTTCCTTGGACCTGGCCGGTTCAGCAAGTTCCATTTTCTGCAACTGTGAGCCCCTGAGGGGTGATGATTGGCTACCTGGGCAGCCTTACCATGCTGGCCAGCCCTCCCCAGGTGTGCCTGGGTTGAGATCAATATAAATACCAATCCAGGCAGCAAAAGCCCCTGCAGCTGTGCCTGACGCCATTTTCTCTGCCCTGTCAGCAGTCTCGGGGCTGGGCTGGTGGGAGGGAGTGAGAGGCCACGGCTTTGTGGGTGGCCCAGTGTGAGTGGGGCTCTGCTGGACTTTCTGCAGCAGATGCCAGGCTGCCACCTGCTAAAGAAGAGGATGTGTCACCCATACCTGCTGCTGGAATTTCTCCCTGGGCAGAGGTGAGGAAGGAAAAAAGCAGTGGGGGCAGGGACAGGACGGGTATCTCAGGCAGGGAAATGGAAATCTTCCAGAAGAGCACCCAGGGCCAGGACCATCCTGGCTGGCCTGCAGGCACCAAGTCAGCTGGCATGCTGTCACTCGTGTGGCTCCATGGCCCTTCCTCTAGGCTTTCAAGTCCTTGTATATATTCAGGTGTTTTACCTGGGAAGGGTGGGAACAGTTCAGCAGCAAGTGGCCTGGGGCTCAGCTCACGTTTACTCACAGATGCCTCGGCACGGTGCCCCAGCTTTGCAATGAGGACGCTTGTTGTGTGGGGGCTGCTGGCTGAATGGGAGACGATTCCCCACCACTGACCAACTTCAGAATTGTTTACAACTGGAGCAAGTGCCCTGATACGGTTTTCCTCTGAGTAACTGGTGGGTTCTGTTTTTTTTTTTCTCTTTTTCGT